>NC_091458.1:32005149-33205149 GCF_027789765.1 Dendropsophus ebraccatus | reverse complement strand
AATCTTATAGTAATGGCCTGTTCTGAGGGCCATTCAAAGCCTATGAATGAAATAAACTGCATTAATTGCTTCTAATATATATTGGGGTCAGCTGACTCTCTGATGGCATTCTGGAAGAAAGAAGAATCAGACATGTTGGATTTACTTTGTTCCCAGAGAAGACAAGCTCCTGCCAGATGTGATATCTGATTTTAAAGGATGAGTCAAAATCAAGAGTCATATTGCGTAGAGCAATGAGTTGTGGAGGAAAACCATTCGTCATCATTAAATAGAGGGATGACAGAACTCCACAAAGAGGAAGACAAGACATGTTTCAGCCGTCTTTGGGAGGACGTGTCATGGTGTTCAGTTTTGTTCTGGAGGGTCTTTAGAATTGAGACTGATATTTATGTGGAGAGATGCTGGAGATGAAATGAGATAAATCGGTGCAGTTGTGGCATTTTGGACAGATGAACTTTCTTGTACGGGACAGCAACCAGCTGAGGTTACAGTACTTAAGGCGAGACATGTTACAAGACTCGCTTGTCTTTCAGCACGTGTAGGAATAGAAACCAAATCCTTTTTCTCTTCTTTTTGTTCTTTCTTAAGGCGAGGCGTAATATTTATGGAACCTTCAAAAATGTTTAATTGTGAACAACAGAGATCAAACCTGAAATGTTTAAGCCAAAATAAAGCAGAAGGCCCCGTAATGGATTCATTGTTGTTCTACAGGCTAAAGTCAGTAGATTAATGAGTAGTTTCCAAGTACTGGAAATAACCGCATTTTACCAATGTGAAAAAATACAAGCAGGACCCTATTTAAAAAAAAAATAAATATATATATATATATATATATATATATATATATATATATATATATATAATTTTATTATTATTATTTTTTATTTTTTTTTAAATAGGGTCATCTCACTTGTAGTCTGCTCTTTTAGTATTTCCTTTATTATCTTAGGATAGATATGTTTATCCCAGGCAGGTTTAAATTCTCTGGTTGTAGATTTACCTACGACAACTGCTGGAAGTTTGTTCCAAGCATCTACTACTCTTTGGAGACACAAAGGTCTAGCACACATTGAGTCATTTCAGGTAGAATTCAAGCTAATTTTGTGACAGTGTTACTCAAAATCAGTGTGAATTTCTCCTTTCGTTTATTAGGATTGCTGTGACTCACTTGCTGATGTGAGTCATTTCCGACGCGGATCTTAGTTTTTCCTGAAGAATAAGCATGTCAGTTGTAGAGGTGGAACCCGTTTGCTAGAATTCTGCACAAAATCCTCAGTCAAAATTGAAGCGGATTTTGAACTGGAATTGCAGCTAAGTCATTTTTCTTGTCTTATCAGTGTGTGGGGGCATACTCTTATAAGATTGTAAGGGTATGTTCACATTGAGTAACTTTTAAGCAGATTCCACACTGTATTTTCTGCTTATCTATTATCAAAATCCATGGAAATTCCATGTGGACTTGGGCTGCCATTGATTTCAATTGAATTTCCATAACCATGTTCATGTATTGAAATTTGTATAGAGTATTTAGAGACAATGGGGGAGATTTATCAAACATGGTGTAAAGTGAAACTGGCTCAGTTGCCCCTAGCAACCAATCAGATTCCACCTTTCATTCCTCACAGACCCTTTGAAAAATGAAAGGTGGAATCTGGTTGCTAGGGGCAACTGAGCCAGTTTCACTTCACTCCATGTTTAATAAATCTCCCCTAATGTGCGTAAAAAGCTGATCAGGCTCACAACAACAACAAAAAAATTCTATAGAGGAACTATAGGCGAAAGCGCAACCAACCAAAAAAACTCTTGTGCTACTCAATGGAAACGAGCCATGACAATTTATTAGAAAACACAGCGTTTCGGCTCCTACACTCTTATGGAGCCTTTATCAAGTATATCCAGTTCACAGGTAACACATTTCTTAAATAAATTTGCCACTTGACCAAGGCTCCTCCCTCTACCGGGTTAGAGGTCACTGGTCAAGTTTACATATGTACAAACATAAAAATGATATATAGACCAAACATAATCTCTATGTACACAAGTAACATACATCAACATATATTAAAATCGATAGCTTCCCATTGAATACAAATTCACAATGGCCACTCGATGTGGAACTCAAGATATATACCATATCATGCCAAAGTAATACATGGGTTGAAAGCATTAAAAACATATCTTATGAGCTCGCTTTAGTGCAGACTTCTATCAGGATCATTAATATATCACACATACATTCGTGATGTATTCCTGAATGCAAACTATCCTGACCGGACATGACGCCTTGCTGGTTGTGGACTTCAGTTTTGAACTCTCCACATGATGAAGTGCCGTGTAAATGGCGTAAGTCTACTCTCAAATAAAATCCCTAGCCCTAGAGCAGACTCTCACATTCTACGTAAACCTGCCCTGACTGGAAACTCTGCGAGGCTGGTCCTGGGGCACATGGACGGGTAAGTATACTTTCTTTATTATGTTCCTATGGACATGTGGATCAGGCCTTAGTCTGTAGTTTAGCAACTTAGGGATAAACCACAGTGAAAAGATTTGCACCTTTTTGTCTTTCTTTTTTGACACACTCCTGTTTTTGCATAAAACACTGAAAAAACAAGACCCAAGCTTTGGTGTGAGTAGCCTTTGTTCTTCCACTACTTTACTTTTTGTACTTTTTATTTTGAATCCCATTTATTTTCAATTTTAACTGATGTCGAAGTTTCTTCCATTGATGTTTTCTCTTACATCCTGTTGCAATGTGCGGCACTTTGCCGTATCCAGTAGTTTGCTCCCTGCCAATGGCACCTGGAGAGCCCCGTTTCCTATCCCGTTATACTGTACCTGACAGAATATTGGGCTGTATGATTCACCTTCCACAGTGTCTGTCAGTACATGCCCAGCATATGACGGCTGCTTTCTGTGCTAAGAGACTAGACAGACTCGTGTTACACGGATTAGGTTGCACATTTGTCATGATGAGATTTCTTTATGACATGTTTTTAAAGTCACAAAATTCAAAATTAAACATCAGATTTGTGTTCTAGGAAAAAGAACATGTGAAGTTTGTAATTTGAGCTTTTCGTGTAAGGTGCATTATAAAGTCATATGTAATCTGCTGCTTAAAGACCTTCTAGCAGCTATTAAAACTTTTTTAATTCTCTATACAATATGGGATTGTAATGATATTTGATCCTGGGGGGGGGGAAGGTTATAAGCACATAAAACGTATGGAGGTTGGCAAATAAAGATAGTGACAAACTGCTTAAATTACCTGTAGGGTTGGCAGTAAAAGGTTGAGCCCAGCAGTGGAAGATGCCTAGAAGTAAGTTTAGCCAGTGTTCATATCATTTTGTTATGGGTAATTATTTTTTGGTTTGTTTTCTATTAAGTTCTACTTTTGGTACTGGAACAAACTGGCACTGTAAAGGGCTTATCCGGGATTAGTAAAACATGTTTTTATTCTTCCAAAAACTGCACCATACCTGTCCTCAGGTTTCGGGTAGTATTGCAACTCTGCTCCAATTCCTTTTACTGGACTTGAGCTCCAATACTACACACAAACTAAGGACAAGGGTGGCAGGGTTTCTGGAAGAAAGCATCAATTCAGGATAACATCTCTTTATGTTTGCACCGGAGGAGCCATTTACTTCTGTCTGTTCTGAATGGGAGGAAAAAATAAAGCTGGTTATAGATGTAATTTATTTCTCAGCTGAATTTTCATTGACCATCAGTGATTTTTCCAGAGTCACCAATTCAGATGCACCTTCGAAATGTGCATATGGCTAAAGTGAAAAAGGCACTGCCAGGTACCTGTAGTCCTGATGTATCTCTGAGAGTAAGAGGACCAGGTAGTTGAAATCTAGCATAGTGATTACTTCCCTCCCCAACATCTTCCATGGAGAGTGAAGAATGCCCCCCCCCCTCCCTCCATACACATTATAAGATACTAATAACATTCAAGTAACCCATGTCTTTAACATTTATTTTCCGATTCCTATTTAAAAGAGCAATTTGTTATATTATCCAAATAGAACAACTGATTGCAATTTGACTTTTATTTTCTGTTGCAGAGTGAAGTTACTGTTGATGAGACTCAAGAAAAACAGTCCCTCCGCAAGCAGCGCTTTATGCACTTTGCCTCGCTGGAGTATGATGGAGAATATTACATGACCCCACGTGACTTCCTCTTCTCTGTAATGTTTGAAAGTTTGCAGCGTAAGTCCCATTATATTAATGTCTAATAGACATCTTTTAGCGTTAATGGTTTTTTTTTTTATGCAAATTTTTTACTTTTTTTATGTGCCTTCCTATACAGAAAAAATAACCAAGCCTGCATACTCACCTGTCCCAATGCCCCACAAATGTTGTCTTCTTTTTGCTTTTGATGATTTGTGCGGGAAAGACCTGCCCACTCAGCGTATCACTGGGCTAAGTGGGCAGTTCTTGTAGGTATGAAACATCATTAGAAGCAGAAAGAAAAGAAGAGAGTTGAGGGGGGTGAGTATGAAGCCTTTGGGAGGTTTTCTTTTTTTTATCTTTTCCCCCCTTCCCTCTGTACAGGGAGCCACTGTGCTGACAACTATACACAGGGAATGATGTTAGAAACCCTGCGCTGTCTACTGTGTAGTGGTAGCATGGGTTCATGCAGTCCAGACCCTGTTGAGTTTTACATCTACACAGTAGATGGGACAGGTCTTATAGGGGATCCTGAATAAAGCATCAACACAACAATGTCTGCTCTTGATGTTGAATTACCTTTAAAAAGGATGTCAAAAAAATTAAATAAAATAAATGCACCAGCCCTGTCCTTAGGTTGTGTGTGGTATTACAATGTTGCTCCATTAGCTTCAATGTAACTGAGTTGCAAAACCACATAGAAACCATGGTGCTTTTTCTGGAGGAAAGCAGCCCTCTAATCCTGGTTAACCCCTTAAACTTACAGCTAATGCATTTATAAATCTATTTTGTAACTGTTCTAAAGCCTCTGCTTCCAACTTGACGACTCAAATAATTTTGCTTTTGCCCAATAGCGATGACCTTTTTTGTACTTTTGTGTGGGTCTGAATGTGTTCCGACACTTTTCGACACATTCTTTTTGCTATGTCTGGATAAAATACATTTAACTTGGTAAAATTATACTTGGGAAATTGATGGGACATTTTAAATTGACCCAAAAGAGCCTGTGTGCCTAATCTATATCCTTTGCTCTCACGGGCCTCAGTCATAGTGCTGTATACAGCACCTGCGGAGCGAGACGTTTTGTAATGCTTAGAACAATGTTGAAAGCCTATTAGTGATATAAACATCATTTTCCATGTGTTGTTTGTCCCGTAATCTCCTCATGAAGTTAGAATCTTGGCTTTCATTTAAGGAATTTCCCCAATCACATTCCTTACACTTTTGATTTATTTTTATTTTTTTTCCGCATGCATTGTGCTCAAAATGTTTTTCGCATGACAAGTACAACAAAAACAAGACTGAATGATTATGTTATCGGTGTTGTTTCACAAAAGACTAAAACAAAGCTCCAGCCTGCCATTTATTATGTTTGGTTTATTTGCACATGATATTATATATGTATAATAGCTAAAATTCAGACATGGCCCCTAATTATATTTCCATATGGTGGGTGTGGAGTGATTACATCACCACAGACTAAAGCCGCTCCGCTTCTTTCATAGTGGTTATTGATGTAGAACCTTGGTCAGGTTGCGCCCACATGAAATTATGTGAGAAGTATTCAACAAGGATGGCTGCCTTTGGTTTACTTTCCTTTCTTTAGTTTGAATAGTTCCCTGTTAGTAATATATGCACAGGGTATCTCGCCCCCTAAAGTGCACATACATTTTAGTCAAAAGTCAGCCTTACCCACTGACACTGGCAGGACTGGTTGGCCAATTGTTTAAAGCATATGTGGGCCTCCCAACTAGAGATGATCGAACAGGGCCGAGGTTCAGGTTCGTGCAAACCCCAACCATCGGCATTTGACTCCTGCTGCCTTCCTGTTCTGTTGGGAAGGTGAAGACAGCCCGAGTACCGCCTGGAAAACAGAGATACAGCCTATTACCTAGGCTGTATCCCTGTTTTCCAGGCTGTACTTCGGCTGTCTCCACCTTTCCCCATGGAACGGGAAGGCAGCGGAAGTTAAATGCCGATGGTTCAGGTTCGTATGAACCTGAACCTCGGCCCTGTTCGATTATCTCTACTCCCAACTATTCTCTGAGAGCTGATATCAGGAATGCTGGGCTTCAAGTGTTTAACCCTATAGTTCTAACATAGATAAACTACCTTCAGGGTGCCTTCACACGTACGGCATCGCAGCGGATTTCACGCTGCAAGTTCCCCTCAGCCAATTAGTGGCTGTGGCAGGACAGCGCATTGATTGGCTGAGCTGGATGTCAGGGAGCCAATAAACTTTTGTCTTTATCTATATACGTAAAGGAAATGGAGAAGAAACACTTTTTACTCTTCTTTAGGCCCTATTACACATCATGATTTGCCAGGTCAGCGCTTGCGTAATCCTAATTCCCCGCACCTGTTATTACATACACACACAGACAGCAAGCGGGAAGCTGTGGGAGGGGCTACCCAGACAATCCTTAGATCGTCCGGGTGGCCCATTGAAGTCAGCAGCGGTCTGCTGCTACTTTCCCTATTACATGGAGTGACATGCAGCAGGCCATTGCGGTCATGATCGGCCATTTCAACATGTTGACATGAAAGATGTCGGCCAATTGTGGTCTTTTAACGTGCGCTATTACACCAAATAATGAATGACTGGTAATCAGCCAAGTATGGCCGAGTAATAGAGCCTTTAGTATACAGTAGAATAATTCCATTGTTAACAGGATATTTGTTCTTATCACTGTACTGACTATCACTTTTTCCTGTTGTTTTTCTGGATACTTTATTGGCTATGGAACAAAAAAGTAAGGCAATCCGTAGCTAGAATATCCAGGGGACAAACAATGGTAATAACATGAACGGTGTGTAGTGTCCTATATGTGTACCCAACAGGACAGGCTTAATGGGAAATAAGTGTTTACTATGTGTAAGCATTATATAGGCCAGATAACTTCTGAATGTTCATCTTTCTTTAAGGATATAATTATATAGGGCAGAATCTTAAGAGATTGTCACATTAGCCAACAAGTGTACTATTATCCCAATAGTGCCTAGTTTCCGAGTTTATTCATGGCCCCAAACACTTGCAGAGAGAAGGAAATAAACAACGCCTTTCTGTTAATGCTTTCTTGAGAGAGACACAATCTTATGATAGAGGCAAGATGGAAGGAATTCCACTATAATTACGGTCAAAGACAGAAGAAGGAAAAGAAAGGGAAAAAAATGGCAGCTCCGCCACAATGTAACAATGAACTTTATTGCTCCACAGTACATTTCAAGGTACATGATTTTTCACGATGGAATCCCTTGAAGTTGGAACTAAGATGACACAGTATGAAGCAAAATGATATCCCAATCTGTTGATCGGTTGTGTGAGGCCTTTGTTTAAGTTGGACGGCAGCCAAGTGTTATACAGTATGTCAGAGCCATCAGAAGTGTTCAGCTAATACTAGCAAGTCCTCTGTGAAATGCATTCCCGACCACTCCTGCGAGCATTATGCAATTGTTGATGAATTGACTTCTGCCGCTACAGATAAGCCTATATGTCTGGATTAAACTTGACCACACTTCAAATACACTTGAGACAATAAAACCTGTGTCCCTGGCACTTGCCTATTGATTGATCTTGAACCTGCTTTGCACTAGTTTCAACTTTGTGAAATTACCGAGCTACTTCGAACCCTTTTATTGCTGATTTTTCTGCCCGATTGTACAAAAAGCGAAATTAGGAGAATACTGATGCCTCAGTCAGCTGAATCACACCTGCGGAGTTATTTACTACCCTGTGATAATGTGGGGAAATATTTACAGTCCTATCAGTTCGGCTACATGAACTGATAATCGGCTCCCTGGTCTATTCCCTCCGTATTGACTTAGCAAATAGAGAGGGAAGGCCCCCCCAGGGCTTTTCATCGCAATGTATCTTGTGAGGACAAAGATATTGCACTTTGGACTGGTTTGCTCAAATAATTTTCCTTGTATTCAGATATATTTCTTAGAAGGAGTTCTGGTGTGGTGTAAAATTGCAAAAAGGGAAGTCTTAAAAACATGCTATGTAACTTCTTGCATAAGGTTTCATGCACTTGGATGGTATCTTAATACTGCACCCATAGCAGTGGATAATCTCATACCGTCGCTTGGTATGCCTACAATTTCATGCATGCAGAAGTTTCTTATGTTTTTTTTTTTTTTTTTTTATCAGATGTCGTCTTGCTGAGGTATTCTCAAGAAAACATTGCATGTATGGCTATGTTCCCACAACGTCACAAAAAGTCTGCCTTTTCTATTCAAAAAGACGTCCGTTATTTCCGCAATATAATTGACTTCAGTGCATTGCATTGAAGTCAATGATGGACATTAACTGTGCAGACATCAAAATAATGATCATGAATATTATTTTCAAACGTCTGTTGCAAACACCGGACGTTATTTTTAAGCTGTTTACCACAGATTTTTATTTTTCACCGTCCTTTCACCATTTTTACTATTAAAGGGGAACTCCAGGCTGGGGGGCTTTTTTTTGCCTGTGGCCAGGGAGGAGGTGGATGAGGGCAGTGACGTCCCCTTACCTCCCTGGTGTCACTGACTGGCTGAGCGGACTTGAAATGTCACGTCTCAAGGCTGCGTTAGAGACCACGAAGCAGCCAGGCAGCGCGAACCAGAGCGACAAGATCCGGGACACAGCACGGGGACATCATTACCCTCATCCATCTCCTCCCCAGCCATAGGCAAAAAAGCCCCCAGCCCAGAGTACCCCTTTAAATTCAATGGCTTGTCAATTAAAGACACAGAATAACTAGAATAATGTACCAACAGCCGTCATTGCACTGACGGGCAGCCAAACAACGAAATAATGGATGTAATTTTAAACAGAGAAGAATAAAATCTCCATGAGACGCTTCATGCGAGGTACGGGTGCTACTTAAAATGGGAGCTATTCCAGCCTGTACCACTCATCCCTTGTCCACAAGATAAGTATCCGATCACAGGGGCTCCAACCACCGGGACCCCTCATGATCTTGAGAATCTACCATTGGAAGGCAGTGGCTCAGTTCATTGTCTATGAAAGCGCCAGAGATAGCTTGGGATATTCTGGTTTCGGTGATGGAGTATTGCTAAGATATGTGTGTATATAATATGGCTCCTAATCATTCTGCTCTTGAGAAAAAATGGGCTACAGTGCTCATTTAGTTCCCAGCCCCCTAGTTCATGCAAAAACTGCTGCTACCCAATTCACTTGTATAAAACTTATGAGTAATCCCTGAATCGCAGAGGCACCAAAAGTCAACCCCCCCCCCCACCACCACCACCACCAATATAACACATTAGGCCATCACTTTATTTGGTGTGAATACTCTTTGAACACATGCTTCAGGCTTCTAGTGACTATAGCCATGACTCCGATTTCCTGCAGAGCCACGGTAGTCATTAAACCAGACAGCCCCAAGCTTTGTAATAATGGACGTGTCATGTCCATTGAAGATCTGTAATGATAATGAAAGATGGCGAGACCGGCTAAAAGAGCAGAGGTGATGCTACGTAGTGGCTTTGCCCTTGACTGCCCCGTCACCTCCAGGAGCCACAGGAATGCACGGGTGGAAAACCTCAGTGATCGGTTTAATGGGAGCATTTTACTACTGAGATTAACAATGTCTCCCTCTCGTTCCTTGACAGACATGTATTCTACGCCAGCAGATGTTATATAGTAGTCACTTCAAGGAATAAAAACGTCCATTTCATTTTCGGAGGCAATGAATTGCAGACGCACCTGTTCCCAATAATCACCGGAATAGCCAAACCTTCATTCAGTATTCTAAATGCCCATGTGGTGGACTCTGTATCGCAAATCCACCAGTTTGGCACTCATTGACCCTCTAAACCACCTAAGACTTGTGCTTGGCTGCGAATGCTGGGATTTCTTGTTCAGTATCATCTATATTACTACAGATTACATTGTGTTTTTCCATTACACGAGAAGAGTCCATCAGGCAAATCTCAAATCACATTATTTATTCTGCAAATATTCCGTCTCGCTTTTCTTTCACTCCTGGCCGTCTGCCATGTAGTATCAATCTATAGTACAGCACATGCCAAACCTAGAACATCGCATAAGTGGGCTTTGGCATGGGGATGATACACACCACAGTTCCTGACAAGAACTTGTTCCACCTGCTATCTTTATGGGGTGTGTATTGATGGGTTTTATGGCTATCCTTCTAAGGCGATACATTTAAGTGGTCTAGAATCCTATGGATCAGGAATATCTATCTTTACTGTTGTCCTGATGCACGGCAGATGTTTTAGAATAAGGAAACCAGAATAAGTGGATCATCATCTAGAAGAGTATTGTCCCCTTGTAAGGATGAGTGCTCTTCCGCTTGTCTGTGGAGAGAGAGAAGACTGTGTTACTCCCCAAAGCATTGGTCTTAGAGTGTATTTGTCGACTGCAGTTCACCTTCCAAACTGCTGATGCTGTTAGGGTAGAGATACATGGTACTTTTCCTATATCCATCTGTGACCCATAAGATTGACAAATGCTATTATTTTCCAGTGCTGAGTGTCAGTAAGTCGCTCCCAAGCATCTTTAGTGTCAGAGCTGGAATAACGACTTTCTTCTCCTCTCATCCCTGCTCTTGCTAGATTGACAGTCAGCTAGAAGCCGAGCCCTGTTTCCAGATATCATTCCTGCACTGTGCATACATATTGTGTGCAGATGTGAGATTTAGAAACAGGGCTCTGCTTCTTGCTGACAGTCAGTCAAGCCGGGATTGGATGGGGGAGCAAGGAGGCGTTACTTCAAGGTCTTGGAAACGCCCCTTTGATACTTTGCACTGAAGAATAAAAACTATTTTTTGACATTCTGGAAGCACAAGCGGATATATAAGAAAGGTACCAAGTGTCTCCTTGACCTAACAGTGTAGGCAGCCTGGAAATTTGATTTGTAGCTGACAGATTTCTTAATGACTTTTTTGCGAGTAAAAGCTAAACGGAAAAAAAAACACACTGTGTGAAACCATTCAAATGGTTTATTCAAACAGGGTGAATGTGTTATATCTCAATCTTTCCAGTACTTATCAGGTACTGTATGTCCTGCAGGAGGTGGTGTATTTTTTCCAGTCTGACACAGTGTTCTCTGCTGCCACCTCTGTCCATGACAGGAACTGTCCAGAGCAGTAGCAAATTTCCATAGAAAATCTCTCCTGCTCTGGACACTTCCTGTTATGGACAGAGGTGGCAGCAGAGGGCACTGTGTCAGACTGGAAAGAATACACCAAGTACAGGAAGGCTTCAATATTTATAGAAGTATTTACACGTGTGTGTGTATATGTGTGTGTGTGTGTGTGTGTGTATGTATATATATATATATATATATATATATATATATATATATATATATATATAATTTTTTTTTTTCAAATCACCTTTTAAGTTTGGTGTCATACTCAGAATTTTTGTCTAAATGCTCAATTTTTTTTTCTTGTAGTTCTTTGAACCAAAGCTAGAAGTGAATTGAAAAGTAATGAGAGATATAAAGGAAGACACTTCTCCTTTCTGCTAGATCCACTTTCTGCTTTGGTTCAAAACTGGCTGAGCAGGAAGGTTCTTGTGTGACACAGACACAAGTTGACAGCATGGTGGGGGCCGACACCCAGATAGCACAAGTGAGTGTGGGAAGCATAGGTTAGAATACCCATTTATTTTAATTATTTTTCTCAGTCAAACCAATTATCAAAATGAAATGCAATCTTCTCTCCACCATCAATATTTTTTAAAGTCTCATGCTTATAGCAGATCAGATTGCCTGGCGCTCTATACTATGGATCTATGGTCCCTTTGTTTATCTCTAATTTGCAGGATCTCCAAGGAAACAAATCAATAATTCAGTGTCTGATAAAAAATGGCACTGTTTACCTTTATATGAAGTAGGAAATGTTCAGCGTAAGCCTCCATAGTAGTCTTCAAGTGCCATATTATGGCTTTTTGGTACATTTCAAAGTTGTATGGAGGGCATTTGGTATGGCCTACCTGTTAGAAAGGATCTTCGGCAATAAGCTGATCGCAAGGTGTCCCCCTACTAAGAGCCCCAGGAATTAGCTGCGATAGGTGTGGAAACCTGGTTGTTACTGTTCATATTCCCTACAGCGCCACCACAGGGCAAATGAAGAATTACACAGCCCTTATTCAAATCCAAGAGTTGTCTGTATAAACATACAAGAGATGCTTTTTGTAGCTGCTCTCTACTCTGACCAACAGATCAGCCATAACTGATAGACATCACCTTCATTCTCCTTTCATGGAGGAAAAACTGTTTCCTCCCTCATAACACGTCCAAGTAAAGTAATCACAATGGAAGGCAATAATCAGAAGACTTTGTGTCGTGGTGTATTGGTCTGGTAGGTGGTAGCCACTCTGAGTTACGTCAGTAGCCAATGACTATCTCTATTGTTGCAGTTGTCTTGATTATCCTTGTAATTTGGCTACCTGATGGGAGAGTATGGAATGTGAAAATGTAGGCATTTTCATAGGACTAGTCTGTTGATCATTGATTTACCTGCGTAAAAACTTTCCTGACCTTCATCAGGTAGCTAGGCATCATTTTCTATTATTGTAAAGCGAAGCGTGCCTAGTAGACATTTTTTTTTTACGACTAAAATCACACAAAGTTTTTGAGCCAATCATGGAAGTGCATGAACAAGAGGGAGATGTATGGGTCTAGTTTTCTTAATTTAGGTTAGGTTTCTATCAAGTAGTCACTTCAATAGGAGCTGAGCTAGAGTAACCCAGCATGGCCACGACACAATCGCTGCTTCCAGCCGTGTTCACTGTGTAGGTGGGTGCCTCGACTGCACAGCGCTAAACAGAGCAGGGTGCCAGTCCCCCATGTACTGTGTGTATATATTTATATTATATAGGGGTAAGAGGCTGCCCCATCCTGGTGTCTGCCAGCCTCTGCACAGTGATTGGTAATTGCTATCACTGGTCACTGAGAAGCAGAACGAGTGGTGACAGCAGTCACTGCTCCCTCTGCAGAGGCTGCGGGACACTGTGATCATGTAGGACAGCCTCTTCCCCCAATACTGTATATAACAATATATAGTACACAGTGCGGTCCTGCTCTATTTGGCGCTGTGCAGCCACACTAGAACATAGCAGGACATCGAGAAATGCAGGGCAGAAATACTGCAGGCACCAGAAATACAGAAATAAAAAATAATAATATATATGTGTGTGTGTGTATAATATATATAATATATACTTTTTTTTTAATAAAGTCATATTAGAAAGTAATATAACTTCATGAAACAATCTATTAGCAAAAAGAAATATTTTATGTATTTTTAAGTGTCTCTGGACTTTAAGGACCCCTTAAGGATTAAGCTGTATTTACTCTACCTCTCCCCGTGCCCACGGTGATCAGCTGGACCTGCCTCGGGGCCCCCGCCGTGCTTCGGGATCTCTGGCGCTAACGTGTCATGACCTAGCCGATTGACTGGTGGCCCAGCCAGTCAGTTACAGGGGCGGGACCCCATCACTGATTGGCTGAGCAGCCAGTCCATCAGCCGGTACAGGCTCACCGCCCGCACAGGGAGAGATAAGTCAGTACTTGTATTCAATCAAAATTTATTCTAATGATAACCCCTTTAGATGCTCATCCTATCACTGAGGGATAGGTAGCAAAAAAAAACAAAACTTTTTTTTACAAATGCCCTATGCATTAGCATTTTTTTCACAAATGCCCTATGCATTAGCATTTTTTTCTTTCCCAAAAAAGTGGGGTGTTTTTTCTTATCAGCTTTATGTTCCTATAACCTCTATTACTATATTTTCTTCCACTTATTTATTCAGTAGCTTCAACCTATGAAAGAGACATTTCTTTTCTGCTATCATTTGGGTCATTCTTAGTGGAACCTTCTAAAATGAATATCCTGATTTAGAAGCTTTATTACATGGTTCATATCTGTAATATAATCCACATAATACTAGTTATCCGGTATGGCGACGTGGGCTGTTATTTGGTTAGCGTAGGTAGTCTTGGTGTCGGCGTCATAGAGTCCAGTATGAGTTGTCCAGATGCATGAGCCTCCTCTTTTTTTAAGCCAGATTGATTGATCGCTCCCCTCTCCGAGTGTCTCTGTACGTCTGACAGTGGAATTGCCCGGTTTGTATGAAGTGTTTGCATTGCAGGCTTCGTCACTCAATATGTTTGCATGACCAAGTCTATTAATTTCTTTCTGGCTTTGGCGATGGGCTGGCTACCAAATATCCTGGTCAATGCAACGTGTTACCCTGTTTATATTTACAGAAGGTCAGTATCAAATTAAGTCTTCACTCAATTTAACAGCTTTTCAGATAAGATTATGAGATTTTCCTTTTAAACGTGTGACGTTAATGGGTGCAAAGAGTGGGAATGCTCGAGATGTTTGCACCCTTCCCCCTAATACAAACATTCCTTCAAACTGGTACCAGGCACAACCAGGGCTGCATTGTCCTTAGTGCGAGGTCTGAACCTCCAGCTCCATCTCTGATCTGTGTCACCATATGTTTCATCTGATTGCTCTTGGGAACAATACATATTAAAATTATACTTTTATATTATCGAATTTAACCATTTTTTGGCGTGATTTCCTGTTCTTGCGTTTATCCATCCTTATAATACATCATAAAACCAGAAGTTAAATAAAAAACTATGGTGTCATGTCTACGTGATTGATAAAACATCAGGGCATGTTTAATAGGCTGCTAATCCTGACATGGCTATGGATACGTACCATATCAGTGTATAAGTATATTTATTTTTATATTCCTAGATATCATGATCCAGCACACAATTTAGATGGGACGTCTGACTAGGCATCACTTATTTGTAGGGGTGTAATCCATTCTTTAGTGTCTTCACCTACTTGTGAGGTATACAGAGTATCTTATGTTTCCATACCTTATATATTTTGTATTGTAGTAAAATCTATCTGAAATTGCGTTGCATCCAGTATCTGCCATCTTTCATTTCTTAGAGCCCCGTGTTATTGACTAATTTGACAACTGGGCGTTACCAACCCTCTTGCCAACTGGATGTGCCATTAAACACTCTGGCACTGATTGGGTAGTGTAAAAAGATTAAAATTACCTAACTTACTAAAAGAGACGTGTCTGAAGAGACCGGATAGTCAGCTTGGTGTTGACGCCCACACTAGCTAACTCTGGTACCAGCATCAGCCAGAAGAACGTGTTTACACGGTATACCCACATATCTTCAGCTTTCATGTCATGGAGAGCCGACATATTGCCTGGTAAAGCTGATATTCTTCTTCGCTTCTATTTTAGTATGATTAATAGACAGAAAAGGTCCCCAAGTTTCCAGTGAAAAGCTGATTCAGGCTAAAAGTAACATTCACTTGAAATTTTAGAAAGAACCATCATTTCCCTGTGCTGGTTAGTCACCAGGCTTCCAAGAAAAGGGATGAGTTGGATATTTTTAGCAGTTTGCGGGCTGTCAATGCTACCATACTGACACGACTCTTCCTCCGAACGAGTGTACAAAGCTTAAAACAGGTGGATAATTTCCCATCTCTCTTATAGATATTAATGTATTCCTTAGATTTGTGTGACATCATTGCCAGGTTGCAGTGAGCAGTACAATGTAATATGGTTATGAAAGTGGTACCCAACCAAATAGTTATGTCTAGAAGCTTCTAGATTAGGTAGTGGGTTGCCTGTCCCTACATTTTATAACCATACATCTCCTGTACATTGGAGGTAAAAAAAAAAAAAAGGGCAGCCTTGTATGACATAATTTCTCTACAACTCCCTGCTTTGGTAATAGGTGGTCCCAAGCAAGGGATATCCCCCTTTCTCATGTGCCCTACTATGATTTATGGACAAGGCTTAATTCTTGAAAGAGCCATTGTCTGTGCGACTTAGAGTGATATATAGCTATTGCCTAAAATGTAAGGTGACAAAGCTTACTGTAAAGTTATTCTAAATAGTACTCCAGTACCCCGGTTCCATACCCCATCTTAATGTAGTGACACCTTTTAGTTCCACATTTGTTCTGACACGGGCAGAAAGCTTCCCCCTTTTCTCTGTAATGGTGATGTGTATGAAGGGGGCAGTCTGTCTGGATTAGTTCATTGGGTAAGCCAGTTCTCTTCTCCATCAGCCAGAAGGGAGCTCGGATTAGCTAATAATCAGTCATACAGCAACCCCCCCCCCCCCCCCCCCCCAAAAAAAAAAAAAAAAAAAAAAAAAGTTAATGTCACCGATAGAGTGGGGAAGCTCTTGTATGCCCATTTCATAAGAATGGCAAACATTGGCAAACAGTGTTGGGCCATGAAATGCATCTGAAATTGGGCGGTCAGTACGGTTTAGAACTACAGTACATTAGTACATCAGTAAGTTTTATTCATTTACATTTTGGAAATAGCTAAAAAACATTTTATTCCCCTGAATAAATATTCCCCTTAAAGCGACTCTGTACCCACAATCTGACCCCCCCAAACCTCTTGTACCTTCGGATAGCTGCTTTTAATCCAAGATCTGTCTTGGGGTCCGTTCGGCAGGTGATGCAGTTATTCTAAAAAAACAATTTTTAAACTTGCAGCTCGTGCCAAACAGGAGTATCTGTGTCCTAACTTTGCACCACCCCTCCATCCCTCCTCCCCACCCTCTTCATCATTAGGAATGCCACTGGAACATTTTCTACATGCTGAACATTGCATTGCTTAACAATCCAGCCCAGGTGCCGGGATGACACAGGTGGGGAATAGAAGGCAAAAAAACCCAGAAGGTGCAACAGCAACCGACAGGTGCAGTGGCTTACCGTATATTCTCCTCCCAGCGTACACACGGTAAACACCTGCTCTGTAGATATTAAAAAGTGAGGATCTTAGCAAACTATTTGATCAAAAAGAGTGTAGCTATGGCCTCTCCTGGGCTGAATAAGCCTACAGCTGGGCAGATATGAGCCAAATGATCTCTTTATAGAACCCTTGGGACATGGGTGGAGTGCAAGCCAACAGGAAGTAGCCACACCCCCCACATTCAACAAAAAAAAAGAAAAAATTGGCAGCACATCTATGACTCTGTTCACACTGCAGGTTGCACTCCACCCATGTCATAGATTTGCTGCCAATTGTTTCTTTTTTTTTCTGGGGAATAGGAGGCAATCTGCCTGGAGGATTCCTAATGATAAAGAGGGTAGGGAGGAGGGACTGGAGGGGTGGTGCAAAGTTAGGGCAAAGATACTCCCGTTTGGCATGCGCTGCAAGTTTAAAAGTTGTTTTTTTGGACGATCACTGCATCACCTGCCGAAAGGGGAGGGGGGGTGGGGTTGTCAGATTGTGGGTACAGAGTCGCTTTAAAGTGTACCTGTTGTTATAACTTTCAAAATCTAAATCAACAGTAGATGTGATATAAAGCAAGTTTGCGATATACATTCATTATATTTTTTGTTATCATGCTGTAAAACAAAGCTGTACTTACCAGAAATCCAGGGCCAGTCTCCTGAAGGCAGATTTTGTGACTTGTGCTGGCTGAAAAAAAAAAAAAAAAAAAGGCTAAACACAGGAATTCTGGCCTGTACAGAGAGTCAGAGCTCAATGTGTCCGTCAATCACATGACTGCCTTCTCTCTGTGAGCACTCAGATGGCCTGGGATACACTGAACTTCCTGTTTTCTGACTTTTTTTTTTTTTTAGAAAAAAGGTCAGAAAACAGGAAGTGCCGTGTTTTCCATGATTTACCTTTGAAAAATATTTTTTCAGCAGCCCCTTTTTCTTAATCTATTAAAACATTGGATACGGTCCCCATTGATAATCAGTATATTGTTGCCATAATGACCAACTCCGCTTCAAAATTAATTGTCTTATTCAGGGGTAAGGGGGGGGGGGGAAAAAAGCCTAAATACGATAAAATGACTGTCCTGCATCAACGAGCTAAAAATAATTTTAAGTATGTGCAAGTTTTCATCAAACTAACCCAGTCAATTCATATTGCTTAGCTGTAATTGTTAACACAATTTTGATGTGCTTCCAGTGGAAGATTTCTTACTATGAAACATGACTAGTCTACAGAATGGCATCAGACAACCCCAGTTCCAAGCCTTTCAAGTTGTGCCAAAGAATTTAAAAAAAAAATCATTATATTTGTGGAAAAATGTGCTGGAAACAATTCGTGTTATAAGAAAAAAGGATAATTTTATACTTTTTTTTTTTTTTCTGAATCTGTAAAGGTCCGTTGAAAATATGATTGTCTCCGTGCATGTTGTACCTATAGCGGCGGTGTTTGTTAGTGAAATTGTATTCTGTATAAATTATAATTGCTATTATCTATTAATGATTGATATTGCTTTTTTTTGGCTATGCCCATGCTGGTTAGATGCACAGTCTGACATGATCGTGCCATGTAATTAAGCCTCAATGTGAGCTGGATGGCTGTGCAAATATTACAAATCTATTATATCAGCATTATATGGTGGAATTGTTGAGGTGCCCAAATACTCCAGATGAGGCCACACTCTCTCAGCTTTATCAAATGGTAATATTCTGTCCCTGTCCTGAGAGTCCATGCTGTTTTGGATCTAGGACTATATCCTGCTGATCCTTCTTTGCCGGTGCGTCTCCCACATCTCTGCCTCTAGGGACATATGATGCATGTAGGATAATATTATCCACATTGAACCTAATATGCCAAGCTGGCTTCTAAACATTTATTTTTTTTCACAGAAGTAATTCTGTTTTCCACTGATTGTAACCATAATTTTTTTAAAAAACATGAATGACGACTGACCTGACCAATGGACCAGATTTCTGATGGACGGAATTGATTATTTTAGTGCTACAGACAAAACAACACACTATAAGTCATTCAAAATATTAGTATTTTCCACATATAGGAACAGGTGTCTAGTCCTAAAGGTATTCCCTTAATTCTCCTTGCTTTTTTAGCGCCAACATTTTCTGCAGCAGAGCTCAAAGATCTTCCCATCAGCATCTATAAACCCCCGTCCCACAGTCTATTTAGTCTATAGATACATCCGCACTATAAGCTACATTGCACATCTCACAGGAATCCAGGTAATTTATAAATATGTTCTTAGAGTGTTCGTGGAAAAAATACAGAGTACCTGGAGGGAATCCATGTGAGTACAAGGAAAACATACAAACTCCACGCAGATGTTTCTCTTGGCCATTTTCGAGCCCCGGACCCCTGCACTACAAGTCTATATAGTATTAGCTATATATTGGGTAGAAGCACCTGTTCCGAGGCTGTACACTGCTAGTGCCATTCTGTCTGTACATAGTGTTTACATTAGCGGACATAAAAGCAGGACTGGAAGCCTGTAATGTAATGGGTTAAGCCTAATCAGAAGAACATTAGTAAATAGTTTCCCAGCACATAAATCTAAGTGTCTAGGAATTCATGGTAGCAGGCAATCCCACTATTTTTTATATTATGAAGCCTTAAAAACAACTTGACGGATTGTACTTGGGGTGTTCTCTAGTAGCTATTGATCTGGTAAGGCAATCTCAGGAATGTGTTTTTCCAGGAGTTGCATCTGGTTGCATTGACCTGCCAGCCGCCTGGACTTTTGGCTGACTTTCTTGCACGCTCTTGCAGCAGCACAAGGCAGCCTTTTAGTCTGGGGCCATTCTCCTGCTGGTAATGGGCTGATCTGCAGGGATGCTTTTCATAGTATTCAAAACTAGTGTTTACCAGGCTCATAAAAGATGTTTGCAACCCATGAAATGGTTGTAAAGGTTAATGCATAATAGATATGATGATATACTTCATATTGGAATGGGAGAAGGAGTTGACATACCGTACATGTGTTATGGAATTTAGATGTCATTGGAAAGAGGATGTTAATAAGTATATGTAAAGAGACGTACTTTGGACTGTTAAATCCATTTCCACTTTTGCTTGTTACTAGCTGTTGGTATGTATTAAATACTTAAAGTGTCACTGTCAGTATAACTTTCAAAATCTAAATCAACAGTAGATGTGATATAAAGCAAGTTAGCAATTTACATTCATTTTTTAAATCATGCTTTAAAACAAAGTTATACTTACTTGTATCCAGGTCCAGTCTCCTGTAGGGAGACTTGTTCTGGTTGAAAAAAAAAACTTAACTCATGAAGTCCTGGACAGTACAGAGAGTCACGGCTCAATGTGTCCATCAGTCACATCACTCCTTCTCTGTTAGCACAGATGACCTGGGATACACAGGACTTCCTGTTTTTAGCCTCTTTAGGAAAAAAGTCAGAACACAGGAAGTGCAGTGTTTTCCATGTCAAAAAAAAATTAATGTAAATTGCAAACTTACGTTGTATCACATCTACTGTTGAAAGTTATAACGACATTGACACTTTAAACGGGTTGATCCACCATTATATTTATTGTGTGAAGTGTAAGAATTACCAATGTTTTCCATTCTGTTAGCAAAAAATAATAGTGAAGATTTATAACATTTGCAAAGTATGGCGACACCTGAAGTTTAGCGTGTATAGCAGTTGTACGTCCACCTGCTGAGTGTTGGCGGACATAGATGCTTAGTTACTCTTGCTATAGCCAGGTCTTTGCACAGTGATCTGCTGATCACTGCAGAGCATTCAATAGAGAATACTTTTTACTCGTCACTTCCTACTTCTTACAAAGGAGCAGAGCCCCTCTTACAAGGAAAGAATATCTGCCACAAGTTGTCCCTTTTAAGATCCTCTTAGACGGAGAGACTGTCTGCTACATCGGGTATCTCAACTTCTAAAAGAGCCAGCGATCAGCCGGTGAGCTTTATCGGCTGATAGCTCACTTTAAACATATCCATGTAAGGGTGTTTGCACACGGAATACACGCAGAGACTTCAGTCAGATTCCGCCACGCAGCCTCCACTTGAAGTTCCGCCCGTCTCGTGGACCTAATGATATTTGCTGGTGAATTCCGCCGTCTTCCCAAAGAATTGACTTAGTGCATCAACCGGGTGGCGATGTCAGCACTGCAGAAGATCCCTGAGCCCGGTAAGGGTCCCGGAGTGGTGATCAAGTGCTGTAGAGGTGAGTTGGAATAGTTTGGTATGCCCCCTTGTCCCTACGGTTTGAAATTTTTCACATGGCTGGACTTCTCCTTTAAAAAATAGATGCAGGGAAACTTTTTAAAGCTTTTTTTTTTTTTTTTTTTTTTTTAATCTTCTAGTTTCAAATACACTTCCTCCCAACAACGTCATGTCATTGGAGTTTTTAGGAAGAACATCACTACTAACAAGTCTCATCTACTCAGGTCAAGGCATCATTAACACAGACATCGACATTGACCTGGGGCCCGTGAAAAAGCAAAGAGATTTGGCAGGTCTTAAAGAACACCATGTTTGTCTTTATACAGTATTTTTGCTTTACAGAGAATTCTAGTCTTGGGGATGGATGGATAGATGAATGTGCACCTTTACTTTATTCATTTGCAAACATTTGACTGTAGAGTAGTTGTAACTGGAAGTTGTGTAAACTCGGAAGGGTCATTGCAGTCTTATTAAATCAGATGTCTCCTTATCAAACCTATCTTCCAATCTGAAACTGCAGACGTCAGATCGTGACTTTGATCCGTGCAGATTCACTGTCCTCAGAACAAGGTCACAGCACATGAAAGGCGCTGTGGCAGTAAGGAGAGCCCAGCAAGGCTTCCTGCGTGCTGTACATCTAATGTAGCCTTCCTGCAGTGTCATCACTGTAAGAACAACATTTCCACTCTCACAAATAAAGCATTTTCCATGTAATGTCCCCAGTGCCCTCCTTGTTTGGCTGCAATCGATCTCTTGTGTACCAGCATTTTTCATAGAATTACATTTATTTTCTACCATAAGAGCTACTAAACAATAGTAGCCTTTATTTTTAGTACTCTTCTTTTGGTTGTGTTACCAAGGGCATAGTCTTCAGGTTGTTTTATTGATTTTAAACAGTGTTTTCATAAATATATTTTTTTTTGCTATAGTCATTTTTTTTTAATTTTTTTTCTAATTTTAAAGTCGAACTATTACAAAACAGTGAGACTTCCACACCAGTACTGTGCCAAAATGGACGTCCTATCTGACAACATTCTTATACTATGAATGAGATTGGGGTTTCCACAACACCATTCACATACAATTAAAAATGTCCATGCTGATTATTGCGTCGTATGTTACAATATCCACCACCAAAATAATTGACATGTTTTTTTTTATATCAATCATTGATCAGTCCCGGTTTCCAGCCATGTAAATACATATCTAATTTTATTTAAAGGGGTAGTGCTGTCTAAAGGATTTTTTCACTAAATAACACACATTACAAAAGTTATACAACATTGTAATGTGTGTCATTTAAGTGAATGGCCCCCCTCCCCATGTTTCCACCCCCAACCGCGGACCCGGAAGTGTGATGCACTATACTTAGGGAATCCCTGTCGACCCCGGACGCCATCTTGGGACGATCATGTCATCTTCAGGAGGTCGGCCTGACTGCTCCTGCCCTCCCTCATGCCGGCTCCCCTCCAGCGCATCATCAGCTGCTCTGTTATGCTCATCCAATTGTGGCTGAGCAGCTGATGACGCGCCGGAGGGGGGCTGGCATGAGGGAGGACTGGAGCGGTCCCAAGATGGTGACCGGAGTCGACAGCGATTCCGTGAGTATAAGGCATCACACTTCCGGGTCCACGTTTGGGGGGGGGGGGGGGTCATTGTGTAAACATGGGGAAGGGAGCCAGTCACTTAAATAACACACATAACAATGTTGTATACCTTTGTAATGTATGTTATTTAGTGAAAAAAATCCTTTAGAATGCACTACCCCTTTAATGTGTGAAACTGTGTGGGAGGCATTTAGCTTTTCGTATAGTTAAAGGACAACTCCATTGATAACTTTTTTACAGTGATTGAAACACGTTATAAGGCTATGTTCACATTACGTCTAAACGGCGGCCATTGTTTGACACAGCACACCATTGAAGGCCATACAGTGTACGGCCTTCAAAATAGCCATATATTCTGTGGACAGAGCTGGAACAAGACCGTTGTTCCTACATTAGCGGACGCAAATAATTGATATGTCAATTATTTGTGCAGTTGTAGGGAAACAACGACCATTGTTCAATACAGTTTGTGAACAACGGCGGCTGTTCTCATAAAGTGCAAAGTAGTGCATTATTTTAAGGCAAGAACGGCCATGGTTTTAATCACTAAAAACCGCAGATGTAAAAAATTCACTGTGTGAACATATCCTAAAGTTCTAAAACTTTGTAATGGGCTTCAATCACTGTTCTGCCCCCATTCCTTATTGGGTAGAGAGGTGTGCTTTTGTGGCTCGACTCCGCCTCTCTGACTGTTAAGCTGTATGAGAAAACAACAGTGCTATGAGTTTAGAAATAGCAGTCACAGAAAACAAAAGTCACGTCTTCGTCATCTTCTTATGTCCTACCTGCTGGGGTCTGTGGCTCCGTACCCCATATGAAGCTGAGAAATTCCCTTTAATAGACCGTCGTAAATCTGTTAACTGCTAAGGACAGCTACTACAAAGTATTTCTTACTTTGGAGGACCTGACACATCAGTCTATTACATGGACAACCATTAATTTAATGTAATATACATATTAGGTTAATTTTTTTTAATTTCTTTTTCTGTTTACTCTGCACCGTCCACATGCCCTGTATGCAGCCTAAGAGTAAACTGTGAGAGCATAGCATTCTGACTGTGCTGAGGGTTATGTGGCTTGGAGGCTTTACATTGCGTGTTCCAGTGTGAAGTGTTCTAGGAGTACTAAGTGGTTTCTAAGCTGACAGTATTGCTCTGCGGTATCCTGCGGTATAGCTCCTGTTTGCCTGCTGGCAGTGAGATGGGTATGGCTGGCCGGTGACGCAAAGCTCCGTCTGCTATGGATCGCTGCCAGGCCTGGCGTCTTCCCAAGAGTGTACATAAGCTCTCCTAATTTCCTCAGAGAGATGACTGATCTAAAGAACGGAGGACATTGGCACAAGGACCCTGCATATACATTTCAGAAGGCTTTACTTCTGCACAACAAGTGATTAAGTATTGTGGCTACTGTATTGGGTGTCAGGTAGCCGGGTCCTCATATCGTGTCAGGGGTCATCTATACAAAAAATTATTTGACATAGATTTATACAACAATATTTCCTATTTTATTCTTTTATACATCCTTAGAAATGGGGTCACATCTTGTCTTACAGATGGCAGAATTTCTTGGAGATCTGACCTGTTGGGTTACGTAGATGTGAAATTGGTTGTTTTAGCATAATAATTTTGCTGGGTTCTAGTTTCTGCATAATTTTTTTTTTATACAAAACGCTTAAAAAATATGGCCACATATGCACATATACTGTCATCTCTTTCATGCTACATGAACTACGAGTAATCGGGGTGGTCCCTGGTGGCTTCGGCCTGCCCTGCTGGCATTCACTGGTGATGGGGATGGCCCTGGTACTACTCCCCCATCATCTGCTCATACTATGAGCGGATGATGGGGGAGTAGCACAGTGTATATGTGTCCCACAGCACAGAGCAAGAAGGGAGGGGGGAGGTAGTTAGATGCACAGGCACCTCTCTCCCTCCCTGCTCGGTGCCGTCCAAATGTATTCATTGAATACATTTATGGAATACTTTGGGGAGCAAGGACACTTGCTCCCCAAAGTATTCCATAAATGTATTCAATCAATAAAGCAAAGTGTACATCCATACATACACTTCTACAGGCACAATACAGTGCCATAGACTTCTATATATATAGTGCGCCACCTGCTGGACAGTCCATTGGAATTACAACTGATTCATGACTTCACTTTTTTTTTTTTTTTTTTTTTTTTGCAGAATCTGATCCCTGCCTGATCTGCTAAATAAGGGAAATAGCAGTATATGTGCATTTCCTATAATTAATGTACATTAGAAATTTGTCTAACTTTCCAGTAGTAGTAACATATTAAAAAATACTTTTGGCCGAACTTCTCCTTTAAGGCCTTATGACCAGTGTGAGTGAAGGAGAAGATAAAACAAGGAGTTGAATGATGTGCTGGCAATTTAATCTTGAATGATTGTGCGATAGTTGATAATCTATGTTTTGAAACTTGGATTATTAAACTCCACGGTGGCTACCTTAGGGCCCTTTTACACAGAGCGATAATCGGCCAATTATTGGTCCGTGTAATAGAAAAAACGATCAGCCAATGAAACAATGATCCTTTCTTTAGGCCTTGACCTGAAATCATCGGGCGCCAGCCCCGCATAGCTGTGCGTGATAGAGCTGCTGTCGGTCCCTCTTATAGGACCCTTAGGCTAGGTTCAGGCTGCATATTTGGCCTTCCAAACTTCAACATATATGTTTAACAGAATCTGTGACTGAAGACTAATGCTGCGTTTACACAGAACGATTATCGTTGGAATTTTCGCTATAACGATCGCATTTGAGCGATAATCGTTCTGTGTAAACACAGCAAACGATCAAGCAACGAGCGTAAAATCGTTCATTTTGATCTTTCAACATGTTCACAAATCGTCGTTCATCGTTCGCTAAAAACTCACAAATCGCTTCGTGTAAGCAGTCTTTCAAAGATTTACCCTATGTAAAAGATGAGCTTAAGCGATCTTAAAAATGATCGCAATAACGATTTTTCTTACGATTTTTCTAACGACTTATTCGTCTAAACGCTGATCATTCTAAAAACCAAATCGTTGCTTCAAAATCGTTAAACGATCGATTGGGCGAATTATCGCTCCGTGTAAACGTAGCATAAGATTACAGCAAAGGAAGCTCCCGACACTCACTCAGCATAAATTGCAATTAGGCTTTATTCTATCCGGAGGTGCGCGTAACAAACAGGACGAGTTTCGGCGTGGTCCACCTTTCTCAACTGTCTAATACAATGTGAACACTATCTGACTCTATACATGACCATCGGCAAAGATTAATGGCGTATCACTCATGGACGTACGGCGTTCTCACTGGGCGTCAGCGTCATCATAATAACAGTAAACAAGTCCCAAACATCAACATAAGTTTGGTAGTATGCAAAATATCCTGCCGAAACTATATCTGCCAACCCCTTCTGGGAAAAAAGAGGCAATTTTGGGTCAATCCCGTAAGCACTCATAATCATTTCACACTATTCTCCACTTAGTAAATCTTTCCAAATAGAAGGTTAATCCCCAGATCACAGATCATTGTTACCTACATTTCCCTACATTTAAAAGCTCACGTAGTGTCTATGAAGATTTTCTGATGATGAACTTGAGTACACTGTGTCAGTCTCTTGTTTTCAGTCTCTCCAGCCAGCACAGGTGGACTCTTTGAAAGCAAATCTGATGGTCTACAGTATGTGGTAAAATGCCTGGAAGGCATCATCAGAATGCATTTATTCATCCCCGGCTATTACATGGCCATTCTTGTTGTAATGGCATTTCATGTGCATATCTCTGTTGTTGATATGTATGTCAGCCTGAAAGCCTTCTGACCAGCAATGTTATTGCTGCAATGGAATGCTGTAATCCCTGGTCAGCGCTGGAGGGGCAGCTGTGTACGCAGCTATGTCCCAGTACACGATATTCACCACTGGAGTTTACATCTGCTGCTAAGGGACATTCATTAAAGTTGCTTTATGGCCATGAACACAAGGTAGATTTTTATTGATCTGATATTCTTATTTTGTGAAGAGTGAGTGTTATACGGTTGAATACCTAGTAGTCTGTATGATACAGGGGGGAAAAATTCCCAAATTCCTTCCTTTTTTTCCCACCTGAAAGTTTCACCGCTAAAGTTTTTTTTACGGCCACTTCATATAAAAAAAAAAATTGTTGGTCATTGAGAGTTAGGCCTTATTCACACGTTCCGTGATTTACAGATCCGTATTTCCGTATCAGAGTTAGTGCACATTGAAGTCTATTGGGCTATTCACACGATCAGTAGCAGAAATGGATGAAAATCAATCCGTACAAAAAAAAGGACATGTCCTAGTGCGGACCCATTTTTTTTTTGCGGATCCTCTCATTGAAATCAATTGGTTACGGATTGTTTACGGATTGTAACATGTTGGCATCCGTATTTCCGGATGAAGTGCATTGAAAAGCAATGAGTAATAAAAAAATGGAATTACGGAAATACGGATGGAATACGGATGTCCAATCCGCAATTTCTCACGGGTTGTTTCAGGACCAGAAAAAAATACTGAACGTGTGCATAAGGCCTTAACTAAATAAAGCAGGTTTAAAAGTTATGTGTCATTTTAAAATTACCTGCTTAAAGAGTGACTGTCGTATTTTTTTTTGTGCAGAAATCAATAGTCCAGGCGATTTTAAGAAACTTTGTAATTGGGTTTATTAGCCAAATCTGCCATTATCTGCATGTAAAAAGCCTTTTCCCAGGTCCCCCCCCTCCTTCCTCTTTTTCATCCACTCTGAAAAATCTGAAAATTGTGACTTGTTGCAGGAGACGTCCCCTGTCTGCTCTAGGGAGAGGGGAGGGGGGAGGAGGAAGGAGGGAGTTAGCCGGCAGCAGAAAGCAGATAACAGAGGATTACAGGCACGGAGCTGGGTGACAGCTGTAATCCGAGCTCAGACAGGTCACTGGTGACTGTCACAGGAGATATCCCGTGAGGGATTTGTAGATTAACTCTTTGTTGTCCTGTTTTGGTCTTTTGTTTAGCTCTCTCCATACGAGAACAATGAAGACAGGGGGGAGAGCTTCAAACAGCTTTTTCATGATAAAAATGCATTTTTCTGATAATAAACCCAATTACAAAGTTTCTTAAAATCGCCTGGACTATTGATTTCTGCAAAAAAAAATTCACGACAGTGACACTTTAAAGCGAACGTGCCATCAGGTAGATCTCTTTGGGTTTTATTCCATGAATGGATTGGCACCAGTCTTACAGAACACCGGCCAGGCATGAAGCACTAGGGGCAGGCCTGCCGACCCCCTCTGTGATAAAACCCCCACCCCTCAGGGATGCGGCTCCATTAATTCTAACGGAGCCACTTCACAGAAAGAAGATTGTAACACTGGGGGGAGGTTGGCTTCTCCCCATGCTTCATGCCGGGTCGGTGCTCGGGAAGACTGCGCCATCCCTGCGGCGGCGATAACAAAAAAAGGACAGTGCCACCGGCATCCCTGTGCTGGCACTGCTCCATTCATGTAAAACCCCCCAAAGTGTTGTATCTGATAGTACATTCGTTTTATGTCAAGTTTTCATTAAACATATATTTTTGTATATATGTTTTTCAGTTTTGTTTTATTTGTTTTGAAAGGAACCTGAAACCTTACAGTTTTTATTCAGACCACAAGGCCTGAAATGAAGCTGAGACTTTCTGTCTGTGATGATAAGGAGGAGGCTGCTGTACAGCATTGCAGAAAAAGGTATAGAAAGAGAAAAGATTATCAGAAGCTCGCAGCTTAGCGCCCTCCCTGTGGTAAAAATCTGAGTTTGCTCACTACTATTTCCTATTGAGGTCCTGTCCACTGTTGCCTGTGTGCTTGGGGTTTACTGTAAAGAATATCTCTAAATGTCGTTAAAAACAGCTCATGTAAGATGGCTGCCCCCTAATAATGTACACTAAAAGAAAATCGGAAAAATAGAAACCTGTTAGAAAAAGAGAATCCCTTTAAGGTCATGCCTTAGTTTAATTTAACCCTTTAAGGACCGGGCCAATTTTTGTTTTTGCGTTTTCGGTTTTCCCTCCTTGTGTTTAAAAGGCCATAGCACTTGCATTTTTCCACCTAGAAACCCACATGAGCCCTTATTTTTTGCGTCACTAATTGTACTTTGCAATGACAGGCTGAATTTATGCATAAAGTACACTGCGAAACCAGAAAAAAAATTCAAAGTGAGGTGAAATTGAACAAATAAAACGCATTTCTTTTATTTGGGGGGACTGTGTTTTTATGCCATTTGCCCCGGGGTAAAACTGACTTGTTATGCATGTTCCTCAAGTCGTTACGTTTAAAATGATATATAACATGTATAACTTTTCTTTTATCTGATGGCCGGTAAGAAATTCAAACCATTGTTAACAAATATATGTTCCTTAAAATTGCTCTATTCCCAGGCTTATAGCGCTTTTATCCTTTGGTCTATGGGGCTGTGCGAGGTGTCATTTTTTGCGCCATGATGTGTTCTTACTATCGGTATCTTGATTGCACATATGTGACTTTTTGATCGCTTTTTATTACATTTTTTCTGGATTTGATGCGACCAAAAATGCACAATTTTGCACTTTGGGATTTTTTTGAGCTTACGCCGTTTACCGTGCGAGATCAGGAATGTGATTAATAGTTCGGACGATTACGCACGCGGCGATACCAAACATGTTTATTTATTTGTTTATTTATTTACTTTTATTTAAAACCCCCAAAAAGGGGGGTGATTCAGACTTTTATTAGGGGAGGGGGCTTTTTACTTAAAACAATACTTTTTTTTTTTTACACATATACTAGAAGCCCCCCTGGGGGACTTCTAGTATATACACTTTGATCTCTCATTGAGATCTTTGCTGTATACTTATACAGCAAAGATCAATGAGATCGGCACTCGTTTGCTTTCGGCTGCTGCAGCCGAAAACTAACGAGTGCCGAGCCGCGGGCGGCGCCATCTTGGAGAGGTCCCCGGCCGGCATCAGGTACGGAGATCGCTCCTCCGGGACAACGTCACCATGTTATCCAGGAAGTGAAGCCTTGATGCAGTAGTAAGTGCAAGGAAAAAAGCACTGTCTAAGCATTTCCCTTAATAAGTGTATATTGTTGATTTGTATAACTTTTGGGGGCAATACAATACTTTAATAAAAATTTTCGCCGGACTTCTCCTTTAAGAGATTATTCCCTCATGCCATATTTTATGGATGCTACGGATGGGGAAGCCCTGTAGTGGAGTGTTTCCTGCCTGGATGAATCTCTACCCCATTGTAGTGAAAGAGCCGCGCGACTGTGTCATTGTAGTGCTGCAGAGATTCAAACAGTTTCCCCGCTCCTGGCATGATACTGCTACATCATGCCAGGAGCGTGGAAACTGTTTGAATCTCTGCAGCACTGCAATGACACAGTCGCGCAGCTCTGTCACTACAGTGCCGTATCGATTCATACAGTATGTAGGGTCACCACTACACCACTGAATATACTGTATACCTCAAGTATGTCTATACACTTTCCTGCAGGATTTGCAACATGCTTAGTCATGTAAAGATTTCCCCTGTACTCGACGTATACAGAAACTATCCTGTTTTTCATTTAATATGCTTGTAGATCTACTTCTACTGCTTAGCATTCAGTTTATTCCTTGATCTTCTCAATATAGTTTTTATCTGCGGCTCAGAAATCCACCCAGTTCTTCATCTTCCTAGTATAATTCTTTATCTTTTCTTCTATGCAGTTGGTCTGCACTTTATATGATCTTGTTAAATTGCTTCTTTTAAGTTTGTCTGCCCCGCTTTTCCTGTGCAGGCAATGTCATGATCTGAAGAGAAGAAAGGGGTCAGGTGCCAAGTGAGCAGTCTGATGCTTTATGTGATTACCAGGCTCTGTTTATTACTTATGTAAATAGCAGCAATCTGCCTCCTGGCACCAGGAATCCTCCCACCTCATTGCCAGTCTGTGCGTCTATTAACCATTTTCCCTTTTTAACTTTAAATGTTTGATCTAGTTTTTGGTCTAAAAGTACACCTTTACCTAAACGTTAAGCAATGTTGTTTCAAATCTAGTTCCTTAATATAAAGTGTCTTCCTATAACTACAAGAGAGTAATATATATGTAACATCCTAAATTACCATACGAACACTATAAATTGCCCAGCCAGTCAGAGAACCATAAGAAGTGTGCCCCCTACCATTGTATTGACTTATACGCAAAATAATTATTTAAATCAACCTTGAAAAGTCATTGACAAGCAGTTTTCTATAACGGGGCAACGTCATGGTTGGCTATCAATGACTTGGTAAAAAAAAGGCAATAGGCCGATGCAGAGAACATTTACGGATACAGATGCCAGTGTTGGTATAGACACAATCGTGGGGGGGATTATAACAGTTCAGTAGCCACAGAAACATTCCGGACAAAACTATCTCCGAAGGAATTTGGAACACTGTGCCATAGCACTACTACCACTCAGTGTAGCTAAGTTATGGACAAAATGACTAAAATAGTTACGCCTGAGGGTACCCCTAGCACCAGTTCTCAGGAGGGTATTGACTTCTCGACTCAAATTATTAATGGGTGCCCATTTTACATTGCCAATAGGATAGGTTATATCAGGTTTAAAGCGAGCCTACAGAACAATGACCACAAAGAGATCCAGGGTCAAGAGTCTTCAGCTAAAGGTGGTATAAATTTATTTGTAATATATAAAAAGAGTAGAAGATGCAGCTCACCGGAAAAATGGACCAGGTAGTAGGTGCACAAGCTCCTGGGCGGTGACCAGACAGTGAGATGCAGAAAGAAGCTTGAAAGGTGGTAGAGGTGGATGCTCCACCATCTGGTATAAATGTATGCCATGAATTGCAATTCTCCACAACCCTAATGCAGGGTAAAAATGTATGTAGACCCCATCTGGATAAAGAAGGATGGGAACTTTTTTCTCTGGGGGTTTGAAACCCTGTAGACAATACAATCTGCCTGTGAGTAGTGGGCACATTATTATATTCCATGGTTAAAAGGCTAACCCTTGATTTTTGCTGACTTTCCACATGAGCTAGATGGTGGTTGATTATACTCAATTTTTCAACCGAATTGAAAGGTGAGTGGAAATCGACTGACTGTTCACACTATGGAAAACAGGCAGAAATTCCAAACGGAACCCCCGCCTGCGGACTCTGTTCGGAATTCCACCTGCTATCTGTTTTAATAGGATGCCTCGCGCGCCTCCACTCTGCAAGCCTCTGCACATAAAGAATTGACATGTCTTGAAACAGACAGCAGGCAGGATTCAGCTCAGAATTTTCCTTAGTGTGAACTGGCCCTTGCATTCACACCCACGTCACATGCTAGGGAAGCATGTACATGTAGAACATTAGTGCTTGGTTTAAGCAATTACTCCTTGCACTAAAGGATTGGCAGTATCCTTGTAAGGAGCACCCCAGTTCTATAAGGACTAACTTAATGCCTGTTGTTTTTCCAACACTGTTTTCCCTTCCTATCTTTTATTTGGCCAAGGCTGCTCTCTGATATAGCAGCTTAATGCGAGAAGTAGAGTAAAGTGCCTCTGATCAGCCTCCGTGAGCAGAGAGGTATTGACCCAGCTGATGAAACCAAAGGAAACGCAGATTTTTGCATTGAGGGAGCAGGAGTTGGAGCAGATTACTGTGGCACCAATAACGCTGAGGAGAACCAGGCAATGGACATTGTTCCAGAAATAGTACAACACCAGACTCTCAGACTGGTGTGGATTTTTCTGGTTAAATGGCTGTACAGTGGTTGGGTTCCTGTGACTATAGTATATACCCTACAGCATGTTCCATGATATCACCAGACCATGCCGAAAGAGAATGAGGTTCGGAGAAATGCCAGGCCAAGCAAAAAATCCAGGTGAGGATGGACTTCCAAGGAGTAACATTTATGGCATCCCCAATCCAAAAAGATAAATTATTTCCTATCTGACAAATGGAAATATGGGTTCTTAAACAATTTTTTTTTGCTGGAGTTTGAAAGAAAAAAAAACTTGTAGATGTGTTTCCCTTCAGTGGATTGAATGCAAATCCTTACTTAAAAAATAACTTTTAAAAAATTGCTAAATTACTACCCAGGGTGTACCAGAAACAGTCCAGAAGTCTACTGCAAAGACCTACTTGGTCAGAGTCGGAATTGTGAGTCTCTTGTTCTTGCCACAGCCAAGAAAACAAAATATGTTTAGGTCTTTCTCCTCTTTTTTATTGTATAACTGTATTCCTTGATTTGTTCATCGTTTTTATCCCTTTTCATACTTTTTCTAAGCACTGTTTCTGTTCTGTTTACAGGGTTATCCAGGATTAGAAAAAAACTTTCTTGCAAAACAGTGCCACCCCTGTCCTCAGGTTGTGTGTGGTATCGCAATTCAGCTCTATTTATTTCAATGGAACTGAGCTGCAAAACCCATGCCCAAACTGAGAACAAAAGAGATTCTCAGAGACTTGACATCTGAAACCCATAATACTGAACAGTATGGTATATACTTTAGGATACAGTACAAGATAAGTCATGCTATGTATTAATAAGGTTGCCCATATTATATGTCGATCAATGCTCTATATAAACCAGAGGTGGACATGCACTTTAATTCACGTCTGGTTGGAAATGTCCAGTTTCTGCCAAAACATGTAGGGCCAAAAGCTTATGGAGAAGCGACTCCCGTTATATCAGGGAATTACTAGGTTGGCATTTCCTTATTAGATTATTTCACATGGCTCAAACCCCGGGGTTCACTTCCCGTAAGGCTGCTTTACATCTTCAGAATATGTATATGCTGGGTGAGCTATTTCTTTTGCGCACTGTGACCGGATTAGACCTTCCATCCAGTGCGTGTTGGGTTAAAGCAAAGAAACAATTTTTTATGTAGTTTACGTGCCACTTGCTGAAGTGTAGAGCTTAAGAAAAGCTGGCTCTGCTTTTATTAGAAGTCTTAAAGATCAAAAAACACTTCTTTTTCTGCAGATCTCTGAACCTTTGATGGAATTTTGGCTCCCAACATATAGTACTTTTTTTTTTTTTTTGTTCCGCGTGTCTCCACCTATCTCAGATATTCCATGCTCTGTTTATACTGCTTAGAATGCGGCAAATAGTCACCGGCTACAAGCGTCTGATGATGATGATACAGGCAGAGGGCCACATTTACACACCAGCTAGGTTAATATGTTTAGATAGCGTCAGAAGGAGACTGTGCCCGCGACTAGGCGAATCAAATTAGTTGATAGCCGTAACTAACATAACATCACCGAACGCAGCTGATTCTGACTCCGATTTGCCACGGGCAATAGTGGTTTCATGTCAGATCTAATTGTGAGACTGGAAATAGTTTTTTTCCATGATCTATCATGCTTCAACACAAATACGTGGAACAAGGCTGACATCAGAGTTTGGAAATGCACTTGGACGAATTAAAGCTAGTGCTCACTTGCACTCCGCAACACCCATCACTTTTATACAGTTAAAAGGCTTAACAATGACAGCGGAATTCAAAGGAACACGGTCACTGAGAAAACAATCCGGAGATGTGCCTGGGTGATAATAAAAATGCTAATGTTTTATAAGATGAAAGAGACTTGCTAACCCCAACCATTATCCTTACTTCACAGCACTCGAGAAGACGAGAAAATGGTGTTCTGTACTCGGATTAAGTGTAGATCGTGTGTCGCCTCGCTTTCTTATAGGGTTTTTTTTTTCAATTAACGTTTATGACAATATTGTTCAAGGAGTTTTCTAGAGATAAGTAGAAAATTTGCAAGTCATCTACCAGAACATGGTGACATCGCTGTCATTACACACCCCAACAGTGCTGTATGTAATGGTGACATTGCTGTCATTACCAACCCCAACAGTGCTGGATTGATTTTTACTGTATGTATATATAGCTTTAATAGAGGATGTAATCGTCTTGCTATTGCTTCAACTTGTAGGAAGATTTCCTCAGAACGACACTGAGTAACAGATTCATTGGAAGCACACGGTGCGGCCCTTAACCTTTACCATAGATTGCAGTAGATGTGGATATGGCTGTAGGCTGCCTGCCCTAGTGTGCCTCTGCGGCCTTTGAGTGCTACCCCATAGCCTGCCCTGCTTATACACTACTTGGTGGTGGGATGCTCATGTTGTGCTAAAGGTCATAACTGCAATTTGTAGATTCAGAATGCTGGCCGGGTAACAAGCGGTAACTCTTTTATACTACATGATTCTGAACATTTAGTAACGGAAGTCATTTTTTAGGGTTTCCGGAGTCCCATCTTAGCCCAACTCACCTCTATGTATGGTTACCAGGAGTGTATTCCCTGCATTATGGCCTGCTTCATGGAGGCTGGGTTGGACCTTCCACTATTATAGCAGTCATGTCAGGTCCCCCTGTAGCACACGTGGCTAGAGCCTTACTTCCTTCTAACATATGCTTTTAATAGCCGCTTCTCCGATCCTCCTCACGGCAGCATCAAGGAGCAGCACTGCCTAGGTCCTCGAGGGGGGCACCTTCTCAGTAGTAGTATGGCATGTGATAGGACTGGCCTTGTATAAACCAAATGGGTATGATTTGTCGATACCGCCAGAAAAATTGGCTTTTTTGCCAATAGCTTGTCTTGGGTTTTCAGTAATGGCTCTCTCATCTGAATCATTGGGGGATTCCAATGCTTAGGACCCCCTCTATGATATCTGTATGTCCACATATGGAAACGTTCTGCATCAAAAAGGGATTCCCAAATATAAGGCCTCCTCTATGACAACTTTAGGCTCAAATAAGGAAACAACCCAGTTATAAAAATTAAAAACAAGTTTTTTGTTAGATATTATTAATAAATGAAATGGGAGATTTATATACAGTTGTTATGGCGCAGTGGTGCACCAGTCTCTCAGGGTGCGACATGTTTATCAGCCGATGGCACTCCCTGGTGTTGTCACTGGGAAAACACATTGCCGTTAACCTTGATAAATGAGTTGCACAAGGTTCAGGGGGTTCATAAATGTAAAAAAAGTTGAATATACATTAATATATGAGGCCCAATGTGTTTTACCTTTTTATACATGCTTCTGAAAACAGCCACCTATATGCATGAGCTTTGTACTATTTGTTGAACGCCATGTAAGATGTGTGTACACTGTTCAAACATAGCGTGAGCACTATACATGGAGTTCAGTCAATATGGATAGACTATACGGCTGCAGTAAGACGAGCATGTGTAAAGGAGAAAACTTAGCTGAACAAGACTATGTCATAGGGACCAGTCAACTATCTTATATGTTTGACGGTGTGCCAACTTTCCGCCAACAGAAGATGGTGAGGGAATGAAGGATCAGGGGTGTTTATTTTAAACACCAAATCCTTGTGATTTCAATGGCTGCCAGAGGAATATGGGACTGGAAAGTCATATTGCAGTGTGAAAGTAGCCTTAAAGGGGTTGTCTGATGATGAAACCTACTTTCAGGTCTTGAATTTTCTTATATATTCATTGATTAAAGTTATTTTACTATTACTAGTCTCTGGTCTTTCATGATTTCCTTCCGCTCTTCATTGACCCACTTCCTGTTTATTGTACATACTGTAACAAACTTCCTTTTTTGTTGTTGTACACTCTAGCCAGGAATTCAGCCTACACTATCCTTCTTACACTACACTTTCTTATAACAATATAGAGTAAAGAACCGGACGTTTGTTACAGCATGTTGGGCCAATAAAGACCGCTTTTATCACAAGCAAAAGGAACGTATGAACGTGTAGTAAAAATGTTATTTCCCAATATTAAAATTTACTAGACAGTTAAAAAACGGGCTCCATCATTGGAAAACCCTTTTAATCTCCATTTCTCAGGTTGAATGGAAAAATCCTGGAACGTCTTCAGGTCATAGTGATTCACCTCTGCCTTAGTGTAGTCTGGACTGTGCTCATTGTGAGCATATTATGATGGGATCTTTGCATAGCTGGAATAGGCCATAAACCTGACTAATAGTTATCCCCTCTGTGCCTCATACTTCTTATCCAAGCCGAATGCAGTGACTAAGTCTTTCTTATGTTTTTTCCTATTTAGATAAGACCAACGCTCGGATACTGACAAAAAAGGTATGAAAATTTTACCGCCGAAGTTATTTCATACATCTGAGCCATGCGTATCGGTCATGAATTCAGTGATCTGCCTCAAAGTATTTACAACCGACTACCTGTTGTCTTACTCATCTGATACAGGGAAGGAAATTCATGTTAAAAGTCCACCGTGTGGTATGCGCCATCCACACCTACCCACTAACACAGTGCTACGTACTCTGCTTAAGGAATGCTGTGTTTTCTAAATGATTTATCCTGGCCAATCCATTTACACTATCCTCAATATACATTCCATATTATAGTGCTGACTCAGATTGTATGGACGTTTTATTTCATTCCATTCCATTTACGAGACAAGATAACGGTGTAATAGCAAAAGCTTCCCTAAAGTCCAACGCTAGTGTAACCTTGTGTAACACTCATGCCACAATGAATGTCTACTGGTACTGTACTTGTGTAGCATAAGGATATGTTCACACTGAGCAAAATCGAAGGAACACCGCCTGCCTCAGTGTCATACAGTGTGTCTATGGGAGGGCTCGCGTGCCTCCACTCTCCTCCGCTCTCCGCTCAAAGAATTGACCTGTCAATTCTTTGAGCGGAGGAATGCGAGCCCTCCCATAGAGAAACCGTTTGACACTGAGGCAGGCGGGATTTCCTCTGAATTTGTTCAGTGTGAACATACCGGGCTGGGGTTATTTTTATTGTATGGCCAGGGAAGGGGTAGATATAGAGGCCGCTGGTCACTTACCTCCCCGGTTCCAGCAGCGGGTCCCAGATCGTGCCGGCCCATTCTCCTGTCCGGCTGCCGCTTCCTGGTCTGAGCTGTGGCTTGAGACGTGACGTCTCAAGGCAGCTCAGTTATTCAGCGGTCGGAGCAGAGTCCCGCCTCGGCAGCTGAATGGCTGAGCTGCTTTGAAACATCACGTCTCAAGCCGCAGCTCAAACCAGAAAGCGGCAGCTGAATGGGAGAACGGGGCAATGAGATCCGGGACCTGGTGCTGGAACTGGGGAGGTAAGTGACTGGCGGCCTCTATATCCACCCCCTCCCCGGCCATACAATAAAAATAACCCCCGCCCAGAGCACCCCTTTAAGGGATCTTCCTGGTGCCCCATATGTCTTTCAGAGGTTAAGGGTATTGCTTTAGCTCTCAGAAAAACATAAATAGATGGTACAACTCTCTCAGTCTAAACGCCCTGTTACCCCTTGAATAATTGGTAACGGAGCACCCCCCACCCTACAGAGGCTGAGCCCTGTGCTACACTAACTCCCTGTTGTTCTCTTAAGAGGCTGTTTCAACGTTTTTCCAAGTGTGTGAGCACTATGCCATAGGGGACTGTTAGGTATAGACAGCAACCTGGTGACAAAATAGAAAAAGACATAAAAATACTAGTGCCATAGATAAGTCCTTTCTAGTGGCGGGATGTAGTAGGCAATTACATCTGACCGTTACCATCTGCTGCTATGCCACACTAAGGAGGACTGTTACCTGTATATCTCTCTCGCATGATTATCATTTGGGGGATAAATCCAAGGAGTTATTAGAATTTTTAGAAATAAATGTAACTATAAAACATCATTGTATGGCCAGATATAAGCATGTGTTTTCTCTTCTATAGGAATTTGATGCAATGCTTTCTCGGGCAGCTAAGGCTAAACCAGGTCCAAAATTTTTCCGAGACTTAGGCGATAACGGTGAGTCTTTTCTCTTAATGAAACACGTTAACACGGTACATAGTCATTTATTTTATTGCATTCCAGTCTGCCCATAAAGTTAAGCATTGTGCTGCCGGTGTTGTAGGAATACTAATGTAATGTCTAGATAACAGATAATGCCAGCTATAGGCCCAGGGAGATGCAGGATATAGGTGCCCATACATTTGCCATAACGGCAGAATGATCATGTGTGGGGAGGGGTAAGCCGCAGCCAGACTGCACTTGCGGAGGATTATTGCTCCTAGAACAAAAGGATAGGGTGTTAACAGTCAGTCATGGACATGTAGGGGGTTGGGTTGGGAATGGTTTACTCCTTTTACTTTTTTCTTTTTATTAGAAACTTAAAAAAAAAAAAAAACTATCACAGCAACTGTTCTCTCCACCATCATATATTGGTGGAGAGTCAGAGGTTCCCTATAAATTTTATACTGACATATCGACCTGTGGTGGCCAGTTAAGCCAACTTTAGCATAAGATGTACAGCCACTTTTAGATTCCCTACAATGCTCAAATTTACTTCTATGTTAAAGGGGATGATGCATCATTCCTACATGTTAGCTGGGAACTGGCCATATTAGTGGTGGTAAAGTTGGCACTATAAAGGAAATCTGGCGGTTCTAGATGGTCATGGAGGCGGTGCTGAGTATACCACCAGCTCCACCCCTCCCTGCCTTGATTGACTGAAATATAGGGCTCAGTGCTAGAAGACAAGCCCTGCGCATCAATCATTCAGGACAGGAAGAGGTGGGGGAGCGATAAGGCATGAATACTGCAGCTCAGCACAGCCCTGTTGACACACTCTGAGCCTGATCTAGGACTGACAGCTTCTCTTTAACACTAAGGCCAGGTGTATTAGCTGCCACATTTATTTTGGATTGACACTTTAGAACCACAATGGCCGCAGAAGTATCAGTACAAGAGGTGTAAAAGGTAAGTAAATCACTTGGGTTGCAGTCACTATATATGTATGTTATCATTTTCTAAGAATCCACCTACTTTTCATAGTGCTGATCCTGAGATTTGGGACAACGACACAATTCGCCCCTCTCCTTCTGGGAACCTAGAAAACAGGATGAAATCATTTTTTATGTGGAGTTTCTTGCTTTTGTTGCAGCAAATCACCACAGGCTGAGATTATAAAACGCGATGCTACTATGAAGATCTTATGCTGAGTGCAGAATCACTGGGATCAAGCTGCAGGCCAAGTTTCTCAGTCTGTGTGTTCCCTTTTAGGTTTCTCCAATTCACATGGATGCATCATCATGCAGTACATCCATGAATTATCATGTTTTGTGCCTGAACGCCATCTCTTAAAGGGGTTTTCTACAGTAAACACACATATACAAAGAATATCTTGCTCATTCTGCATAGTTTCTTAGGTTACATCATCCAGGCCTTCAGCTGGTGAGCTCCAGTAATGTTTCTCTATTCCCTGATGATAAACTACAACTTTTTGGAGCATTATCATACAAATCCCACTGCATGGTGTGTTGTTGCATTTGGGCTACCATGGCTGCAGTTGAGGAGTAAACCTTAATAGAAAATCCCTTTAAATGTGCTACATGACTACTTCGGGTTATTGTAGGTGCATGATGACTGAATATTGTGTATTACTGTATACTAGTCACATCTGTCATTAAGTCAGTAAAGAGTTTTGACCCTCTCTTGGGTGCATGAAGCAGAATACTGACTTTGTTTCTGCCACTTGATGTCCTGTCTCCGGTCGGCAGGTAAGTGAATTTTAGGTCAGATATTTGAGTTGGCAAAAAGTAGAAATTAGTCAAGAGGGGAAGTTGCAGGTCAAAAACCACCATGCCTCTCAGCTACCAGTAAGTGGATGGAGCTGCCATTTTTTTTTCTTTCAAATCAACTGGTATCCGAAAGCTTAAGGATTTGTAATTTACTTTTATTTAAAAATCTCAAGTCTGCCAGTACTTATCCCCTGCTGTATGTCCTGCAGGAAGTGGTGTATTCTTTCCAATCTGGCACAGTGCTGTTTGCTGTCACCTCTGTCCATGACAGAAACTGTCCAGAGCAGTAGCAAATCCCCATAGAAAACATCTCCTGCTCTGGACAGTTTCTGACATGGACAGAGGTGGCAGCAGAGAGCACCATGTCAGACTACAAATAATACACCACTACCTGTAGGACATGCAGCAGCTGATAAGTACTGGAAGACTAAATGGATCATAGACCCGATGATAGTGAGTGGCAGGAGCCAAACAACAGTGTTTATTTAGGATCCAACCTTTTCTTCATCTGCCATGGGAAAGGGTTTAGTGCATGTTTTGTTTTTGTTTTTTTAACTCTTTTGTGCATCTTTATTGCAGTTTTAACGTCACACGTTTTAGTGTTTTTTAACATTCCTGTAAAGACAACCTTGTGTGCATTTTATCAGACTGAAGAGAAAACAGTTAATACAGAGGAGCCCTGTAAGAGTATAGGCCATCATTATTGTACGGGTTATCGGCTCAGCCCCTGCCTTCTACCCATCTGCACATTTTTAAATTTCACACAGAGAAAGGTCAGAAATTAGTCAGCAGTCTATAGATAAATGCGGTGTCGGCTTACTCCGGACTAATCCTGTAATTATAAAATATATCTGCAAGGAAATTTATTTCCCAAAGAGAACATTTCCTTTCTCTTGGGGGCAAAAAAAAAAAAGCAATATTCTTGTCAGAGTTAATACGCAAAGTGTAAATGGACGCCGTCCCCCTCCTCGTACTGTACGGAGCCTGCACTTATATGTCTCAGCAAACATAATTATACATTAAGCCATGATGTCGTTTCTGAAATGAACTTTCATCGAGGTGCCTACAATTTAGAGGGATTATTAATAGTTTTATTACAAAGACCAGGATTAATACTAAGAAGTGATGAATATAGGTCTTATCCTGTCAGTGGCATGTAGCTGATCTCCGCAAGACACCTTTATCCATTAGCCCCCGTATGAAGAGTGTTAGAGCATCAATAGCAGTGCAAATGGGACAGATAACCCCTTTACATTTAGGCTTTCTGGGGCATATGTACTAAGAAGGAAGGGAATTCACTCTCACGACTCTCCTCAGAGCCACTCCTTATAATCTCTAAGGGGCCCCTTAACTGGGGCCGACAGGCGGCAAACAATGAGCACAGATCACAGCGATCGTTTGCTGAACCTTCACAAGGCCTGACCGGTTTTGCAGCCAGGCTAAACAAATGGTCTGCCCCTTTACATTTATCATTGTTGCTCGTTGGTCCAATCCCCTACCTGTTGTTCGACTTCTTTCCCACTTGTCTACGCTGCTCTTAGACCCAGATTTAAACTTTTATAAATGATCCAACTTTTATATCATGCCACCTGGCCGGGAAACTACATATCCCATCATAAGCCAAGTGCCGGGTACCCGTCCCTGTTTTATAGGATCTGCCTACCGCTGGCTCGATTTACTTCTACTTTACGCACGCATTAAACACTTTTGGGGGACATTTATTAAGGAGTCTAACGTGTTCAACAATTCTAATGGGGATTGATGTGTATTTTGTTCTAGTAGCTTGTGACTGATTCATTAAAATGTAGCACTGCCATAATAAATGTATCTAAGTAAAAAGTCGCAAAAATGCAAAAATTGCGCAATTATATTCACCTAGTACTGACCAGACATAAGCCTGCACCTGTTTGTGCGACTTTTAAAGTCGCAGATGATAAATTGGGCGCTTATCCTGGATTATGGGAACTTTTTGGGTGAATACTCAAAACAGGCAGATTAAAAAAAAAAAGTCGCATCTAAAAAATGTTCCCCTGTCGGATACTGGTTCATAAATAGAACTTCCATTAGAAAAATCCAATTATTCACCAAAAATTAGGCACAGAAGCCCTTAATAAATTTCCCCCAGTATCTTTCTATCTTTTGTCTATCTATTCCATCTACAAGATAGATAAGAGAAAGAGAAATGAAACAGTGTCTCCTTTACCCTATACTACTCAGGAGAAGCTATTGTTTCTCTGCCAGTGGTGGGCTGGGTTACAGATGAGGTGTTACAGCTTGACGGGCAACAGAGGAGACAGCGATCATGTGACCTCTGTCTCAGAAGGGAGGGGGAGGACAGGAGTGTAGACAGAGTGGACCAGGAAGTGAGGATTTTCAGAAGCTTCAGGGTGTGAATCAGGATTTGCTACAGACAAACGGACCAATTCATCTAATAGAAACCTATTCCAAGCAAGCCTAGATTATAGGTGGATATTGAACACTGTTGTGTCTTTCTTAACTTACATCTTGCATCTTTATCTTTAATTCCCTTAAAAAAACACAGCAGTATTGGACTGGCCTACAGGAACACTGTCTCAGTACTTCTCCTTCCCCCAGTATACTCTATAGTGTACCCCTGACAATGTGTAATAGTGCATTTACATTGACTGTCTCCATTACTTTTACAGTATATGAGCCAAAAGATCCAGCTCACAAAAAAGAGCCAAAATTTCTATTACTAGCTGCTAGGCCTATAATAACCATTCATTGGAATAGCCATTCAGGGAGAGTACAGGTTTTCATTGCAGAGACTCAGCTGGTGTATGGAGACTTACAGGCAAAGCACCAAGGGAAAAGAGTATGCAAATTAAGTCTCCTCCAGAAGAAAGAAAACTCTTGCTAGTGCCACCTATAGGTAGCCACCCTTTAAAACAATGTTCTATAACCATGTTAGGCAAGAGATATGCAGCGATTTTGACCGTGACCTCTGCAAACACCCATTCCCGTTGCAGATTGGGCAGTGCTGACATCTCTTTTCACTGTCGCTCACATCAAAGGACATTGCAGTTACAGAATTTTTTATTTTGTCCTATCCCATACAACTAAAAATATACAAATCACAGCCCCTATGCGTTACTGTTTATATGTTACAGCATGGTTTCCTATAGAACGGCAGTGGGATCGCGTGTCCTAAAACAAGTCCTATTTAAGGATTCCATTAAAACAGACAAGAATGTGTGCTGGATAGCCTGGCATGGCATGCCTAGTTATATACTGAATATACACCAGAATATTAAAACCACAGATAGGTTATGTGAAAGCAATCTGTTATCTCATGGAAATGGCATCTGTCAGGGGTAGGTAGGCTATGGAAGTGAGGGAACAGTCGGTTCAGTGTCAGTGTCACTGTCATTTAAATTTTTTTTTGCAGAAATCAATAGTACAGGTGATTTTAAGAAACTTTGTAATTGGGTTTATTAGTCATGAAAAAGCAGTTTGAAGCTCTCCCCCTGTCTTCATGGTTCTGTTATGGATAGGGGAAGGGTTGAGGGACATGAGGCACCAAAACAGGAAAACAAAGAGTTAATTTACAGCTACATCACCGGGCTATCTTCACTGAAGTCAGCACTGACCTCTGAATACCGGCTTTCACACAGCTCCAGCTGTGAATCCTTTGTTCTCTGCTCTCTGCTGCCTCCCCTCTTCATAGAACAGACAGGGTCCGACTGATATAAAAGCATCGAGATTTCCTGATAATGAGCAGTGAATGAGAGAGAGGAGGGAGGGGGGGCGCCTGGGGAAAGTCTTTTTGAATGCAGATAATGGCATATTTGCCTAATAAACCCACTTACAAAGTTTCTTGAAAATCTCCTGTACTATAGATTTTTGCCCCCCCCCCCCCCCCCCCCAAAAAAAAAAAATAGGCCAGTGACACTTTAAAGTTGATGTTTTGGCTGTCCAGGCATGATAGGAATAGTAGTTTTGCAACAGTTGGAGGGCCGAAAGTTTGACACCCCGGCTCTAGCGTATCCAGGCAGACATGACAGTCTGGGAACATGAGCCTGTTGGTTGTTACCCAAGAATTCCCATTTTTACAATGCCGCTGCATCCTCTGAGATCCCATTGTAATTCACGTTTCCATCCGAAGCGTAATTACAATCCACCCTTTACTTCTCGAGACTGATGGGTTTCCTTTATCTATTAATTTGGCTCAATGTAAACGGAAGTAAATGGGGTTTACTTTTCTTTAAGCGGTGTTTTAACATGCCACAGTGAAATGTCTTCTGTACTGTATAAGCCTCAATTGAGTGATTAATCCCGCTAGTGCCTGTCAGGCTTTGCAATGTGTTTCAAGGTATTCAAACACACAAGGAATGAAAGGACGCTGCCTCTTCCCAGCCCCTCTGCATGGTCTATAATCCAGCAGTGACTGCCAAAAGCTCAGCCTGAACCACACCAGTATATTCCAACCTCATTTCATGATGTAGAAAGAAATCACCTTGCGGAAAGGACATATTGCACAGGGAAGGAAACCTCTCTTTTTTGGCCAAAGCCGGTGTATCTAGTAACCTGTCTTTCCATAGTCCCATGGGCTCCTGGCTATCCACGTTTTTCTTTTTCAGCTGCTGAGAGGTTTTAAAATACTTTATATATTACAAAGGAGTTTAAAAATATCGCAGAGTAACACCCTGCACTTGTCTCTAGTTGTATTATATTCACATATTGCTAAAAAACTTATATATAGGGTGTTATTTGAAGGGTCTTTTTTTCTGTCTATAGTAGAAAGGTAACATTATGGCCAACAGGGATGTACTTGCTCATATTGTACTTGTTTTTATCATTCTGTATTCTAGATGTAACACCCAAATTTTTCCACCATTCAATTAATGTTACTGCACCATAGATCTCGGACATTATAAATTCAGTTCAGTAGAACCACTGGGGGGTCTAGAATATGCAACACCAAATACAGGTATTAAGAATAGGCGTTAGACTTGGGGAAAGCTGTCTGTGTCTGTAGTACCGCAGCCATGACTATGCTGTGGCTGTCTATTCTATATACTAACATACATTAAAGCAGACACTATGGTCTGTTCTGCTGGATTGGTTCGCCATATTGCTTGTTATTATTCGCACCGTTGCAGGTGCTGTTTGTAATTTCTTTATATGAAAAATGTAATAAAACTCAGAATGTAAACAAAAAAGACATTATTGGAGACTCAAAATCTCGAAGACTGTGAGCAGCAGCACTAGTCATATGGAACTGTGCAAGGACGAGGCTTGTGCAGCTTTGCTGTTCCCAAAACAGCCATTGGTGGCAACAGAGAGGCTATGTCGCCCCTTACTGCTGCCATGCAATGTAAAAAAAAAAAAAATAAGTTAATATAACATAATACAAGAATGTGATTATTTTTTTTTTTTTTTTTTTATCATTTTGACTCTTGCAGTGGATTTCACACCGCCTTCTAAAATGTAAAATCCATGGCAGATCTGCTATTGGTCACAACATTTAGCGTTTTTTTTTTTTTTTGCATGGAGGCAGGCTAAAACAGATTGAGGACTACACTAAACAACACCACATATCTCAGCTCTTTGGGCTTTGTCAGCATGATTCTGGTATATTCTAATTCACCTGCAGACACACCTGGATATATATATATATATATATATTTTTTTTTTTTTTTTTTTTGTTTTTTTGTTTTTTAGTGTAGATGAAAAGCTATATAACGGTATATAGTCTAAGGGAATAGTGAAAGCATATTACAAAAGAGATTTAATGCAGACGTCTTACTAAAACAAATAAATGTTACTTGGTTTGAGTAAAAAAAAAAAAAAAAAAACATAAAACAGATGCTGGCATTCTAGCGGGGAAAAAAAAAAAGTTCATGTTCCGTGCACTGCAAACACATGAGGCGGTTTTGCACGGTGCGAGTCTTACCAATGACACAATGAATAATGTCAAACTTATCTGCTCTGCCATTATTTGTGTAAATGTGACAAGGTAATGTAAACTGCTATGTCACTAATAAAAATGTGCTGAAATGCCTGCAGTGCTGCATGCAATGGGAGCGGGCTCTATGCGGCTGTCTAACCATGTCCCTGTTCTCCTCCTCAGGGCTGATCTCCTACACAGAGTACCTGTTTCTGCTGACCATTCTTACAAGTAGGTATTGTGCATTATACACATGTGACTACTGTACATAATGCTATAGCTTTATTTCTGTCAGTGTAACCAGATGGGCGTCTATGAAATACAGCATGCTGTAATGTACCGTGGATACAGTGTATACATATCTATGACTTTAGACATTTTTTTTCTTTATAAAAACATTCTCAATAGTGATAAGTTTTTTTCCACTAGTTATCCACACGTGATACACATCAATTTTATCATCAGGTAAAACTCCACACATTACAATTACTTCCAATATTTACATTGCTGCCAAGTCACTTTAAAAATTCAGCATGTGTTTTTGTGAATATGGAACAGGAGAAGCATGGTAAGGGAACCCAAAAATTCTCGTGATTTGAAATGATGTGATGCATTACCAATATTGTGTGGTGGTCTGTTCTAGTGGAAGGTGTATTGTCTGCATCTATGCTGGCAGAGGGGTATTGCCTGTTTTTTTCTAGCAGAGTGAAGCAGTTAATGACCACTTCTCTGGTGATCTAGGATAGTGGAGAAGTCAGTGACTGCTTTCCTGGTGGTCTAGGATAGTGGAGAAGTCAGTGACTGCTTTCCTGGTGGTCTAGTATAGTGGAGAAGTCAGTGACTGCTTTCCTGGGGGGTCTAGAATAGTGGAGAAGTCAGTGACTGCTTTCCTGGGGGTCTAGGATAGTGGAGAAGTCAGTGACTGCTTTCCTGGTGGTCTAGGATAGTGGAAAAGTCAGTGACTGCTTTCCTGGTGGTCTAGGATAGTGGAAAAGTCAGTGACTGCTTTCCTGGTGGTCTAGGATAGTGGAAAAGTCAGTGATTGCTTTCCTGGTCGTCTAGAATGGTGGGGAAGTCAGTGACTGCTTTCCTGGTGGTCTAGGATAGTGGAGAAGTCAATGACCGCTTCCCTGAGGGTCTAGAATGGTGGATGAGTCAGTGACTGCGTTCCAGGTGGTCTAGAATGGTGGAGAATTCAGTGACTGCTTTCCTGGTGGTCTAGAATGGTAGAGAAGTCTGTGACGCCTTTTCTGGGGGGGTCTAGGATAGTGGGGGTAAGTAAATGCCTGCTCCTGGCATCATGATTCATTACGATGCGGGGAGCTCCAAAACTGTTTAAAAGTATGCGTAAGTGTACAGACACAGCTGCGCATCTATATAGACAGTTTATCTATGGAAGTGTATACCCCCTAGGTAGTGAAGCACTCAGCGGATGAAACTCCTGGCTGCCCATGTGATCACAGCCATCATAAGCCTATATACTGGCACAATACTGGGAAGACCTAGTGACATTGTGGTCGTTAGATCAAATCCAACCAAGGTTCTTCTGACATTTGTGTTCTGTACATTACAGAAACCTAATGACTTATTAGATATGAATATATCAGAATGGTTTTCTGTAAACCTACTATGGATCGCTTCCATGCTGGCGAGCTTCAATCTGAGATACTAACACACTGTCAGTGATCTGTCATCAGAGGCAGAGGCTTTTCTTCTGTGGGTCGTCATCTTCTAACTCTAATTGGGGACTTGGACTGTTATTGGCTGTCCCATAGAGAGTGAATGGCTTAGTGGCCGAGCATGTGCACAGCTGATCCTGTTGATCTGATCAGTGGTTTTACAGCAGTCAGAGTATGTGCACACTATGGAATTAAGCAAGGAATTGCAATTGGGTCCTGCTTGAGCTTTTGCCTGGCTCATTGACTCTGAATTACAGTTCATGTCAATTCTCTGATTGCACGTGAGAAATTACAGTCAATAGGACAGGCGGAATTTCAAGTGGAACCCACCGCACGGACTCCGCTTAAAATTCTTTGTTTAAAGGGGTTATCCAGCGCAACAAAAACATGGCCACTTTTTCCCTACTGTTGTCTCCAGTTTGGGTGGGGTTTTGAAGCTCAGTTCCATTGAAGTAAATGGAGCTTAATTGCAAACCACATCTGAACTGGAGACAACAGTAGGGGGAAAAGTGGCCATGTTTTTGTAGCGCTGGCTAACCCCTTTAATTCCGCAAGGTGCACATACCCTCAGACTCCCACCGTGCAGTTAGGTGGGTAGGTGATGACCTTTAATTCAGGGATAACCCCTTTACGTCATCACTGATACATGTCTACAGAGCATTGAACATGGGAGGTCAGTTCTGTCAAGTTTGAAAAGTCTGGGTATAAGTCTAAATAGTATAAGATTCTATTAGAGGTGAGACGGTGGAAAGGGGAGTGCAAGCCAGGAATGTGCAGAACCTGCAGCGGGAAGCACACACTCCACACAGCGGACCTAATCTGATTTACTCACACAGATGACATCACTGCTGACATTTATACATCATAGACACTATAAATCACAGCCCACTGCGCTTTAGGAGCCGTCTACTGCCTGATTTATTTATCTTTCTTATCACTTGTTCACTTCTTCCCCGTGTGTGTTTAATGTGCGGCCATTGTAGACGTCTTACCACCTGCCGCGCAAAGATTTTCCTAAATATCTGGATTACTGGGAACTATATTTGTTTATCCTCCTTTAATTCAGCTCAAGGGTTGTAGCTGAACTACCTTAAGAAACTAGTTTAACGTGAATTATAGTTCTGTTTGCAAGATGTCATAATAAAACTGGCCGTGCATTTGAGATGCCAGCGCTGGTTTGGCTGACAGCTGACTCCATTATAAACGTGCACGCTCAGCTGAGCATGCATACTTATACTGAAGGACGGGATTATATGCTGCCAGAGAGGAAGTCCGCCATGTCCAATCCTTCTTTCCCTTAATATCTGATGTCGAGGCTATTCCAGTATATAGTCCATTCCACTCTTGAGCAACACTGAGAGGTTCCTTCCGTACAGTAATATATGACTATATATATGAATAGATCTCGAACACATTGAGTCATTGGGGGGTGGGGGGGGGGCTCTGGAGCCTTCTTCGTACCCTAGCCAAATAGGTAGTGATCACTGAGTGGAGGCCAGAGGGGCAGACACTGTGCCACACTAGCCAATGGGTCATATATATGTATAGGGTCCCCTTACTTAGGGATTATCAGACCCCCAAAAGGATCATTAGTTGTAATGTTTGGATGGATTTATATACTCATTGCTTCCATTACTATCTATGTATATGTTTCAAGGGATTTTCCATATCGTGCAAGATTTAGTTGTGTCTAGAGCCAAAGAACAGAGGTTACTGTCGATCAATATCAATAGATTCAATACTAGGTAGATATTTGGCAAACACTAAGTTGTAGTACACGTCTATCGCCATCTACTGGACAGTTGGTTACTTTTATGGAAAATCACACTGTCTGGAAGTTTGCACACAGGAGTGGAGCCTGATCTACAGAATTTTCCACAGCTATAAGACTCCAAACACTCCAAATCACGGAATTTTTAAATGGGATTTGTTGTAAAAAAAAGAAAAAAATATCTATGTATTCAAAATCCGCAGTTGCAGAGTTTTCCATAGTTTTCTATACATTTCACAGCTGTAGTCAGTGGATGATGACTGCGGTAAGTCTGCAGCATATCTGCAACTTGAATGGGATTGGATTATAGATCCACACTTTGGCTCAGTTTCCCTGCTGATATTGTGCACATTTTGATGCCGCATGTAAATTAGATTTCTTAAAGGGGTTATCCAGGATCTACATAGAGATTTAAAAAAAAAAAAAAAAAGCAGTGCCACACCTGTGCTTAGCTCATGTTATGTTATTACAACATGGCTCCATACATTACATTAGAAACGAGCTGCAATATCACACACAGACAAAAGCGCTGCCGTTTCTGAGAGTAAGCAGATAATCCTGAATAACCCCTTCAATTCAAAGGGCCTTTACGTGGCCAATTGCTTGGTTAATCTATGACACCAGGCTCTTTTAAAGAGCATATTCCAAGGATCACACTGGGATGGTGGCATGAAAGCTTGCTGGTCTGTTCATGTGGCACTCTGCCTCCATAATTTGGCAGCCATACATTCCCTATTATATGGGAGATGTGGTCATTTTATTTTATTTTTTTTTTACTGGGCAAAACACCATGAACCATTGCCTTGTTCATTGGCATATGACTGGCTCTAATATATAGGGTGATGTCAGCCTATGCAGCTGATGACCACCCTGTATTAGAGCACTAATCCTCATGGCTGGCCATGTTCTGAGCTGATGAATTCCTGCACAAAAATCCAACGTGAAAAATCCACTATCTGCTCATAGCGTAGAACCCACGTACGTCCAAGCTTATGAAAACTATTTTTGTGAACGTATACGCATACTGTGGGCAGCAGGGTTGTAGCTGGGAAAGATTGGTCAAATCCCACCGGCCTGAGTACTGGGCGAGATGGACATATGGTACCAGTGGTGCTAACAGCAATACCCAGTAATGGTTTAATGATAATGGATACAGGCTGGCGCATTAGTTGGATGATGGCAAATTGTGCTGTTTCCCGGCTGTGAACTACAAATCTAAGTACATAGCAGGGAACAAAGTTTTTTTTTTTTTTATTATACAAATGTTGTGGGGTAAAAAGCACCTAACTGAACCCAGTTGGCAGAAAGCCATTCTTCATCCCTGTCAGTGGACCGTGATTATTAATCCGAATGGTTTTATGTATAGAGTAATATTATTTATCAGATCATTGATCATCTGAGGTGTCTGAGATCATATAATGTGCCAAAGTTCTCCATTTTTTTTTTATTTTTTTTTTTAGTACAGGCGATTTTAAGACACTTCGTAATTGGTTTATTAGCGGAGAAATGCATTTTTTATCATGAAAAAGCAGTTTGAAGCTCTCCCCCTGTCTTCATTGTTCTCTATGGAGAGGGGAGGGGTGGAGGGGGATGAGGCACCAAAACAGGACGACAAAGAGTTAATTCACAGCTTCATCACCGGGTTATCTCCTCTAAAGTCAGCACTGACCTCTCTGACCTCTGAATACCGGCCTAATAAACCCTATTACAAAGTTACTTAAAATCGCCTGGACTATTGATTTCTGCAAAAAAAAAAAAATAATAATAATAAAACGACAGCGACACTTTAACCCCTAGAATACCCTGGCGTACCCATACGTCCAGCGGTTGCTAGGGGAGTTCAGAGCGGGGCACAAAATCATAGATGGTTGGACCATATCCTTACTGACTCATAAAAAAAAAGTAATTAAATCATACACTTATAATTCGCCCTGTAAGTGTTGGAAAAGCCCCGTTCACACCTGTGTGCAATCCATATAATGTAGAATTGATGGCCGGTAACTTTCCACATAAAAATAACCAGTCAGATGTTTTGGAATTCCACGGACACAATGCCGGCTATGACATTCTGCAATCATCTTCAGATGAAATGAAAGCATCATTCATGGAGCGAGGGCAACCATTATTTCATTACCGCAGATACCCCTAATAGGCGGTGGCCGCCTTCTCTGAGAGACATTGTACTTTCCTCTATTCATGCCTTTGTAACAGATTACAAGACCCTTGTTAGAAACAAACATCTTCTGTCTGTGCGGAGGAATTATATTTCATACCGATCCACTCCACTTAGCTCAGGAGGCATCAGAATTCAACCAATATCTAAGAAATCTTAGAACAACATTCCATCAAGAAAAATTCATTTTCCAGAGCAAACTTTCTTTACGTTGGACGTTCCAGCAGCTCTTAATTTCTGGCTCCCACTTCAGGTTCATTTTACAGAGAGATGGCTCCTCTCATTATGAACCCTAGACTAATGCTGGGTGCGAGGGACAGAACGGGAGGCTCCACGTCGACCTTTCGCACCAGATAACGTCAGTGGGATGTGATAAGCGTTCTTGTAAATATAGGCTTCATGTATTGTCCTCTAGATGCTGTGAAGGTGCCATTGTCTGGGGCACTACTGTATCACAAGGTTTAGGTGCAAAAATAGGAGATTTAGAAAAATAAATTCAGAATTAGAAATTGCCGTTCTGGCATTTGCTATAATAACAGTTTTCTCTGCTCCCGTCTTTAGTAAAATGGTTGTTGGTGTTTGTTGGGAAAGACATTTTGACTCTCTGATATAATATATTGCTGTACAATAATAGAGTGTTTTTCTGGGCTTCTATTTTGGTGACGTTTTTAGGATCTGTCTTTATATTTAATTCAATTGACAAAGGGTTTAAGGGTGCGTTAACACGTACAGGATCTGCAGCAGATTTAATGGCGCAGATTTGAAGCTGCAGATTCAATGCAAAGTAACTCTGGGCCATCAAATCTGCGGATCTGCTGCAGATTCAAATCTCCGCCATCAAATCTGCTGCAGATCCTGTACGTGTGAACGCACCCTAAGGGATATTCCTTACTAACATAACTTTTCATATGTTGCTGCCCATAGTGAGACTAACAATTCATTCTAAACTCTTTATTATCTGTTCAGTTGTCTCCTCCCAGCTGCTGCTTTCTGCTGAAGAAACTAAAATCTGTGTTGAGCTCTTCTCTCCGTCTCCCCCTTCTACCCCCTCCCTTCTGAGACAGCTGATGTAATCAAGTTCCTATCTGTAACTTTGTATCAACTTTGTAATGCCAGGAGGGATAACCAAAGTGAGATCAGCAACTTGTCCTCAGATTAACCCTTTCAGCATTGCAAAGAATCTACAAAGTTGCAGATAAATCCTGCCTCGGACTTGTTTACATCAGCTGTCTTAGAAGAGAGGGAGAGACAGAGAGAAAAGCTCACGCACAGATTTGTGTGTCCTTAACAGAAAGCAGCAGCTCAGAACTGGGCGAAGGAGACTGAATAGATAATAACAAGTATGGAATGAATTGTTAGTCTGACCATGAGCAGCAACATATGAAAAGTTATGTTTGAGCAGAATACCCCATTTACATGTGGTTTTTATTTCAAACTTAAGGGGATATTCCAGACACTAATTTTTTTAATATATATTTCTGGGGCTGCCAAAAAAAAAAGTGTATATATATATATATATATATATATATATATATATATATATATACACACACACACACACACATTCTCTAGCGAGAAGGATAGAGGGGTCCTAACTGTGGAACTGCCCTCTGATAACTCTGAGGATCACCCCACAACTTGCCAATGTATCCCTGCTTGGACTGGCATGGCACTTGGCTAGCACATCAGCTAGATATATAACAGACATGGAAACAATGGTTTTAGGGATTCTTCTAGAAGTCAAACTTGCGGCCCTTCAGTTATTGCAAAACTACAATTCCCATCATGCCTGGACAGCCAAAGCCTTGACTTTTACTGTCCAAGCATGATGGAAAGTATAGTTTTGCAACAGCTGGAGTATGGCAAGTATGACATATGTGGTTTAGACTATGTGCACACATAGGCCACACTTCAGGAAAAACTATCTGGATTTCTTATCAGGAAATCCAGTTAGACTTTCTGACCCAGAAATTGGGCATGGGCACGCTTCAGGATTTTTCCTGAAGGGTGTCCGTGCCGGAAAATAGGCCCAGAAATGATATGACGGTGCTATAATTGTCTAGAATTCTGTCATAGATGCCCCATAGAACCCTATGTATGCATCCAGAACTCCAGATCTGCATCCAGAAACTGTCTGGGATTCCAAATGCGTCGCTTAGCAGCCCAGGCCAGCACCAGCATCTGGGCAAGCGCCGACTGGTGCTGACATTTTATCTGTGTATACAGTGCATCATTTTATGTGTATCTTATATATATTTAACCCATTATGATACTTTCAAAATGTTTTAGAACCGAAAACTGGATTCCAGATTGCATTTGAGATGCTGGATACTGATGACAATGACCAGGTGGACAAGAAAGAGTTTTTCAAGGTAAGAATTGTAGTGTATGTGGCAAGGACTCTGCACCTTTAGGGAGGTTTTTATTCCACAGCAAAAGTTCTGAAATAAATATACAACGTATACAGTGGAAATGTGATATTACCAAATCAAAGTACCAAATAGTTGGTTATAAGCCCCTTCACAGCCATACATAGATTTGCAAACTTCTGGGTGAGAAATTTGTGTTCCTTCAATATATAAAGCGGGCCCCGCTCTGAACCGCCGCAATCCCGGATGCTGTATGTAGCCCGGGACCGCGGCTATTAGCGGTCACAGTCCAATCGTCGTGCCCGCTAATTAGCTTTTTAAATGCAGCTGTCAAAGTTGACAGCTGCATTTAAAAAGCAGCTTTTTCCATTCCCTGGTGTCTAGTGGGGGGGTTCGCCCCCCCGTTGAGTGGTCGCGGAGGAGCGATCCCTGCATCTCATACCGGCCAGGTCTGTGCCGTAATGGAAGCAATCGATGTGCCTATATCATCGATCTATGCTGCATATCTATGCAGCATAGATCTCAATGAGAGATCAGTGCACTTATACTAGAAGTCCCCCAGGGGGGCTTCTAGTATAAGTGTAAAAGTAAAAATAAAAGTGTTGTTATTAATAAAAAGCCCCCTCCCCTAATAAGTCAGAATCACCCCCCTTTTCCCATGTTATAAATAAAAATAAATAAATAAACATGTTTGGTATCGCTGCGTGCGTAATCACCTGAACTATTAATTTATCACATTCCTGATCTTGCACGGTAAACGGCGTAAGGGCAAATAAATCCCAAAGTGCAAAATTGCGCATTTTTGGTCTCATCAAATCCAGAAAAATGTTATAAAAAAGGATCAAAAAGTTGCATATGCGCAATCAAGGTACCGATAGAAAGAACACATCATGGCGCAAAAAATTACACCACATACAGCCCCTTAGACCAAAGGATAAAAGCGCTATAAGCCTGGGAATGGAGCGATTTTTAGGAACATATATTTGTTAACAATGGTTTGAATTTTTTTTACAGGCCATGAGATACAATGGAAGTTATACATGTTACATATCGTTGTAATCATGAGGAACTTGAGGAACATATATAACAAGTCAGCTTTACCCCAGGGCGAACGGCGTAAAAACAAACCCCCCCCCCCCCCCCCCCCGCCGCAAAAAATAAGTTAGTTGTGCCCATAGAGTAACATGGCAGAGCAGACATCTCCCTAATTATTTTATTACTCCATGTTTATATAACAAGATATGAAAAACCTCACAGATGTGCCATTTTTAGTTATTGCTTGCTCTTCAGCAGAGAACAGCTCTAGATAGCGTTCGAGGGGAGTGAGAAGCACAGAGATGGGATGGGTATGAGAATTTACCGTTTGTCCCGCTCACGGCACTAAATCATACAGGTAGATATGTGATCTTCCACATCTCCTGATCTCCTGTACTTAGCAGGTTGACAGGAAATTTAGGTAAAAAGAATTACACACAGGTCGGCAATAGCTCTTGCAAATTATAGTTGTGTAGAAAATGTTCCATTACGAGGATGGAGGAGTTGTAGATTGTATATTTTCCACTCACTCTCAAGTATGTTAGGATGCTACCGTTCAAGGGGGAAGCCTATCTGATTTACTGACCCCTACGTGTACTCATTTATTGTTATAATTTGCACAGAAACACCTGTTTTCCAACTACTGTTGCTACTGTTTAACATACTGTGACCAAAATATATGATTTCTTCATTCATGGTGCGTTCACACCTACAGGATCTGCAGCTGATTTTCTGCAGCAGATTTCATTTAAATAACTGAACACAGCATCAAATCTGCTGCAGATCTGCTGCAGATCCTGTAGGTGTGAACGCACCCTCACAGAAGATATTTTTTCCTCCCTCTTAAAATCTCCATTACTGCTATGACTAACTTAGAGCGACTCTTGCAGCGACGACCTGGTCTATCCTTGCATTTGGAGAGTTTTAAGCCTCGTCCATGCATAGCGAGGTACCGATCGATAAGATCATTTTAAAGGGGTTCCAGGATTAGAAAAAGCACAGATACTTTCTTGCAAAAACATCACCACCCTTGTCCTCAGGTTATATGTGGTATTACCATTCACCTGTATTTACTTCAGTGAAACTAACGACAAGTGTGATGTTGTTTCTGGAAGACAGCAGCCATGTTTTTATAAGCCAAAAAGTATCTAGCTTTCATTTAAAAAGAAGAAAAGTGTCATTGACTTGCAGGGTAGCTATCTACAGTGGTGAAAATAAGTGTTTGGTACACTGTGATTTTGACAGATTTCCCTCCTACAAAGAATGGAGAAGTGTGTTGTTTTTATTGTAGATACACTTTTATTGCAGCGACAGAATCTATAAAAACATTCCAAAAAATCATATTGTATAATTTGCTTTCTATTGCATGAAATTAGTATTTGATCACCTACCAGGGCCGCTTCTGCTATGAGGCGGAATGAGTATTCCGCCTCAGGCGGCAGATTATGCGGTCCTGCAGGGGGCGGCATAACTTTCCCCCTGCTGTCATTTAAGTTTCACTTAACAAAAATGACAGCAGCCCTGCAGCCACTCACCTGTCCCGCCGCCCACGCTTACCGTTGTCCCACCCTGCAGCTCTCCTCGCCGTTCTGGCTGTGGTGAGTGCCTGGGGTCGGAGGAGGTCGCGCTGTGGCGATCGGGTTTCCGGGGGGGGGGGGGGCGTTTTGGGTGGGTTAGGCTTGCTGCGGGGGAGGGGGGGTGTTTGGGCACTAGTGAGGCGGAAGAGACCCCAGAATCAGCACTGTCGCCTACTAACCAGCAGGATTTCTGGCTCTCACTGACCTGTTAGTTTTACTTTTAGAAGCTCCCCCTATTCTGCACCTGTATTAATTGCATTTGTTTGAACTGGTTACCTGTATAAAAAAACACCTGTCCTTATACTCAGTCAATCACACCCCAATCTCTCCATCATGGCGAGATCTCGCATGGCACAAGGTCCTAGGTGGCCTACTCAGTCGCCAGACCTGAACCCAATAGAAAATATTTGAAGAGAGCTGGAAGTCAATGTTGTGCAGCAACAGCCCCGAAACCTGAATGATCTGTATGCAGGAGTGGGACAAAATCTCTGCTGCAGTGCCTGCAAACTTGGTCAAGAACTATAGGAAACATCCGACCTCTGTAACTGCAAACAAAGGTTTCTGTAAGTTCTTCTATTGTATCAAATACTTATTTAATGCAATAAAATGCTAAATAATTTCTAAATCATAAAATGTCATTTCTGGAATTCTGTTTATAGATTCTGTCTCTCTCTCTCAGTTGTACAAAAAGTGTAGCTGCAATAAAAATTACACTCTTAGCCCCCCACTGGTATAGGTGGCACTAGAGGGAGAGTTTGCTGCCTTCTATAGGGAAATTAATGTGCATACTACTTTCTGACACAGCATTGCTTGTAAGACTTCAGGTACAGGTTTGATCTCTTCAAGTGATACCCAAAAAACTACATGTAAATGAAAAAGCATAAAGTGAATAGTGTTACTATACTGCCATATGTGGCATATATATATATATATATATATATATATATATATCAGCCGCATGAAGGGATTATTTACTAGATCAATCTCCACTTGGGCACTGTTTACTTCATGTTCATTGGGATGAAAAATCTACTGATATGTGCATCTATATCCCGTGTAAATCTATTACCATGCATAAGCTGCCATGTTAAAAAGAAAGTGTACAGTGGCTGATGAATACCAAAGAGCATCAGGCTGCTCTTTTCTATGCAGTAATGAAGAGTTAGGGCCCTTGCACACTAAGAACATCACACGGATAACTTGCCGCAAATTCCGTGCGTGCCCCTGCCTGAACACCTGGTCATCCCATAGGCTTCATTTTAGGCTCAGGCAGAATCCGCCATTCGCCCAAAGAGTTGACATGTCAATTCTTTGGGCAGACGGCGGAATCCACCTGACCATAGAATGGAGCCTATGGGACTGGCGGAACTGTAAGCGGGATCGCTGGGGGGCAAGAGACTGAATCAACGGCAAGTTATCTGCGCAATTTCTGTAGTGTGCAAGGTCCCTTAGCAAGAAAATGCATTCCATTGGATAGGGGTCTAGTGAACCATTCAGCTTTTGTACTATGAGTATCTCTTGGTATATGCACAGAGCATGCTCCCTGAAGTCAGTGTAAACCTATACTTAGTCCAAATGCCAAAGTTCAGATGATCGACTGTGACAGTGAATACATTTTCATGATGTTGCTGCTGTAAAGCAGATTTCTGTAACTGCTGTGTGAGAAAAATGTCAGCCCTCCATAATAATTATATATATATATATATATATATATATATATATATATATATCTCAAAAAATAAAGACAAACTATAAAAAATTATCTGTTTCATTACAGGTTTATCATTATGATAAATATGTAATAAATAAGGTGATCCACCCGCTTTGAAGTCCATTTTATAGATGACTTTATTCTTCCCAGACCTCGAAGTTTAGGAAAGCTTCTGTTCTATGTTTGTGCCGCATGCTTTCACTTCATTACCGAGGGGAAAAATTCTAAATATGTCTCAAATAAAAGCACTGCCCATGTTAATGGAATAGGAAAAATGTGATTCTCAAGGCACGGAGAAAGTCCTGCTCATGTGGGCCGGAGCAGAGTCCTGTACATCAGAAATGTGTTTATATAATACTATTTAACCACAAGCCAATTTTTATTCTTGCTGACCTTTGAGGAATGAGACTGACCCAGTAAGGTATGTGGTTTATTTTTATATGCGTTGAGATGCCTGTCTTGGCTTTGTGATCTGTATGTGAGGCACTATTGATGGGGACAGTTCTGATACGGCTCAATAGGTGGATAAGCATGTGCTGTCTAGGCCAATGTCCTCGTTTTTTCATGGTTGCTAGAGTTGAGCAAATCTACATTAGGATTCATCAAAGCCCAATCTAATGAATTTGCCGTTGACTCATCCAGTCTTGTAAAAGTTGTTCCGCTTTTCAAGCGTTTTCCGATTCCCTGGAAAATTCTGTAATGAAAAGGTCTTATTCCAGATTTCTCCAGGGAATCAAAATGCTTGGAAAGCGGAATAACCTTTATAAAATGGAATAAATCGATGGTGATTCATTAAATTCAGTAGTGAGTCCCACTTCGATCCAGTGATAAAGCTGGAGGAAGTTCGTGGCAATGGCCTGGCCAACAGAACATCTGACTCATTCGCTCCATGGACAGTAAAAAAAGAAAACCAGTTGGATTTGATTCACAGTCAGGGTCAAACCGTTTTCTCCCCAGCGGATTGCAGTGGGTCTCGTCAGTGAGTTCGTTCAAACCCAAGCTTGTGCCATTTGATTAGCAGTGGCTGAAGAAGTTGCATGCAGCCCTAGGGAGTCCTAGAAAATATGGATACAACCGTAGGCTGGGTCCATGTTTTCCATGCAGCCTAAGGGCTACATCCAGCTTCAGCAGCCGCCGCTAATTAAATGCCACAAGCTTGGGCTCTGATGAACATGCTCGAAGTTCGCTTAACCCTCATCAGTAAACTTTAATTTTATTTGGCATTGGGTTTAAAATGGCTAAACCCAATACCTTCTTGGCGGCTCATGCTCTTTTTAATGACCCCCAGATCAAACATAAAAGGCTTTAGCTGTATACACAGAATTACATACTAATTTTGCTAATAAGCTTCTTACTACAGATGAGTGAAATTTGGGCATAATCCGGTCTGTCCGAACCACAGTTTGGCAATTGATTACTGGTGTCTGAAGAAGTTGGATGTAGCCCTAGGGAGTCCAGGAAAACCTGGATGCAGTTTGTGGCCTTTGACTGTATCCAGGTTTTGGTGGCAGTCTTAGGTCTGCATCCGACTTTTGCAACCACTGTTAATCCAATGCCGCACTCTGGGATTGCGCTCATGTGTACCCCTCACCAAACACACGATTACATCTAGATCTCCCAAGATTATATAGGCCCACCAAGGAAACTAAGGACTCGCACTATAATGATACACTCGTACAACAGGGCCCCAGAGATCCAGGTGAAGACTTCCCAATTGAAAGCCAATCACTTGTCACTAAGGTCTATTTGTTTTGTTTTTTGTTTTTTTATAATTGAATTACAAATAAACCTCTTTGGTCTTATTGGGGATATGTCCTGTGTGTACAATGCTAAAATCTAAGATTACAACTCAATTGAAAGTGGACGTTCACACATTCTCTTACGATGGAGCACGGCCCTCGGCTTGCTTATTTGATGGTCCCAAGAAACTACGTCCGTCATCTGCTTCTTCAAATGTTCCCTTTAATATTGTTATCCTGCTTATACAATGTGTAAAACCCTTTAACTTTCTGTTGCTTTTACCTTGTAGTTGCAAAAGATTCTTGGCACAAAAGATGAAATCCAAATGGATCCTGTGCAGGTAAATATCTTGCATGCAATATAGTGAAATTACTGAAGAGATTAATGCAAGCAACAGGGTTTACACACACACACACACACACACACACACACCCCGGCCATACATACAGTATTGGGTAAAAATCAGCGAAACAGTCTCATTTCTTCAGGATTGGAAGATGATGAAGTCTAATGGCAGAGATGGGAGATGGATTGTGCCACGTGAACCTGTGCGTATGGAACAGTAGAAAAGTTCTTAAAGATGCCTTAACTAGTCTTCTCAACCATATACTGGCTCTATTTTAATTCTTCATATGGAAGCCGCTATTTACTCCTCTATATCTATATTGATTTATAGCATATCCATTTTCTTGCCCTCGGTTGACCCTCGGCATTCTAGTCCATGTTGTTGTGACAACACTTAAAGTTTTCCTTTTTAACGAAGTAGAGGAAACCAGAAAAATCTTATTCTATTGTATAAGTGGAATAAGAAATGAAGGCACGCAGATCTGATTTTTGTGCCATTACTACACAGACCCAGATGGCAAATAATGATTGGATTTATATTACACTTTCGTCTGAAGAGGTTTTTCATTATGCTGTTGTTTCCTTATTTAGATGTGGACATGCGTAAGGAAGAACGGTATCTCAATATAAAAAGTGAAAAATTGTGTTCCAGCTTGTATTTTCCCCCGGAAGCCCTACATTATATTAGTATTGATTTTACAGCAGATAGGAGATATGATAGAATACGCTGGGTGCAATGCATAATTCTGACTGGATTACAGTTATTAGTGCCCTATTTTTAATATGTGCACTGAAGGTGTATTCTTGCTCTGATCCGCTGCTGTCCTGATGATCCCTGCCGCTTACTCTGACTTCCTACTGTAAATGCCAGCTCAGCCAATCATTGTACGGGGTGCGGTCACTGCTGTGATTGGCTGAGCCGGAAGTGCCTGCAACCACAATATATTACAGGAACCAGAAAATTGACAGTAAACTGTAGTAACCATTGTCGGGCAGCTGCTGCCAAGGCAAATAAGATAATGGGGTGCATAATAAGGCACTTAGACATCCATAAAGGAGACATAATTCTACCACCTACAAATCACTAGTCAGATCGTACATGGATTGTGTAGTTTTGGGCACAAGTGATCAAAACTAGAGGAGGTATTTAGGTTACAAACAGGGGTGACCAAATAAATATATAAATATATCAAAGGTCCATAAAGAGATCTCTCCCATGATCTATTACATACACAGGACTGTATGTATAACAAGGGGCATCATCACTTTCTAGAGAAAAGGTTTTTACACCAACATGGATGGGGATTCTTGCTCTAAGAGCAGAGAGACCTAAGGAAGGTGTTATGATGAACTCACTATAAGGCCCCGTTCCCACTGAGGAAAGGTAGCGGAATTCCGCAACGGAATTGTCCGCCGCGGAATGCCGTTAGCCTCCCGCTCATAATGGGAGTCTATGGGAGGCGCGTGCTCCTGCCCTGTCCGCGCTGAAGAATGAACATGTTCATTCTTCAGCGCGTACAGAGCAGGAGCGCGCACCTTCCATAGACTCCCATTATGAGCGGGAGGCTAATGGCATTCCGCGGTGGACAATTCCGTTGCGGAATTCCGCTACTTTTCCTCAGTGGGAACGGGGCCTTAGAGATCAAAACAAAACGGGTTGCTGATCCAGCGATCATAGGGGCTTTAATCTATACTGTATTGATCAAGCGTCCTCTACTTGTTGGATGGGGTGCTTGGCTGTCTAATGGCTATGTCACCTGCAGTCGAATGGACAATCGGATAAAAAATTTCCATCACTTCCATCAGTATTTTGGCTTTTTCTTCTCAAGGCAAAACTTTACCCTCTCAGTCTCATGCCATAGGCCTCTTTGCTAGCCGGCCAGCACCCTGCTCTGTACTGACAAGGGAGAAGAACCTCAAAACAGCGGTCTTTAGAAGGATAACTCTTCTTTTAGCCTGGCTAATAATTCAAGTATGTCTCAAAGAGCCGAGTATTGAGTCCAATAGGTGGCACCAGAGAGCAAACTCTTCCATCCAGAGGAGGCAACTTTGCTTGTTTCACTTACAAGTGATTATTGTAACCACCTTAAGGTATAGGTATAGACCCCTGAAGCTGTGATTTCAAGGTGTATGAGGATACCATTTAGAAATTATAACAAAATTTTTGAAAATTTTAGCCTTATCTCTGCCTGCAAAACAAGAATGTGCGTTCATTTAAGGTTATATGTTTTATAGTTCTCCCAGCAGCAGTCAAGAACTTCTTCTTTTTTTTTTCTTCTTTTCAAAGGCGGTTGTGTTCTGTAGAACTTAAAGTTGATTTGCTACTCCCACTAACATTGTGCTTGGATATCCGCCAATCCCACCTTGGAATCCCAGCTGATAAAATGACTAGCAAACAAGTCGGTGCATATTTATTATAAATGCAGGGATAGGCCATGTCATCTCAGATAAGCCAAGATGGGTATTGTTTATATGTGTCTCCGTCCCATCAATATTTTGGAGAGCGGCTTGCTCGCTCGTTGGCGTAGAGGTGTTATTACAGGAATGTACAGCGCTGCTAATCGGCCAAGATTTCCGAGGAACACAAAAGACTGGGATTTTTGAGTCATGTATAGAGCTGAATCTACAAATATAACGTTAATACCTTAGACACGCTCTTACAGCTATAAATTCTTTAAATCCTTCCTAATATATAGGTTGCTGTTAGTTATCTAATATGAATCTGTACAAGCTACGGCAGGTTTTGTATTTTTTTTTTTTTCATCCTCGTAACAGGGCCACACGGGCTTTTTCCAGGAAGTGAGGAAATAGGAACTTTATATAGTATAGCTTGCCATAGACATGAGAGATGTGGCAGGTCCAGCTTAGTTTTGTAGCTCTTATTGTTAAGCTGCCCATATACAATGAATATTGTTAGCTGAACCCAATTTATCGGGGCTAGCATATCCATTGTGTATCAGGAGTCTGTCCACGCTCCCTCAAATGCAAATGTCATGTGTGAGCATGACCATCCCTGAGCACATGTTGGGATGACATCTTGTGTTCCCATAACCAGTGGGTTTAGCCTACTTTCTTCTAACGTGTGTGGGCACCTTTGTGTATGGCAACCATAGATAGAATTAGAGATGAGCAAAGCAGCCGGAAATTTGTTTTGCGAGCTTCGTCAAACTCGTTAAGATTTGTGAATCTTGGTGTAGGCACAGATTTAAAATGTTATCATAATATAGGTAGGTATGTCTTCTATATAAGCCACTGTTACTAATCTTCTATATGGGTTACTGATAATAGTTGCCCGGACACTGATAGGACACTATAACCCAAGATTCCGTCCTGCCACGCGCATGCGTGCTATATCTACACAAATGAAACACGGCCATATTGGTAGTGGGCAAATTGACCTGCTTAACCCACTACTGAAAACATAATAAAACAATAACAACAATATAGTACATGAATTGCAATGGGTATAGAGCATCATCTCCACATATATACTTCCCATTATATATTGCCGTTATTCTTATAGCACATAAGATAAGTACGGCGGCCATCTTACTCAGGGGTAGTATTTCTAAATACATCAAGGCCTACCTGTATAAACCACAAAGGAGTATACTCCTAACACAATATGTAATATATCAAAGAATCGTGTCGGCGGCTGTATAAATGTCACAAGAACAGTATCTACCTACATAATCATGTAACTGTATAATGTAGTACAATCACGTTGCAATAAATAACTGTATATATCAGGAAATAGTTGCGGCGCATATATATGTATGTCGCAAGAACAGTATCTACCTGAATGATAGTAGTAAAACTGTATAATATAATGAAAAAATATTGCAATATATACCTACTCACAATAGACCTGATTAGGCACATGAAGAAGTAATACACGGTATACCATAACATAGTACAGGCCGCTGTCTATCTATATGCACCATAAAATAATAGAAATGTGATTGTCAAATATAATCCCTTCATGTCGCAATATATAATCGAGCAGCAAACACAAGAAATCATGACTCGTGGCCCAGCGGCGCAACCGCACTGAAGTCATCAATTTATACAGCAGCCATGTTGATTAAAGGAACGTGTCCCCATACAAGAGAACACAATAACATCGGCACAAAAGGGCTTGAGTGATAACAATAATCCTTCAATACAAGCGCGCTATCAGCAAAAGTGTGCGGCAGTCATTCTGGTATAGCCATAGTATTCCCATATCCATATGTCCCTATTATAACCAGGAATGGAGTGCAAGCACTGATTATGTAAGGCGTACACTCATTTCACTGATCCCAGTAACTTGGTATCTCAATAGGAGTTTACAAGGCTTAGTGAAGGAATAATATTGACCGAGTCTTCACAGTGACTTCCTATAGGCACCCAGTTATTTGGTAAACTGGACTCTTGGTTGACAGCTACTACAATTTTGATTTACCCGATTCTCTTTACTCATCTTTTGAGATAGATAGATAGGTAGATATATATATATATATATATATATATATATATATATATATATATATATAAAATCTCAAAAGATGAGTAAAGTGAATCGGGTAAATCAAAATTGTAGTAGCTGTCAACCAAGAGTCCAGTTTACCAAATAACTGGGTGCCTATAGGAAGTCACTATATATATGTATATATATGAATAGATGTATAGAGATATGGGGCTTATTCATTAAACTTGCACCCCTAGCGTACACCATCGAGAAGGCACAGATTCTTACCATCTCCATGGCATACGTCAGCTGTAGCCCCTGCTTGTCTGATGGGTGGGTTTCATGACAAAGTAGGTACACTATATATACCAGCCACACCAGCGCTTTTGGAGAAGAGGGAATGTCAATCAATTACAGTGAACTCAGAGGCCTAGCTTCTGTGCTAGTGTCTGTATGTGTGAATCCAGGAAGGGGGACCCCTCACATTATGTATGTCATAGTATGCAAATCAATAGTATTATATTTTTAATGTTTATACATGTGCATATTTATATGCATTTATTTTCTGTAGTAAACTTTTTTTTGCTTGTATCAAGTATGAAAAGTTATAATATTATAATAAGTTGTTATATTTTTTTTCTAAATACTACCAACAAATTTTAAAGATTCTACAATGAATAATGTCGTATAAAAGTGTTTTGTTCCAAAGCACATCAAGGACCCTATTTCTAGGACTGATTAAATAATAATAATAATCATAATGTAAATGTCCACCACTAAGCACCGATCATTACCGTCAGGAGCCGGGCTATAAAATATTTGAAATGTCGCGTATGCAATAAGCATGAAGACCCACACTGAACTAATGGCTTTGGTTTCTTAAGATTTGCTGAAAGCTAAATAACCATTAGTATTAAGTCTCATGAAAAGATTCTCATCTTTCATCTTACCTCTTCAGCAGGATAAAAGACACAGGGCCTATTTAGATGTCATAAGAATAGTTCTGTTGAAATACCTCTGCCCTCCTTCTTTTCCCTAGGAATAAAATAAAATCTTTCTTCATGTTGCCTGGTGTATTTGTTGTGTTCAAAGACTTCCCCAACGCAAGTGGTGACAGAGCAGAGTCTCCGTCCAGGCCGCCACTGAGGTTGACATGAAGTGTGTATTTTCTCTCCAGCTATTTATTTTGCATTACACGGACAGAAAAAAAAATCTCTAGAAATGAGGAAATGTAAGAGACCGGCAGACGTCTCGAAATGTTACAGTTTTCTCTCCAAGCATTGTACGTCTTTCGACAAAATATTGCATGTAATGTTAACAGTTCAGATCTACATTTCAATGTTTAAGGGATTGAAAGGCTTTATTCTGTGCATTTTGCCATCTGGTTTGGAACAGTCGGGATGATAGGATGAAAATAATTGCTATATGATCTCTCTTACCTCACTTTTTTACTATGTGCAATTAGTTTTTCAGCATTTTTCCACCCTTCTTAAGAATGCCAATTCTATTTGTAATGTTTAACACCTTTAATGGTTAAGATAGTCCTGTAAAGAAAGAGACCTCAGCGTGCAAAGTAATGTTTTTGTTGAATTTAAGTAACGTTTAAGGAGTTCTCTGTGACACTTCCAGCTACCCCCAGTATGTAGAGGCTAGAGATGAACCAACTTAACGAATGTTTGGGTTCTGATGCTAAACTTGTGAATGGATAAACTCCACACAACTCTTCAGCTTTGATAAAATCTCCACAAAACTTCATTTTATTCCTTCAAAAGTTTTCTGACGCGTTTCGGACCTAAATGGTCCTTAGTCATGGCTCTTTTCAATCCTATGCTGCAAATCAGAATATTCAATGGGAATATACCAGGTGGGACGCTGAGAGCAGCACCATGTGTTACACACACCATACAGAGGAGACCGGTAACATTTAAAAGCAAATGTCGGATTGTATCTTCATAAACTTCCACTGAATATTCTGATTTGCAGCATAGGATTGAAAAGAGCCATGACTAAGGACTAGAGATGAGCGAACCGGGTTTGGGTTCGAGTCCATCCGAAAACGATAGTTCGGCATTTGATTAGCGGGGGCTGCTGAAGTTGGATAAAGCTCTCTAAGGTTGTCTGGAAAACATGGATACAGCCAATGACTATATCCATATAAGCCACTCCAGTTAGGGCATAATAGGCTCACAATCATGTCTAGCACTGGGAATGATCTTCTGGACTCCGGCTGCTATCGCAACCCATAGGCCCAATGCTCCCTGTGGTTGGTGCTGGTACACTTTCTGTGCTTAGATTGTACATTTACAACAATTTACAAGATGTGACAGCATTATCAAACTCTGTGTGTCTAGTCTACATTGAGTCTTGATATAGTCTTTTTTTTTTTTTTTTGCCATCAAAAAGGACGAAAATCTATTTAATCTATGAAGAAATGACTTGTTCAATGTCTATGCAACAATAAAACAGGCCATACGTAATTTTCCTCTGAGATATGTACATGGCTATGTATATGCAGCATGTTTATATTGATATCTTTAGGAAAAGTGCAGAACATGAAGAGTGAAAAAAAGAAAAAAAAAAACACACACACACAACACTACTACTAGATTGCCAAAATAGAAAAATACAATGGCGCCTCACTATAAAGACAGTATGGGTGGGCGAGTATATCAGAACCTATTATAATGCAGGTAAGGCCTACACGAGGAACCGTTGTGTGCCATGAAAAATAAATTATATGACATGCAAAGTGGCTTTGTGCTGTTGACGGATTCCAGAGTCGCCTTGGATGTTGCAGACCTCTTCCATCCATACTTTGCCCATGTTCTAAGTTCAGTCAAATAAGACACAGAGTACTACAAAAAGTACATTTACAGTTATTTACATATGCTTCATCAGTCATACTGGATCCTGGGTAAGGAATGCCCAGTGCAACATCATACGTCTGCAAGGCTGCAGAGCATCGCACATGCAGAGGAAAACATGAACAGGGTAATGTGCTCTTTCCTTGTCTCCTTTTACTGCTTCATGTTCTCATCTAGTTGCCTGCTTCCAAGAGCAGGCGTTTACCTTCCTCATCCACCTCCTGCCATTGGTGGAGGGCTGGGGCCAGAGCCATGGTTGATTCGTCCCATTCTACGTCGTGGTGGTCCTGGAGGACCTCTTCCGTCATCATATCTTGAGCTGGATACAGAGCTTGAACACCCCCTTCTTGTCAAGTCAGGTCGAATCATTCTCTGAAAGAACAAGACGACAAAGTCTGTTATCCCCCAGAATAGGCCTGTAATGAAGGAGAGCCTCCATGGAGACCTCCGCTGCCCATCCAACACTTGTCCGTTCGAGATATACACCATGTTGTGGCCGCTCCACGAGTCTTGATATAGTCTTGGAGGAGACTTACACTATAGTCGACCTAAAGCTCCTAAACAGTCTATAGACTGTTATTGGACTTCCATCTATGAGGAGAAAATCATTCCCTAATATTCTATGCATAAGCCATAATTGTCTGTGGTGTTCATCTAGACTTTTTAGGTCCAGTGCTCAGTTTTCATAGCTTTGCCCTCTTGCATTAGCCTCTTGGGGGAGTAGCCTCAGCACATCCATCCATTCTTACAGAACAGGAGCGTCCAGTCCTAACATAATAACTGGCAGCTCACCTCATTAGCAGGAGATAACATGAACCTCGGACAGTAAAGTATGCGTCCATTTAGCATATGGCACATATCAACCCAAAAACCGTTCTTCGCAAGTGAGATCAGCTGCGAAATAGTATCTGCAGATAGTCCTAATCTAGACAACATGGAGCAGTCCCACGGATTACAAAGTGTTTGTAGATAAATCCTTTCAATCCAAGCACAGGACAACATATTCTACACGATAGCAGGAAAACCCACTCAGTCATAATCACGTTATCTAATAAGCATCCTATGCATTACCTAAGTAGCATATCATAAATTGTGCGGCCAGGCCATCTTGGAAGAGAACCAGTCTCCGTTCATAACTACTGTTGGCATGAACGTCTCTACTTACACCTGTATGGCCAAGGAAGAATTGATAAGAAAGTTATTAATTTACTGGTATCCTTCGCCAAGAAAAGTCAGTATCGTATGAGTTCCCTAATGATGTCAGTCTGCATACTTGGTTTACATGAAGAAGACGGCTGAAGAAAAGCCTTGACTACACTTTTCAGCACCTTGTCACTAGAGATGAGCAAATTTCGAGCATGCTCGGGTTTGTCTGAACCCGAGCATGCGGCATTGGATTTCCATTGGCTGTAGAAGTTTTATGTAGCCCAGGGGAGTTCTAGAAAAAAAAGGATACAGCCCATGGCCTATGGCTGTATCCATGTTTTCCAGGAAGCCTTAGGGCTGCATTCAAATTCAGTCTCGGCCGAACGTAGTCCAACCCGAACTTTTGGCAAGTTTATCGCTAGTTCTGATACATCATATGCCCAAAGCTTCCTTAAGAATACTACTGCTTGTATGGTCTTTGTTATATTAAGCAGTATTATATTATTTTTTTTTAAACAATATTTTATTAGTGGCTTATGTAATATTTGAACATACATATTGAAAATTCATTACATATTCAAAAAGAAAGTCGCTCACAGGCAACAAAGGATTGTATGTTTACAATATCATACAGATACAATGAGCCTTTGTAATAACCTTAAAAGATATATTATCATATACAATACAACAAAGTCTTACCAAAAACATAAGTGGAAAAACAGTAATTTATAATCTCACCTTAAAACACGGTATAGATGTCAGATATTCAAATATGCTACCAATAGAATGGAGAGAATTGTCTTTAACAGAGAAAGGGAAAAGCTTAAGATATTTGGAGTGCTCCCAGAGTTCCCTTTTGGGCGGCCATGCAATACCAATCAGTGTCCTTAAATTGATTAATGACAGAGTCTCTCTCTTCTATAGTAAAATCATGAATTAGAAATTGTGTCCATTTGGACATAAATGTTTATGTTGATTTTTCTTTGGTGCGCAATACATCCAAAAGTTCCCAATGAAAGATCTCCTTCAGAGCGGAGATTACCTCAGAAATGTCTGGTAGAGTATCCAGTGTCCAGTGTCTTAATAAACATTTCAGGGAAACTAATAGAGTTAAATGAATTCCTTTAGAAGTAAGTAATTTAGGAGAAGGAGTAGTAGAGTCTATATCAATAAAATGAAAAAGATAACTAAGAGGGAGAAGTGGTATGGCATGGCCCCAAGTGGACAAAAGATAGAGCCGCACAGAGTCCCAAAATTCCTGCACTCGCGTGCAGGCCCAGGCACAATGAAACAAGTCTGCTTTAGGAAGTGAACATTTCGGGCAACTGTTTGTGAGAAGTGTGGGAGTTGGAAAAAGGAATATTAAAGGCATATATAGCCTTGTGTATAAAGCGGAAATGTATTTCACGTAGAACCACATTGGGAGTGGCAGAATGCACTAGTTGAGATCCTCTCAATATTTGTTGGGTCAGATCCTCTGAAAAAATTACAGAGGACCATTTTAAAAAAAAAAAATTGTCTAGATAAATTCTTTTGAGAGCGTGATCTAAGTTCTCCATATGTATGTGATAAAGAATTATGAACCGGTGGTGTTGGGAATAGATTATCAAATTCTATATCACTTTCTGCTTCTGCTATGCCCCGTACTCTGGAAGTAAGAAATTCAATTATAGAATCGTATTAAGGTAAATTAAATGAAGACAATTTAAATCGTGTTCTGACGATATTCCATGATAAGAAAGTGCTGGAATTAGTATCCAGCAGATCCCCAACAGAAGAAACATGTGCACTCTGCCACTCTGAGTAATCTAATTTGTCTGAGTCAGGTGGGTAAAGTGGTGAATGCCACAGAGGAAATCTTTTCGATAGGCAAAAGGGTAAACCATATAATTTTCGTATCGCCTTCCATGTGGCAATGGTGTCTTTAAAGATAACACTTCTCTTAATTTCTGGGGGTAGTTCTGGTAATTTAGCATGTAGCAGGGTGGGTAAAGGCCAAGGTGCTGCTAAAGCTTTCTCAATTAAAATATTGGAGAAATATGACGTGTCCATAATCCAATCTTTAGCATGGCGAAAGAGAGCGGCTAAATTATATAATCTAATATCTGGGCATTGAGCGCCACCTTTAGAAGTAGGGAGACAGAGAGTGGAATAGGCAATACGAGGTCTCTTTGATTGCCAAATAAATTTAGTGAAATATGATTGGAGTAGGGAAACGTCAGAATGTTTGAGTAAAAGGGGTATTGTTTGCATTGGATATAACAGTTTTCCAAAACACATCATTTTGATTAAGTGGGTACGGCCTAGAATTGGCAATGGTAGAGATTCCCATCTCTGGAGATCTTGTTTTATTCTCTTAATTATAGGGCGATAGTTCAGGGAATATAGTGAGGAGGGAGTTCTGCCAATCTGGATTTCAAGATAAGTAATATAGGATTTACCGATGGAGACCCCCGCAGGACCCGAAGTAGACCTCTTATGTGGAGTTAGGTAAAGAAGTTGACTTTTATGTATATTGATTCTATACCCACAGAAGGAACCAAAAAATTTTAAGGCATCTAATACTGCTGAAACATGTAGATCTGGGTTATCTAAATATATTAAAGCATCATCAGCAAAGCATGTAACTTTGATGACTTGGGAACCAACCCGTATGCCTGAGAAAAAGTCAGAAGAAATAAGATATCTAGCAAGAGGCTCCACTGCCAAATTGAACAATAGAGGGGATAGGGGGCAACCCTGTCTGGTACCTTTTTGTAAGGGAAAGCTATCTGAAAGGAAACCCGGGGTATGAATTCTAGCTTTCGGAGATGTGTATATTGTGGAGATAAAATCTTTGAATTGACCTGTGATACCAAATTTTGTTAAGGTCATGTCCAGCCACTCCCAGCTGATATTATCAAAAGCCTTTTCGGCGTCAACTGCCAACAGACCTGGAGAGTGGCTGGAACGACCCCCAGATTGGACACCAGACTGGGCCGCTAGTACCGTTCTTATATAAGTGACACCAGAACGTCCTTTTATAAAGCCAACTTGATGGCTGCCTATTAGTGATGGTAGGATGTCTGCCAATCTATTGGTCATAATCTTTGCCAACAATTTTAGGTCTAAATTTATTAAAGAGATTGGCCTGTACGAATTAGGAGATGTCGGATCCTTCCCCTGTTTATGTAGTATTTTGATATATGCAGTATCTCCCGAGGGAAGCATGTGATGGTCAGTCAGAATAGTTTGGAAAGTAGAAAGAAGGGTAGGGGAGATGGCAGAAGACATAGATTTATAAAATTCCGCACTATAGCCATCAGGGCCTGGAGCTTTGTTATTTTTAAGTGTAAAGATAGTGGCAGTAATTTCCTCCAATGTGACTGGGGCATTGAGAGTATCAAGAGAAGGGGTATCAAGAGAAGGTAGAGTTAATGAGTCTAGAAAGTTCTTACCAGCAGCTAGATCAAGCCTATCTTTGGAATATAGTGAGCGGAGTATTATATTATAAGACCAATTTAATATAATGAATCAGTATAAATATTTTTAGGGTAACTTTTGGGGTTAAAAGTTACCTCAAAGGCATCCACGGGCCATAGTAAAACGTTTAGTGGCAATAGAAGCTATTTTACGAGTGACTACCGTGAAAACCAGGTTGCACATTGATATCATGTCCTGTGGTATTGAATATTGCTTATTATGGCTAGAGCCTATGATGCAATGTGAGGCATGTCTGGTAGTCCCCTCCTGGCCTTGTCATCTGTTCCGTTCTTTATCAGTCATGCCGGTATTTGGACACGGACACTGCGAAGCCTTTTCCAAATCTCTTTGTTGGTGCAAATTTCTGATAGCAAAATTTCTATGTGGAGGCAGCGGAATAAACAGATACAAGTATGATTCACTAGAGAACGGGGCAGCACTTGAGTGTAGCGTGCTCACAAAGACCCCGGCTTTAGAATTCCTTAACCATTATTTAGGAAGCTTGACATGCGATGTGTCCACAGGCTTTACCTCACACCGGATTGTGTTCTGCAGATCAGCAGCTCTGGCAGGGAAGTAAAAATAATTGTTATGTTACCAAGTTATAATAAAAAAAAGAGGAAAAAAAATTATCCAGTCCTGTATATTATTAGGCAGTATGTGTATGACACCATCTTGCTTCTTTACCTTTTAAAAGCTTTCCCTTGAAACACCTATTTAAAGGTAATGTACTCAGGCTGCAGTGCAGCGTTTCTAGGGCTGGGCTCTGCACATGGAATTGCCTGCCATTTATTAGGATTGCGGCTTGTTAATCGCTGCTGTTGGCCAAAGTAAGCGATGTGTTGGTTTTCTTATGGCGTTCCTATTCTTATTTCACACCTTGCAAAACTCTCTTGCATCTCTCATTTTTTGTAGCAAAAAAAACTCCACCAGTCCTTCAAGGTATGGATTCCAGAAGAGTTCTCAGGTTTTTCTTTCACTTCTTTTCGCTTTTACTAACTGCATACTCAATTCCGCTACAGCCCTTGGGGGCCGAGAGTGTTTCAGCAATTAACCTGCTGTTCCAAATAATCCCTAAACTTCCATTTGGCTGACACACTTTTAGTTTTGGGCAGTCTCCTTGTCACAAAGGATGGATAAATTGCTGTTGGAGTTTCACCCAATCGGAATGTGATGTTGTATTATGGTCACCGGCAGCTTCTCACACCGCCAGTCATGATATCCAGACAAGTAAAGATCTATCCATCAAGGCTGGAGGGGTGGAAGGAAGCTGTCGCGATAACATCGATTGCTTGTGTGTGTGTGGGGAGGGGCGACCACTCTGACTTTTGGTTCAGGCAGAATAAAAGTCCCTTTAATTTATCTTTCGGTTTCCTGAACACAACTAAACATTAAAATAATTAAAGAATGATTCGGTTCTGCAACAACCAGACAAAAGCCCAGCATATGATTTACCAGCTGGTCTTTCTTAATACTGGTGGGCCACCCATCTTGGTTTTTGGAGCACTGGTGTAGATAGAATATGTCATGTGGACTATGGTGGACCCGTCATCGAACGGTATTCTATACCGTGACATATCTGACCATGGTTTACCAGTCATGTTTTGTCCAAAGACAGATCTGTGTGGAGTAGGCTTTGTTAAATAGCAGAGAGTCCCTACTTAAGGTGCTCAGTATGGACCTGTATTGTTAAGGGAAACTTGTAAGTGAGAAAAACCCCTATCTGATTGACCATGGACCCAAATGTGGTACAGGATACTCATACACTTGTATGCACTGGATCCCTGCACACTGTACAGCCTCACCAAAAGCAACCTTAACTTTTATTCATGTCCATTAGAACCTCTTTTGAGGTGACCACCCATCATCTTGTAACAAGAGGTCGCATTGTCAAAGTACAAAGTCAAGATTAAGGGTGGTCTTCTTAAGGGGGTTGGTCTATGGAAAGGTTTAACTGTATTACATTGCCATATTCTAGTTAATACCCCCTTTGCTTCGTACGGCTTTAATATCACAATGGTAACTGTAGATCTAATGGTGTTTTGTAGGAATCCCTTACAGAAAGTGCAGACATCAACACAACCTTACTTGTTTATTTCTTTGGACGTGCAGGACGGGATAAGCTGCAGTATGCCAGTTTCTACAGGTATTTATCCCCTAAATGTATTTTGATTTAGGATACTGAAAATGTTGTTTTTGCAATCGGTGTCTATTTTCTGATCTATGAATTAAATATAATTTATAATATAATATATTTATAATATAAATATAATTAAATTATTTTTAACTTTTTGTACATTATTATGGGGGCAGACATCTTGCCCGAGAGGGGGGAATGGAGCCAGAAAGCTTATTAACACACATTACAAAGTTTTATATAACTTTTCTAATGTTGGAGTTGTCCTTTAATAAAGTTATTACTTTGTAATATGACTTTATAATGTAGTGCTGTGAAACAGCTATATGGCTATACAGAGCAGGGGGTTCATTCTTCCGTGTACTGTATATTCTAATATATTCTTTCTTCTCTGCATTGATCCTTCAAAGTTTAGCAGCCAAGTTTAAAGAAATGTGTGTATATATGTGTATATGTGTGTAGATAGATATAGAGAGAGAGACAAAGTAAAGAAGCCACATGTTCCCTTGCTAGCACTGTTCACCCACCAGTTATCTATCCTGACACACACAGGAAATGCTTGCTCAGCCAATCGCTGTCCACGGCGGGTCACTGCTGCGGCTACTGATTGGCTGAGTGGGCATAACCCATATGTTGGAATGGAGAAGCTCTGAGCAGTAGGGATGGTAACATAAAGATAGCAGCAGGTATGTGTGTTTTGTTTGGTTTTTATTTTTTTTCTTTGTTTGCTCTCTGAGCAGTTCTACATAAAAGCTCCTAACATACATGTTGCATGGAAGCTGCAATGATTATCATACAGTGTCATCCACCATCTATAGACTATTATGTCATCCATTTAACAAATTCTTTATTATTATTATTATTATTATTATTATTATTATTATTATTATTATTATTATTATTATTATTATTTTTATTATTATTATTTTTATTATTATTATTTTATTATTATTATTATTATTATTTTATTATTATTGTACATATCCCATCTTTTTTTGCATTATACATCGGCTCACCAGAGCTCTAAAGGACACTTTTCTGGCCTCCAGCTAATTTAACCCTATACTATTTAACTTTTTTTTATAGACTATCTTTAGTATAAATTCCATCTTAAATTACTTTTCTAAATCTTACAATATCTTTCTGGCACTGTGTATTTTACATAACATCCTACATATTTTATTTTAAATTTTCCCGAATTTGTGAATACTTTAAAAGTTATCATTCTAAAGACGATCATAATAATTTTTTTACTTTTTTTCCTCATCAGATGACCTTTTCAGTATTGTATACACAGTAGGGTTTTACAGCAGATCCAATTCCATTTCACCCTGTCGAAACCTTGCTATGATAAAAACACATACTTTATGCGTCAGGCCTGTGCCTTAGGATTGTATCCACCTCACAGACAGAAGCCTGTTATCAGGATTTACTCCCACATTTCACTCTAAGGTTTGCAGGCTAAGTGTAGGGTCTAATCCTGGTAATTTTCAAGATTGTCACTTTTCCCCCCCTCCTCCTGAACTGGAATGTGTTTTTTATCATTCTATATATCACGGGCTGACAGTGGAGTTTATTTAATGCACGGCACATTGAGGAGAAGATCAGAGCCCTCCGAGCTGCAGAGTAAATAGCACTTTTGACATCATCCTACGGAATAATGGAAACCCAGCACATCTATTTTTTGTGTCTGTAAGCTTCGATCTTTCATAGACAGCTTTCTAGCTGATGTTTTTTGCCTCACACAGAACATTGTTGTGGGTGTTTGATCTACCCCACGCTGTTTGTACGGGAGATGACGGATGGGATTTTTAGAAGAACACATCATTTCACCAAGGGAAATCTCTACCCTGGTGGGAAAGCCAGAAGTCTTCCAGATCCGTCACAAGTTTGTTGAGAAGTCTCCGCTGTCCTGAAAAAAAGAAAAAAAAATTGTGAAGTATGTTGGCTTGGTACGTATTTGTTTTTGGATGGAGTCGTCATTTTTATAGAAGAGTTTGAGTGGACCCACATGAGAGCTCTTAGGCACTGAGATAACAGTGTACTGACAGGTCTGAAGAGGGCTGAATGCAGAAACACGACACCTGTCTGCCTGGAGAAACCTTTCTGTGCAGATGAAGGAGACACTTGTCAGGTGGAGAACATTACGTGAGAAAAGATTGGTCAGGTTTACCAGTCTCTTTACTCTGTAATCTGTAAAGGGGAAAAAAAGAGACATAGGTATCACATGCTAAGGCACGACAAACACATTGTTCTCCGAGTCCATTGAACAGCAATGGGCACACCTACAATTTGGGTGATCTGTATAAGGGGTCATAGCATAAGGTGGTACATCTACAGCGATCCATCCTTTTTGAAAAAAGTTTTTGAAGTTTGCTTATAAATTCTTGAAGGTTGAAGCAACAAACCCCACCAAAATGATCACCAAACTTTAGGAAGAAGTATGTGCAAAGTAGCTGTCTGAGATGTCTAAGCTTTGGGTCAAGTCAAAAAGAAGGGAAGCTACGCTAAGGTGGCGCAAGAGAGCTGCTTAGCATATCATTCTTTCCAGAATTCCTGTTGAAATGTGAATAGCCTCTATGTTTCCACCTGCCGTCATGGTGCTCTCAACAAGAAGAAACTTTACCCCTTTGGCCAGTGACATTGCTTTGATCCTGGTACTAAGTTGCATAGGATGAAATGTTTCATTCACAAAAAGCAGGGTGATTATCTGCCAAACAGGCAAATATCACCCCATGTACTAGTGCCAGTTATCAGCCAACAGCTGATCAACTCAGCCAAAGAAAACTGAAGATTGATCCAGCAACTGTTCTTTCAGCCCACCCTAAATGGGTGCTGATCTGAGACTGCAGCTTGGGATTGGGCAGTGTAATAGGGTCAACTGAGGCTTTCCAGGCCTAGTGACAGGTCCCCTTTAAGAAGAGACTCAAATGAACAGATATACAGCCAGTACAGATGGCGCCACCTTATCGACATTCTCTGGTTCGGTCTTAGTTGGGCCAGTTTGTGGATTACACAATGGACCTCCGTCCTCTTACTGTAAACTGCATTTTCCTTAAACAACAAAGTGTATTCCTTTCTTGATGGACCAATAAGTGGAAGCGCTTAAAGTCACAGGAACAAGAATAAAAGACTGGAGCGTCATCAATTAAGGACATTAATGAAGGAGGAGTGACAGCCATAGAAGGAAACTATGACTAGAATTGGTTTTGTGTTACTATCAAGGTTGTTTTTTGTTTTTTGTTTTTTTAAGTAAAATATTTGGAATCCAGTTGGATCAAGCAGGTAGAGATGTCCCCAAAGTGAATGGAGCTGCATTTGCTATCTGTGTAACTTCCAAACATTGCTGAGTACAGTGCTGGGCTCTATTCGTCAGCTTCTAAGAGAATAAATGGATCTGCTTCATTAAAAAAAATAAAACAATTGGAGAATGCAAGGGGGTGGGGGTGTTAGCCACGATCTTACACCTCTAAGTAGTTATACCCCATCTCAGACAACCCATTTAAGAAATGCTTCTATTTGCTCTACACAACTCTTTTACCCCGTACTTACTGCACTGTTGAGATCCATAGGGCTGTAAGTTCAGTTTAGTAGACTAGTGCGGGGTTGGGGGGGGGGTGTTGGGCTGAATGTCACATCTGGAATATGGACAATTAAGCCCTGGTACAATGTGCCCATCTGAATGAGGCCTTTACTGTGTGATAACAGTCAGATTTGGCCGCCCCAGTCTTTTTCCCTGACTCTGATCATCCGATTATGGCCAGTGTTTGCCAGACATAGTTTAGTTAATATCAAAAAGCTGTTTTGAGTCTCGGCAATGTGTCATGGCCGGCCTCTGACAGATACCGATACTGTTCTGAGCGAACTAATTGTAACTTGTGACTTTTGAGGTGTCGGCATCTTAAGCAACTGCCTGCAGACACAACGTCCTGGTGTCATACAAGGGCGAGAGCGGGGCTTATCAGGAACATATCCTCATTGTGGGGGCCGCCATGAATAATTCATCTAATCAGCCGCACCATTTCAGGGCTGTGTACATAGCGCCCATACTCCTTATGGGTCCTCGCCAGGTTCAGTCTTATTGAGGAAATATTTTACTCTGTCACCTCTCATTATTCATAGAATGGCAGGCGATGGGAACCAACATTCCTAACAAAGCAGTCTATAATTCCTCTGCTATTATATTAGATTTCATGGCATTCCCTTTGTGTTATTGCACAGATTGTACTAGTTAGGGCACACACTGGTTGTCCCAAATGAAGCGAAGCTGACAGATCTGTAGATTGCTCTTAAAGGGGTATTCCAGGAATAAAATATAATGTTTAAAAGAATAGGATCTTACATGTAGTTCACATCACTTTGACACATTCGCTGTTTGTGATAGAGAAGTAGGAGAAGGAAAGGCTTTGGTGATCGCAGCGACTGTAAAGTGAGCTGTACTGTATGCATCTCCGCTCACTTGTCTCTCTCCCCCCAGAAGGAGCACAGCTGAATGGTGAATCAATGTGGCAACTCTAAAATGTGTGCTGTTAGCCCCCACTGCAGTTTATTTGCTGTTCCCAGGGGCTGGGGCTGACCACATGGCAAGATCGGAGATGGCGTTGGTGGTGGCCATGTTAGAAAGGCATGCCACACATCTTGTAGGGCAGGAGTGGCTACCTAGAGCCCACTGTGAGGGCCTGTGTTAGTAGGTGCAGGCGGTCAGGATTGTCTGATTGAAGTGGTTGTCTGGCCAAAATAGACTGATGAGCTGCCCACATGGCCGGAGGGTATGTCTAAAGTAGGAGCAGGAGGTGCATCACTTCTTACTGTAATGTTTCTGGAGCTGAGTTACAAGTGAGCAGTACAAGCCAGGAGAGAGACATACTGTACTGCCATGTGCCTCTCTTCCTGCTCTGTGTGTATGTGGGGAAACCTCATAGGCGTACATTATGTAGCTGTCTTGGTCACATGACAGAGCCAGGAGAGGAAACACTGAGCGCAGATGTTGTCCGACTCGTTCTTTTGCTTAGAACAATTATTATAAACCTAGACAACTGGGGACACCCAGGCCTACAAAAACATGACCTCTGTCTTCCAGTAGTGGCACCTTTCCTTTCCTCAGTTTGGGTGTAGGTTTTGCAGCTCTGTTCCATTGAAGTGAATAGAGGTCAATTGTCATACCACACACAACCTGAGGACAGGGGTGGCACTGTTTTTTAAGCAAAAAAAAAAAAAGTAGCTGTACTTTTTCTAATTCTGGATAACCCCTTTAAGGGTTTGCTGCTGCAGTTGATGCAAAATAATAAAATATATATATATATATATTATATATCTTTCTATCTATCAGTGGTTTAAAATCTTCCCTTGTATATTTTGCTATAAATCATGGCAAAATCCCCAGTGATAAATTTTTTGCAGGTTTTATAGTGGAGCTTTACTTCCCCCAATGAGAAAAATCAACAAATCTGCAAATAATACATGACAGAAACTGGCATACTGCAGATGTAAGAATCCGCACTGCAGCTCAATTCTAGGCAGAAAATTGTCAATGATAAATGGGTGAAGTTAGTAGAAACCTGCTACTATATCCCACTGCTAATTCTTCTGAACTTTACTACTCCCGGCTCTATCTCACAATTGGTGGGGGTCAGACCCCAACCCATCAAAACCTTTGACATGTCAAAAGTTGTTAGTTTTTTCAAATAATGTATATATGACATACATATCCATTTATACACTTAGGGGGACATTTATTAAGTCTGGCGTTTTTTACGCCGGACTTAAAAATGTCCCCCCATCTCCAGCGCTACGGGGATTTATGTAGAGGCAGACTGCCTGTACATAAATCCCGTGCGCTCGGCCAAAAACCTACACCAGCTGAGGACTGGAGTAGGTTTTCAGCGTATCTTTCGGCGGAACGGATGGTGAATCGCGCGAACTCTGAGTCCGCGTCCTCCGTTCCGCCCCCTTCACACCCACTCCCCTCCGTACTCGGCGGAAAGTGGCGATTTGCGAATATTTTATTCGCAAATCGGCCATTTGCGAATAAAATAATGCGCAAATTGGCACTTTCCGCCGAAAATCATCTGTATGCCGGATGATACATGTCCCCCTTAGTATATTGCCCAAGAACTGTACAGTACTTTACAGGTCACCTCCTAAGCAGCAGTAGTCTCTGAAGCTGCTTTCACCACATGTAGAGCTGTATCAATATTATACTTTAAATAAAAAAAATAAAAAAACACTTTTCATAACCAGCAGTCCCTTCTTTAAAAGTTTAAGGATGGAACTTCAGCGCCCCCTAGTGACAGGTCTAGACGTTAGCATGACACAACTTAGAGTGGAAGACTCCCAGTCTGAACAACATGCCAGAGTCGACCTAAAAAGTCGCGTAATTCTTTCCTTAACTTATCTTGTACTGGTTTTCAGCATTGTGTTGTTTCCTTTGCAGCCAAAGTGAGAATTTTTCTTGTTCCTTCCTGCAGCTTATCGTCCTGCTGATCAAAGCATGTTATAAGCAAAGCTGATCCCTGTGTTATACCAAGTCTAGGGCCTGGCAGTTCAATACATAACATAGAGATTCACCCAACGTCATGAACACAAATCCTCCTCTTATGGGTACTATTACACGGAACGATAATCGTCCGATTATCGCTCCATGTAATAAATATAACGATCAGCCGATGACAACAATCATCGGCTGATCGTTGATATAGGTTCTGACCTATTTTTGTCGGCCGCCGACCGTGCACTGCTACGTGTAATAGCGGTGCATGGGCGGCGACTAACGATATGCATTACCCATCCACATTCCAGGGCTGCTGCTGCGGTCTTCTTCTCCCCGGGTCCCGCGCGCTGTAACGTCAGAGTGGCGGCCCCGGCCTGTAATTGGCTGAGCGGCCTGTCAGCTGACAGGCCACTCTGACATTACAGCGCGCGGGACCCGGGGAGAAGAAGACCGCAGCAGCAGCCCTGGAACGTGGATGGGTAATGTATATAGTTATGCAAGTTATGCTTGTTTAACGATTATCGGGCCGTGTAATAGGCCCAGTAAACGAGCGGCAATCTAGCAGATTTACAGGATTTATCGGGCCCTGCTTATGCCTTAAACAGTAGGGGTGATTTATCATGTATTTATATCAGATTACAGGTGTATGTACAGTGAGAAATCCCATTTGGAATGAACGCCATATTTATAAAGCCAATTTTTGTTTATAACATAAGTAGATTTTGAGCCTTCAGAAATAGTATCCCTTTGGTGGACACAATGCACTCCATGGCTGCAATGGCAGGAGTTGCTCATATACCTTATGGTGAAGCTATTAGGCTAGATGTACAGGATAGTTATTGTCTACACCACACCAGACATTGCTGTGATCATGCATGAAGAAGAAACAGTAACCTTTGCTTTATTATTTCAGGTTTATTGAAAATTTGCAGACAGAGATTCAAGAAATGGAATTTGCACAATTCTCAAAGGGTTTGGACTTCATGAGGAAGGAGGACTTTGCAGAATGGCTGCTATTCTTCACAGATGAGGAGGGCAATGACATCTACTGGCATAATGTGAAAACCAGGATCCCTCCCGGAGAGGTAAGTGCAACTCTTATTAAAAGTGACTGTGGATTTGCATCCCTGGTCACCCCAGAACTAAATAGCCATGATAAAGTCCAAAGTCAACATCCAGCCTTTAGTGCTGTTTAAATCCTTAAAGGGAACTAATCACACAAAAATTGGCTATAAAGCTAAGGAAACGTGCTGGTAGATCAGCCAGCACGCTTCCTAACCATCCCCCTGTCCCCTCCGTCCCCTGTACATAGAGCCCGCAAAGTTAGTTTATTAGTCTCCCGGGCTCTATGCAAATTACCTTGTAAGAAGTCACGGTGGGCGGGCGGCTTCTTCAATTAGTCACGGTGGGCGGGTGTCTTTTTCAAGTAGTCACTGTCCTGGGCCGGCTCCAGCGCTGTAATCACGCCCCTCTGGCCGTGTGTAGAAAGCGCCGCATGGTGACGTCATTAGGGGGGGCCGGCGTCTTTACTAAGCTGCGCATGTGCAGTACTGTGGGTGAAGCCGCTGCTGTACTACGCCGCGCAGGCGCAGTACCGCAGTGTCTTCTCCGGCTGCACTGCGCATGCGCAGCTTAGTAAAGACGTCGGACAGGCCGACGTGCTATGCCGGCCCCCCCTAATGACGTCACCATGCGGCGCTTTCTACACACGCTCAGAGGGTCGTGATTACAGCGCCGGAGCCGGCCCAGGACAGTGTCTACTTGAAAAAGCCGCCCGCCCACCATGACTACTTACAAGGTAATTTGCATAGAGCCCGGGAGACTAATAAACTAACTTTGCGGGCTCTATGTACAGGGGACGGAGGGGACAGGGAGATGGTTAGGAAGCGTGCTGGCTGATCTACAAGCATGTTTCCTTAGCTTTATAGCCAATTTTTGTGTGATTGGTTCCCTTTAAAGGGGTTGGCCACTTTATAGTAAAATTGTCCAATGTACAGTATTAGTAAGTGTACTCAAAGCACTTATTGGAAGCAGCTCCCTGTGTGCCTCATAGAGCTTATATTATACGTCCCGCCTGCTTCTCACAGCTATATCTAACCATTGGAGATCTCGCCACCCCGAATAATCAAAATTTGTGTCAGATGCTTTTTGTTAGTATATTTTTTTTTATTTTTCTTCGGAGTGATTGATTTTTGTCATTTGGAATTTCAGAGTATCACCATGGAGGAATTCAAGAGTTTTTATCAATTCATGAACAATCTTGAAGATTTCTCTATCACTATGAAAATGTTCAGTGTGGCAAACAAAGCGGTGAAGTTGGGTAAGAGTCCCTATACAGGCCTTGGAATACAGAATCAACCATGTCACTTGTCACTTCACTGTAATTGCTAGGTTAGACCTTTTTTCCCAAGTTCCATGCACGGTGATTGTATACAGACTGTGTGCAACGTATCAGGTTATCGGAATTCTGTGAAGATTTAAACTTTTTCGGAGCTCCCGGCATCATAATGATACATGACTCCAGGAGTTTCGATAATCCATTCTGTTGCAAACCGTGAAAAGATAACCCAGGTCTTGCTGGGATTTCATGCTCTGAGAGACAGGACGGGCTGCCTCAAAAGGTATTTGAGCGCATGTTAAATAAGAAACAGGGAACGGGAAAGTGATGAAACCAAAGCTATACCTGAAGAATCTAGCTATAATCTGACTGTTCATCTTCAGTAGCTGTCACTCAAATAAACTTATTTGGTTGGCAGCCCTTCCCCCCCCAACACCCCCTTACAGACGCATGCTTAGAGAAGGAAGGAGAAGGAATAAACTACTGTCAGACTCTCCTGCTGACAGCTCATCATCCCCTATGTGAATAAAGGATCAGACAAGCTGAAGTCTAGCCTGCCTGATTCTGCTTTTCACACATCCTCTGCTGTTAGGACACTCTGATACACATTCGATAGACAACGGCTACTGTATAAATGAGCAGGTCCAGCCCACTTATATGTAATGTGTATGAGCTCGTGCAGTTGTGTTTTGGCAGTGGAGACTGGGAATGTTTTTACTATATTTATGCAATTCTTTATTCCTTTCCCCAGCTGAATTCAAGCGAGCGGTGAAAGTGGCTACAGGAGAGGAATTATCTGAAAATGTCCTGGACACCGTCTTCAAGATCTTTGATCTAGATGGGGACAACTGTTTAAGCCACGGAGAATTTTTAGGAGTCCTGAAGAACAGGCTCCATAGAGGACTGAAGGTAATTGCACATTGTATTGTTGTTCTTCATATGCTCAAAGATACACAGGAGTAACCTCTTTTTTGGGGTCAGTAGAGGTGTCCATGCTTTCCTTGTGTGGGAGTCAATGAAAAATAATGTAATAATGTCCATTGAACAGCATTGCAATATTTGCCGTCACTAAAGTTTCCTTCTACTTCTTCTTAGCATGTGCCACAACAGCTAGGACTACAAGGCTACTGGAAATGTGTCAAACGGGAAACCATTAAAGGCGCCAATGAAGTCTGGAAGCAAGCTGGGAAGAGTCCGTTTTAAAGCCATCCTTCCATGATATGGAATGTCTAGTTTTCCGGGATTGCTCTTTCCATATATTTGTGTTTACGTCTGGTTTACCTGTCTATAGCATCTCACATATCGGCCTGTTCTGCAGCACCGCACTGATCTCATGGGCGGCTCCTTCCTGTGCCGTGTTTATGTCTGGGTTCCCCTTTACAGGTGACAGACTTGGCTTCTACCTGCACTAAACAGGCTCTGCTATTCTGCTGCTCTGGGGTCCGGGGAAATAAACATCCCAGAATGCATTGGCACTCCTTTCTTGCAATGTATGATATAGTCGCCCAGCACTGCTGGGGAGTCGCACCTGTATATAGCATTGTAACAGATTATAGCGCATAAGAGAGGCTGGAAACACAAAATGTCAAGGGGTTTCTGAGATTAGAAACAGCCCAGCACTTGTCTATAGGCTGTGTTTGGTTTTGCTACTGAGACTCATTTGCTTAAATGAGACCAAGCTACAATACCAGACAGACTGTGGACAAGAGTGATGCTGTTTCTTGGAGGGTATATTAGACCCTTTACAGTATTTGTAGCCTCAGAAAACCCTTTGACCTTGCACTAAACTTGAAACTGTTCACTGTTATTGCACATAATATCTCAGTATTAGAGATGAGCGAACCTCGAGCATGCTCGAGTCCATCCGAACCCGATCGTTCGGCATTTGATTAGCGGGGGCTGCTGAAGTTTTATAAAGCTCTAAGGTTGTCTGGAAAACATGGACACAGCCAATGACTATATCCGTGTTTTCCCACATAGCCTTAGGGCTTTATCCAACTTCAGCAGCCACCGCTAATCAAATGCCGAACGATCGGGTTCAGATGGACTCGAGTATGCTCCAGGTTCACTCATCTCTAGTCAGTATATGTGGTGCAACAACAGGGGTCAGGTAGTGCATGTACAGTATATAAGACACACTGAATATCAGCAGGAACTTGTCCATGGTAAATAATGGGTTCACAGAAGGGGATTATTATAGCCATATTACACTTAACTCACTAAAATAGTTCTCTTGTTATCTGAAAGGGAAAAGGCCTATTAAAGACATCACTTATACCATGGTGTAAACCATAATTGTCAACATTCTTAGTTTTCCAAAGGAAATCCCATGACCCCCACCCAAAAGTGGACATTTCTGGGTGGCTACAGAGTGGGGCTTAAAGGGATTATGCCGGTTTAGAAAAAAATGTCTGCTTTCGTCAAGAATCAGCACCACTTTTGTCCTCCGTTTGGGTGTGGGTTTTACAGCTCAGTTCCATTGAAGTGAATGAAGCTCTTTTGTAATACCATGACCACCCCTGTTGACAGTGCTTTTTTTTGCAAAAAAAAAAAAAAAAGAGGGTGTTTTTATTTTGTTGTTCTTTAGTCATGGAAAACCCATTTAACCCTTCTAAAATAGTATCAGCGGCTTGGGCTACATAAGGCGCCCAAGTTCCATATGTGGCTACTAAGCCATCAGATGCGGAACATTAGTCTAGAATAAGTTTACACAAAATACACTTTCTCATAAATGGCCTAAACATTAAGCACTTGGTCAGTGGATCCGTCCTGACATTCACCACAAATAACAGGTCTGGAGCGGCTTTTCTGTTCTGTTCTTTGCAGTTGCTCTATTATTCACCTGGAAATGTGTGAATAAATTGACAAGTGACGATGAGATGTATTCCTAAATCTGTCAATAGTGATTGGACAAAGCCAGAGTGTAGGAACACTCTCTAATGATAATTGAAATGGTAACACCCAGTTGTCAGTTTTATTTGTACATTTCTAGGAAGAATAACAAGAGGAGCAGCACAACACTAACCAAGAGAGTCCAGCACTCCCAAATCACATAGTTGCTTTACTAAGTGACCCATTCAGTGCTATACACACGTTATATTATTATTTCATCCAATGCATATCGGAGTTGACCTCCTTGTTTACAGCATTAATGACACAACACACTTCTAAGAAAACACGCTGCTGAATTATTTTATGGAGAATAAATAAGGTCAGGAGAGCAGACGGATCCTCTTTAAGGAGCCGCATATTTAGTTATGGCTTTTTCCACTAATGGATGTAAAGTGCTTATAGCCGACTGATGTCATTCTCTTGTGCTGGGAAATCTTACAGGGTCGGCTGATTTATATATCATAACGTGTTCTGTACATAGTCATCTGGTGTGCCGTAGACAGTGTGCATGTAATATGCTGTCCTTCCGGAATGTATCTCTAGTCTATCAGTATCGATTTGGAGGGGGGGGGAATCGTGAAATAGTCTGTGTTGCCCACAGCAATGAAGTACAGAGCAGCTTTTATTTCTTGTAGGGTTCTAGAAAAATTGGACCTGCGCTCTGATTGGTTTCTAAGGACAACAAAAAAAGTTTTCTTTATTCGCTTCTCTGGTAGAGATCAGTTATTGCATTTAAATCTTTTGCTTAAAGTCAATGCACCATCAGGTACATCGCTGTGCTTTTTTTTTTTACCCTAATCGTTTGGCACAAGTGCAGGGATGCCCGTGGCGCAGTGCTTTTCTTGAATTGTCGCCAGGTTCCTGAACTCGGCACCGGTCTGTTTCTGAGCCCCGAGCGTGGCGATATCCCCTCTCCTCTGTGACGCGGCTTCATTGATTCTAGGGGCCCAATTCCACCATATGATTATCGTTCAGATTATCGTTAAATTGTTCGAATCTAAACGATAATCGTTCATTTGACTAGCAGTTAACGACTAACGACTGAGCGAGAAATCGTTGATCGTTTAATAAGACCTGGACCTATTTTTTAACGTTGCTCGTTCGCAAATCGTTCGCATTGAATAAGAAGTCGTTCGCAGTAGTGACAAACGCTATTGCTACGACAAGACGACCGCAAGAAGGATCATAAGTAACAATTATCTTTCCATGTAAATGGGCGAACGATTTTAGGTCTTTCGTAATAGCGGTCGTTTGGACCGTTTATCGTTAACGATTATGCGTCCGGTGGAATAGGGCCCTAATTCACAGAGGGGAGGGGGTTGGGGGGTGGGGGGTGGCTGGTACAGGTTTGCTTTAAAATTCAAATCTCTGCAAGGAAACCTGTCTAGGGCCAGTGGGTGGTTGATGGGTAGGGATATATATGTCGATTTATTTTTACTAGACACCAATTTTGTGTTTTTTTACTTCTACACTTACAGAAACTCCACTTACAGACTGTGTAATGAGATATTCAGAGTATAGGAAGCTGTCTATATTTATGACCAAAATGTAAGACGTTATCAGTCCACAGGGGTAGATAGATTCACAATGGCACCACTATGGTAAGGCTGCTATTTGTATATGCTGATATGACATATTAAATAGGGTTGTAACAGTCATACTGAGAAGCTAGTGCCTGATGGGAGCAAACATTTTTTGCAAGGACATATTATTACAGTATATTGGTAGTCCGCATACATAATAACACAAGTGCTTACTACAAAACAAGGGACAAGTTTGTATACATATGCCAACCTGAGACCACCTGGAGCTCTCCCATCACTTCTTTCATGGACCAGTTCTCAGGACTGTTGAGCAATAGGTGCATCTACAAGCCACACACTAAAAGGGGAACTCAGAGGAGAAACTCAGTTTGTTGTCATTACCTTTATTTACTAAGCATGTTCAGTATGTTTAGCAGCAGTCTCGGACTCATATGTAAGCCTATATAATTCCCTATACTGAAGAGCATGTGCCAAAAGCATAGAGGAAAGCGGATTGCCCAGAGAGTTGGGATTGAAGGGCTTGGAAAGTATCCACAGTCTTCCTTATATGCTCGGTAGGGAGCCATAGGTGTCTCCTGCAGTCGGTCTGCACAGGTCTCAGGCAGTAGTTTCAAAGACCCATCAGAGTCCTGCTAGGATGCGAATCCTGATGGTTGTTACTGCCCTATTACACAGGGCGATTATCGTCCAAACAGGCTAATAAAGCCTTGTGTAATATGGATAGTGATCAGTGGCTGACACAAAACAATTGACTTCACATATCTCATATAATTCATTATATATAGATTTGTGTAAGCCTTATTCAGGTGTATATGAACCAGACAGTGAAATTTCTTCAACACAGTCTTGAATCCACCCTAATAGGTGTGAGTCCAGCCCTTACAGTGGCGATCATAGACATTGCCTAGGTGTCGGTGCCAGTCTTTATGGATAACAGCCTCAGCCTGTTCTTCACAATATTCCCAATACATTGGATCTCATCAATGTCTCTTACAGTGTCTATTGCTTACAGAGCAGGTTTACTGAAACAGTGTGCCAAAAACTGGAGTGTAATGAGTGTCACTAATGCGTCGTGTGTACTGACCGGGGTGTTTACATGGGAAACTGCACAATTGGGGTCGCTGTATTGTTGGACTTTGTGTGTTTATTTCTTTTTTTTTTTTTAAATGGGGGGGGGGGGGGGGGGAACAGTGAAAGGAAGAATAATGATTTGTGTTTGTTTTTCTGTAATGTTTGGTATGGAGTCTATATATACACAGATAATGATCATGTACAATTATTATTGTATTCATTATACTCCTGCACTAAATAAAGGTGGAATTATAACTATGGATTATTAGGGTTTTATTCCAGACCACGAATCTCCAAACTGCGTCCCTCCAGATGTTGCAAAACCACAGTTCTAATCATGCCGAGACAGCCAAAGCTTTGGATTGGCTGTCCAGGCATGATGGGAAATGTATTGCAACAGCTGGAGAGCCACAGCTTGGAGACCCATGTTCCAGACAGACTGGGACATTGGGGGGAAACCTGTAGCTCTCTAGCTGTTCTAAAACAGAAATGTCTGGGCGGCCAGAGCTGGTCATTAGTCTCACTGCTGAAAAGATTGGAGGTAAGCAAGTGGTAGCACACATCACTTCCCTGCCAATCATCACAATCCCTGCCCATCATCTCCATCCAGCACCCCCCATGACATGTTCCTGTGAGCAACAGATGCAAATAGGTTAAATATTGTTGCAATATAGAACACACACAGAGTTCATATTTTAATCCTGCCCTGGCTTTGAACTCTGCAGTACTTATCAGCTGCTGTATGTCCTGCAGGAAGTGGTTTATTATTTCCAGTCTGACACCGTGCTCTCTGCTGCCACCTATGTACATGTCAGGAACTGTCCAGAGCAGGAGAAAATCCCCATAGAAAACCTTTGGACACTTGCTTTGGACACTTCCTGACATGAAAAGAGGTGGCAGCAGAGAGCACTGTGTGTGACTGAAAAGAATACACCACTTCCTGCAGGACTTACAGCAGCTGATAAGTACTGGAAGGCTTGAGGTTTTTAAATAGAAGTAATTTACAAATGTGTATAATAGAGATGAGCGAACCTGGAGCATGCTCGAGTCCATCTGAACCCGATCGTTCGGCATTTGCTTAGCGGTGGCTGCTGAACTTGGATAAAGCCCTAAGGCTATGTGGAAATCATGGATATAGTCATTGGCTGTATTCAGGTTTTCCAGACAACCTTAGGGCTTTATCCAACTTCAGCAGCCACCGCTAATCAAATACCGAACGATCGGGTTCAGATGGACTCCAGCATGCTCAAGGTTCACTCATCTCTAATAACTACTCTTGGGTGCAGCTATTTTAAACCTCAACCAGAGGTCTTCTTAGACAATGATATATTAGGCCATCAATATCTGCCCAGTGGGTGCCTAACATTGAACTAACGGACCCCCACCAATAGCTAACTATCATTATTATCTCGTTCACATTATTACTGTCATTGGTGGCCATTTGTGTTAAATGTCAACTTAAACATACCCCTCCCCTCCCCATTCCTAAACTGCTGCTGTACACACTGGCAGTAAACAGTAGCTGTGTATAAGTAGTAGCAGAGCTGTACAGTCATGGCCAAAAGTTTTGAGAATGACACAAATAATATATTTTCACATGATCTGCTGCCCTCTGGTTTTTATGTGTGTTTATCAGATGTTTTTATCACATACAGAAATATAATTGCAATCATATTATGAGTAACAAAAGCTTATACTGACAGTTAGAATGAGTTAATGCAGCAAGTCAATATTTGCAGTGTTGACCCTTCTTCTCCAGGACCTCTGCAATTCTCCCTGGCTGCTCTCAATAAACTTCTGGACCAAATCCTGACTGATAGCAGTCCATTCTTGCACAATCAATGCTTGCATTGTCAGAATTTGTTGGTTTTTGTTTGTCCACCCATCTCTTGTAGAGATGAGCGAACCTGGAGCATGCTCGAGTCGATCCGAACCCGAACTTTCGGCATTTGATTAGCAGTGGCTGCTGAAGTTGGATAAAGCCCTAAGGCTATGTGGAAATCATGGATATAGTCATTGGCTGTATCCATGTTTTCCAGACAACCTTAGAGCTTTATCCAAGATCAGCAGCCCCCGCTAATCAAATAGCGAACTTTCGGTTCGATTCGAACCCGAACCCGGTTCGCTCATCTCTAGTCTCTTGATGATTGACCACAAGTTCTCAAAGGGATTAAGATCTGGGGAGTTTCCAGGCCATGGACCCAAAATCTCTATGTTTTGTTCCCTGAGACATTTAGTTATCACCTTTGCTTTATGGCAAGGTGCTCCATCATGCTGGAAAAGGGATTGTTGATTGCTAAACTGCTCTTGGACGGTTGGGAGAAGTTGCTCTTGGAGGACATTCTGGTACCATTCTTTATTCATGGCTGTGTTTTTAGGCAAGACTGTGAGAGAGCCGATTCCCTTGGCTGAGAAGCAACCCCACACATGAATGGTTTCAGGATGCTTTACAGTTGGCATGAGACAAGACTGGTGGTAGCGCTCACCTCGTCTTCTCCGAATAAGCTGTTTTCCAGATGTCCCAAACAATCGGAAAGGGGATTCATCAGAGAAAATGACTTTACCCCAGTCCTCAGCAGTCCACTCCCTGTACCTTTTGCAGAATATCAGTCTGTCCCTGATGTTTTTTTCTGGAGAGAAGTTGCTTCTTTGCTGCCCTCCTTGAGACCAGGCCTTCTGAATCCAGACATGTCCTTCTGCTGTGTCCAGTGATTAGGTTACAGTGATTTACACAGCATCATATCTGCAGCAAACATGGTACTTCTGACTATACCGTAAGGGTATGTTCACATGTATAGAATCTGCTGCGCATTTGATGGTGCAAATTTCAGCTGTTTGTTATATTGGTAAAATCTGCACCATCTGCAGTAGATTAAGTACCTGTGAATTTACCCTAAGGGTCCATTTACACAGAAAGATTATCTGACAGATTATCTGCCAAAGATTTGAAGCCAAAGCCAGAAAAACACTATAAGCAGAGATGAGGTCATAAAGGAAAGCCTGAGATTTCATTTTTCAAATCCATTCCTGGCTTTGGCTTCAAATCTTTGGCAGGTAATCTGTCAATGGACCCTAAGGCTACGGATTTGATGGGGCAGATTTCAGCTATTTATTTATATTGGTCAAACCCACACCAAGAAGGTAAAAGGTGGATAAACCAGTTGGATGAAGACTATAATGCAAGTGAGCACATCACAACCACACATGCTAGAAGTACAAAAACAAGTGCGCAGTGGAGCTTCAAAGCAAGGCAGCAACCGATTTAGGTGCCGAAATCTGATTGGTTGCTATGGTTAATGTCTGAACCTGCCCAGGAGAATCTATATATAAGCATCACTGCCCTTCAAATAAAAGTGATGGTAAGGTTACAATTTGCATGTAGTTATCATGTTAAACCACTAGATGGCACTGATTGCTAGGTTTTATTATATAAGGATTCTGACAGGAGCCCGAGCTCTGGATTCAGGAGCATCATCTGTGCCTGTTTCTATCTTCAGCTCTTGTCTCATCTGTTTACAGCAGGATATCAACCAGATAAATGCATATTTTAGTACTTTTAGTATTCCCTGGTGGCATTTGATCAATTGCTTTACTGCGGTTGCTTTCATTAATAGTGGTCTTCTGATGAACCCTATGTTTAGTTTTAGGGGGAAACAAGTTGGAATTTATATTTATGCTTTAAAGATTTGAATAAATGCTTTAGGCTGGCTTCACACTGCCCTAAAATTTCAGAAAACGCCAGTGGCCAGATGATAACTTAAAGTCAATGGAAGTTTATGAAATGCCATACACTCTTTTTGAGATGCCCTATATTTTTTGGGGGTGGCATTTTTCTCTTCTATCTGGTGTTTTTGAAGCTCTGTGTCAGTTTTCCCAAAATGCAGCATGCTGAGGGTGTGGCGTTTTTTTTTTTCTTCAGCAAACTGTAGTTTTCTGTCCCATATAGATCAATAGAATTTCTTCTGGTCCTTTAAAAAATGCCAGTGTTTGTGTACGGTGTTTTTTAGAGACTGGGGAGGGCCATAATGAATGGTCCTTCTCACTCTGGTACTACTAGGCTGCTGCTGTTTGGTTTATGACCTGGCTGGTTATGGAAACTCTTTTTTTATAATAAATAAATATGTAGGTTTCCCCCCCCTCATCTACAACCAGCCAGGTAAAAAAAACAGCAGCAGCCTAGTAGTGCCATGGTTGGAAGGGCCATTTATTTTGGCCCACCCAGCCTAATATTACCAGCCTGCTACCGCCCAGTCCAGGAGCGCCATTTTATTGGACACTTCAGGAGTACTGGTACCCGGCTCTTCCTAATGCATTGTCTGCTGAGCCGGGACACTGCCTCGGACGCTGATTGCCTCAGTGGACACTGCAGGAGAGCCAACCGGGTACCGCCCCAGCAAGGATGGGGGTCACTAAATTGAAAAATGCCAATGTTACGCAAAACAAAATTCAAACACGCACCTGAAAATGCAAAAAAAAAGCCCAAAACATCATCCTCTTGTGTGTGAAGCCTCGGCCTCCTTCTTTGCATGGTTTTTGTGTCCTCTGTTCCCTGTGCAGTCTGACTGATGGATTTCTAAGTATCCATGTGAGGTCTGGCCCTTTAGGTGTGCTATGAGATAGTCAGGGAAGGCTTTATTCTCCTATTGGAGGTAGGGCTCACTATAGTGCTTAGGCTAGTAATAGGGCCACCCTTTTGAGGACAATGACAGCACCTAGCAGTAGCAGATTATAATAGGTCCATTTTGGGTGGTAGCCCAGGACCCATGGCCACCCAAAGAGACTTATATTGTCTCCTGGTTAGAGCTCTGCCATGATTTGCCAAAAAATGCTGCAATTATTGCAATTTTGCACAAATCAGGACATTATTTATCCCGTGCTATGAGCACCACGCTAGTGCTACCATAGTTTCAGTGGGATGGGGGGCCCCGCTTGGTGAACAGCCTGGGGCCTATGGTAAAGTTAATCCACCCGTGGCACCTAGGCATAGAGCATAGTGGGATAGAGATTACCAGGGAGAGAATCCGATCCCTAGGGCCACGTGCCATATACTTACCTAGCATAATCCGGAGATCCTTTGGGGCAGACCCATTGGCGTAGCGACCGTGGTCGCAACGGTCGCCTCTGCGACCGGGCAGCTACCAAAGGGGAGGCCCGCAAGGCCCCCCCTTGCCACTGTTGTGCTGCCCCCCTTCCACTCCCTCTTGTGACCGCAAGCAATGTTTTGCTTGCGATCACAAGAGGCAGGCTGGGACGGGCCCCGGCTGACTTGCGGCTCCCCAGGGAAGTATTTCCGGGCGCAGGGAGCATTGCGTCGGCAAAAACTAGGTCCCGGGAAGCCCCGCCCCCCTCCGCGGGAAGCCCCGCCAGCACGTGTGGCTAGGGGACTAGAGAAATCATACATGTGAGTATAGATTTTTTTTGTTTTAAAGGGGATGATGAGGGGTGGTGTAGTGGTATGATGATGATGAAGGAACAAGAGGATGATGAGAGGAGTTGTGGTATGATGATGAAGGAACAAGAGGATGATGAGGGATGTAGTGGTATGATGATGAAGGAACAAGATGATGATGAAGGGTGGTGTAGTGGTATGATGATGAAGGAACAAGAGGATGATGAGGGGTGTAATGGCATGATGAAGAAACAAGAGGATGATGAGGGATGTAGTGGTATGATGATGAAGGAACAAGAGGATGATGAGGGATGTAGTGATATGATGAAGGAACAAGAGGATGATGAGGGATGTAGTGGTATGATGATGAAGGAACAAGAGGATGATGAGGGATGTAGTGATATGATGAAGGAACAAGAGGATGATGAGGGATGTAGTGGTATGATGATGAAGGAACAAGAGGATGATGAAGGGTGGTGTAGTGGTATGATGAAGGAACAAGAGGATGATGAGGGATGTAGTGGTATGATGATGAAGGAACAAGAGGATGATGAGGGATGTAGTGGTATGATGAAGGAACAAGTGGATGATGAAGAAACAAGAGGATGATGAGGGGTGTAGTGGTATGATGATGAAGGAACAAGAGGATGATGAGGGGTGTAGTGGTATAATGATGAAGGAACAAGAGGATGATGAGGGGTGTAGTGGTATGATGATGAAAGGGCAGGAGGATGAAGGGGTAGTAGTATTATGATGGAGATTGTTGTAGTATGATGATGGAGGGGCAGGAGGATGAAAGGGGTAGTAGTATGATGAGGGGACAGGAGGAGGGGACAACATGGGGGGCATCTGTAAGGGGGATAAAATTGGGGGCCATCTATATGGGGGATAACATGGGGGCATCTATAATAGGGACAACACAGGGGGCCATCTATAAGGGGGAAACATTGGGGGGCCATCTATAAGGTGGACTACACGGGGGTGTATACAATAGGGGGATATATACTATAAGGGGGATGACATAGTGCCAGGGCTACCTACTAAATGAGGGTGTAAAGGGGACAGTACAGATGTGCAGTGTGTATAGAGATGAGGATGGTGCCAGAGTGAGGAACCTAATATGTTTGTCTGGCAGATTCTGTGGATTCGTGGCTCGGAGAAGTTCTCATAATGGCCCAGGGCAGATGGAGAAGATGAAAAGGGAAGAACTCCGATCAGAGAAGACGTCTCCTGTGAGTCACTTGATATAACTGCACTGTAATGTACACTCACCGGCCACTTTATTAGGTACACCTGTCCAACTGCACGTTACCACTTAATTTCTAATCAGCCAATCACATGGCGGCAACTCAGTGCATTTAGGCATGTAGACATGGTCAAGACAATCTCCTGCAGTTCAAACCGAGCATCAGTATGGGGAAGAAAGGGGATTTTAGTGCCTTCGAACGTGGCATGGTTGTTGGTGCCAGAAGGGCTGGTCTATGTATTTCAGAAACTGCTGATCTACTGGGATTTTCACGCACAACCATCTCTAGGGTTTACAGAGAATGGTCCGAAAAAGAAAAAACATCCAGTGAGCGGCAGTTCTGTGGGCGGAAATGCCTTGTTGATGCCAGAGGTCAGAGGAGAATGGGCAGACTGGTTCCAGCTGATAGAAAGGCAACAGTGACTCAAATAGCCAACCGTTACAACCAAGGTAGGCAGAAGAGCATCTCTGAACGCACAGTACGTCCAACTTTGAGGCAGATGGGCTACAGCAGCAGAAGACCACACCGGGTGCCACTCCTTTCAGCTAAGAACAGGAAACTGAGGCTACAATTTGCACAAGCTCATCGAAATTGGACAGTAGAAGACTGGAAAAACGTTGCCTGGTCTGATGAGTCTCTATTTCTGCTGCGACATTCGGATGGTAGGGTCAGAATTTGGCGTCAACAACATGAAAGCATGGATCCATCCTGCCTTGTATCAACGGTTCAGGCTGGTGGTGGTGGTGTCATGGTGTGGGGAATATTTTCTTGGCACTCTTTGGGCCCCTTGGTACCAATTGAGCATCGTTGTAACGCCACAGCCTACCTGAGTATTGTTGCTGACCATGTCCATCCCTTTATGACCACAATGTACCCAACATCTGATGGCTACTTTCAGCAGGATAATGCGCCATGTCATAAAGCTAGAATCATCTCAGACTGGTTTCTTGAACATGACAATGAGTTCACTGTACTCCAATGGCCTCCACAGTCACCAGATCTCAATCCAATAGAGCATCTTTGGGATGTGGTGGAACGGGAGATTGGCATCATGGATGTGCAGCCGACAAATCTGCGGCAACTGTGTGATGCCATCATGTCAATATGGACCAAAATCTCTGAGGAAGCTTCCAGCACCTTGTTGTATCTATGCCACCAAGAATTGAGGCAGTTCTGAAGGCAAAAGGGGGTCCAACCCGTTACTAGCATGGTGTACCTAATAAAGTCGCCAGTGAGTGTATATGGTGTATAGAGCCTGTGTACAGTGCGTCCACCTCTATATGACTGTATGAAGTGATATTGGTCTATGTACAGAGGATTTTATTCAGTAGCAGCGGTGGTGTTAGTCAGTATGTGGTAGTGTTAATCAGTAGCAGCGGTGGTGTTAGTCAGTATGTGGTGGTATTAGTCAATAGCAGCGGTGGTGTTAGTCAGTATGTGGTGGTATTAGTCAGTATGTGGTGAGGGGGGGCCCAAGTTGACCTCTTGCACAAGGGCCCAAGAGCCATTAGCTACGCCCCTGGGCAGACCTCATTTATTCTGATGTTATCCAGCTTCTCAAATTCTTGGATGAGATTTGTTGTCGGGTGGCCAAAGTCTCTCCATGTAGCCCGAGACATGCAAATAAGCCAGAGAAGCGCACAATTTTGAAAACGTAGGCAACATTCAGGGCGCTCCATCACATATTCCATGTATTTGGCAGGATCAGTATGTCATATTGTGTCTGTTCAAATCCCACTAAGTCACTCCAGCCCTGACCGGAATCTGGGTGGGTTCACATTGAGGAATTCTCGCAGATAAACTCTGTGGAATTCCGCCGGCTGTACGTGCTCACGGACACGCGTCTTTCCGCCGGCTCCATAGACACCATTCTATGGGCCGGCTGATTCCACCGAAAGAACTGACATGTCAATTCTTTAGGCGGAATGCGGAATCAGCTGGCCCATAGAATGGTGTCTATGGAGCCGGCGGAAAGATGCGCGTCCGTGAGCGCGTACAGCCGGAGGAATTCCGCAGTTTATCAGCGAGAATTCCTCAATGTGAACCCACCCTCTGTGATGGAAGCCCCGGCCTGAGCTCTGATGTAAGTGTGCACCTAGTCTAAGTTTGAACTGCCAATGAATGAGGCCGTTTTACCTGGGCCATTGTGTAGCGGCCGTGCTGGCTCACGCTAGGTACACGTTTCCGTCGCAGCTTCTTTTTATTTAGCACAATCTGACCAGACAAAAAAAATGCTGCAATTTTTATTTTTTTTTTGGTCCAGTTAAATCCTGATAAATAGATGAAGCATTTGCCTGAACCCAAGTGGGCGGCATTTGATTAGTGGTGGATGCTGAAGTTGGATGCTGTCCTAAGGCTGCCTGGAAAACATGGATAGGCCTATGGCTGTATTGAATACTAGACCGGCTACCATTAATGTCAATGGGATCCATTGGTGTCTGTTGTGCAATGAGCCATCTGGCCCAGTTTCTCTGCTCTGATGGAATCTGTAATGGAGGCCTCAGGCACAGATGTGACCCCTGGCCTTACTGCACCCCAGATCCCACTGAAGTGATTATAACAGCTGCAGTAACCCTGCCTGACCACTACACAGTGTACAGCGCTGTCTGCTTCCGCTCTGTTCCCCAGGTGAATCTCCCCCAATGCTACTTGCTGGCCTGGTTATATATGTACAGCAATGTTCCCCAATATGTGGATTTTGCAGCAGTTTCAAACTACACTCTTTACAGCCGAAGCTATCAGGGCATGCTGGGAGTTGTAGTTTTGCAACTGTTGGAAAGCAATGATATGACACTCCTAGCCTCCGGCACCCCTCTGCTACACACGCACAGCCGGTCTCATACACAGTGCTACACCCAGTGCCGGGCTCAGCCCCGACCACCACCCAGAGCTCCCTATGACGTGGCGCTGACGTCGCAGGTGGGAGTGGCCGGCTGGCACTCGGTGTCTTGGCCCCGCCCCCGGTGCAGTGACAGTGGCTGCTCTGTACCGGCAGCTGCTGCGGGATCATGGCGCCGGCTCACGTCCTGCGCTGCTGTCAGCGGGTGGTGGGCTGGGTCCCGGTGGTCTTCATCACGCTGGTCGTGTGCTGGTCCTACTACGCGTACGTGCTGGAGCTGTGTATATGTGAGTACTGCGCCCCCTGCCACATCCGCCCCGGGCTGGGGGCACATGAGGTCCCGTGTGTGTGACTGTGAGCCTGCTGGAGGGGGAGGACGGCGGTCCGCATACTGTGTACTGTGTATATACATATACTGTGTATGTACACTGTCCTTATAGTATATACACTGCCCTCATATACTGTATACTGTGTATGTACACTGCCCTCATATACTGTATACTGTGTATGTACATATACTGTGTATTTACACTGCCCTCATATACTGTATACTGTGTATATACACTGTCCTCATATACTGTATACTGTGTATATACACTGTCCTCGTATACTGTGTATATACACTACCCTCATATACTGTATACTGTGTATGTACACTGCCCTCATATACTGTATACTGTGTATGTACATATACTGTGTATTTACACTGTCCTCATATACTGTATACTGTGTATATACACTGTCCTCATATACTGTATACTGTGTATGTACACTGTCCTCATATACTGTATACTGTGTATGTACACTGTCCTTATAGTATATACACTGCCCTCATATACTGATATACTGTGTATGTACATATACTGTGTATGTACACTGTCCTCATATACTGTATATATACACTGTCCTCATATACTGTATACTGTGTATGTACACTGTCCTCATATACTGTATACTGTCTATATACACTGTCCTCATACTGTATACTGTGCATATACAAATACTGTATACTGTGTATGTGTGTGTGTATATATATATATATATATATATATATATATATATATACACACACACACTTCATAGTACATACTGTATATATACACTGGCTTCATATATTATATACCGTATATATAAACTGTTCTCATATTGTATACACACACTGTCCTCTTGGTATGTACTGTAGATATACAATTTCATCATACTTTATACTGTATATATACACTGTCCTCATATTTTATATATACACTGTCCTAACATAATATATTGTTCATACACTGTATATACTGTATTTATACACTCCTCACATAATATAGCCTGTATACACACTGTCTTCATGGCACTATGTTATTTGTATACACTGTCCTCATATGTCACTATGTTATATGTGTATACCCTGTCCTCATATGTCGCTGTTATATGTGTATACGCTGTCCTCATATGTCGCTGTTATATGTGTATACGCTGTCCTCATATGTCACTGTTATATGTGTATACGCTGTCCTCATATGTCACTATGTTATATGTGTATACCCTGTCCTCATATGTCACTGTTATATGTGTATACGCTATCCTCATATGTCACTATGTTATATGTGTATACCCTGTCCTCATATGTCACTGTTATATGTGTATACACTGTCCTCATATGTCACTATGTTATATGTGTATACCCTGTCCTCATATGTCACTGTTATATGTGTATACGCTATCCTCATATGTCACTGTTATATGTGTATACGCTGTCCTCATATGTCACTGTTATATGTGTATACGCTGTCCTCATATGTCACTGTTATATGTGTATACACTGTCCTCATATGTCACTGTTATATGTGTATACGCTGTCCTCATATGTCACTTGTATATGTGTATACGCTGTCCTCATATGTCACTGTTATATGTGTATACGCTGTCCTCATATGTCACTGTTATATGTGTATACGCTGTCCTCATATGTCACTATGTTATATGTGTATACGCTGTCCTCATATGTCACTATGTTATATGTGTATACGCTGTCCTCATATGTCACTATGTTATATGTGTATACGCTGTCCTCATATGTCATTATGTTATATGTGTATACGCTGTCCTCATATGTCATTATGTTATATGTGTATACGCTGTCCTCATACACTACCGTTCAAAAGTTTGGGGTCACATTGAAATGTCCTTATTTTTGAAGGAAACTGTACTTTCCAATGAAGATAACTTTAAACTAGTCCTAACTTTAAACAAATACACTCTATACATTGCTAATGTGGTAAATGACTATTCTAGCTGCAAATGTCTGGGTTTTGGTGCAATATCTACATAGGTGTATAGAGGCCCATTTCCAGCAACTATCACTCCAGTGTTCTAATGGTAAAATGTGTTTGCTCATTGGCTCAGAAGGCTAATTGATGATTAGAAAACCTTTGTGCAATCATGTTCACACATCTGAAAACATTCTAGCTTGTTACAGAAGCTACAAAACTGACCTTCCTTTGAACAGATTGAGTTTCTGGAGCATCACATTTGTGGGGTCAATTAAACGCTCAAAATGGCCAGAAAAAGAGAACTTTTATCTGAAACTCGACAGTCTGTTCTTGTTCTTAGAAATGAAGGCTATGCCATGCGAGAAATTGCTAAGAAATTGAAGATTTCCTACAACGGTGTGTACTACTCCCTTCAGAGGACAGCACAAACAGGCTCTAACCAGAGTAGAAAAAGAAGTGGGAGGCCGCGTTGCACAACTAAGGCTAGGTTCACACTGCGTTTTCAGCATCCGTTTAACGCATCCGTTTTTTGCAAAAAACGCATGAAAAACGGATTGCAAAAAACGGATTCATTTGTGTGCATCCGTTTTTCCATTGACTTCCATTATAAAAAAAAACGGATCCGTTTTTTTTTGGCGGACCAAAACGGACCAAAAAACGTTGCTGACCCTATTTTTCTGGACGTTAAAAAAACGGATCCGTTAAACGGATGCTGAAAACGCAGTGTGAACCTAGCCTAAGCAAGAAGATAAGCACATGAGAGTCTCTAGTTTGAGAAACAGACACCTCACAGGTCCCCAACTGGCATCTTCATTAAATAATACCCGCAAAACATCAGTGTCAACATCTACAGTGAAGAGGCGGCTGCGGGATTTTGGGCTTCAGGCAAAGAAAAAGCCATATCTGAGACTGGCCAATAAAAGAAAAAGATTAAGATGAGCAAAAGAACACAGACATTGGACAGAGGAAGACTGGAAAAAAGTGTTGTGGACGGATGAATCCAAGTTTGAGGTGTTTGGATCACAAAGAAGAACGTTTGTGAGACGCAGAACAAATGAAAAGATGCTGGAAGAATGCCTGACGCCATCTGTTAAGCATGGTGGAGGTAATGTGATGGTCTGGGGTTGCTTTGGTGCTGGTAAGGTGGGAGATTTGTACAGGGTAAAAGGGATTCTGAATAAGGAAGGCTATCACTCTGCACCGCCATGCCATACCCAGTGGACAGCGCTTGATTGGAGCCAATTTCATCCTACAACAGGACAATGACCCTAAACACACCTCCAAATTGTGCAAGAACTATTTCCAGCAGAAGCAGCAGCTGGTATTCTATCATAGGTAATGGAGTGGCCAGCGCAGTCACCAGATCTGAACCCCATTGAGCTGTTGTGGGAGCAGCTTGACCGTATGGTACGCCAGAAGTGCCCATCCAACCAATCCAACTTGTGGGAGCTGCTTCTAGAAGCGTGGGGTGCAATTTCTCCAGCTTACCTCAACAGATTAATAGCTAGAATGCCAAAGGTGTGCAATGCTGTAATTGCTGCAAAAGGTGGATTCTTTGACGAAAGCAAAGTGTGATGTAAGAGCAATGTTATTTCAAATACAAATCATTATTTCTAACCAAACTTTTGAACGGTAGTGTATGTGCCCATGTTATGTGTATACGCTGTCCTCATATGTCCCCATGTTATATGTGTATACGCTGTCCTCATATGTCCACATGTTATATGTGTATACGCTGTCCTCATATGTCACTGTTATATGTGTATACACTGTCCTCATATGTCACTGTTATATGCGCTGTGTATACACCGTCCTTATATGTCACTGTTATGTGTATACACTGTCCTCATATGTCCCCATGTTATATGTGTATACGCTGCACTCATGTCACTGTTATGTGTATATACTGTCCTCATATGTCACTATGTTATATGTGTATACACTGTCCTCATATGTCACTGTTATATGTGTATACACTGTCCTCATATGTCACCATGTTATATGTGTATACCCTGTCCTCATATGTCACTATGTTATATGTGTATACCCTGTCCTCATATGTCACTGTTATATGTGTATACCCTGTCCTCATATGTCACTGTTATATGTGTATACGCTGTCCTCATATGTCCCCATGTTATATGTGTATACGCTGTCCTCATATGTCCCCATGTTATATGTGTATACCCTGTCCTCATATGTCCCCATGTTATATGTGTATACGCTGTCCTCATATGTCCCCATGTTATATGTGTATACCCTGTCCTCATATGTCCCCATGTTATATGTGTATACCCTGTCCTCATATATGTCACTATGTTATATGCACTGTGTATACCCTGTCCTCATATGATTTATACTGCCAGTCAGATGATCAGTGAATATATATAGCCCTGTGTCTGCGCGTATATATGGCTTGTTCCCCGCCTCTATGGTATATATGTGTTGCCTCCGATGAATGTGACCGCTGCGGTCGGTTTCTTTGTATGAGACGCTTTCAGTACAGCAAACTTCCTGTCACCACCAACGTCCCCTGACTCTTATGTAATAGACTTTACTGATGGGGAAGGACGGGGTGCAGAAGGATCCTTGGGCTAAGTGCAAACAGTGAGGAGATTTATCAAATCTCGTGTGGATTGGTGGAACAGTCACCCATAGCAACCAATCAGATTGTTGCTTTCAATTTTAAAAATGAAAGTTAGAATTTGATTGGTTGCTATGGGCAACTGCTCCTTTCTTTAGTAAGATTCTCTTTGTTGCCCATAGCAACCAATCACTGCTCTGCCCTCATTTCTAATATTGTCTCTGGTACAATGAAAGCTGTGATTGGTTGCTATGGGCAACAAACAATCATACAATAAGGCAGGGATGGGGTACCTGCGGCCCTCCAGCATGCCTGGAGAGCTAATGCTGATAGCTTTCTCTTGTGTTTTTATTCAGATTTTAGTTCTATGAAGCCATTTTTAGAGGAGTTTAAATTTTTTTTTTTTTTTTTTTTTTAATGTGAATCAGATCATTGCTTGCAATGTTTAGCGCCAGTTTACATGGAGTAAAACTGGCGGAATTCTGTGGAGGAACTCTCCGCCAGCCTCTGTGTTATACAGGCAGTCTGTGGTAGGGTGCGAGCCCTCCTATAGACTGCCTGTATGACACGGAGGCTGGCCGGCAGTCTATGGTAGGGTGCTGCCCTCCCCTAGACTACCTGTATGACACAGAGGCTGGCGGAATTCTGCCAGTTTTACTCCTGTGAACTGGCCCTTAAAGGGAATCTGTCACCCCAATTGGCAGGGCAGAGCCCACCCGACCCCCCTGGTGGAGCCCCATATACTTACCCCTTCCCAAAGTCCCACTCCTGGACTTGGTCCCGCAGGCCAAGAAATCGCCATTGGGTGTGAACACTCAGACCTGAACCGATCAAAACTTTTTGACATATCTCTATGACATGCTAAAAATTATTACAAACAACAGTGACTCTTTGGGTCCGTTCACACTGAGTAAAGGCCCTATTCCACTGAACGATTACACTGGTCAACAGCCAAAAAGGTTTCGACATGAAAACAGTTGAACTTTACTAATTTTGGGGTGATGAGATCAAAAATGCTCAAAAATTTAGAGCCAATTTCAAAATTTGAACAAGATATAGACGTACTTTCTATACTTCTCACAGCCTGTGATACAATACTGGGAAAAGTGAGCATCATCAGTATTGCATCATCAACTGGTATATTGCGTCATCTTATGCTACGTTTACACGGAACGATAATTGGCCCGATCGTACGATTAACGATGTCGGAGTTACTTTTTTTTTCATAACGATCAGCGTTTAGACAGTACGATATATCATACGGAAATTCGTTTTGCGATCACTTAAAGCCTATCTCACACATTGCTTAAATCGGCGAACGACTGTTCACATGGAACGATCTGCAAATCTTTTGTGAACGATCAACGACGATTTATGAACCTGTTGAAAGATCAATCGTTGATCGTTCGCTGCGTTTACACGTACGATTATCGTTCGAATTCGACCGTTATCGTGCAAATTTGCACAATAATCGTTCCGTGTAAACGCAGCATAAGAATGACCAATAGTTATGGTATAAGGCTAGGTTCACACTGCGTTTTTGCTATCTGTGTTTTTCATCCGTTTTTTGCGAAAAAAAGATGAAAAAAAAAACATGCATTTGTGTGCATCCGTTTTGATCTGCTTTTCCATTGACTTCCATTCTAAAAAAAAAAATGGATCGAAACACTACTTTTGTGTCCGCTAAAAAAAACGGATTTGTTTCGATCCGTTTTTTTTTTTTTATAATAGAAATCAATGGAAAAAAGGATCAAAACGGATGCACACAAATGCATCCGTTTTTCATCTGTTTTTTGCAAAGAACAAATGAAAAAAAACAGATTGCAAAAACGCAGTGTGAACCTAGCCTAAGGTATCAAGGTAAATAGAACCCATCAATGCTTGCAGATTACTGTTGAACAGTCATCAGAGACAATCCCATGTATGAATACAAAAGACGTGTAAATGCACCGAGAAGCCATTGAATAAGGCCTACAGTCCAGAGTTCTATAAACATAGTTAATTTGTAAAAATTCTTGGATCTGCCTGTAAATTGTAGTTGATTTTTAGATAGAACTAAGTTTCCTATGAATATATTTCAAAAGTTTACGAACAGCTTCCTTATGATTGCAGAAGTAATAAATATGTCGGCTATTATACTGTATTCTATACAATTCACAAAACAGTAACATGAGAACTCTTCCATATCATAGAAACTAGAGCCAATTCACGTTTTTCAGCACATACAATTATCCATTTCTTAATGATTTTTATTTCTGAACCAAACAACTTTTGAAAATTTGTTGACCAGTGTAATCATTCATAAACTCGCTCGTTAACGATCACTAAACAATTTTTTTTTTTTTTGCGAACCATAACACACGTGGGAACGTGAACGATATATGTAGTGTAACTATTATGTTGCGGTCGTCACATGGTTGTTTAAAACGTTCGCCGGGGTGATCATGACCATACGACACACCTACTTTTTTTTAAACCTTTTTACGAACGACTGAAAGATTTCTAATTTTACGAACCGATTGGCGAATTATCTTTCAAAGACCAACGATTTTTTTTCGACTTGCTGAAAAACAATTTTGAATGACAATATAACGATTTCGCCTTTGTTGTTCGCTCGTTTACACCAATTCCAGGAAGCGATTATCGTTAACGAGCGGTCGTTGGAGTGAGTTTATGAACGATAATCTTTCCGTGGCAGAGCTCCCCGCCGCGGAATCCCGCCTGCCTCAGTGTCACACAGTGTCTCTATAGGATGGCTTGTCAATTCTTTGAGTGGGGAGCGGAAACTCACAAGCCATCCCATAGAAACACTGAAGCAGGCAGGATTCCACCTGTTTTTCCCAGTGTGAACATACCCTTTAAGTAAAAAGAACAAGCCAAAAATCATATAATTGGGGTCATAAAATTAAACTACTTGGAAACGGTTGGGTGTTTTCCCAATATACTGTAAAATTTATGTTTTTGAGGCATTAAAAAAATATTTTACTTATCAAGATACAGTACACTCTGAAATAACCATGTGTGAACATAGCCCAAGGGTTGGGTGGGTAAGGGTACTATTACACGGAACGATAATTGGCCGAATTGGCCCGATTCGGCCGATTATCGCTCCATGTAATGAATGCAACGATCAGCCGATGACAACGATCATCGGCTGATCGTTGATATAGGTTAGACCCTATTTTTGTCGGGCGCCGACCGCGCACCACTACATGTAATAGCGGTGCGTGGCCGGCGACTAACGATATACATTACCCATCCACGTTCCAGGGCTTCTCCTGCCTTCCGCTTCTCCCGGGGTCCCGCGCACGCTCTAGCTTCACAGCGGCTTGTCAGCTGATAGGCCTGTGATTGGCTGAGCGGCCTACCAGCTGACAGGCCGCTGTGAAGCTAGAGCGCGCAAGGGACCCCGGGAGAAGCGGACGGCAGGAGCAGCCCTGGAACGTGGATGGGTAATGTATGCCAGTTTAGCAAGGGCTGCAAGGACATCGGTAACGATGTCCTTTCAGCTCTTGTCAAACGATTATCGGACCGTGTAATAAAGCCAGTAAACGAGCAACGATCTAGCAGATCGCTGCTCGTTTACAGGTATTATTGGGCCCTGCTCGGCCCGTGTAATACCACCCTAAGGGTTTTATTGAGTAAGTCAGTAAGATGTTAACCCTTTAAAGGTTTAATCTGGCTCTTGAGTGGTTATAACCCACCGCTGTGCTGTCAGGGAATGCTGGGGGTTGTAGTTTCACAACTAATGGCCAGACCAGACGAAATCTAGAAGCCAACATGAGCCATACATGAAAATTTCAGAGCATGCACACAGCCATACCATGGAGCACTCTGCGCTGGGATGTCCCATGTGCCACCATATGTCTCTATACACTGTATGCTCAGTGATAAACATCTGCATGGATGCAGTTTTTCTGTTTCCATTACCATCTATCAGTAAAATCTGCATCGGCACAGAACCTGATCCATCCATCTGTAGGAGATGAGGCTATCACCCAGTGTTATAATACACTAGAACAGCAGTCCTAACATTACAAGTCTGAGTTCTAACAAGTAAGAACATTTCCGCCTCCTTTAGTATAACACTGCCCTTGTTACTCTGAGAAATCCAGTGATGAGTCCAATCCCGGTAAGATTAGCACTAAAGGATTAGGATTTATCCAGCTCCCTCAAGCTGTGCGGCATTGTTCTGTGCTTCAATAGGATGACTGGTATATAGCTGTCTGGGATATGAATGGTCGTGGCGGTGGGTGGCGACTTTATTAATGAATTGTGTATTAAACAAATCTGATAGAAGCTATAAATAACAAAGATTATACTTAGAGTGGGGAATAGGGTTCATGCTCTTACTAGGTGGTGCACAGCTATGTTTCAGAAGAGGGATAGGGGCAGCTGTGAGCTGTCCGTAGTACACACACAGGTTCTTTCTTTCTTTCTTCCTTCCTTACTTCTCTAGCCAATTACAGCACATCACATGCTCCTCTCTGCTATATCATGTGCTGGTGAAAGTGTACTAAACTAGCTGGCATTGTGCTGGGCTGATGATTTACACTGATGATGATACACTGGATCTTATGATCAAGAAAAAGTGTTGCATTAAGCAGTGAACAGTCTGGCGGATTATTCCCGCAGTACCCTAATAAATAAATATATGCCATTTGTGGGAAGAATGGGTTACTGATGCACTGGTTTTGCAAAATGCTTTGAGCAGAAAGGAAACAAATAGGAGCAGCACAACAAGGAAAGGGCTACATTAAAGGGGTAGTGCGGCGCTAAAAAAACGCGTCATAACTGTGCTCAGCCATGATTGGCTGAGCACAGTTATGCTCAGCCAATCGCGGCTGAGAGGCTGATGACGCGGCGGAGGAGGGGCAGCGGCAGCGATTTGGCCGTCTGTCCGAAGATGACGTTTGCCACAAGATGGTGGGCGGGCTGGACACGGATCAGGTCATTTATAATGCACCACACACTTCCGGGTACACAGGCGGGGGTGGTGGGACACGGGGAAGGGGGCGATTCACAGACATAACATACATTACAAAGTTGTATAACTTGGTAATGTGTGTTATTCTTTGAATAATTTTTTAGCACCACACTACCCTTTTAAGTACTGAACCCTAAGCTCTTACCAGCCTGACTCTATGCTGGGGCATAAATTATACAGTATACTACAATATATGCAGTGGGGGGGGGGGGAGAAGTTACTGATACTGGTTTTGCAAGATGCTGTGAGCAGAAAGGAAATAAATGAGCAGCAGCTCAGCAAGGAAAGGGTTACACTAAGCCCCACTGCCGCTAAGATGGGAGGAAAGTCTTGCGTTACCTTGTATGCACAGTGCAGATACAGTTATTCTTTTTCTCACTGTTTTCTGAGGTAAGGAATCATTTTTGGTAAATTAAAGGAGAAGTCCGGCGAAATTTTTATTAAAGTATTGTATTGCCCCCCAAAAGTTATACAAATTGCCAATATACACTTATTACGAGAAATGCACATAAAGTGCTTTTTTCCCTGCACTTACTGCTGCATCAAGGCTTCACTTGCTGGATAATATGGTGATGTCACTTCCTGGATAACATGGTGATGTCACTTCCTGGATAACATGGTGATGTCACGACCAGACTCCCAGAGCTGTGCGGGCTGTGGCTGCTGGAGAGGATAATGGCAGAGGGATGCTCAGTGTCCCTCCAGTGCCCTGTGTCTCTCAGTGTCCTCCTGCCATCATCCTCTCCAGCAGCCACAGCCCGCACAGCTCTGGGAGTCAGGTCGTGACATCACCATGTTATCCAGGAAGTGACATCACCATGTTATCCAGGAAGTTACATCACCATGTTATCCAGGAAGTGAAGCCTTGATGCAGTAGTAAGTGCAGGGAAAAAAGCACTTTATAAGCATTTCCCGTAATAAGTGTATATTGGTAATTTGTATAACTTTTGGGGGCAATACAATACTTTAATAAAAATTTTTACAGGACTTCTCCTTTAAGTGGTTTACAGAAACTGTTAGGAATCACAACAGCGAGTGATTATTAACCCCTGTGTTCACTGGGCCTGATAAGCCTTTATTATCAGCTTTCTTTTGGCTATTTCCTATTCCTAAGCCTATTGCAGACTGCAACATATAAAACATGATTTATTCCATCTGAACGAAGGACACCACAGTGGAAGCCACCAGACACCATTATAAGTCCATAGGACCCATCGCTTGAGTTTATCTGCTGTCTTGGCAGTGCAGGAAATCATGGTTCTAGTGACCTTATTATAGGTATTATATTATTATTGCCTTCATCACCCACTTCTAATGTACTATAATATGGGGTGGAGAATGTGACAGTGATAGTATAGGAATGTAGCTGCTTGCATATATTATATATACTGATCACAGCCAGTTTGCATTCTTCTGAGGCCTGGAGGGATGAGCGCTGCTCTGGAGCTTTGTAGTAGAGCTGATATTCGCTACAGCAGGGATGGGAAACCTGCAGCCCTTCAGCTGCTGAAAAATTACACCTCCCATCATGCCTGGACAGCCAAAGCATGATGAGAATTGTAGTTTTGCATCAGCCGGAGGGCCGAAGGTTCCCCATCCCTGCACAACAGGGAGCGATTTATTCAGTAAGTCATGTATTTCCATAGCTATATATGACAACAAAAGATCAGTAGGAGATTCTATGACCTGCACGGTGATATCTATTGTAATGGGGACCACACCTATGGACTAAAATTAGTCACAGACAAGGACAAGCATAGTTTCATTATACAAAGTAAGCAGAACTGGTTTCAGGATAGTGTGATACCTAATACCCTTGTAACTCTATTATGTGTGACTGCATCCACTGTGTACTGTATATGCAGAAGACCGGGAGCTGTCACTTTGTGTTGTGAGTCTGTGTTACATAAGGGACGTGTTGGATACAGAATATGGCGTATAGTGTGATACTTATCGCATCACTGTGTATCCGGACATACGCCGAGAAGTGTGCACTTATCTGTGCGTAGATTATTGTGTCTGTTTACACCAATGTTAAGTGCTTGTGAATTGTTACGGAAGTATTCTATTATGTCACATCCAGCTGGATGAAGTGGACACCGCATCTCCTATTGTATTACTACAGGAACTTTTTTTTTTTGTTTTAATAACTGCGTGTTTGCTAGAAGTCTTCGGATTGTTGATCGCCTTTGCAGCTTTCCTGATTCCCCAAGGAAATCTGGAAGGAGACTCTGGACTGTGTGACACCAGACTTCTATAGGGAATCTGAACACCTGCATAGTCCATATAAATCTGATCTGATAGAAGCATGCCGTTCTTGATTAGGTGTGTAGGTATTCTCCCTTTGAGGCAGTGCATGCATATGGCATCTGTTGGAGCATGACGCAGCCCCTATGTGGTACTGTAAAGGTTGCCCTCTGCATGAGGCCTAAAAGTTAAGAAGCAATACTTTCAGAATGCAGAGTGATCAGCTGACTGACGCCTGTCCTGCTCCTGGCAGGGGTCCCCCAACAGTAATAATGTTTTTAAGGGGCTGACTTACCACCTGTGAGCCCTATCATTGAAAAACATAAGCAGCCATAGTGTAAGGAGGCTGATGTGCAGTATAATCGGTATCGCAGTAATGTTGTGTGACTGGTCGCACCCAGATGCTTATTATTAGATGTAGACAGAGGAGAATAACAGACTCGTGTTAAACAGTAGCTCAAAGAAACCTCTTCACAAATGTGACATCAAACATGGACCCTTGGGAAATGGGCACATATCATATGGGTGGATGGCCGACATTTCTGGTTTGGCATAGGTTCTGAAAACCAGCAGCAAGGGGACATGTCTGGTGACGGGGGTCTTTGTAGGGGCTTGTTTGATGGAAAGCCAGGGGAGGGGTGTGAAAAAAAACTCTGGGATATGCTCAGTGTGGTGTGAATTAGAAAAGACCACAAATCCTAAAATGCGAGCAGTTCCCCAGTGAAAATCTCACGTATGGGGAACAGTTCCCACAGCGTTGTTGGACTTTAGTCTTCCGTTGCCAGAGTTTTAGTGCCACTCTTTGTGTCCGCACCTCTGGGCGTTCAGCCTTGACAATATAGGAGGAAGATTGTATTAGTTCTAGAAATGTGGTCGAGATAGCAAAGAGAGAGGGTAGGACAGAGACCACATCTGGAAAATGTGTCATGCTGATAGGATTGTGGCTAGTACATTCGTTGGGTTAACCAATCAGCTATACTAAGAAGAGTAAAAACTCAAAAAAACGAATCGGGACAGAAATCCATTTAGATGAGGGATTCCCATCTGGATATTTATGGCCTATCCACAGTGCATGCAATAAATGTCCAGTAGATTCAGGTCCCATCGAGGGATTGAGGACCCCCTGGACCCTTCAGCCTGGTTGCAGTCGTCATAGGTGGTGTGGAAGCCAAAAACAGCCAAAAAGGAAACACCATATGGTGGCAAGGGGCTGCGTGCATGAATTTTCAGCCTTCGTTTTTACATTTATAGAAACTTTTATATGTATTTGTATAAAACAGGAGTTCCCTTATATCAGTCAAAGCCTTTGTGCTCCTCTCAAAGTTCATGGAGAGGGGATGAGCTGATGGTTGACAATGTAACCTCTCCATTGACATAATATTGATGCCATACAGGGCTCCTGGAATCGATACCTGTACCAGTCTCTGTGCCTTTTACCTGTTTCCAGATGGATGGGGGGGGGGGCTGCACATGGCGTGACTGTGTCTTATTACGACTGTCCTCCATCCATCACATGCAGCCCAGAGATGTCTTCTTGTGTGCGGCTCCATTAGGCAGGGTATTGAAGCGAGATATGATGTGGAAGGACATGTGGCAGGTGCCGGTGCCCGGAGTCAGACAGAGAGCACTGCAAGAAGAGCCGGCACAGGAAGCTCCTAATGTGCAAGATGGTGTCCATGTGTATAGTAATATCCTAGTGTGTGAGAGATCTACTTATACCGAATGAGAGGGATGTGATATGACAAGGGCCATTATGTTCTTTATTGTAAGAAAAAAAAGATAGCATTAAGTACTATAGATTTTGCAGATCTGCCTCCATATCAAAGTGTATTTATAAAAAAGATATGGGGGCATGTTTATCAATATGCGCCCCTGGCCTACGCCATAGAAAAGGTGCAGATTCTAGCCTTTTCCATGGCGTAAGCCGGTCTTACCTGATGGGCGGGGGGGCGGGGAGGCACGGGGCATGGCAAGTAGGGGAGGAGGCATGGGCTCCTTATTTATCACAGTTTACACCCGGAAACAGCCATAAACCATGGCAGAAATATACGCCTGCTCCAGAGTCAATGTAGATTTTGCATCCACTGGGGCTTGATTTAAGATTTGTATTTGCCAGTCTTACTAAATGTCGCCCATAGTTCTCACTTACCCATATCCATATTATGGATCTGTATGTATCCATGATGTGGACGTAATATGTTATCCTCTGACAGTTTCTTGTAACATCATATAAATGTAGTATTCTCCATTAGATGCCAGGGTTCCCCGTAGAAGTCATGAGACTAGAAAATTGGATCCATGTATAATGTATACCTTTGTACAGGGACTATATGACTACCCTAAACAAAGAGGTTATCCCAAGTGTTATTACCTGTATGCAGGATAGGGGATAGCTAGCTGATCATGGGGAGGGGGGGGGGGTGTCTGACTGCTAGGACTCCAGTTAGACCTAACTGATCAGTCCGCTGAGTTAGGGCCCTATTACACGGGACGATTATCGTACGAAAAATCGTTATGTCGTTTGAATTTAATAGTTGAATTTATATCGTTTTGAATTTTATCGTCCTGTGTAATTGCAGGCAACGATCGAAAAATCTTTGTGTGTCGTTGATTTAGATCTGAACCTAAAATAATCGTAATCGTTCGCTGTAATTCCACATTCGTTCGCTGCAGTTCCGCATTTGTTCACTAATCGTTCAGTGTAATTGCACATTGTTCATTGTTTTGCTGGGATCAGAAGGAGTAAACGATCATAGTAACGATCATAACTAACGACTATCGTTCTGTGTAATGCTACGTTTACACGGAGCGATAATTCGCACAATCGATCGTTTAACGATTTTGAAGCAACGATTTGGTTTTTATAACGCTCAGCGTTTAGACGAATAAATCGTTAGAAAAATCGTTTGAAAATTGGTAAGAAAAATCGTTATTGCAATCGTTTTTATGATCGCTTAAGCCCATCTTTTACATAGGGTAAATCGGTGAAAGACTGTTTACACAAAGCGATCTGCGAATTTTCAGCGAACGACGACTTAAGAACATGTTGAAAGATCAAAATGAACGATTTCTCGCTCGTTGTTTGATCGTTTGCTGTGTTTACACGGTACAATTATCGCTCAAATACGATCGTTTGAAAATTCGAACGATAATCTTTCCATGTAAACGCAGCATAATACGGTGAACGATTCCTGCAGCTCAGCTGCCAAACGGATGGCTCCTTGTACAATCTTTGGATGCAAGCTCTGATCCCAGAGATTGGCGCTGTTAAAAACATTTACTCAGCCCAGGGCGCCCACTGTCAGCAGTTCCTGTTTTCTCACTCCCACTGCTATGAGACCACTTCCTATGGTGTCACAATGAAAAGCCCTTTGTTATACTGACAGGTCCCTTTAAGAACGTCTCCTATATTCTGTAATCTTGTGAGGATGAAGGCTCTTGGGGTCTGGTCGGTGGCAGAGCAGATGCTTCTGGTGATGAGATTTGCAGGGCCGCTAGTCTGCAGAAGACATTGTGTCTCTTCCTATAATGACTTGGTCGTAGTGAAACGCCTCTGTACATTGTTCTTTCCTTGTGTCACATCTATTGTTTTTCTCACTCAGTTATGGCGGCAGAAGTGGAAATAAAAATCACTCTCCCTGGTAATAGAGAACATCCTTCATTTCCTCGAGAACTCTCTTGTAGTTAGTCAGTGGGGAATCCTTATGACTCCCATAGGAATAGTCTTTTTAAGGCAGAAAAGTTTCCAGCTGTTGCCTAGCAACCGGCGCAGCAGTCTGTGGTTGTCTCTGTTGGGTCTCCTTGCCTGCTGGCCCGTATCAGTGGTCTCCTCTACCATCACTTCCACCACCTTACTTTTACCTCAGATCACTGCATGTACCCTATACCCGACAATGGAAAAGCAGATCGGAGTGGCTCTTATTTTTTTTATTAAGGTTAAGAAGAAGACAAATAGGGGGTGACCGGAGGACAGGTTGTATAGTTTCTTAAAGGGGTATTCCAGGTAAAAAAAAAATGTTGATGACCTGTCCACATCAGTGGGTAACCTCTGCAGCAAATGTATTATGGACCAGAATAAGTGACACTCTTTGTATTTGAATGTACATTATATAGTCCAGATAGAGCCTCATACACATTAGGCAATTGGTCGAACCTTACGATTTCTGACCTTTCTCTGCTGTGTATGGGGACCTTTAGTTAGATCTCCTGATCCCCACCCATGTAGATAAGCAGGGTACAGATTTGCCTTGGGAAATACGACGACAGATCAACTAAGATATAATTCCACCTTTGTATAAAGCTGCTCTCCTGCCTGTTCGGTAGACGTCGGAGCAGAGGGGCGTCCTCTATACACGGTGGTGCTCACACCTGGTGTTCTCTATGGAATCTCAGGAATTACATGTATAGCCTGCAGGCAGCATACATTACTGAGGAGGAAGTGGATGGAGTGCTGAGCAACTTCCCTTACGTCACTTGTTTACATGACTCGACCAATATAACTCGGCTTATCGCTTACTTTGTATTGCAATATCTACTTATGATCGGAGTGTCAACCGTATTTAACCATTTCATGCCGATATTACATCCATTATAATGTACATAGTGTGCCAAATGCTTTTCATAATTAAGTATTGCTGGCTTACACCTACTAGTTTGACCTGTAATTTCCATATCTGAATAGGTTTCTAATATAGTGCCTGTTATCTGACTACAGCTCAGGTCTCCAAACTGCATCCCTCCAGTTATTGCAATACTACATTTCCCTTCATGCCTGGACAGCCAATCCAAAGCTTTAGCTGTCTAGGCATGATGGGAATTGTGGTTTTGCAATAGCTGGGAATCCATGAACTACAGTGTTAAAGGGGTCATCCCAAGATTAAACATTGTGAATTGGGAATAACTAGGTAATCTGTGGGGTATGACCACGAAACCTCCTCTGATTAAGGGGGGCAGTGGTCCTCCATCCCCCTGATTGGTAGAGATCCTCATCAATCAGCTTCTGTGGATAACATTATTTTGGGATAACCCCTTTTATTGCCCATTTTATGCACACTCACCATCACTATTTCTGTAGTGTTCCCTGTTTCATCCTAGCTCTGCAGCATCAATACATTTAAATACCTGTATTTGGGTCATGTGACCTCTGATCAGCCACCAACTTGAACAGCATTCTCTACCTTTTGAGATTTGCTCTCATTCCCATGAGGAATTGGCACAGCATCACATTGGCAGCTAAACCCAGTGCCATCTCTGCCCGCTGGGGGGACAATATAATAATGCTCATCACTGTATATCTCTAAATAAGCAAAGAAACTATAGGGGAGATTTATCAAACATGGTGTAAAGTGAAACTGGCTCAGTTGCCCCTAGCAACCAATCAGATTCCATCTTTCATTTTTCAAAGAGTCTGTGAGAAATGAAAGATGGAATCTGATTGGTTGCTAGGGGCAACTGAGCCAGTTTCACTTTACACCATGTTTGATAAATCTCCTCCTATAAGTATACAGACAGAGAGGCTGAACTGTCATCATATTCGTTATAACTGTGTGACACCATCATTATAAACTCTAATGGGAGTCTAAAGTCCATGCAGCTTCATAATACAGGCTGCACTGCTGGCTGACATGGTGACCCCACTGAGAGCACAGAAACACATGTCCTTTCAGGTGGGTCACCATGAGAAAGGTTCTGTACGTTTTCAGATAGAAAGGAACAACTTAATAAGGTAATATTAGCTAGATTATATATACTGGCCTATTAGCTGTATAATGTGTAATGAAATAATAATAATATGACAGCGCTACTTTATTAGGGCTTCTGAGCTAAGGGCCAAACTCTTATTCCATCACAATATATGGGACCAAAGGTTTATTTAACACCTCAGTTTATGAAAAATCTGTGAATGTCGTAAATATTGATATGAGATAATAGCTACTTTTCTTTTCCTTTTCTTACAGTCACAATAAGATCAGACACAGAAAAGGGTAAGTTCTATTTGACAGCTTTTATTTTTATAGATAAATATGATAATTATTATGATTATTATAATGGTTACTGTGAATTGATGCTCCTAATCCTGGTCAGCACAGCTATATACTCCTGCTATATCCATTTCTCCCTGTTACCAAGACCTGTAGTAAGAGCCTTTTATTGTTTACTAAAAGTGGGTAAATATTTGTCCGGTCATGTGACCATTGCACAGCTCTGATAATTGTACTGTATCGGTAACAAGACGAGTAGCTATGTACATCACATGACCTGGACAGATCTGCATCCAGCAGCAGAAAAGGATGGAGGTTACTGTTAAATGACAGCAAGTAGAGGCCTTGATGCAAAATGTATACTAGAATATACTATTGTGCAATGAATATAAATTATTTACATTGTTTATACACTCACCGGCCACTTTATTAGGTACACCATGCTAGTAACGGGTTGGACCCCCTTTTGCCTTCAGAACTGCCTCAATCCTTCGTGGCATAGATACAACAAGGTGCTGGAAGCTTCCTCAGAGATTTTGGTCCATATTGACATGATGGCATCACGCAGTTGCCGCAGATTTGTCGGCTGCACATCCATGATGCCAATCTCCCGTTCCACCACATCCCAAAGATGCTCTATTGGATTGAGATCTGGTGACTGTGGAGGCCATTTGAGTACAGTGAACTCATTGTCATGTTCAAGCAGAAATCGAGACTCATCAGACCAGGCAACGTTTTTCCAATCTTCTACTGTCCAATTTTGATGAGCTTGTGCAAATTGTAGCCTCAGTTTCCTGTTCTTAGCTGAAAGGAGTGGCACCCGGTGTGGTCTTCTGCTGCTGTAGCCCATCTGCCTCAAAGTTGGCCGTACTGTGCGTTCAGAGATGCTCTTCTGCCTACCTTGGTTGTAACGGTTGGCTATTTGAGTCACTGTTGCCTTTCTATCAGCTCGAACCAGTCTGCCCATTCTCCTCTGACCTCTGGCATCAACAAGGCATTTCCGCCCACAGAACTGCCGCTCACTGGATGTTTTTTCTTTTTCGGACCATTCTCTGTAAACCCTAGAGATGGTTGTGCGTGAAAATCCCAGTAGATCAGCAGATTCTGAAATACTCAGACCAGCCCTTCTGGCACCAACAACCATGCCACGTTCAAAGGCACTCAAATCACCTTTCTTCCCCATACTGATGCTCGGTTTGAACTGCAGGAGATTGACTTGACCATGTCTACATGCCTAAATGCCATGCCGTACCTAATAAAGTGGCCGGTGAGTGTATACTATAGTCGACACCTTTGCATTCATATTGCACAGGAACATGGCCGCTCTCTTCCAGATACAGCACCACTCCTGTCCTCAGTTTGGGTGTGGGGTTTGGCAGCGCACTTCCTTTGAAGTGAATGGAGCTGAATTGTAACACCACACACAACCTGAGCACAGGGGCGACCATTTTTTTTTTCTAATCCTGAATAACAGCTTTAATTGTTGGTTTATTTCCTGAATGCAAAATGAAGCAGCTTGTTAAATTGTCTGCACTAGAAGTTTCCTATTCCTATAGAGTGATCAGGAGGCATAACTGGCAGCTGCATGAAAGCATCCTTGAGTCCGATCATTCAGCATTTGAATACCGGTGACTGAGGAAGTTGGATGCAGCCCAAGGGGTTCCAGGAAAATATGGATACATTCTATGGTCTATGGCTATATCCTGTATCCCAGACTTACTAAGGCTGGGTTCACACACAGTATATTTGAGGCTGTATTTGTGAGGCTGTATAGCAACCAAAACCAGGAGTGGATTGAAAACACAGAAAGGATCTGTTCACATAATGTTGTAATTGAGTGGATGGCCGTCATTTAATGGCAAATTTTTGCTGTTATTTTAAAACAACGGCTGTTATATTGAAATAATGGCAGTTATTTACCGTTATAAGACGGCCATCCACTCAATTTCAACATTGTGTGAACAGAGCCTTTCTGTGTTTTCAATCCACTCCTGGTTTTGGTTGCTATGAGGACCTGACTTGAGGACCAAATACAGCCTGAAATATACGTAGTGTGAACCCAGCCTAAGGCTGCATCCAACTTCCTCAGCCACCTGTATTCAAATGCTGTATGACCGGACTCAAGCATGCTTGAGTTGCACTTATCTCCACATTTCCTGGCATGTACCAGGTATCACAACATACCCATCAGTACTACCAAGCTAAAGATTGTCTATGTCAGTAACAATGTATTGGGACAAGATCTGCCTGACTGACTTTTTCACTTTCTTTTTCCTTCTTAGTGGTTTACCTGGTGTTTTTTCATCTATTTTTTATAATGTTTGTGTGGTCCTATTGGAAAACAATATTTTCCCGTCCAGCTAATCCATCCAAAGAGGTAAGATCCTAACAGTCTATCTGTGTAACTGTATATCTATGTAAAATATAATTTAGTGATTTTTTTTTTTTTTTAATTAAAGGGGCATTCCTCTGTTGCTGCCTCTGTTTCATATGTTGCTGCCCGTAGGGAGACCATAACAAACAGCCTATTCTTACCTCTCTGCGCTCCCCCGATGTTGTCCTGCATCTCATCTTCGGGTCCACTTCCAAGACTGACTCGTCTGGGGGTGACAGCCTGCTTAGCCAATCACTTGCTACAGCGCTGTCCCATCTTGGCCAGTGATTGGGCTGTCAGTCTCAGAAGTGTAGACTGGATCGCTGAGCCAGGACCTGAAGATGACATAGGACATCAGGGGAGCGTGGAAAGGTAAGGTAAGAATACGCTGTTTGTTATGTTATCCTCATGGCAGCAACATATCCCTTAAATCTTGAAATGATGGAGTAAATGCAAATGTCTGCAGCTCAGACGGTACAGTTCTGGTAATAAAGTTATATTGGGCTCTGTTCACACCTGTTTGTTGTGTATACTTGGCATATATGTCGACCATATAACCCTAACATATGCAACTGCATTCCCTAGAGTAGCAGGTCATAGTGACATGTGCAGGTGCTGAGACCCCCTGTTGATCACTAAAACAAAGGAGCAGAGTTGTGCCGAGTACCTGGTTTCCTCAGATAGTTCTGCCTAGTTTCCTCAGATAGTAGAGCGAGTGGTATACAGATTCATAGAAGATTTCTGAGACGGTCTATAAATTTGTACAACGTGCACTCAGATTTCCAAACAGACCTAGTACTCAGCTGAGCACTTTCACTCCATCGTTTTACGGGCCTATTACACAGAGCAATTTTTAAGGGCTAACGATAGTAAATGTGATTGTTTATCGTTAACCTGAAATCGTTCCCTATATTACACAAAACGATGGTCGTTGGTTACGATCGTTACTATGATCGTTATTGCGATCGTTACTATGATCGTTTATTCCTTCTGATCCCAGCAAAACAATGAACAATGTGCAATTACACTGAACGATTAGTGAACAAATGCGGAACTTGAGCGAAAGAATGTGAAATTACAGCAAACGATTAACGATAATTTTAGGTTCAGATCTAAATCAACGACACACAAACAATTTTTCGATCATTGCCTGAAATTACACTGAACAATTATCGTTTAAATTCGAAGGATACAACGATTTTTTGCACGATAATCGTCTTGTGTAATAGAGCCCTTAGTGATCACTGAGGATCTTCATACCCAGACCCCACTGATCAAAACTTTTGACATGTCACAATGACAGGTTCTGACACTTTGTTATTAAAGTGGATCCCCCGCTAAAATCCTTGACCATGTCCTATATTATTCAAATGAGGTTCCATCTGGGTATATTGAAAAGTTCTGCAACTATTTTTTCAGTTTCCTTTTTTTTTTATTACCGTTAGTGAATGGAAACGTCTGAAAACCTCTGCAGACCACATCCATGATAGCTTTTCCTTCAGTCTCTCAATGCAAACAAGAATGTGAATTCTGTGACGGCAGCCTGAGATCTTGGAAAGGTTATGTCGAAAGCTATAGCAGCAGATTCCTTAGAGCTACCTTCTCGTGTACGTAATCCGCTGTGGATTTCAGCTGTTAATTTATATTGATGAGATCCGCAGTGGATTAGGGCGATGTGTATGAGAACATACCCCGAGACTATCCATTTACATCAGGGATGGGGAACCTTCGGCCCTCCAGCTGTTGCAAAACTACAATTCCCATCATGCCTGGGCAGCCGAAGCTTTCCCATTGTAGTTTTGCAACAGCTGGAGGGCCGAAGGTTTCCCATCCCTGATTTACATAAAACCTCTGTATTGCCTAATCGTGAATCTGTGAAGAGTTCAAAGCTACCAAAACTGCTGACAGCCCCATAAATACACCAGGGAGCGGGGGTGGAGTTATACCTTAGGCATGCATGACCCAGAGAAACTCTCTTCTCACTTCTTCCAAGTCTGTTTGCATTCTTGGCCCTTCCTATTGGCTACAATTTAGTTCTCTTCTGATTGGACGCTAATGCCATCAATCATACATGAGAGGCAGGGCTAGAAAAACCGTACACATTAGCGTTGGGTTCAGGTGACTGTTGCCTAACCTGTATGGGGACCTTTAGTAACAGACTACTTAGAGCTGTTATCTTAATGGGAGTTAGATTACAGTCCAACAAAGTTACTGGAGGGTGCAATCTTTACACTGTTTTTGATGAGAAGTAAACAGTGATTGTTGTCATGGTCAACAATGAGCATTAAATGGTGAGATATGTGTATCCTGGATCCTGACGTGAATTCTATACCGCAGCCCGCTCCTGTGGCTATAAACACGGGTCATGTCTCCTGTATGAGCAGGTGGCGCTCCATCTGTATTGACTTTACTTAATCTGTGCTGCTGACATGTCCAGTGTTTGCTTTCACCAATCGCCAACCTAATGTTATCCTGTGTCTTTACTTTAGTTTTGTTTGTCCAAGTCTGACAAGGAATTGTACGAGAAGGAGGAGAGGCAAGAATACCAGCAGGAAATCCTCCGACGAGCTGCTAAAGACCTGCCTATCTATACCATGACAGCTACGAAAGGTGACTCTAATATAATGCCACACGCTAGCTGTGGTATCAGGCACTACAGTCTGTATTGCTATGTATCTGTTGATAAGGAACATTAGGATCAATATTAATCTTCTATTATAATGTCATAATGTCACAGGTTATTGAAAAGCTTGCAAAAAAAATACAGAAAAAAAGGTAAGGCTGGGTTTATTCACACTACATTTTTGCAGTCCATTTAACGTATCCGTTTTTAAATGGTTACTTTTAACATACACAAAAACGTGCTCAACCACATCTTTGTGTCCGCTAAATAAAGAAGAAAAAAAACCACGTCCGTTTTGATCAGTTATTTTTTTTATAATTGTCAATAAAAAAAAAAAAAAAAGGATTCAAATGAATTGCACACAGTTACATCTGTTAAACAGACTGCAAAAACGCAGTGTTAACCCAACCTTAGGCTATGTTCCCACAACATCTTTTTTTTTAGGTCAAATAACGGCCATTGTTTGATAATGGCTGACGTAAATAATGATCATGAATATTATTGATGGCCGTCATTGTAAAATAAATAAAACTAAGGTTTACAAGACTTTTTGGAATGCCTTTACGTTCACTATGTTTACCTCTGTTCACCAACATCATGGTTCCTGTTACAATGGTAACCATGACTATACTGCCAGATCCATTGAACAACAAAAGACTTCTGTGAGCCCATCGGGTTCTGTTTCAGTTTCCATCTTTTTGACGCAAGGAAGAGCGCAGCAAAAGTGTTATTGTTCCACTTCATTCACTTTAAGGGTAAATTCACACGGGCGGATCCGCAGTGGATTTAATGCTGCGAATTTGCAGCTAAATCGGCAGCGGATCGATCCCCCTGTGAATTCCAATGCAATTACATAATCGCAGCGGGATTGTCATCCCGCTGCCAGTATGTAAGTGTTGGCCGCATTAACCCCGCCGCCCGGGATGATACATTACCGGCACCACGATCCGGCAGCATCTGAGGCTGATGCCGCCGGATCGTGGTGTCGGTAATGTATCATCCCGGGCGGCGGGGGTTAATGCGGTCGGCACTTACATACTGGCAGTGGGATGACAATCCTGCTGCGAGTATGTAATTGCATTGGAATTCACAGGGGACCGATCCGCTGCCGATTTAGCTGTGAATTCGCAGCGTTAAATCCGCTGCCGATCCGCCCGTGTGAATTTACCCTAATAGGCCTGAGCTGCAATCCCAGACACAACCCCATAGACAGGCACTGTTTCTGTCAGAATGTGTTCGGCTGCCTTTGCCATAGACTGGACAGTGCACTGCTCATGCCTTTGTCAGCTTCCTCCACTTTCCCCATCCCTCCTCTGAGTATTAGAGATGGCAGCAGGGAGTCTTGGCATGGAGTAATGGGTAAGCACCCAAGCCTTCAGGAAGGGCAGATCACACAGGCTGTACTATGTAAGACTATAGATAGGGAGAAGGGGGCATACAGCAGTCTGTAGGGGGTTGAAGAAGTCATACAGACTCTCTATTAGTGTAGAGGCAAAAAGGAGCAAGGACTGTGCACTAGAAGGGTAATCTCGCACTCCTCGGCATTAGTGACAGTCCAGGGAACAACTTATCAGTCCAGGGATGTGCACCGCATCGGTACAGAGTTTCCCTTTAATCTGTCATCAGCGTATACTTCCCTATGGGAGGACCAACTCCTACTGTATTTGTCAATTCGTCCTATGGGTCTGGCAGCGGTTTACACCTCCTCTCACCATTCAAAACACATACTTAGTCATAAAATCATATTACAGCAAGGCACTTACTATGCAGCGGGTATTACTGGTTATCTGTGTCACTCATTTTGGTTTTTTGTCCACCTAATTTGTATTTGTCTCCAGGGACTAGATGGAGACAGGGATCCTGTCCCTGACAGCCGTGGTGCAGGGTGCTTTGCATTCCTCTTGTGCTGGTGTATGTGATGAGAATACACATCGTCTTTCTGTACGCCCGGCACTGAGCGCCCTGGGCTGGTGTGTACAGTGGTTACATCTGATGACCCATGAATGGGGTTGGGATCAGGCTGAGAACATGCGCTTGCATTCTAATCAGGAAGCCAGGGCTCTTGTGGCTAGAAATAACCCAGCGTTAGTGCTCATTGCTCAAGCCTTTCATTAGCAAGTGCTGGAAGTGGTTTTTTAATAGAACTCTGAGCTAAATGTAGAATTCTCTTACAAATATCTGAGAGCATCATCCCATTTGGCAAGTCACAAGGGAGCCGTGCACATGGAGTCCTGTAATACAACATCTTGTGTTTATAGCTGGGGTGGGGAGACACTGAGCTTACAAGCTACAGTAATCATAGGGTATAAGCAATCTTATACTCGAAAGAGCGCCTCTCCTGTTCATTTCTGGTACTACAGCTTATTCTTTTATGGAAAGGTTAGGCGCTACTTTTTGAAGGAATCAAAAGGTAATTTTGAACAACTCCTTTAAAATATATAGCCCTAATTTTGCAGTCCTGAAGGATTTTGACCATAGGCCTGTAAGTTCCTTTTCCATGTCTTGGTCACTGTGATTAGGTTGTTCACTCAATACAATCCCTGTCAATATGCCACTCAAGACTGCCACCTTCTAGCCAATATTAATGGGTTATATTGACTTCAACACTTTAAAGGGAACGATCAGTAGGTTAGACAAAACTAACCTTTTATTATGTCCCTATTGCGCAGGAGGTGCCGAGGATTAGGGTTATTTTCATAACTTCATCCTCAGCGCCGTTCCCGTGCACTTAGCCGTCTACTTCTTGGTCCGGTAAAACCGTTTGGAGCACTGCCTGGCCCGATAAGAAGGGATGGGCCGGATAGTGATGGATTTTTGCTATGTCAGCGGGGCAGTGCTCCTAACGGGCTTACCAGACCAAAGAGTAAACAACTAACTGCCGGGAACAGCACTGAGGGTGAAGGTAAGAGACATACCTTTCTCCTTGATGCCTTCTGCACAATAGAGGGCTATCAGCAGGTTAGATTTGTCTAACCTGCTGATAGTTCCCCTTTAAGGCACTTTCTGGCAGTCTTCTCTCATAACAACCAACTGATCACATGGGGCTCAAGCAGTTTAATCCTCATGATCACAGATATTTTCCTGGGTAGTGCATGCTGAAGGGGCTGTATAGTTTATAAAACCCATTTACTTACACCCTATTAGGGCATTTTGAGTTCATATTGGAGGGCCCCCTGTCCACATCTTTTGGCTAATTTAAGAGCTGTTACCAAGACTGTGTGTTGCTCTGCCGGACCTGTCCGTAGATTGTTTTGAATAGACACGTTGTAATGCTTACTTTTCCCTGAGGTGGCACAGCAGTAAAATAGAACACTTACTGACAGGCTTCCTCACAGATTAAGGCTCCTTTTAAACCTACAGATTTGTCGTCCGCAAACGAGCATCAGTCATCAAGATTGGTGCTCATGTGCAGTACCTTTTACATTGCACAACAAGTCTAGGAGCCCGGGCTGCACGAATGATCCTTGTATTGTTTTAGCTGGTCGGGAAACTGACAGCACATATATGTATAGATCTGTGCTGTCAGTTTCCAGATCACAAGCCGTAGTGTATACTTACCAGCCACGCTGCTTGTGATCCGGCATCACTTTGGGAATAGGTTCAACCACCCACAATCGTGCGGCCCTTTTCCTTCTTTAGTTTGTCGGCTGACCATTGACTATTACAGCAAAACAAAATAATCAGCCAGTGCGCGAGCTGATAACTGGCCATATTACACTGGGCTATGTAACTATCTAGTAACTTGTCCACTAGGACATAATACAGAAGATTGTTATTCCTGCAGAGATGGGGTGCATCTGTCTTATTCATCACACTTACCCCTGTAGACACAATGGGCTTGTTTTACAGTGTGTGTGCCCGTGTACTTGAGTACCATACAATGCCCTTCGTGGCTTCTCAGCTGTAGATGTGAAAAGATTGGAAAAACTTGTCATCTCATCAAGTGTTCGCAGAACAAAGTGTCCACTGTCCAAGTGTCCCAGCTGGAGGTGACGAAGCTTCTCTGTGATGTCTGTGAGACTAGACACAGCCTGTCTGTTCTAGCGCCCATGCTGAAAAAGAAGCTGATGACGCAGGCCCCTGTGATAGGGGAGGGGGGTCTAGTCTACAATCTTCAGTCCCAGTGCTGTCTACTATCACCATATTGCTCCAATATACAACAATTATGTATATTTCTACTATGATAAGTGCTCTTTTATTAAGGGTCAGCAAGGTTTACGTTCTTTTAATAAGAGTGCCCCTCCTGTCCACAGGTTGTGTGCGGTATTGCAGCTCAGACTCATTCACTTCAGTGGGGCTGAACTGCAGGTGTGATATTGTTTCTGTAAGAAAGCAGCCTTTTTTATTCTAGTGATGGTAATAGACCTGGCATGAAGCAAGCCTGGCACAGCGGCCCTCAACTTGACGCTCAGCCAGGCCTGAATCTTTATGGGGTAGTGTATATCCAGAAGGGAGCAATGCACTGTGTGAATTTCATCTCCCCTCCTCCTACAGCTATGCTTGTACATATCACATCACTCAGCCCGTACAATACTGATTTCATTGCCAGTAACTTCACGTCATAGTTGGAATTGATCCTATCAGTCAGGAAATCCTGTCCCACTATCCTGGCCTTACTCCTCTCCCTGACGCTGATATTTCAGCCAGCAATATATCATTGGAGAACGAGCACAGTGAGGAAACTATGCATTGATTTTTCTTTTCCATTGGTCTAATTTGCTAAAAGAGTTATTCTACTTACAGTGTGGTTCAGTAAGTGTTTCTAATGTAGAAGGTGGGGCGACTTAAAGGGACTGTGTGGTTTACAGAATCCATTTTTAAATTATGAGTAAGTAGTTGATAAGGTTGAAAAAAAGCTCAGGTCCTTCAAATCCAACCAAGGAACTTTCCATGTTGACCCAGTGGAAGGCAGAAACCCTTAGGGCTATGTTAAAGGTTTCAAAATATGTATGTGTTCTGTTTTTTGTTTGTTTTTTGCATCCTTACAAATGGCACAAACTGGGCTTGTAGTTGAACACCGACTCAAATGTGCACCCATATTATACTAGTGCGACCCAGCTTCTGAGTTAATAGGGGAAGAGGTTTCCATTCAGGACCCTTCGGCATAGTTTAAGGACAGATAGACCTGCTTTAAAGGGTCACTGTTGTTTTATACAAGTTGTGATTCCTAACAGTTTAGCAAATCACCTCATTACCAAAAAATTACTCCTTGCCTCCGTAACCAGCTTTCAAGCCTTGACCACAAAGTGTTTCCCTTCTCTGCAGGCTGCTGTCCACTGCCTGTTAGGGAAAAACTGTCTCTAGCAACAGCTAGGTCAGGACAGAACACAGGGAGTGGGGCTTAGGGTGTGCTGTGTGCAGGAGTAAAAAAAAGAGCAAACTGTTACTTAGTTTAACCTTTTCCTTGCTGTGTTGCTGTGTAGGCATGCTGATAATTATAGTTTTACAACAGCTGGAGGGCCACAGGTTTGACACCTGTGTACTATGGTGTAGGCATTGGGACCCTTAAATATTGTGAGAATAAAGGCAATGCAGTTCAGGTATAGTGTTGTATTCTCTTCTGAGAATTTCCAGTAGCTGTGTAGGGCAGTGCAGCTGGTCCCTCTCAGATGTGGCCAGAGGCTACTGTGCACCAGTGCTTTTTTGATCGTAGGGGGTTCTGACTCCTAAAATCCCTACTGATCTTGATAATGAAAGGGACTTTGCCCTGGTCGTGGTTGGAAAATCTCTTCAACTTGGTCATAGTCACGAGACTGATGAAGTTGGAGCCATAAGATGATCTAATGTGTGTGAAGCTGTGCCAGACAGGCTGGCCTTCCGTGGGCGACTGTATCAACTGTGCTCCCCATATCCGATACGGGCATTTCCTCTATAAGATCACTTATAATACTGACGTGGTCTAAAGTAATACATGTGGGCTATATGACCAGCCTTACTTTGCTTTTATTCGAAATGAACAGTTTCCAGACGAGGGAAGAACGAATCTCTGTTCCTCTATAATAAAAGTAATATGCTCTATAAAGCTGTTGTAGGACAGTCACACTTACTGCTTGTTTTATTTCTTGCTAGCCATCCGCTATTGTGAAAGATGCCAGCTGATTAAACCTGACCGATGCCACCATTGTTCAGCCTGTGATGTGTAAGTCCTTGCATTACCTTCTTTAATTCACATTGCTTATATAAAGCGCCAACATATTCTTTCATGCTGTACAGGGATGGTCCATGGAGATGTGGCTTTTGGTTGGATTTGAACCCAGGGCCACATGAGGTCTTATATTGCTCAGTACTTATAAATATATATAAATATCTACTGTATTTATATATTTTAAATAGTAAAAAAAGACTATATATATAATATACATATATTCACAATGGATGATTACTATTGAACGGTGTAGCTGATATAGAGCCATAGAAATAACTCACTTATAAAAAGGAACTCGGAGTATCCGGAACAATGTTCCCCTTTGTAAAATAAAGGAGATGGTAAAAGCCAAGGCAGAGTTCAATGAGGCGTGTGAAAGCACTCAGCCTCTTATCTCCAGGGGGCCTGAGGCTTGGTGGATTTTATAGTTTACAATGGAAGAAACACGATCCATTAGGAGGAGCGGGAGTTGGGGGAAGATCACACAGTGTCTTATGGAGTTTTTTCCTATGTGAACAACATACAGGGCAGGTGACAAGTTTCCAACTACTGGGCCCGCTGCTGTGCGTCACAGTATATATGATGCTGACGTATTCCTGGGACGCATTGCATTAACACAGTGTGGCCCCTAGACTATTAAAAATGGCTCCACACTTCTGCGCTTTTATTCCAATAAATATATTTTCCCATTTCTGTCCTCTATCAGATGTGTCCTTAAGATGGATCACCACTGCCCCTGGTAAGTTATGGGTCTTCATATGCTCATTGATGTTCTGTATATATGTTGCTTTCCATGTACATTAATGTCTAATGTTCTGATTGTAGGGTGAATAACTGTGTGGGATTTTCCAATTACAAATTCTTCCTGCTCTTTTTGATGTATTCCTTGCTGTATTGTCTCTTCATTGCCGGTTCTGTCCTACAATACTTCATCAGATTTTGGACGGTAAGAGTTATATATGTGAGGACTTTCTGTGTTTAGGTGCTATTATTCTTCATCCACTAGCTTGTGTTATTACATCCTATTGTCTCTGCAAAAAAGAGCAAATACTGCTGCCAGTAAGCAAAGGGTTTCTTGTCTACTTTAAGTTGCATTGCAATAAAATTGGACCCAGTGTGTGACCTCAATGTTCCCCTATTGGGAGAAAAATCTCGGGCCCCATGTGACTATTGTGTGGTTTCCAACCATATAGGAACAGTTTTCGCCATTTTGGTTTTTCTACACCATCCCGACTATTGATCCTACTCTTAAAGGAAGCAACTCGCCCTGACCGATTGCTAGAATGAGCAGGGAGAAGCATGGGGCTGAATGCTTCTTTCCCTGCTCTGTGTGGTCCTATAGGCTTACATTAGGAGTATGTTTCAGTCATGTTCCCAGATTGACCTGGGAAGAGAACAAGATTAGTGAAAACATCTCCCAGCTCATAAAGATCAGTCGAGGTCTGAACGCCCAGGCCCTGACCAGTGAAAACTTTTAAAGTGACGGCGCCCACTTACGACTGGACGGCTGAATGCTGTTCTTCAGTGAGGAGAGGGAAAAAGGATTGGACACGTTAAAATCCTTTAGGATCATCAGAGGTGAGTCTGAAGTCCCCATTCCCTTCACATACACGTGCATGCTTGGCTTGGCTGAGCATGCATGTATTCTAAATAGGGAGAGAGAAGTAAAATGCTGACTGAAAAAAAGGATTGGACTGAAATCCATCTGCTTGATCTCTCAGTTCCCTGGTATCTGTTGTGAGGGGAGAGTTGGGACAGCCCAGTTCGTGTTATATATTGGGTAGTGCTGCTGAAAATAAAAACATTTTTCTAAAACTGTCATCACTTTCATGCTGCTAGAACCTTGAGTTATCAGGTGGGTCTCCATTTGGCTTTTTGCTATGAGCCATAATTGATAGATGTTTCTCTATACCCTAACAAGGAGACCTCTATAAATCAAGCCTGTTAGGGTGGGGACAAGTCGCCAGGAACGTCCCTAATGACTTGTGTTTCAGGCAGCATGAATGTAAAGAGAAGTTCCCTTTAAGTGACTGTCTAGGGTTATCTCTGCAACAGACAATTTGTTCAGCAAAGTACAAGTCTAGATATAGGACTTAGGTTAGGATGAGACTGTGTATTGCTCACTCTATTATGTAATGTTCCGTACAACATACATGTTGGCCCATACAGTGCATCTATCCAGCTGTGTGTCCACATCTACTCTCCATACTGTCCTCTGCCCATCAGATCCTTTTAATGTCTAATGAACTGTCTTTGTTTGCGTAAAGCTTTGCCGCAGCAAATCCGAAGAAACCTGTCCCCAGGTAAAACATCCAAGTCGCCAGTTCATGACCACTCCATCCCAACATCCTATGTTTTAATAAGGCGAGTCTTCCCCATCTGCAGGATCGCATAATAGTAATGTGTTCCCACAATGGTTCTATACTATTGTGAATAGCATTAGGCTTGTCTTCCATCCTTCCGGTGCTTTCTATCATGTGCCATCTGGCTGTTGAGAATTACTGCCATACAACTTGACCTACAGTTGGGGGGATGTATAGTTATATAGCAATATATTGTTGTGTTTTTACTGTTGTAGATTGCACATAGTCCATATCTATACATTCTGCCTATACATCTGGTTTCCTCCTAAGGCTACAAGCTCCAAACTGGATGAACAAAATCTCTATTTTAGATGCATTCATTTGGCCATTTTTTTTACCCCTTTAGCCCAAGAGTGTTACCTATCTATAGGCACATAGTGTATAATTATAGTGTATTAAAGGGACAGCATCACATACCCGGGCATGGTTTATTATTTTTTCCGGTCTATAGTATCCATGTGCATTGTTGTGAAACCATGGCCAGTTATACATATCCGCTGCTGGAGAAATGTGCTGTTACATAGTGCCAATTGAAATGAGTTGAGAACATGGCTGGTCTGGGTCAGATACGTAGTGGGTGTCTGTTTGGGGTCCTGAGCAGGGAGACTGCTCCCCTCATTTCTTTGTCCTAATGGATGGAGTTGTTTCAACCCTTACTATACCCCTCCAGAATATTGGGTGCTGATCTGACTCGGAATACCTAACATACTACATACAGACATACACCTGGGTACTTGTGATTCTGTCCTTTTGACGTGTTATTAGATCAGATGTCATATAAGCAACCATTGCATCCCATATGCCCATGTTATTCCCATGCACTATATTATCAGACCAGGCTGTATCACTGTACATTCATTCTCTTGACTTTGCAGAATGAGCTGCCGGATACCAGAGCCAAATTCCATGTCCTTTTCCTGTTCTTCGTATCGGCCATGTTCTTCATCAGTATACTGTCTTTATTCAGCTATCACTGCTGGCTTGTTGGGAAAAACAGATCAACCATAGGTAAGGGTGATTATGTAAAGACAGATGTAGGATGCCAACCATGCTGTCTCATCCCCGAGTGTACAAGTAGAATTTCTTGAGAAGGAGCAGATTTCTCTACACCGCCTTATATACGTACAACTAAAGCAACAGCTAACCACACACTGTTCCATGCACAGATTTGCACCAGAGTTGTTGATCCTCATCTGTGCTGAAGCTATATGAGAAGCCATTATAGGTGTAAATAGAATAAGCAGCTGATCTAGTAGTTTGATATCCATATAGACATTGCATCACAACATGGGTGTCATATTGCTCCTCATAAAAAATTACAGTGTTTTGTTAAAGGGAAAGTTCAGTCAAATGTTTGTCTGATATGCTATTGATACATGTGAGAAGATCATACAGACAGACCTTTCTATTCATGCAGGATACACACCCAACATGAGGCACCTCAGGCACGTTAGTACATATGACCCCTTATTAACTACAGACCAGACCCCTAAAGAGGTTTTCTCATTTAAACTTACTTGTCCCCTATCCACAAGTATCTCTAGGTCGGCAACCCTGAGCTCTATTAATTCTCTATGGAGCCAAGTGTTGTACCCTTGTGATCTCACACTTGTACTTTATTCTGTGGATAGGGGTCAAGTAAGTTTAAATGCCTATTACACTAAATGATTATCTGCCTTACTTGGCCAATTACTAGTCATTCAGGCTCATAATTGTTTAGTGTAATAGGACACGTTGAAAGGCCACAATCAACCGACATGCACAATTTGTGCACCGACTACCTGTAGCGCGTCACCTTGTGTAATAGGAGCGGTGTCAGCAGACCACTGCTGACTTCAGTGAGCCGCCTTTTCTGCTGCTCCCCGCTCGCTGTCTGTGCAGGTAATGCAAGCGGGGAACGAAGAGGAATCGAGACCTGTGCTGACAGGTCGCTGCTCCCTTTCCCCAGAACATCAGGCCGTGTAATCCCTTAAATCCCTTTATGCACATATATACTGCAGGCTCTGTAAACAAATTCAGGCCATAAATAATACACACCCCTGACGATAGAGATGACCCCCAAAATAATTACAGACACCAGACCCTTTCCTTCCATGATCACACATGCTGAACATATCTACTGTTTACCAACCTCAGACCATAAATACTACCCCATGTCTCTTCCCCACCCACATACAGACCCTATATACCAGACCTCCTCTTTTTACACCATTTTGCAGTCTATACTACATATAGTGGGGGATCAGATCATCCCTTTACCTAAGATCCGACAATCAAACCCTCCCCTCTCCCTGCTCCTGTGATTCCTTCCACTCCTGGACACAATGGTGCACAATGTCCCTGGCAGAGAAAGGAATTACTATGATGGGGAAGGGTATTTGGCACATATGGCTCTTCTGTGAGTCCTGGAGATCCCCTCTTTTTTTGGCAGATAATTTCTGGATATTGGGTGCAGAATGATAGTAACTGTGCTGCATATTGGGGTTTTAAATAGATAATACATTCTATAGCTACTAGTCAGGGGGGAAAACAAGTGTCTTATTTATTTCCCTACGTTTTATTGTGTTCTCTATTACATTTATTATAGAGGCTTTCCGTGCTCCTTCTTTTCGAACTGGTCCTGAAAAAGATGGCTTCTCCCTTGGCTGCAGCAAGAACTTTCGAGAAGTCTTTGGAGATGAAAAGAAGTATTGGCTTTTACCTATATTTACAAGGTAAAGCGGGTGCGGGTATTCTTCTCATTATCTTTTGTTTTTTATTTTTTTTTTCCTGTTTTTAATCCTGTGTCGGCTCCGAATTATGGCGAATACAATATCTGCTCTCCCCATATACAGATCACTGTGTATTCTCTGCATGCTTTCAAGCCGCTCTGTACAGGGAATCCCTGTGATATCCTTATTATTCCTGGGTAACCCCTTAGGCACTATGGTCTTTTGTGGCAGCAGGGATCAGTTCTTGGCACAATACATAGTGACACCCCTCCTGTGCCATCAGAGACAATGTGAATATCTGTCCTTCTGCCCCATGCTAGCCTGTTAAGAAGGGGTTAAAATTATTCTGTATAAATCCAGTCTACAATCTATTGATGTGGAGATCTCTACTTGGCAGCATGACCCTTAGTTACGCATACCGTATAGATCTCGGCGTAGCCTAGTAATTTATGAGATGCGACAAGGTGTTAGTTCTGGTTGATAGCTTGCTTTAAAGCCTTATGTATATTATATCCTTGTATTTGTACACACTCAGCAGAAATCCACATTAATTTATTTAATTATTTTGCTTTGCAGCATGGGTGACGGATGTTCTTTCCCAACACGCCTTGTGCTTGGTGATCCAGAGCAGAATGTAGCAGCAATGCAGAGTGATTCTTCAAAAAAGTATGCATTCTTTATAAGTTAATCTACTATTCTTAAATCTCATCCATATGTTCTATGTTCTTTGCCTGAGGGTGTTTTAGACGCAAATTGTACAACATTTTATGCTAATGTATTCATTTCTTTTAGTGCTGGACCAAGTCAGCCATTTCCAGCCAGACCGCTCAGCGAGTCCCAGAACAGATTGCTTGGAAGTGACAGCCAGTGGGCCGATAATGGAGATGATCATACACAAAAAGGTGCTGCTATGAGTTTTTGGGAGCTGTCGAGGAGCAAAGCCGGAGAATAATGTTATTGTATTGTAATGTTTTGTGAATATAGATCTGTCGAAATAAGCCCCAGTTCTCTACAGCTCTTGATTGTTAGGCCCCAGCACTCTTCTGCCCACTAGTGTTAGGCCCCAGTATTCTCCTGACCACTAGTGTTAGGCCCCAGTATTCTCCTGCCCACTAGTGTTAGGCCCCAGTATTCTCCTGCCCACTAGTGTTAGGCCCCAGTATTCTCCTGCCCACTAGTGTTAGGCCCCAGTATTCTCCTGCCCACTAGTGTTAGGCCCCAGTATTCTGCCCACTAGTGTTAGGCCCCAGTATTCTGCCCACTAGTGTTAGGCCCCAGTATTCTCCTGCCCACTAGTGTTAGGCCTCAGTATTCTGCCCACTAGTGTTAGGCCCCAGTATTCTGCCCACTAGTGTTAGGCCCCAGTATTCTCCTGCCCACTAGTGTTAGGCCCCAGCACTCTTCTGCCCACTAGTGTTAGGCCCCAGTATTCTCCTGCCCACTAGTGTTAGGCCCCAGTATTCTCCTGCCCACTAGTGTTAGGCCCCAGTATTCTCCTGCCCACTAGTGTTAGGCCCCAGTATTCTCCTGCCCACTAGTGTTAGGCCCCAGTATTCTCCTGCCCACTAGTGTTAGGCCCCAGTATTCTCCTGCCCACTAGTGTTAGGCCCCAGTATTCTCCTGCCCACTAGTGTTAGGCCCCAGTATTCTCCTGCCCACTAGTGTTAGGCCCCAGTATTCTCCTGCCCACTAGTGTTAGGCCCCAGTATTCTCCTGCCCACTAGTGTTAGGCCTCAGTATTCTCCCGCACTCCAGTATTAGGCCCAATGCCTTTCTGCCCTTCAGTACCGAGCATCATGGTTGTCTATATATACCTTAGGTAGCTTTTGCGATTTTAGAGAATTTGACATTGAACCTCGGGTTTGATAGAATGTGATTGATGTCTTTTTATAATAATCTAAAGGGATGACGTGCTGGGAGATGTGGTGTGAGATGGTAAACAATATTCTGACGTACGTCCTGTTATGTCTGTATTTCAGATGAGAAAAACCATGTAACTATATTAGTGGAGAGCTGATCACAATTCCAGCTGCTCAGCGGCATGAGGAATGAGGTGAGGTTTAACCCATTCACTGTCTAGCAAATTACATGTTACGTGAATATTTCCTCCAGTGTCTAAAACAGTGTTGTTTAACTAAACACATTACAGGAGATGCAGCCTTTGACCCCATCTGAGAGCCACACATATAACACTACATGCCCTTTGTTCCCCTTTTTTGTAGCTGACCAGTGGACCCTACGGCACACAGGACAAAAGTTTATATACAGTCTTATGGGGGTGCTTTCACTGCTTCCTTATGAAAAGCTGTATAGCCTATAGCCCCATATGTACATTACCCTATGTAGACCTCTCTTGGCCTGAGGTCTCCTCTTCCCAGCTATCTGCTCGTCTGTGAGCACTTGGAAGCATCTTGGTGTGATACTGCCACCTAGTGGTCCAATAAATAATGGAGAGCACTTAATAGAAGAAAGAAGAACTATTGGCTGCAGCACCATTGTCCACTTTAATTCTTTTTTTTTGGTCTCTCCACAGTAGCACGCAGCTCAGAACATGCCACAATACCATACCGTCAAGGACGATTCACTTATCACAGTGGATCTTCTGGAGTCTGCACAGTCTCCAGGCACAACAGCGAATGTCTCCGATGAAAGGACAACCATTGCCTTAATACCCTCATAGTGCATTAATGCAACCGGTTTTACACATTGACTTTTAACTACATAACAACTTTTTACTTAAGAATATCTTTTACAGGTTTTAATATTTTAGTCCGCATCTGACTTTATACCACGCAATAATTTTCCCTAGGTGTCTGCAAGTCTAAAGCAAATATCACCAAGATTTTTATACAGGTGCTGAATATATATAAAAAAAAACATACACCAGGCTACGGTATCCTCTTCTCATTTGCTGACAGGCAAGGTATGACTCTGGTACAAACTACAACTCCCAGCATCCTAGGACATGCTAGAAGTGGTAGGCTACCTGTTCTGCCCTCCAGATCCAGGGTATTGGATGGACTCCGTCAGTGTGGATGAGGATGCAGATCTTGCACTGACCTCACAACAATGTTTTTTCATACATTCACTTTTATGAGTATGCCATTTTTTATTTTTTAGCATACTTTATACGGAGATAGACATGTATATAAGAAGAATATCCTTCCTATAATCCCCTACAGAAACTGTACGGAGGAGAAAAGCACAGGCCATAAGTATCCCAGCTACAGACTGATTGTTTGTGGGAAGATACTGTATAGTAAGCTGACGCCGATTGAACCTACCTAGGTACCATGGGAATATTTTGTACCGGCAGCATTTATTTATACCGCTTTTTCTAACCTTTTTTTATGAAGCTGATGGTGATGCCAAGAAGATGTTAGTTAGGTAGAGGTAAGCAAGTCGCTCCTTTTTATTTGGACAGTCATTCGTCAATGTTTCTTCTCTAGTTGCTGCTGGATACTAGCATGTTGTTGCTGTTTTATTTTGTTGTTTTTAACGGTCAGATGTTTTATTACATTTCACATTCGGGAGGAATGGACGAAAACGGTTGGATTTTTGCCATATTGTAATGGGATGTCATGGCCAGGCTATATGCACTTTTAAAGTGTTCCTGTCATTAGATTTTTAAAAATTTGACGTACCCCAGAGACTCGTCAAAATTTTTGAACGGTCACGATCTGAGTTTTCAGGCCACCATTGGGAGAAGCGAGAAGCTATGCGCTTCACTCCCGACTCTTTGCAATCTCAATATCGCTGCTGCATTATAAGTGCAGTGAGATGGAAAAGAGAGTAAGTGTCCTAGAGACTGGTGGAGTCTGAACACTTAGGCTTTGACTGATCAAAACCTTTGACGTGTCTGCACCATCAAAAGTATTCTTTTCTAATGACAGGAAAACTAAGAATTCTCAATGTTCTGTCTGTATGTATTGTGGATATATTGAATATATTGAATGTCAACCATCAGTGTACGGAACATGCAGACGTTTCCCTATGAAGAATATGAATGCCATAAAAGATCCAGTGTTACCAGGTACAAGCAGCCACCCGCTAGAAAAGGCAGGCCAGGGATGAACATGGGAACAGGGCCCCAGGTTGGTATGACCCCAAAGCCAGCCATAGATATGAGATAAACTCAGCATTAGGATCGGGAAGGCTTACTTCCAGGCCATTCAATCCCTGATGACCAATATCTGAGTGCTGTGCCCGTTGTAGATACGGAGTTGTCAGTAGATGCTGATGACCAATACATGACCATCTTTAAATAGGTTGTAATATAGAAACCACACAAGTCTTGTACAGGGGCTGTGTCAGGTATTGCAGCTTAGTCTGTACCATTGCCAAACTGGAATGTAAGCCACCTAAGGGTACACTACCCTCCTCCATTACTATAAGGCAGTAGCAGAAATCCAGGTGGTGTAGTGGCATGAACCAGCACAAGCGGAGAGTCCTAGCCATGTTTTGCTGAGGTCGCCCTTGCTGGTCAGTGATACTTACAGTTTAGTATTGTAGATGCCAATGGCATCTGTGCTGCCAAGGTTCATAGTTTAATTTGTACAATTTCCCTTTTTGTAAGTTAGACTGAAGTAATCCTGGATAGGCCAGTTGTATTCCGTCACCAGATCGGACAGTCTGCCATCTATCACGCCAGTGTCAGTAAGTTAGATCTGACTGGATGATCAGTATTACAAGGTAAATGTGCGTCTCGGATTCCCAGTGACAGATTCCTCCATTACCAGGTGCAACGTTGTGACATTCCTCCTACATTGCTGTATATTGTACATCATACGTCTCAGCTGTATTATATGTATCCTGTTCATACTGTGTTTTTATGTATAAATTGCTTTTACTTACCTGTTGTCTTGAATTTCTTATTTTCCTGTGACTCTCTATTTATAGTAGTAGATAATACATGTAGCATGTTGTCCCACATTGCGGCTAGGGGATATGACTATGTTGTTTTATGACTGCATTTTACCATCGATATAGTGGCATCACCTAGGCCTCTTATGGCATATTCGTAACTCTGTTATATAATCATCCAGAGCCATCCTTATGCCTAATCCCATCCATTCCTACTCTGTCATGATGTGACAGACTTACCAGCAGGTCAGGGGTCTCAGCAGTGGGTCCTGCATCTCAGACTTTTATGGCTTATCCCAAGGCTATACAGGTATCACTGCTTTATATACAAAAGTGGATCGGGAGGACTGTAATCGCTTCTGGCTTTGGCTCCGCTCCTTTTAAGAACACTACTGAGAGCCCACCATTTCTGTGATTTATACCTGGACTCTATAGTGGACATGGTTTGTGTGCTGGAGAATCTCTTTTAATATATTTCTAACCCCCCCCCCCCCCCCCCCCCCCCCAAACACACACACACACTCTGATTGCTCATACCATACACTGCAATACATAAGTAAGTGTATGATACAAGAGATTACATATTAAAGCCTGGTGCTTGGTCACCCTATTCCTCTAAGCCTGCTTCTGGCAGCCCTAAGGGTAGAGCCCTACATTGCAGCTATTACGTGTAAGGGAAACCATGCCCACATGGCCAATGGCAGAATAATTTTCCCAATAATATTCACATTCAGTACGAAGACAGAAGCTCAGGGTCTCCATAAGGCCTACAACCGAGAAGACCATCGGATGGCTCTCCTGATGGGACAACAGGTAACAGATAGAATCCTGTATCATGTCCAAGCATATAGATGACTGAGTCCTGTCATTGCTGCAGACCAAACATAGAATAAACTATTAATAACAGAAGTTTATATCAGCAGTATTTAAAGGGAAAGAGCTGCATATCAGGAGGAGACAAGTTTGCTAAATGAATGCATTTGTAAAGATCTAAAACTTGATGAGTGCTACAAGTATAACTGCGTTAGCTTTGATGAGAACACGCCTTTAAATTAATTATAATGATGAGTAATCTGTTAGATATCAGGGGGTTAAAGGGTCCATTTACACAGAAAGATTACCTGCCAAAGATTTGAAGCCAAAACCAGGAATGGATTATGAAAAGAGGAGACATCTCAGGCTTTCCTTTATGACCTGATCTTTGTTTATAGTCTTTCTGGCTTTGGCTTCAAATCTTTGGCAGATAATCTGTCAGATAATCTTTCTGTGTAAATGGACCCTCATTCTAGGTCCCAGGACTGATCACCTGGGGTCATGAAGGAATTTTCCCCTGTGACAGAACTTGGACAAATGTATCCAGGGATTTTCACCTTCTTTGAGCTACAGATTAGGGAAAGTAATTAGTAAATTGGAGATAGATACAATTCAAAGCTAATGCAGCTCTCCAGATGAAGTGTCAGCCGTCACTTGGAACCTCTAGTGTCCATAATATATATATATATAAGGAAGATGACCATGTCACTCCCCAATACCTGTAACAAGAAATGGTCTTTATTTGTCACAAAATGCGATGTTTCAGTCCTACCCTTGGGACTGCTTGAGAAAAGTCCCAATGGTGGGACTGAATTTTGATTTATGGGTGAATAAAGACCATTTCTTGTTACATGTATTAGGGAGTGACACAGTAATCTTGTATATATAGATATAAGCAATAATAATGAATAAGATAGTAATATAAAGGTTAAAAAAATCCCAGCACTGCCTGTGTGTGTGCAGGTTCTAAGGCATCTGATGACAAGCTGAGATTGTGTGTGTCAGGACTGGGGAGAGAGAGCAAGGGAGGCAGCCTGCTGCTGTATAATCATGGGATTGGTGGCCCACCAACAGAAGGTACTGGCTGGCTTATTGCTGGTCCAGGCCTGGTGTGAAAGAAAATCCATCATGCTTGGACCAGGTCCTCAGCGCTACAAGACAACGCCACAAATACTTTCCACTTTGACTATAATGAATCACACCAGAATTCCATGTTTAAAGGTACTATCATTTATTAAAAAAAAAAAAAAATCTTTGACATCTAAGAGGTTTTGATTGGCGAGTGTCTAATTGTTTAGACCCCCCATTGATTGTTGAAATTTGGAGGCAGGAGTACTCATCTGAGGGCTGCACCCCCTTGTTTCTTATCCACTATGCTCAGTATGAGGAGTGAGGGATGTAGGGGCTGCTACGAAGTCTTTAGCAGTGTTCCCTAAGCTGTGACTGTCCAATTGTTGCAAAACTACAACTTCCTTTGTGTCAGATCAATCGTAACCTGTTCCATTATGATGGGAGATGGGAGTTATGTAACACCTGGAGAGCCACAAGGTGAGGAGCACTGTCCTATGGAGTCAGAAATGAAGAAGTACATTAGGAATCAGAAGAGGTCTCGGCTTCTGGACCACCAGCTCCTGATACCTCACTATGATGTGTCAAATGTTTCAAAGAAGTTTTGTTACAGAAAATCTAAAACTTTTACTTCTTAAAGGGACTCTGTCACCTCCAAAACACGCACTAAATGTAAGTTATCAGTAGATTATACAGCAGTAGAGTATTCAACACTGATTGTATATCTGCAATTTTTATCTTTCTATGTTCTTGCATTGCTTTGCTATAAGCCACAAATGAAGGAGTGTAAGTCGTCCTCTCCATTATATTCCTGAGCTGAGTAGTCTTTTCTATGCTTCCACATCCCCAGTGTGTAGGCTTACAGCGGGAAATACAAAGGAGTAGAGAGGTACAAATGACAGAATTGGAATCAGCATCTTTTGTCCTACTTACATATGAGTTTAGTTTACAGTTTTGAGGAGGGTGGGTTGGAGGTGACAGAGTCCCTTTAAGGATTTTAGAAGAGATTTATGCTGCTAAAAAAGAACACCACCACTGGGGCGCCTCTTGGTGCTGTAATGTAAAATAACGAGTTCCAGCTACAGTGCGATTGGAATGCACTCACCTGGGTGAGTTGTGCAATGTAATAGGCACTACTCTATTACGCATAGGGTGGCTGACGCAGCAGCTGTTCCTGGGGGTACCACCGAAGTGGTCACAAACAATGCAGACAGACGATCCACAGGGGATCAATGGACCAAACGTCCCCCTTCATTGGATCAGCGCAGGTGTAAAGGTAAGTCTTCAGTGGTAAAACGGCATCTACACCAATCACAGTAAATGATGAGCCATAGACATAGTACATTCCAACTTTGTGTTTATTCAGTGCAGCGCGTTTTGGCTTGTGAAATCTGAACAAACCTTTTTCAAGCATAAACACCCATTATCAGGCATTGCTTTTAAAGAGTCACTGTCGTTGAATTTTTTTTTTTTTTTTTTTTTAGAAATCAATAGTACAGGCGATTTTAAAGGGAACCATTCACCCCGTGGCCCCCGTCAGAAACTGACATACAGTGACATAAAGGTCAATATACTTACCACATCGCTCCCGGTCCCGTCCCGAAGCCCGTTGTTGACACGGAGAAATCGACGATTCTTGTTCTCGCGCCCATTATGGTAATGAGCGCCGCCGGGTCCGAAGTCCAGCCTTCTCCCCGCCTCCGACACTTGATTGACGCCAGGTCCTCTTCCTCCTCGTCTTCTTTCTTCTCGCCGGATCCCGCGCAGGCGCCGTGACAGTCGTTTTCGGCGCATGCGCAGTTCACAATTGAAGCTGCTCCGCAGCTTCACTGTTTACTGCGCGTGCGCCGATTGGCTCGAACACGTTTCCTGTTTACCGCGCAGGCGCAGAAGAGGCGACGAAACCATCGCAGCGGCGCCTGCGCGGGAGTTCGGCAGAAGACTGAAGACTGAAGACGTCAATCAAGTTCCAGGAGGCGTGGATGGGCGGCGATGAGAAGAGGACCTCATGAATAAGTTGGACTCGTCCGTCGTTTCCTATGGACGTTGGACTCATCTCAGCTCATTACCATAATGGGCGGGAGAAGAAGAATCGGCGATTTCTCCGTGTCAACAACGGGATCCGGGACGGGACCGGGAGCGATGTGGTAAGTATATTGACCTTTATGTCACTGTATGTCAGTTTCTGCCGGGGGCCACAAGGTGAATGGTTCCCTTTAAGAAAAATGCATTTTTATCATGAAAAAAAAAAACAGTTTGAAGCTCTCCCACCTGTCTTCATGGCTTGCTTATAAAGTGGGGAGGGGTGGAGAGAGATGAGGCACCAAAACAGGACAACAAAGAGTTAATCTACAGTTAATAACCTAGCTATCTCCTCTGACAGTCACCAATGACCTCTCTGACCTCTAAATACGCCGTCACTCAGCTCTGCGCCTGTAATCCTTTGTTCTCTGCTCTCTGCTGCCGACTAACTCTCCCCTCCCCTCTCCATAGAACAGACAGGGTTGTGTCTGATGCAACGAGTCACAATTTCCTGATATTTTGCAGTGAATGGAAAAGAGGAGGGGGGGAACCTGGGAAAAGTATTTTTAAATGCAGATAATGGCATATTTGCCTAATGACCCCAATTACAAAGTTTCTTAAAATCGCCTGGACTATTGATTTCTGCAAAAAAAATAAATAAATGACAGCGATTCTTTAAATGTTACAAAGTGCCAGATGGTTAATCACTTCCCTTGATTAACTATCTGACAAAGTGATTAAAGGGGTTATCCAGCGCTACAAAAATGGTCACTTTCTTCCAGAGACAGCCCCACTCTTGTCTCCAGCTTGGGCGGGGTTTTGCAGCTCAGTTCCATTGAAGTGAATGGAGCTTAATTGCAAACCGCACCTGAACTGGAGACAAAAGTCGTGTTGTCTCTGAAAGAAAGGGACCATCTTTTTGTAGCAATGGATAACCCCTTTAACTATCTGACACTTTGTAACTTTTAAAAGCAATGTCTGACAATGGGTGTTTATGCCTGAGAAAGGGTGGGTTCATACTGAGGAATTTTTGCGGATAATGTCCGCAGAATTCTGCAGTATGGCCGCGCGCCTTTCTACCGGCTCCATAGACACCATTCTATGGGCCAGCGTATTCCGCTATCCGCCGAAAGAAGTGACATTATCCGCGAGAATTCCTCAGTATAAACCCACCCAAAGGCTTGTTCAGATTTCATGCGCCGAAACGCGTTGCTTTGAATAAACACAAAGTTGGAATCCACTATGTGTACGGCTCACCATTTACTGTGAACGGTGTGGATGCGGTTTTAACACTGAATACTTACCTTTACACCTGCGCTCATTGGAGGAGATTTATCAAACATGGTGTAAAGTGAAACTGGCTCAGTTGCCCCTAGCAACCAGATTCCACTTTTCATTCCTCGCAGATTCTTTAAAAAAATGAAAGGTGGAATCTGATTGGTTGCTAGGGGCAACTAAGACAGTTCTACTTTACACCATGTTTGATAAATCTCCCCCTAAACTCTTTATTTTGTCTTATACATTCATATATTTGTGTCTTATAAAATTAAAAGCAAACCAACTACCAACTTTATAAAGTTCCTAGCGCCATCTAGCGTCATCATTATCACCAACGTGTCTTACTGCAGCTCACCTCTAGATGGCAGCCGGATTCTAGAAGGCGAACCGAGACCAATGAACGCTGCGGGTCTGCGCGCTGACAATTTTGTTAATAAAGTTTTAACGTTCGGAAAAAAAAAAAAAATTCAAGTTGTTGGCGGCTGCGGAGGAGCCGGGAGAGCGGCGAACAGCGGGTGAGGCTGCAGCCCGGGTGCGGAGTCATGTAAGCTGGGATATATAGCGAGTACTCAGTGCAGGGCTCCTCATAACACTCCTAGGCTGTGTATATATACTCCTATATATGTAATATGGTGGGCTTGTAATGTCACTGCCTGCTGTTACTCCGGTACCGTCCGCCTTGCCAGCGGTGCATGCTGGGAACTATTGAAGTGACTGCAGCGGCATCCTAACTGGCCTTCCAGCTGTTGTGAAACCATGGGCATGCTGGGAGTTGTAGTTTCACAACAGCCGGAGAGCGACAGGTTGGACACTACTCCATAATGTCCAGCTGTTGCAAAACTACAATTCCCATCATGCCTGGTTAGACATGATGGGAATTGTAGTTTTGCAACAGTTGGAGGGCTAAAGTTCCCCCATCCCTGCTATATAGGATTAAAGAGGAGAACAAGCAATATAGGTCCTGCTATATGGTATAAAGCAGGGATGGGGAACCTTCGGCCCTCCAGCTGTTGCAAAACTACAATTGCCATCTAGTGATGCACGATGCATCGAAATATCGATACTACTATCGATATTTCTGTCAGAAAAACGGTTCGATACCAGGATTTCCTGGTATCGATACTTCATGTTAATCTGCATAATAGTGCAGATTAACATGAAGTATGGTGCAGAGAACACGTTCTCTATGTGCCGCCCCCTGCCCCCTGGTGTCCCCTTCTCCGCCCACGAGCTCTCCGCTCCCGGCGGCACCAAATTTAAATAGCCGGCACACAGCGATCGCTAGTGCCGGCTATTTTACAGGGTAGATGCCGCTGTCATAACCGACAGCGGCATTTAACCCCTGCAGAGCCGCTCCATATGCAGCACGAGTCTGCTGCATATGGATCGGCCCCTCACTGCTAATGACTGCGGCTCGCAATCCCGCGGGTGGCAGTCATTCAACCATTCCAAATACGGGACCCGCCGGTGCTGCGGCAGCGGTCCCTTACACCAGCCAGTTCCCCAACCTCCGGGTCCACAATCCTGTCGCCCCCCCCCCCCCTTCCCGCGGGGCCCACCGATACAGTGGCACAACAACTCCCAGAATACCTTCTTGTGGGGAGTTGTTGTTCACAAGGAGGCATGCTGGGAGTTGTGCCAGGAGGCTGCTAATGCATTAAAACTCCCAGCAGCATACCTCCTTGTGCACTACATCCCCCAGCATACCTCTTTGTGCACGAGGAGGCATGCTGGGAGTTGTAGTGCACAAGAATGTATGCTGCACGGAGTTGTGTCAGGAGCTGCACAACTGCAATTCCCAGCATACCTCCTTGTGCACTACAACTCCCAGCATACCTTCTTGTGGGGAGTTGCAAAGCACAAGGAATTATGCTGGAAGTTGTTGTTCACCAGGAGGTATGCTGGGAGTTGTAGTGCACCAGGAGGTATGCTGGGGGGTGTAGTGCACAAGGAGGTATGCTGGGAGTTGTAGTGCACCAGGAGGTATGCTGGGAGGTGTAGTGCACAAGGAGGTATGCTGGGAGTTGCAGTTGCGTGGCAGCAGCCTTTCAAAACATCCCAGCATACCTTCTTATGCACTACAACTCCTAGCATACCTGCCTGTGCACTACAACTCCCCACAAGAAGGTATTCTGGGAGTTGTTGTGCACAGGGAGGTATGCTTGAGGTTAGAGGGGAATAAAAAATGTAAAAAAAAGTGTTTTAAAATAAAACAAAACAAAAAATAAAGGTTCTAATAATCCCCCCTTTTCCCTTTTTTTAAAAAAAAAGTAAAAAAAAAAAAAAAAAAAAAAATTGTCCGAACTATAAAATGTAACAGTGATCAAGAAGTCAGATAAATAAAAATGTTGTGCATGGGGGGAACATATCTGTAGTCAGGGAAAAGGGAAATTATATTTGTATTTTTACGTGTTTTTTTTTTCTCAAACTTTTTATTTAGTATCGAATTGGTATTGAGTATCGAAATCCGAAAGCTGGTATCGGTATCGAACTCAAAATTTTGGTATCGTGACATCCCTATTCCCATCATGCCTGGACAGCCGAAGCTTTAGCTTCGGCTGTCCAGGCATGATGGGAATTGTAGTTTTGCAACAGCTGGAGGGCCGAAGGTTCCCCATCCCTGATATAAAGTATTACTATACTGGGGAAGGAATCTGCTCAGTATTATGATGCCGTATATATAATCTAGCTCTGGTATAAGCCATCACCATAATAATAAGTGCAGCTGCCCTCTAAATAACCCTCCTGTTCCCTTTACAGCTCATTGTAATCATGTCAGTGACTGGAAACTTCTTCAGTAAACTCAGGCATTTGGCGGTCACTTTGGAGAAGGAGACGACACATCTCGAGCAAGTGTTCAGCCAGGAGGATGATGGTGAGTACAGGAAGGAACGGATACTGGGCCACAGCATGCATGCCTCCTTGCTCCCCCACCCTCACTGCCCTGCATGATCCATGAATAGTACTTGGCTTTCTGCACTTTTAGTCAAGGCAGGGAGGAGTGGGGGAGGCAGGAGGCATGCATGCTACAGCTCAGCACTACCTCCTTGACACTTGAGTCTTCAGCATGATCTAGAACTGTGAGATTCCTTTGAAGCTCTAGGACACCATTGCAAAATCTGTAACATGCCCCCCACCTACTATATATAATATATTACTGGTGTCTACTTAGGAGGTAGAGTGCTGTAGTTTCTACATCTTTCCCTTTCATCCATACTTGAGTGATATGTTAGTGTTTTGTTATCTGCATGTGTAGCATTTGTATACTTATCGCTAGGCTTCCAATTCGTATTCAGTGTACTGTTGTGGGGGGATCTAATATATGGCTTTATAGGACCTTTTTTAATGTATTTTTGTTTTGTTTGTAAATCATTTATAATTTGTTTAGTGCTTTAAATTTCTACAATAGAAATACATATTTTTCATGTTATGGCTGGTGCTAGGTATATTTCAACGTCCATTTGGTTTTGCAGACAATGACTCTGGTTGTGTTTCATAGATGAGGGACACCATACTCGGCTATATATTGGATTTCCTTAAGCTCATGTTGGAAATGTAGATCAGGTTCACACCAGCATAATACTGCTGTATATTTTTTGTGTCCAGAAGTCCCGCGCTGACCATGGGTCTGATGAACCACATTACAGCTGTAGGTTTAGTTTATCAGACCTGTGGATTTGCAGTCGTATTAAACCAGTGTGAACTCAGCCATGGGGGAATATTACACCAAGCAATTTTTCGACGACTAACAATTAACGATAAACGATCTTAAACGACCGCTAAGGCAAACGACCCGAAATCGTTTGCCCAATAACATGGAACGATGATCGTTCTTGCGGTCGTTTAGTCGTCGGTATTGCGTACATTTCAGCTGCGAATTTTTATTCCACCGAACGATGTGCGAACGATCAAACGATAAAAATAGGTCCGGATCCTATTAAACGATCAACAATTTTTCGTTGGTCTTTAATCGTTGCCTGCTATTACATGAATCGATTATCGTTCAAATCCAAACGATTTAACGATTTTTCGAACGATAATCGCTCCGTGTAATACCAGCCTTAGGGTCAGAACAGCAGTACTGTGTTCATGTACATTGATCTGTTTCCTTTTTCTTTTTTCAGACTATGAAGAGGAATCTCCAATGCGAGTGCTGCATGACCTGCGCTCAGAAGTCATGAGCATGAAGGTGAAGTTCATACATCAGATTATGCATTGTGGAGGGGGGCTTGCTTAGTAACGTCTGCTAGAGTGTCTTATAGATATCCTATGGGAAGGGAGGCTACATCTGTGATCTCTGAGGTTTCCTTTTACAGAATGATATTCAGGCCACTCTTGATAAAAATGAGAAGAAAGGACAAGAATTGAGTAATTTCATAAAGATCTGTAAAGTGCTACAGCGGAGAAATGCCTCCGACATTCAACAAATCCGAGACACCTTCCAGAACTACGGATATAAACCTCTAGACAGTGAGACACAAGGTAAGGAAATCTCATTGACTCGGCTGCTGCTGTAGTTGCTGCAAATACACCTTCTGCGGCACTAGCCGAAGGTCTTGTACACATGTGCTGAAAATTCTGTAAGCCGTAACCAGGCAGCTCTGGCACTGGCTTATGCCCCTCAGAACAATAGGGTTGAGCGGCAAACATCCTGCAAGCCCGACAATTCTCTTAACCAACATCAAATCTTGGTAGAGAGTCGGCAGGATGTCATACACCTTAAAAAATCGTCCGATAGCGGTGGGTTTATCTCGGATATAAACACCTTAAAAAGAGTGGACACTATATAATATCTGTTTATTTTTGACCAAGCCATATTCTAACAGTGTTACCTAATGTATATCTTAAACTTGGAATTACAGAAAGTGATAACTCCACTGCTGAAGAAGCAAAAACTGAGAGCGCCGAAGAGAGCTGTCTGAGCTCCGATCCACAAGACGTTCCTCCCCCACCAGTCATAGAGAAGCAGGCAGCCTGGGATCTGCTGCGTGCCCCCCAGCTCTCAGACTTCGGCCTGTCTCATTACCAGCTGCCTGCAGCGTGGGAGCCGCGGGCTTATAAGAAACCTCCAGAAGAAAAGCCCAAGCCTGTATATAAAGACGTCCGCTCAATAACTGTGGCGAAAACCCCAAAGTGTGCCTTACGTATGGAGGAAGACTTCTCGCAGATCCAACACTTTGGGATTAGTGAATACAGCGCAAACCTCAATGATGACTACACAATAGCGCTGATAAACAAGAAAAAGGGAAGGTATGTTGTAAATATACAATGTGTGATGCAACCACTACTATTTCATGTCTTGTATCATCCACACACACACACAACCTCTCCAGCCTCACAGGGTCACCCTCCTGACATGTCTGTTTTAGTCATTATAATCCACACTAAAACAGTTCTGGAGAATCTATTCCTAAAACTGCTTTATACTGTTCCTCTGCTTCCTTCTGGAAATGTATGGGTGTTCCCATACCCCCTTGTTGATATTATACTATACTATATTGGAGCATGTAGGAACACACCTTATTGACAAGAGAAATGTTAACACCCACTTGTCAATTCATACCTTTCCAGGAGGAATAATGGGAGCAACACAATGTAGGGATTTAGCTTTGGCTGTCCAGGCATGATGGGAGTTGTAGTTTTGCAACAGCTGGAGAGCCGAGGTCCCTTACCCCTGTGATAGAATGTCAAGGCTGTAATATTATATCTTTCTATGGGCTGAAGTTCCTCCAAATTTGAGACCTGCAACAATGTCTTCACAAAAGCAATCAGTCTAGTCATAGCTGCCGGTGAGAGCTTTGAACCTGTTCCTGCAGTAGATCACCATTGACTAGGTATGTCCTTCATATAATTCTAACCCCCCATTTTTCTTGACAGCAGCCCTGAGAAACCTAAGGAATCTTCTAAGGACTTTAAAAACCTGCTTGCTACCCCCTCACACCTCACTTACAGGAACGGTAAGCTCCCATAGCATTATAGATTGATTCAAAGAAATAGATCTCCATATTTCTACATCTATTCAGTCTGATGGCCAGGAGATGTGGTGTTCTCTGTGTGAATGCATTGCTAGATTACCTGGCTCGGACTTTACCAGCGGTATGTCGCCATATAAAGGAATTATTCTCTTGGCTTTTGCACACGTGATTTCTGCTATTGTTTTGACATTATCCATCCTTTCACTATAAAACCATTTATCCACAGGTTATGATGGCTTGGACTCTCCATTGCCACCAGTGTTCTGCACCCCAGGATTGAAGTTGCATAAGAAAGAACACCTTGAAGTAAAGGATAAAGAGTGTGATGCAAAGTTAGTAAATAGTGTGTGTATAAGCTTTAGATAGTCGCTAGTGAGTCAGTATTAGGGTATATTAACACTACGGAAATCACGTGGATAACTTGCCGTGGATTCCGTCTTCCCTGTGTGCTCCAGCTGCACTCTCCGCCCATCCCATAGACTCCATTCTATGGTAAGGCAGATTCTGCCGTCCACCCAAAGAATTGACATGACAATTCTTTGGGTGGGAGGCGGAATCTGCCTTACCATAGAATGGAGTACATGGGATGGGAGGAGTGTGAAGCGAGAGCAAACAAGGACGAGCGACGGAATCCACGGCAAGTTATCCACGTGATTTCTGTAGTGTGCATATACCCTTACTATGTTCCATATAAATAAGAGCAGCTTGTATGAGCAGAGGATGTATATTTACTACTAGAGATGAGCACAACTCATGCATGCTGGAGTCCGTCCAAACCCAGAAGTCTCAGCATTTGAATACTAGTGGCTAAAGAAGTTGGATGCAGCCCTAGGGAGTCCGGAAAAACATGGATATAGCCTGTGGCCTATGGCTGTAACTTCTTCAGCCACTGGTATTCAAATGCAGAGACTTCTGGGTTTGGACAGACTCCAGCATGCATAAATTGTGCTCAGCTCTATTTACTACCATATACAGGGGGTAAGGTGCTGCCTTATGTATTACTCAGGGAAGCAGAGAAAGGATGTGTGTTGATATCCAGCAGGTCTAATGCAGATGTCTGAGGGACAGCCAGGCTAACCCCATACACATTAGATGATTTTGTATATAAGGTGTATAGCCAGTAAAGGAAAGTTTTAGTTTCTATAGGAAGACTACACACAGATTTCCTCCTTCATTGGTCTCAAAGGCCGTATAATACAGAGCGATTGTTGGCTGACAAGCTAATATTGCCCCATGCAAACACTTTTTGTTTGCTGGCTGACTGCAACGTTTAAGCAGATTTTAAAAGCCATTATTTGTTACCCACAGATATCCCCATGTAATAAGGGACATGCGGCTAAAATGATACATTCAAAGGGTCACACAAACCATCCATCAATAGTGAGTGCCACACTGCTTGCACAATGCTCAAGCTATGTCATAGGTTTCTTAGGCCAGCACCAATCTACTTGAGTGGCTCTTGCATTGGTATGGGCGTGCGTGTGTAAGAGTACTCTAAGGAGATGGGAAAATACACAAACATGCAATTTAAGTACAATAAGCATTTTCTCTGCATTTTATAGTGAGATGGAAAATGCCGCCTCTTCAAGGGATGTAAGGAGTGATGTCTATCCGTCTCTGAGAAGTGGTAAGTTCCTGAATGTGGTATATTCTGTATCATGCCCCTGGTCAGTGCACAGTCTAGTGGAAACTCCTCCTCTGGTCAGTGCACAGTCTAGTGGAAACTCCTCCTCTGGTCAGTGCACAGTCTAGTGGAAACTCCTCCTCTGGTCAGTGCACAGTCTAGTGGAAACTCCTCCTCTGGTCAGTGCACAGTCTAGTGGAAACTCCTCCTCTGGTCAGTGCACAGTCTAGTGGAAACTCCTCCTCTGGTCAGTGCACAGTCTAGTGGAAACTCCTCCTCTGGTCAGTGCACAGTCTAGTGGAAACTCCTCCTCTGGTCAGTGCACAGTCTAGTGTCCACGCCTCATTCGGTCAGTGCACAGTCTAGTGTGTTCACGCCTCCTCTGGTCAGTGCACAGTCTAGTGGAAATGTTATCACCCCTTCTATCAATCCAACCTCTTTATTTCCCAGGGGGACATGTGGTGGGAAAAGTTGGTTGTCTGGAAAATCTGCCACTTGGATCTTGTGTGTGTTGTCTAGCATAAGGCAAGTTTGATGGAAAATCATTGAACCTAATGTTTACTGTGTGTATACAGACGCATTGGATTCCCCTCTTCCTCCGGCTTTCTGTACACCTGGACTTAAGGTGCAGAAGAAAGACATAAGCCACATGCATCCCGATCCATCAGAAAGTAACGCCCCTTCAGTGGTTGAGGATTCAGGCACTCCGCCAGTACCTACCTTTGAGAATAGATGGTTGAAGAATGACACCATAGTAAGTGCTGTCCTGCTTATTTCCAGGGTTAACATGCCATTCAAGGAGCTGTCTAGTCCCTCTGGACATTGAGAGACCTTGCACACCAGGCTGGATGGCTACTGAGGCAACCGCCTGACACCCTGATCATCCTCTATTGGAGAACACAATGGGGGCTATGCCGTAACTCATACAGCTCTGTGATATGCCGGTATTAGTCAATGTGAGAATTTCTTTTATCATTTCTTTAGGGAACTTTGGACATCACTGAACCTATTCCAAGGCCTGAGCTTTCTCATACTTTAGACGTAAAAGATGAAGCTGCTGTGCCAGAAAACCCAATAAAGACATCCTCACCCCCACAAATGAGAGATTTCACTATTGGTACTCCACCTCGTCCAGAAATGACTTCCTGCTTAACTGAAGATCTCTTCAAGGTATTCTCCACCATCATCTTTGTCAGAATAAAAGTGATGAAAGGGACAAATTCAATTCTGCCGATGTTCTTTCCTTTTCATGTCAGCGTAGGATTGTATGAGAAGCCTGTTACTAATGTCAGGGCCATAATGATGCCTAAGGTTGGGTTCACACAGTATTTAAGCCAAAAAAAAGTATTTCCGTTATAGTTTTCTTCTGTGTCCGTTCCACTCCTGGTTTTAGCTAAAAGTGACCAGTTAATATATTATGTGTGAACCCTGCCTAAGGGTATGTGCACACTGAGGAAAAGGTGAGGAATTGAAGAGGAATCCGCTCTTATTTCAGCTTGAAATTCCTCCCGTAAAATATGAACAGGGCAATGTCTTATTGTGTTCAATGGGATTTCGTTCTGTTCACACTACAGAATTTCAGAGCAGAATTTTCTGCCTCAGATCCGCTTTCTGCCCAAAGAAGTAAGGGTATGTGCACACTGAGCAATTTTCGAGCAATTGAAGCAGAATTCAAGCAGAATGCAAGCGGAATTTAAGCCCCCATTGACTTCTATAGGATTCCTCTAGCAGAATCCCCAAAGATTCCTCTTCAATTCCTCACAGAATGCCATTAGCCTCCCTCTCATATTGGGAGTCTATGGGAGGCACGCGCTGCTGCTCTCCCCGCGCTGAAGAATGTTCATTCTTCAGCGCGGAGAGACGCTGTGAGAACAGCAGCGCACGCCTCCCATAGACTCCCAATATGAGAGGGAGGCTAACGGAATTCCGCCGCTGAATTCCACTAGTTTTGCTACGTGTGAACGTAGCCTAACATGTCAGTTCTTTGGGCGGATTCTGCTAGAGGAATCCTATAGAAGTCAATGGGGGCTTGAATTCTGCTTGAGTTCCGCTTGCATTCTGCTCAAATTCCGCCTGAATTCTGCTTAATTTCTGCTCAAATTCAGCTTCTATTCTGTCAGAGCTCAATAGGTGAAGAATTTCAAGCAGAAAACTTTCCTCAACAATTCCTCTAGAATTCCTCAGTGTGCACATACCCTTAAAGTTTCCAAAATGTCCTTTATGTACCATGACTCTATTATTTGCAGAAATGTTTGACTATTAATAATTGTTTCTCCACAGCACAATCTGAAGCTGGCCTCCCCTCCAAAGGTATCAGAGTACGAGAACATGTTGTGGACACCCACTCGTCCAGAGATGACGTCCTGCATCACCGAGGATATTTCACAGGTATCTCAAGATGGTTCACGATTAGCTTCTGCAGATTACAGTGACAGTGTGAGAATAAAACCATTCCCACATCTTCCACTAAAAATAAGGGGATTGTCCAGGCAGACGGGTTGGTATAGATTCCTCCACTACTGAATGACAGTGAAAGTAACATTACAGCTATTAATTTCTGTAGCTGCGAATGCTAAACCATTACTTTACCTAAAAAAAAAATTGTAGGTCATTGTCTGTACCACATTACATGGAACATGTCATCATGTTTATGCTGCCTGAACCACAAGTTGCTAGATTGGTCCTCTATTCCTCTGGCCTTGACCGATAAATCTTTGCCTACATGCAAACAGAGAGATCTTTCAATCAAGGCTGTGGAGAAGCCAACAGGGAACGCCTCCATGACGATTGGTTCAGGGAACATGAAAGTGATGACAGGTTACCTTTCCATTCTCGTAGCAAATAATACGTTCATTATTAATAGAGATAAGCAAATCACTCAGAAATTAGTTTTGCCAAGATTCGCGAATTGCATACAAACAATTTTAATTAAAAATAGTGGCGAGCGAACAAGTTGGTATGAAAGTGCAGCTAATTGTTCGTGTTCGCCGATACGAACAATTTGTTCGATGATCGAAATGGTTATAACAATCATGTCTCCTTCTGTTTTAGATATTATCTCGGTATTGCAAAAATCAAACCAAACCATCATGGCAGCATGCGTCTGAGAATAAAGAGAACAGGTAAGTCTGCTAAATGGCCACTGGTGACAGTTTCTGGGATGACGTTCTACATCCAGTGCATTTTAGATCCCTATTATGAGTAGAAAACAGAACAGGATTGTTCCATGCAACATCAGTGATGTGTAAATTTCTGCTTTGTGTAGTTTTCTTTTGTGTGACTGTGAAGAGCTGATGGGTCTGTTATTTATGGAGGTATATTTGGGTTACCTTTTAAAGCGTTACTGTCATTTGTAATAACTTTCGACATATCAAAAGTTACTGATTGCACCAGGTAACTCCTGAGGTTCAGCCGGGGAAACTGCTTGGCAATGCACTCCAGTCCCCGGCTGGTAAAACATTTGACTTTTTCGCACAGCAGACTGTAATGAGGTGAGTCTTATTAGATTGACAGTCGGGAAGAGATGTGTACTGCTGCCCACTCCCGTTGCTTTTCCAGGTGTGATTGAAACCCGGTGGTGCAATCAGTAACTTTTGACATGTCAAGTTATTTCAAAAAGGAATGTAGAGTCGAAGCTAGTTTTGGCTGCAGTCGGAAAAAATGTACCAACTCCAGCTTTTAAAAAAAAAAAATCTTTAAAAATTTTACAATTGAATTTTCATATGAATTTTATAAATGTTTCTCATGAATATATTTTATGTTCTATCATGCTAAGTAGATAGTGTAGCAGTAACTTCTGTCCTCAATGTGGTGTTTTCTCTCTGGGAGACGATTTAGTGTTTTTCTTTAGTGCGCTATGGCTGCAGCAGGCTGTGTGTGTGTGCGAGTGCGCTATGGCTGCAGCAGGCTGTGTGTGTGTGCAAGTGCGCTATGGCTGCAGCAGGCTGTGTGTGTGTGCAAGTGCGCTATGGCTGCAGCAGGCTGTGTGGGGGGGGGGTGCGAGTGCGCTATGGCTGCAGCAGGCTGTGTGTGTGTGTGTGTGTGTGTGTGCGCGCGCGCTATGGCTGCAGCAGGCTGTGTGCACTGTGGCTGCAGCAGGGTGTGTGGGCGTGCGCTATGGCTGCAGCAGGGTGTGTGGGCGTGCGCTATGGCTGCAGCAGGGTGTGTGGGCGTGCGCTATGGCTGCAGCAGGGTGTGTGGGCGTGCGCTATGGCTGCAGCAGGGTGTGTGGGCGTGCGCTATGGCTGCAGCAGGGTGTGTGGGCGTGCGCTATGGCTGCAGCAGGGTGTGTGGGCGTGCGCTATGGCTGCAGCAGGGTGTGTGGGCGTGCGCTATGGCTGCAGCAGGGTGTGTGGGCGTGCGCTATGGCTGCAGCAGGGTGTGTATGTGTGCGCGCTATGACTGCAGCAGTCTGCATGAGTTTGAGACAGAGAGAGGTAAAAATTTAAGGGGTATTCTGGCCAACAGTGAAAAATCCAGGGGGCACAGGGGGTGGTGCGATCATAATAAAGAATTCCTATTTACACGTCCCCCTGTACGTCACAGGGTTTCACGGCTCATGGTCCTCCACTGAGCTCCTGATCCTGTGATGTCATGGCCCTACTCAGCCAATCAGTGACTGGGGTGGGACACAGCTGCAGTCACTGACTGAGTGGGTAGTTCCTGTGGGGCCACAATGATTCAGAAGCGCGGATGTTAACACAGAGCTGATAAATCTGGGCATATGTCTGACCTCACAGGTATATTACAGGTATCTGGCACTGTTAGCAGTGTTTCTGTGTGTATGGTGAATATTTAGTTAAAAACATAGAAGACTGTCAGCAGGAAAAGACCACCTGCTCCATCTAGTCTAGTTGTGAGTAGTTCAGGACATGGAGGCTGGAGACTGGCTTCATCCACTGCACACACAGGAGAAGTTGCTTTATATCATTGCCTTATTACCTCAGAAGTCGCCCCAGGATCATGTAGGACATTAGGAAGAAGCTGCTGAGCCAGATCTACTTTATACCAGTGTGATAAATGGTGATTTATGAAGGAGCTGGAGTCAGTTGCGGCTTACCGACTTCACAGCCCTAAATCCAAATGACAATAACTTTTTAATGTACGATTTAGTTAAAGTGGTAATACCCTTTGGATGGCCAGTTTTTCCCTAGGATTAGTCAATCACAGCAGCTTCTTCTAGCAGCTGTCAGCACAACTTGACAATGTTATACAGTACTATTGAAATCAGGGTTGAGTACAGACAGCCATTCCTTGCAGAAGAGATAATGCACCACAAAAGCCTATTGAGGATCTGTGTTGCACCGCTAATACAGGGTCTGTAATGTACTACCATAGGCCTGCAGTCGTATCCTCTGATGTTTTATTTTTATTTATATATTCAATTGTTTTGTTGGTTTTTTTTTAGACCGTAATCCCTGCAATAAGAAAAGTGGATTGGTTTCTATACAAAACTCTCCTCAAGACTGAGCAGACGAAGAGAATGATCTGTATGTGTATAATTGTGTAGGGTGAGGGATTCCTGACTGTAGAGATGTGGGAGTGCAGCCTGATGAGAGCTGCTGCTGTACATTTATAATTAAGGACATTTACTAGAACTTCTGTAAGTAGCTTTGTAAGTAATTTATATGAATCTCTTGTAAATATTTTTCAAGTATCTGTGCACTAATAAACTTCATGTGTGTATGGAGCCTGGCTAGTAACACTACTTCGGCTGATAATCGGCTTCTGGAAAAAATGATCAGCCAAGGAGCGGGATAAGGCCTGATCGTCAACTGATTGTATCTTATACGTGGGCCGTAAAATTCACTGCTATTGGCCACACATCTCTGTTCGTAAACAGGGGTTGTGCAGCCAAAAGCAATACATTTAAATGGCAGCATAAAGGATACAGTGACCAATCATGCGGCCCGGCCATGTGATTGTTTGCACCTTTATAAAAGCACTGCAAGCAAGCGCCTATCAGCACTACCCGCACAGCCCCATATGGGGTTGTGTAAAAAGACACCAACACTGAGACGCAAGGGACGATACCCGAGCGTACAGGTCTGGTCTAGGTCTGAAGCCAGGGTTGTGGAGTCTGAGTCAGAACTAGTTTTGGCTGGAGTCGGAAAAAATGTACCGACTCCAGCTTTAAAAAAAAAAGAAAAATTTACAATTGAGTTTTGATATGAATTTTATACGTTTTGCTCATCAATATATATTATTAGCAACATTCTAATAGGACACTGGCCCTATTACATAAGGGTGGTCGGGGAATATATCAGTAATAGGACACTGGCCCTATTACATAAGGGGGTCGGGGAATAGTTGTCAGTCACTATTTGGCAGTTTGTTTCTGAGCTGGAAGAGTCCATTGTGTGGGGGGAGATCTGTGCTGTTCTCTTCCTGGATGATTGTATATGAGCAGCAGTGTAATATGAAGATATCCTGCGTAATATAGAGGAGAAGCCATAAGTAGTGTAGCAGTAACTTCTGTCCTCAGTGTGGTGTTTTTCTTCAATGTTCTATGGCTACAGCAGGCTGTGTGTGTGTGTGCGCGCGCTATGGCGTGCCCCCACACTCACCCTTCTCTATCACTATGTGTGACTTCTCTATATCATTAAGGCTGACATCTATATTACAGGTATCTGGCAGTGTTTGTGTGTATGGTGAATATTTAGTTAGAAATAGAGATGAGCGAACCTTGAGCATGTTCGAATCCATCCGAACCCAATCGCTCGGCATTTGATTAGCGGTGGCTGCTGAACTTGGATAAAGCTCTAAGGTTGTCTGGAAAACATGGATACAGCCAATGACTATATCCATGTTTTCCAGATAGCCTTAGGGCTTTATCCAACTTCAGCAGCCACCGCTAATCAAATGCCGAACAATCGGGTTCGGATCGACTCGTGCATGCTCCAGGTTCGCTCATCTCTAGTTAGAAACATAGAAGACTGTCAGCAGGAAAAGACCACCTGCTCCATCTAGTCTAGTTGTGAGTAGTTCAGGACATGGAGGCTGAAGACTGGCTGCATCCACTGCACACACAGGAGAAGCTGCTTTATATTTTTCCTTATTCCCTCAGAAGTCGCCCCAGGATCATGTAGGACATTAGGGAGAAGCTGCTGAGCCAGTGTGATAACTCCCCTGGTATAGGACTGGCCATTTATGAAGGAGTCGGACCTGATAAAATTCAGGAATCGGAGCTGCGGCTTACAGACTCCACAGCCCTGTCTGAAGCAGCTGCCAACTATGTAAAAGACTCACACGCATTCTGCCATAGCAAAATGGTACAAAGTTTTTAAAGAACATATTTGAGGGTGTGTTCACATGTTAAACAGAACCTGTCTCAAAGACAACGTTATCTAATCTATCACCATCATGTTATAGAGCAGGAAGAGCTGAGCAGATTGATATCTTTGTAGGAAAAGAGTCAGTATAAATTATTGATTGAAATCCCTCCATTCTGAAGGAGTCCAGTGCACTATGTCACTCAATGGACTGGACTCCTTAGCATGGAAACATGAGATTTCAATTAGTGATGAGAAAATTTACAGTAGGAACAAAGCAAAGCACTTTGTTCCTATCTGCGTTCTGCTCATCAGGCTGTGGTGCCAGTGTTCTTATCTTTGGTGGGCGTTTTGGAGCAATTCCTTTCAAAAAAAAATATGCAAATGAGCTCCTTTGATGTACTGGGAGTCTCAGACTCCATTCTATAGTCGGGGGAATTCTGCTGTCTGCCCAAAAAACTGACATGCCAATTCTTACAATGGAATTTGCCCGACCATAGAATGGAGTCTATGGGACGGGCAGAGATGTGCATGGCGGAATCTGCGGGAACTTCTCAGTGTAAATTCCGCCGGATTCCGTCACTAGTAAGTGCTCACGGCTGCGCCTCTACGCCTGTGCCATAAACACCATTCTATGCACGGGCGGATTCCGCTGAAAGACATGTCAACTCCTCGGCAAAAAGCGGAATTGGGATGCCCATAGAATGGTGTCTATGGAGCTGGCAGAAAGGCGCACGGCTGTGAGCACGTGCTAGCGACGGAATCCGCCAGAATTTATCCGTGCGGATTTCATCATGTGAACCCACCCTAACAAAGCAACTGGTCGCTAATCTGCAGTGGGTCACACTTTTTATTCTTAAATTGCTCAGAGTCTCTTTAAAGTGATGTTTCAAAGTTAGGAAAACATTGAATCTTGAGACAGCATCACTTGTGTTCTCAGTTTGTGTAAGTTGTAATAATGCTTAAACCTCAGGACAGGCTGGTGCAGTTATGGCACCAGGTAACATTGCCTATAATGTTGAGCGAATTTCAGAAAAGTGGCCACTGTAGGGCTACCAAAAAAACAAGGATACAGCCATAGGCTGTATGTTTTCCAGGACTTATGGCTACATCCAACTTCTCCAGACATTGATAGGCCATCAATCATTTAATCCTGAAAGAATTTAGAGATATGCTTTACAGCAAGACTCATAGACATAGGCACAAATAGACTGGACTAGATACATTTGGGGCATGTGATCTGTGCAGATGTCATTGTACAGGCAGGGGCAGCCTGAGCTGTGAGAATAAGCTATTGTGAATAGTGTCTGAGGAGGAGAAGGTTGCTGGAAAGCTCTTTATAGCAGGAAGCCTAACCTTAGTGGTCATAAAGCAGGCTTTTAAAATAGTAACATGGAAAGTTGAAAGAAAAATGTAATTTAAACAATAGCTTTTTACTATTTAAACAATAGCTTTTTACTATTACTGACGAGTAGCCTAACTAGACCGGATCTTTTGTAAACAAATACAGCAAAACATTAATTTTTAAACAAAACTTTTTATGGAGAATAAAATCACAAAACTCATTGAAGACTTAAAGAACACACAGATGCCGAGGGGGGCACTAAAGTTCTGGTGATGTTCTCTACAAGTTGAAAAAAAAAAATAAAAGTCCATAAAAAGAAAAACAAGTCAATAAGGTCTCATACGTCCTGATGGGGGCGGAGCTCTGTTGGGTGGCGTTATTGCTATGTCTAGGTAATCTCCAATCTGGAACCTCTGTGATTGTAAAGTCATTGCGTCATCTGATCCCTTTCTTCCAGAAATTGTGCTCCCAATTTCCTTTACCCTGCAGGAATAAGCAAGACAGTTAGTACTTACTAACAAAACACCCTATATTAGGTTACGTGTCACAATGTTACTGTTAGTTATTCTTTATAAGTCACACAGACACTTCAAAAGTTACAGTAAATTTCCCCCATTACATATCTCACACAGGCGTGAGAGTATGGAGTATCGGTGCAGGTGTCATTGTCGAGAATGCAAAAGGGTATAAGTAAGGCAAAGGGCGGCATAGTGGGCTTAGGGACGGGAACCCTAGGCTCCACCTCTTTGACACTGTTACAGCATATTATAAAAGCGTTAAACAAAATAAAAGTACAACTGCAGGATTCCAAGGTATGGCAGCAAGGCTTTTATCAACACTGACACCAGCTAAATATGTGTTGGGGGGGTGCTTTCAAATTAATTGGGGTCTCACTTCTGAAGCCCCCTCCAATTGTTAGTTATAGCCAGGTAAAGTACGCTTCATTCCCCATCTGGCAGCCTGATCTGTAGGGAAGGGACTCCACAGACCATGTGCTGCGATGGGTTGAGCATTTGACCTGGCTATAATTTTGTAAAAGTAGAGTTGAGTGAACTTAAAGTTAAAGTCCAGGTTTGGCAGCTTCTCCGGACCAGAGCCCTGAGTGTTTCACTTCATGGGTCTGGAAAAGTTGGTCACAATCTTCTATTGACTGGACAGCACTTTCACCAGGACAATGTTAGACCTCTCCACATACCTGTAGCTCGGTCGCTTGGGGTCTGGATAAACAATAGCGAAGTTGAAGTGTGTTCCCTTTTTGCGGGCCTCTGGGTATACTTCCTTCACCAGGCTGGTGAGCTCTTTCAATGTAGCATCCATCCTATCATAAGACAGAAAAGATGAGTTATTCCTGGTGGTGGGGGTCGGACCAACCTCTAGCACCCCCCCCCCTTACCAAAGTCAACACACTTCAGTGACCTACAACACAGCCTGCTGCGGGTCCCTACAGCAGGTGGTCAGGAGCTTTGCTGTGCAGGGAACTGCAGCATCTATCACTACTGCCCCTTCACTTTTATTTAGAGAATCATTGTGGACCCCCATTATGTACTAATCTGTACTTCTGAGCAGTATGCCATAACTTTCCATGGGAGACAAACAACCCTGAAATATCAGTGTGCAGTGCCCACAGTGTCATTTTATCACTTCTTTCAGGTTACCATTTCTTGATAACGTCTTACCACGTGTAGATCTGTAACTCGCTGGACGGGACGTTTCCCCGATTAAACTCGTCCATTCGGTGATGCCTCCCATTGTTCGTGGTAAAGACTCTCAGGAGAAGAGGACAAGTCTGGAAGAACACAACAAGGATTAAAACTTAATAAACACACCTAAAATGTGCCATATCCTGCAGTAATTGTTCTGCTAAAAACCTCTACTGGAACCATCATATATAAAGGCCATGTCCACCTCTGCAAATATACTTCACTGCCCCAACAGTTTGATGCCATGGACACACATAGGTCTGCATAAGAGCTGCAGACTCAAAGCCAATCAGCTATTGTTATAAATAGGAGGGTCCCAGTGTATGGATTCCCACTGGTCAACTAGTCTTCTTATATTAGGACCAGTTCACACTGAGGAATCAGCAAGTAAAGTGTTCTCGCAAAATTCTGCGTGGAAAGTGCTCCGCGCAAATTCATTTTTAATCTAATGAAATTCACGATTGTTTCAATTTCGCGCTGAATTTCCGCAAGCATTCCACACGTAATCTGCACTGATTCCGCACTGAAAAATTTCAGAGCAGAAACTCGCCGCTCAATTCATTTTGATGAGATTCCGCCAGAAGAATTAAGTGAATTCTGGTAATTGTGGAAAATTCCGCCGCGGAAAATTCAGTGCGGAAGTGCCGCTGTGTGAATTGCAGAGCGCAATTTCCATTGAACTCAATGGAAATTGGCTCTGCGCTATATTTTTAGGCAGAATTTTCAGTGAGGAACCAGCGCTGATTCCCCAGTGTGACCTGGCCCTATGAGGGAGCGGACGTCACTTTGTTCATCCATCAGAATCACTTTAATTCCCAGTGTTTTCTCTGCAAAGCGTCACCTTAGCAGCGATTATATACTATATATATATATATATATATATATATATATATATATATATATATATATATATATATATATATATATATATATATATATCTTCAGTGGAGACAGGCTAATTTACAGTACACAAAATCTGAATCTCAGGAATTGGCTAGTGCTTTGTCTAGAAAAAAGTAGACCAGGTTTGCAAGTGCTCAGATTTCCCAGAGAGGTCTCCTGTGATCATATTATAAAAGGATACATGGATATACAGCTGCACTTCACTCAGGTCGTCCAATAACAACGATGCAGTTTCAGATTGTATGACCCTCAGAGGTCTCCCGGAGCTGACGACCATAATGCAGCACTCTCTGCAGTGAGACCCCAACTTAGTTTGAGATAAACTGCATATCTATGAATCCTTACAGGAGCAGCCATGAGATACATCACAGATAGATGAGCACAACTGGAGCATGCTCACGGCCAAGCAGCGTTTGAATACTGCGGTTGGAGAAGCTGGATGAAGCCTCAGGGAGTCCTGAAAAACATCTCCATCTTCTCCAGGACTCCATAGAGATGCATCCACCTTCTTTAGCCGCTGGTATTCAGATGCCGAACAATGGGACTCCAGCTGCACTCATCTCTGGTCCTAGGAGACTCCCTGACTGACTGCGGCACTGGCAAAGCTGAACCTTTTCTCCACAGAAGGAATGGCGGCCCATGCTTGACGTTCAGCGATTTGCGCCCTAACGTCCCTCACCTGCAGCGATATGCGCCCTAACGTCCCTCACCTGCAGCGATATGCGCCCTAACGTCCCTCGCCTGCAGCGATATGCGCCCTAACCTGCAGCGATATGTGCTGATCCCCCCTCACCTGCAGCGATATGTGCTGATCCCCCCTCACCTGCAGCGATATGTGCTGATCCCCCCTCACCTGCAGCGATATGTGCTGATCCCCCCTCACCTGCAGCGATATGTGCTGATCCCCCCTCACCTGCAGCGATATGTGCTGATCCCCCCTCACCTGCAGCGATATGTGCTGATCCCCCCTCACCTGCAGCGATATGTGCTGATCCCCCCTCACCTGCAGCGATATGTGCTGATCCCCCCTCACCTGCAGCGATATGTGCTGATCCCCCCTCACCTGCAGCGATATGTGCTGATCCCCCTCACCTGCAGCGATATGTGCTGATCCCCCTCATCTGCAGCGATATGTGCTGTACAGTCCCTCACCTGCAGCGATATGCGCTGTAACCTCCCTCACCTGCAGCGATATGCACTGTAACCTCCCTCACCTGCAGCGATATGTGCTGATCCCCCCTCACCTGCAGCGATATGTGCTGATCCCACCTCACCTGCAGCGATATATGCTGATCCACCCTCACCTGCAGCGATATGCGCTGTAACCACCCTCACCTGCAGCGATATGTGCTGATCCACCCTCACCTGCAGCGATATGTGCTGATCCACCCTCACCTGCAGCGATATGTGCTGATCCACCCTCACCTGCAGCGATATGTGCTGATCCCCCCCCACCTGCAGCGATATGTGCTGATCCCCCCCTCACCTGCAGCGATATGTGCTGATCCACCCTCACCTGCAGCGATATGTGCTGATCCACCCTCACCTGCAGCGATATGCGCTGTAACCTCCCTCACCTGCAGCGATATGTGCTGATCCACCCTCACCTGCAGTGATATGCGCTGTAACCTCCCTCACCTGCAGCCATATGCGCTGAACCACCCCTCACCTGCAGCGATATGTGCTGATCCACCCTCACCTGCAGCGATATGCGCTGATCCACCCTCAGGGACCAGATGTTTTACCTATGTGGAAATGACCCTGGGTCTGTCTGGGACTTGTGGTTCCTCAGCACACTATGACTGTCAGCAGGTCCACTATCCACTGGCTGCTTCCCATGCTGATGATGAAACTACAACTCCCATCATGCTGGGTGATATAACATGCTGGGAGTGGTAGTGCTGCTGCAGGGGAGCACTGCACTAGCTGAGGAGGAGGAGGGAGAAGCTGCTAAGGTGAAACACTGCAGAGATCTCACTGACTACCATGCAGGAGCACTGCCTATATACACATGTACAGGTGCGGCCGCCGTTACCTTCTCCCGGTCAATCGGTTTCTCCGGTTCCTTCTTAATCTCCTCCTGCGTCACCCGCGACTCTACCGCCATCTTCTCCAGTTTCTAAGCTGCAGTGATAACCTCGCGTCCAGCGGCCTGACTGCTCACACTCACACTCGCTTCCCGGCGCCTTCCGGTAGTGACGTCGTCACGTTGTACGTCCGCGCCCACTTCCTGTTTGCCTATACTCCGCGGACTCTATGGTAACGTAATCTCGCGTACAGGGTGTGAGTGACGTCATCACGCTGTTGGTAGTCACAGAGGTGGAGCCAGCGAAGATGTTATTAAAGTCACTATTTATCTTTCTCTACACTTACCCTTTATTCCTAGTGATACTTTTAGGTTAATAAAACCTTGTATGCTTAACATGTGACTTAAAGGGATTGTCCAGGATTACAAAATATAGCTGTTTTCTTTCTGAAAACAGTGCCAGACTTGACCTTGTGTGTTATTACAGCTTGTCTCCATTCACTTCAATGGGAAAAAACTACTCACAAACTTAGGATAAGAGTGGTGCTGCTTCTGGAAGAAAGCAGCTGTGGCTTTCTGATCCTGGATAACCCATTTAACACCACAGCCATTGTATTCCTCCCTGCATTTAAAGAGCCCAAACTTTTTTATTTCAGACAGAGCCAAATGGGGGCTTATTTCTGCAGGACAAGTATTACTTTTTAATGGCACTCATCATTTCACTGTATAATGTATTGGTGGGTTTACCAGACAGTAAAAAAGAGAGCTACCTCCTAACAATGGCTCCTAGATACCCCCAGGACTTACAGTAGGGCAGAATAGGGAGACTAGTCAGCAGTCCCACAAGGAAATTATACAAAAAGGTATCAATGCAACAATTGTAGAACAGTGACTCACCATTAGATGGCAGGAGCTGATGGGAGTAGTAGTTTTGCAGGATAGCACAGATAGCATGCAAGGAGTGGAGCATAATATATAAGACTTAGGGTGCCTTTACACAGAGAGATTTTAAGCCAAAGCCAGGAACAGACTATAAACAGGGAACAGGTCATAAAGGAAAGACTGAAATTTCTCCTCTTTTCAAATCCATTCCTGGCTTTGGCTTCAATAATCTGTCAGATAAATCTCTCTGTGTAAAGGCACACTAATGGTGTGTTTACACAGACAGATTTAGCTGACAGACTGTTGAAGCCAAGGCCGGGAATGGATTTAAAAAGAGGAGAAATCTCAGTCTTTCCTTTATGACCTGAATAGACATATGTAATCAAGTAAATGGATCCCTAAATAGGCTATGGCATGCAGTCATGGTGCCCTCTATATGTCCCTTGTAGTAGTAGGAGGAGGCAGATAATTGTGGGACATGTCAAATCTTTTGGCAGATGGCGGATTGAGCTTGAGAATATAATTCAGTCAATAGGACAGGAGGAACTTCAAGTGGAGTCCAGCGCACGACCTCCGCTTAAAATTTCTGTGTGTGTTCTGTAGTGGGAACATACCCTAAAGAGCCCTATACACTTTATTTTTCTGTCAAACAAATATGCCGTTAGTGGTATGTGTATGCAAAACCACAGCCCTTTGTTCTTGGAGAGATAATCTGCCACCAGACCTGTCTGGCTGCAGCTTACCCCTCCCCATAGAGAACACAAGAACGCTCAGCTGTGTATAGGGAGAACGGGAGAGAAAACTGTAGGCCTACTAATACTTCTGCTTCCTGCTAGATTCACTTGTGGCTTTGTCCCAAAAATGGCACTGGCAGTTATTTAAAAAAAAAAAAAAAGAAATTGCTGCGTGTGACTGTAACCTTATACAAGCAGAATAGCAGGGAGGTGACACTGATGAATATGATGAAAACAGAGCACAACTGAGCACAATATAAATCCATCAAAATGAATGGGAAGTTTAAACAAATCTGTTAAACTGTCCAGAGCAGAAGTTTTCTTTGGGCATTCCCATAGAAAACCTCTCCTACACTGAAGCGTTCCTGTGTCGGCCAGAGGTGGCAGCAGAGAGCTTTGTGTCTGAATGAAAATAAAACAACACTTCCTGCAGGACATACAGTAGTTGATAAGTATGGGAAGACTTGAGATTTTTTTATAGAAGTAAATGACAAATCTACATAACTTTCTGACACCAGTTGATTTGAAAGAAAAAGATTTTCACTGGACAACCCCTTTAAGTTTCGTTTCTCTGCTATCAAAATGGAAAAAGGAAAGGAAACTGTGGCAAAGGGTACAACACCGGTGTGGACATAGCCTCATCTAGTTTGTGCAAAGCGGGGCGTCTGAAGGGGACACAAGATGTGGACATCGAAGGAAATCTAATAATGTTGGGGACACAGAAGGAGATCTATAATAATGTGGGGCGTACAGAATGGGACAATAATAGAGGTGGGAGCCCCGAAGAGGGCTGCTTATAGTATTGGCGCCTAATCCCTATATGAGGCCCTCGGCTTGCTTCTGAATTATGGATAGTCACGGGTACGGTATGTGACCCGTGGTTTTATTCATTCCCATGTAACCGACGGAAAGAGCCGAGTAAAGCGCTCTTCCATGGAATACCCCTTTAGGCTGGGTTCACACTACGTGTATTTCAGTCAGTATTGTGGTCCTCATATTGCAACCAAAACCAGGAGTGGATTAAATACACAGAAAGGATCTGTCCATACAATGTTGAAATTGAGTGGATGGCCGCCATATAACGGTAAATAACTGCCATTATTTCAATATAACAGCCGTTGTTTTAAAATAACAGCAAATATTTGCCATTAAATGACGGCCATCCACTCAATTACAACATTGTGTGAACAGAGCCTTTCTGTGTTTTTAATCCACTCCTGGTTTTGGTTACAATATGAGGACCACAATACTGACTGAAATATACGTAGTGTGAACACAGCCTTAAAGTGTACCTGTCGTTTTAACTTTCAAAATCTAAATCAACAGTAGATGTGATATAAAGTAAGTTTGTAATTTACAGTCGTTATTTTTTGTTGTTATCATGCTGTAAAACAAAACTGAACTTACCAGAAATCCAGGTCCAGTCTCCTGAAGGTAGCTATACTTACTGTATCCAGGTCCAATCACCTGAAGGCTGCTATATAACAGCTATACTTACTGTATCCAGATCCAATCACCTGAAAGCTGCTATATAACACAGCTATACTTACTGTATCCAGGTCCAGTCTCCTGAAGGCAGATATATAGCAGCTGTACTTACTGTATCCAAGTCCAGTCTCCTGAAGGCTGATTATATAACAGCTATACTTACTGTATCCAGGTTCAGTCTCCTGAAGGCAGCTATATAACAGCTATACTTACTGTATCCAGGTCCAGTCTGCTGAAGGCAGCTATATAACAGCTATACTTACTGTATCCAGGTCCAGTCTCCTGAAGGCAGGAGAAAAAAAACAGACTAATCACAGGAATTCCGGCCAGTACAGAAAGTCACGGCTCAATGTGTCCATCAGCCACATGACTGCCTTCTCTCTGTGAGCGATCAGATGGCCTGGAATACACAGGACTTCCTGTTTTCTGAGTCAGAAAACAGGAAGTGCCGTGTTTTTCATAATTTAAAAAAAATAATTAATAAAAATTGCAAACTTGCTTTATATCACATCTACTGTTGATTTAGATTTTGAAAGTTGTAACGACAGTGACACTTTAAGAGTAAACAAGCCTATAGGACACTATCTGCACCACTGCATCTTGTCCTGCGAAAAACAGAAACAATATGGCTTTCATTTTCAAGACTGTTTGCCATCCTTTTCATAGGAAACAGTAGCCCTTTCCTTAATCTTCACCTTGAAGAGGTGAACCAGCTAGGAATATTTTCCAGTGTGTGAATACCAATCTGCTGAACAGTTTAACCTGAGGTGATAGAGTGAATGGCATTCTATACAGAGGGGATACATCCAGATCAAGGGTTACATTGTAACAGATTCATCATGATGAGGAAATATGAGAGCTGACAGATATACATACCAAAGCATGCCCAGCGCCTTCTGCATATTGTGTGGAATGTGTTTCTTCCCCTACAGCTCTGTGGGGGAGCGCTGAATTGGTTACAGTAAATAGCTTTATTTATAGCCAAATCCTAGGTAGATATGTGCCCCATTTGGATTGTGCTTTAATGGCTACTGCATATTTTACAGGCAACGCAATGTAGCAGAGGGAATGGCAGGACGGTAACCCTTTAAGTGCTGCGCGCTCTGCAGATGCCGGAATAGAAGGGAGGTAAATTGTGTTAATAAATGGTTGAAGGAGACGCTAATATATGCATTTAGGCTAATGGGATTCCTTAGTGGAGCCAGAAATGTCAACTTCACTTCTTAGACTTGGGCGGCAGGTATTTTTGGGGTTGCAGATTGTATGCCATAAGGGGCAGACGCAGAATAGGAAAATCCCAAGAGACACGGGCTTGGAAATTTGATGTTTTTTTCTGACTTGTGTCTTTTCTCATTTATATAAAAAATTTAAACTGACTCCAGGCGTGCAGGAGCTGGCTACAGTTCTGTGGGTGTTGGATGGATTTAAGGAAACTATCAGCAGTTTGGAAGCATCTAACCTGCTGAGATGTCCGTATAGCACACAGAACGCTCATTTTCTTACCTTGATCCTTGGCTCAGTTACGAGTACTTTGCAGATTATTAGATATATATATGAGGCAGTTTGGTGCACTGGGGGCAGAACTACCACCCTCAGTACACTGATCTCCCCCCTGGCCGACTGCCCCTTCAAATGAATATCCATCCGACGCTCTGCAGAGGTGAGCGTCGAAATTATGTCACCACAGAGCGCTATCTGGGTATTCATGAAATCGAGCCAGATCAGTGCACTGAGGGTGGTAGTTCCATCTCCAGTGCACAAGACGGCCTCACTAGCATATGGATTAAACTATGAAGCATATTTGGCACCGAGGATAAAGGTTTCTCATCATCCTTTGCGCTATAGGAAGATACCTACAGGTTAGAGGCTTCTCTTCAAGGTTCTTGTTTTGATACCTAAGTCATCCATATCTCATGTCCCACCCAGATCAGATAGTAGAATTGAGCTTCATTCCTTATACAACCATACAAACAGGGCCGTATTTACCACTAGGCACCCGTGGTCCCGTGCCAAGAGTAGCACCTTTCAGGGGGCAGCACCTGGGCAGCACCAGGGAGCAGAGGAAAAGGAAACAGCTTCTTTTTTGTTTGTCCCACTTTCCATTCAGACTTGCCAGTAAATCTGGTGTCTTTTCAGGGGGGTTGGGTGAATGGCGGTATTTGTCAAGTCTGGTATGGCGGTGTTATCCAGTCACAGTATGGTGGTATTGGTCAGGTCTGGTGGTGTTATCCAGTCACAGTATGGCGGTATTGGTTAGGTCTGGTGTTGTTATGCAGTCAGAGTATGGTGGGATTGGTCATGTCTGGTATGGCGGTGTAATCCAGTCACAGTATGGTGGTATTTGTCAGGTCTGGTGTGCTGGTGTTATCCAGTCACAGTATGGTGGTATTGGTCAGGTCTGGTATGGCGGTGTTATCCAGTCACACTATGGTGGTATTGGTCAGGTCTGGTGTGACAGTGTTATCCAGTCACAGTATGGTGGTATAGCTCAGGTCTGGTGTGGCAGTGTTATCCAGTCACAGTATGGCGGTATTAGTCAGGTCTGGTATGGCGGTGTTATCCAGTCACAGTATGGTGGTTTTGCTCAGGTATGGTGTGGCAGTGTTATCCAGTCACAGTATGGCGGTATTAGTCAGGTCTGGTGTGACAGTGTTATCCAGTCACAGTATGATGGTATTAGTCAGGTCTGCTATGGCAGTGTTATCCAGTCACAGTATGGTGGTATTGGTGAGGTCTGGTGGTGTTATCCAGTCACAGTATGGCGGTATTGGTTAGGTCTGGTGTTGTTATGCAGTCAGAGTATGGTGGGATTGGTCATGTCTGGTATGGCGGTGTAATCCAGTCACAGTATGGTGGTATTTGTCAAGTCTGGTGTGGTGGTGTTAACCAGTCACAGTATGGTGGTATTGGTCAGGTCTGGTGTGACAGTGTTATCTAGTCACAGTATGGTGGTATAGCTCAGGTCTGGTGTGGCAGTGTTATCCAGTCACAGTATGGCGGTATTAGTCAGGTCTGGTATGGCGGTGTTATCCAGTCACAGTATGGTGGTTTTGCTCAGGTATGGTGTGGCAGTGTTATCCAGTCACAGTATGGCGGTGTTAGTCAGGTCTGGTGTGACAGTGTTATCCAGTCACAGTATGACGGTATTAGTCAGGTCTGGTATGGCGGTGTTATCCAGTCACAGTATGGTGGTATTAGTCAGGTCTGGTATGGCGGTGTTATCCAGTCACAGTATGGTGGTATTAGTCAAGTCTGGTATAGTGGTGTTATCCAGTCACAGTATGGTGGTATTATTCAGGTCTGGTATGGCAGTGTTATCCAGTCACAGTATGGTGGTATTATTCAGGTCTGGTGTGGCTGTGTTATCCAGTCACAGTATGGTGGTATTGGTCAGGTCTGGTGTGACAGTGTTATCCAGTCACAGTATGGTGGTATAGCTCAGGTCTGGTGTGGCAGTGTTATCCAGTCACAGTATGGCGGTATTAGTCAGGTCTGGTATGGCGGTGTTATCCAGTCACAGTATGGTGGTTTTGCTCAGGTATGGTGTGGCAGTGTTATCCAGTCACAGTATGGCGGTATTAGTCAGGTCTGGTGTGACAGTGTTATCCAGTCACAGTATGATGGTATTAGTCATGGAGATCAGCTCTTATTCTCTTTCGCCCATCAGCCAGAGCCATAGCTGTGGCCACACGGGTCAGCAAACAGCAGTGATACAGTAAATGTTCATATATCTATGCACTTTGTTTCATTATACCATACAAACACCAAATATCAGACAAGGCGGGGAGAAGGCATGGCCCCCTCCCGCACTTCATTTATCATTATTTAATCTTGCTCGCTGGACTCAAGTGCAGATTTGTTACACCGGGCGCATGGGTCAGGCTGCATTTACTGATAGATGTGTGCCTCTTAGTGAATCTGTCCAGAGAAAAGGGAGTGGGGCCTACATTAAGACCAGCTACTCAGGGGTCTTAATAAAATGTCCCCCATAACCTTTGGCTGGGTTCACATGTAGTGTTTGTAGCCAAAACCAGGAGTGGAACCAACACATCTTTCATGGAAAGCTTAGCACTTTTTTGTATGTTGGACCCCATCCTTGGTTTGGCTAAAAATACTGACAAAATGACTAAGTGTGAACGCAGCCCAACACTGCAATCTTAATATTACAGGCTGCTCGGTATGAAGGCATATAGATTGTTTTGAATGATTTTCCTTCATGTGCCTACCATATTGTTACTGTTCAAACAATACTTGTACATGAAAGATGGATTTATTTGACATGGTGTAACAGGCGTGCAGCCACAGTGCCATACATGATTTTTTTTTACTAAATATTTGATAAGCTTAGGCGAGCAATACAGTATTAATATCATCTGTTCCTGACGGCTGAAATGCCATTTGATTGCCTCCCTAAGGAGTAGTCAGTTCAGAGAAACAGAAGAGGCCTGCCAGATCCTGGGCCTGGAACTCATTATATTCCTCTGTTACATTATTCTTTCCAAAGGGCTTGCATTAGGGCCAGGAAAATTCCACTAACTATAAAAGCAAAAGCTGTCACCCAAACATTTTTGGGATAGGTAAAAGAATAAGTGTAAGAAATATTGGAAAGTACTGTCTTATTGCTATTATGTAATTGGGATTAATCTTTGGACGGGTTCCTCCCCTTAAATAGTTATATTGTCCTCAGAAAGATTTAAAGTACATTTCTTAAAGGGGTTCTCCGTTTGTACAATCCCTGCTTGTTAGAAGTGTTTGGCCCTTTCTGGGATCCCCTTAGATTATCTGTAAGATGTGCTGTACATGTGTGTGGTATATGTTTGCATACTGGCAGAAAGGTATATCAACTAGACATGAGCAAACTTCAAGAATGCTCGGGTTCATCCAAACCCAAACTCTTGGTATTTGTTTACAGGTGGCTGAAGAAGTTGGATGCAGCCCTAAGGAGTCCTGGAAAATATGGATACACTATGGCCCATGGTTGTATCCATGTTTTCCAGGCAGCTTTAGGGCTGCATCCAACTTCTCCAGTCACTGGTAATTGAATTCAGAGCATTCGGGTGTAGATGAATCTGCGCATGCTTGAAGTTTGCTAATCTCTAATGTCAACATAGATGACAACGTTCTTATATCTGGCCCATCTAGTTTAATGGAGCCAACCTTATCTTAACCTTACCACTAATGGCAAGATACAGACCCAATACAAATATGAAAATCACTAAAAGCAGCCATATAAGTTGGCCTCATGCTGGGACAGACCCTACACTGTACTTTGGCCTCTCCATGGCATATGATAAACCTAGGCTCAGGGCATGTTGTAGTAGAGCTGCCGCCTCTACTTGGTCGTGCCCTCACCCTACCCAGGTGGTTATTATTTGTGCCAGTATAAGATGGAACCTGCATGCCCAGAGAATAGGCGTATTATATGCCATGGAGAGGCTAAAGTACAGTGTAGATCCATCCTGAGCATGAGGCCACCTTATTATGGTGGGATAGTTTACACCAGGGATGTCAAACTCAGGCCCTCCAGCTGTTGCAAAACTACAAGTCCCATCATGCCTGGACAGCCAAAGCTTTAGCTTTGGCTGTCCAGGCATGATGGGAATTGTAGTTTTAAAACAGCTGTAGGGACTGAGTTTGACCAGTCTGGTTTACACTATTTGCAAATGGTAACCAAGAGCCTCATTAATTTTCTGGAGATTTTTTTTAACAGTTGGGGGGGGGGGTGTTACAGATTTTTGTGTCTGTATTGTGTCTGTATCTTGCCATTAACGGTGAGCTGTTGCATTTTTTTGTGCTTTTGTGTGTTTGCAATTTCAGCCATAGCAACGTGCTCCTGCCTAGTGTGAATAGTGTTCTAGGAGAGCTGACCAAATTTGTCTTTTTACTTTAACCTTACTTTACTTTATCTTACTTAACCTTAGTCCTGCTATGGTTTGCAATCCATTTACCAGTCTATATCATCTCTGTTGCACTGACTCTATGTCAGCTCGGATGCGGATTTGATCCCAAGCAGTGTAGGTCTGTTGTTTTTTTTTATTTGCCTAGCTTCCACTGCAGACAGAGGACATATCAGCAATAAGGCCATGTAGGTTATTGTGTAATGAAATAGACACTACTGGAAAGTCATTGTCTCCTAATGGCATTGTCTTCTGGTGGACCTTTGGGGCATTGTATTGCTTTAGGGTCTTGTCAATCCATAAGTTGCTCTGGTAGACCAATCCATTCTAGCACCTGAATGATGATCATGAGCCACAAATGTCAACAGGAATAAATCTTTCTTAAAGCGACTCTCTACCCACAGTCTAACACCCCCAAACCGCTTGTACCTTTGGATAGCTGCTTTTAATCAAAGATCTGTCCTGGGGTCCGTTCGGCAGGTGATGCAGTAATTGACCTAAAAAAGAACGGTAAAAATGCAGCCCTGTGTCAAATTGGCGTGTATACAGTGAGTATGGCCCTAGGATTTTGACACCCCTCCATCCCTCCTCCCTGCCCTCCTCATCACTAGGAAAGCCCCTGGGCAGGATTTTTCCTATTTATCACCTGAACACTGCACATGGGCCTTCACTATCCAGCTCATGTGCAGTGTTCACACAGGTGATGAATAGGAGAAATTGTTCTAGGGGCATTTCTAGTGATGAGGTGCAAGCCTAGGGCATAGACACTCTAGGCCATGACATAGACACTTTAGGCCACGCCAGCCCCAAACAAATCAATATTCAGCCAGACTTGTAATGCACTAAAATGATTCTCACCTATTCTCCTGTGCATTATATCAGTAGTATGGTTATCACGAGTATTTGATTTTCATCTATTATCTTCTGTAATTTAAAGGGGTTATCCCAAAACATGGCCACTTTTTTCCAGAAACAGCACCTCTCCTGTCCTCCGTTTGGATGTGGGGTTTGTGGCTCAGTTCCATTGAAATGAATGGACCTGAATTATAATGCCACACACAACCTGAGGGCAGGGGTGGAACTGTTTTTTTGCAACAAATATCTGTGTTTTTTTTTTCTAATTCTGGATAACCGCTTTAAAAGTAGTGAAGATAAATGATAAAAGTGGTGAAGATAAATGTTCATAATGTGACCCCGGAGAATGTGTTGCTTTTGCTGTATAGAAGTCAGTGGCAAGTTTCATGTGGATTGGTAGAAACAGAACACACAATATGTTGGCAAAGCTGAAGTTTGATGTGGAGCGTGGAGATTCCCAGTTCCATCTCATGTGCAGCCAACTGGAATCACATAACTATTTTATTTCCAGAGATCACAGATCAGCGTTGCCAGAAAAATTAAGCAACAATCCTACTGAATTTGATCTGAATTCATGAACACATATGCAATGGAGCAATAAAGGTTATGCCGTAGTTAAAATAATAGTATTTTAGGGAGGTACTGTGCATACATTGCCAAATACTTTCATGTAATACCAAACACCTATAATAAATTCTACTAATATAAAATAAAGGGGTTATCTAGTGTTATCCAACATGGCCACTTTCTTTCAGAGACTACCCGACTTTTGTCTCCAGTTCAGGTGTAGTTTGCAATCAAGCTCCATTCACTTCAATAGAATCGAGTTGCAAAACCTGCACCCAAACTAGAGACAAGAGTCCTGCTTTCTCTGGAAGAAAGTGGCCATGTTTTCCATATGCAAGATAACCCCTTCAAGGTTTGTGTCTACGCCTTTAAAAAGTGCCACTGGGGGTCGTTCCTTCTGAGCTCATGGGGTTAGACGTATTCTACACTCTGACTACTTTTGTGGGTGGTTGACTGGAGATTGCTATTCGTGATAGACCTTGAGTAAACATTGCAGTTCCTTTCCTCTCCCCCCCCCCCTTTTTCCCCCTCTCTTTTTCCTCTTTTTCTCTTTTCTTGCTATGCTTGGTCCGGGCTCTTCTGGATGCTACTTTTTTCTCCAACGATAAACCATTTAGGTGTTGTTATTTGTATTTCAAAAAACCTTGCTGAAAGGCGGAGGTGGGAGCGGACTGGCCACTAGTTTTCCCATAGGTTATAGTGGAGTACTTTGTGACAAGATGGATGTAATATTATGTCATATTCTGTTACACAAGGATTGTTGTTTAGTTTATGGTTATTGGGAGGACTGGTGGGAGTGTTGCCGCACCCCCTCCTTGCTTTCAGAAAAATAAAGAAATTAAAAAAAAAAAAAGTGCCACTGTCAAGTGTCAAATCAGTTTAAGTGAGTCTACTAAAGTGAGGAGAAAGATCAGGAGAGATGTTCTTAGCCAAGCACTTCTCCCTACTATTTCTAGATGCAAGTGATGGTCTAAGCAAGTAAGTGTTTTCAGCGAAAGGTTTTTTTCTGGAATTTTGTTTCATCGGTGGCCTGTCCTTAGGACTGAGGAGCGCTGTTTGTGTGTTCAGTTTCATATTTAAATCACTTTCCTCTTGAACCTTATTTAGCCCTTTAACATGTTTAAAGGTTTTCATCATGTCCCACCCTTTCCCTTTTTCTCTCCATACTATATAATGTAGATCATTCAGTCTTCCCTCGTAGGTTTTATTTTTCAGACTGTCTACCATTTTTGACCCATTCTATTTTATCAATATCATTTTGTAGGTGATTTTGTAGGTGATATCATTTTGTAGGTGATGTATTCCAGATGTGGTCTCACTAGAGCGCTATACAGCAGGATCACAATCTCCCTCTTCCTGCTGGTTATACCTCTAGCTATACAGCCCAGCATACCATTATATACAGTATATTTACACAACCCAGCATACCATTATATATATATACAGCCCAGCATATGATTAGCTTTCTCTACCGCCTGGTTGCGCTGGTGACACATTTTAAGGCTGTCAGAAATTAATATGCCTAAATCTTTCTCTTCTGAAGTCTTTACTAACAAAGAACTGTACATATGATACTTGGATAGAGGATTTCCCCCCCAAGTGCATTATTTTACATTTGTAAACACTGAACTGCAGTTTCCATTGGTTTGACCACATATACAGTAATGCTAAGTAACTTTACATATTACAGAAACCTACAGGAATATTAACCTTATTGCACACAACACATAAATCTTACCTACCAATCCTTCTCCTATGTCACTTACATAAAAAGAATAGGAACCAGAAAAGACCCTTGTGGCCACGAATCTCTGTTCAAAATAAACACATACACATACAATATACTAAATTCTCGGGACACAATATGCAGCTACACATTCACATTAATGATACATAACATTACCTCCCCCCCTCCATACTGTATACATTAGGGGGGATATATGAAGACCGGCGTCCAATTACGCTGGTCTTATATTAGGCCCCACCCCTTTTTCCTGGCAGAATTCACTAAGAGGCGCACGCGTACTAAATCTACACCTGCTCCCAGACCCCCCCCCCCCAAGCTCCCCCAGCCAACCCATCGGGCGAGCAAAGTGTATGGTAGACGTACGCCAGGGAGAAGGGGCGAACCTGCACCTTCTTCCTGGTGTACGCCTCAGGCGGACACTTTGTAAATGTCCCCTATGTGTCTAAATAGCCCCATGAACAGCTAGATGTAATGCCCTGTGGTCTGACACCATCCTATCCTAGCTAGCATTAAAGGCTTTGGACAGTGGTGTAGCTACCATAGAGGCAGGCCAGGCAGCTGCTTTGGGGCCTGGGGGGAGAAGGTAAGAGCCGTCCTGTGTCCTTCTGCTTAACCCATTATGTACTGCAGTGTAAAATGTTCACTTACTGTACATGCTGCAACACAAAAAAAGCAGAAGACAAGGAGATCTCTGCTTCACTGCACTCATAACATCTGACCTCTGTTCTCCGGCTGCCGCAATCAAGTGGAAAAATGTGCAGAGCTCCATACAGAGGTCGGGGGTTATCAGTACAGGAGCAGTGAAGCTGAAATCTCCTTGTCTTCTGCTTTTTAACCTTTTTTTGTGTTGCAGCATGTAAGGGAACTTTAGGTCACTTACACACTGCAGTATGTAAGGGGTTAAGCAGAAGGCAGTCTGCTCCTGCACCTATGTATTTAACCATAATGGGCCCCTATAGTTAAATACCGTGGGCTGACAGAGCAAGCAGCAATTTGTTCTCTGCTCTGCCAGTCACTCTTAAGAGATTTTATTTTTTGGCCACATCACAGAGCCTATATAAGTTTTTTGCTATGGGGCCCCATGAATCCTAGCTACACTTCTGGCTATGGGAATAAAATGTTTTTTTTTTTTTTTACATGTACTTGTTATCTCTATGGCTATGTTCACACTACGTATATTTGAGGCTGTATGTTTGAGGCTGTATAGCAATCAAAACAAGGAGTGGATTGAAAACACAGAAAGGCTCTGTTCACATAATGTTGTAATTGAGTGGATGGCCGTCATTTAATGGCAAATATGTGCTGTTATTTTAAAACAACGCCTGTTGTATTGAAATAATGGAAGTTATTTACCATTAAATGACGGCCATCCACTCAATTACAACATTATGTGAACAGAGCCTTTCTATGTTTTTAATCCACTCCTGGTTTTGGTTGCTATGAGGACCTGACATGAGGACCAAATACAGCCTCAAATATACATAGTGTGAACCCAGCCATAGTATAAGTGCAAGCTTAATTGTATCTGCTTTTCTCCCCATCTATCCCCTTTGAGAGTTGCCATTCATGCGTCTTTTTGCATTGTCCACACTGTGATCTGCTCGGTACATCTGTCTTCACTCCCTTCTGCTATCACTGTTGTTTGAAAGAAAGAGAGCAGGAGAGAAAGCAGCCCCCTTCAGGTAGCTTCACACATATGATAGCTCCTGGGTGAACCTTTTTAGCAGTTTATGCTAGCTTTAATAATCGGAAACTGATAAGGTCAGGGGAACAGTAGTATTTAAAGGGTTCTCTATTTTTAAAAGGACCCTTATTTTTCAGACAGGACCCAGTATATCCATGCATTTTACTGACAGACAGTTCATTCCCATAAGTACTGTGTAATGCCTTACTTCCCCTGTGGTGGCGCTGCAGGGAAATCGTACACTTGCTGTTGGTTTGAGAGAGAATTCATGTAGCAAAAAAAAAGAATGTCTGAGGTGGGCAACCACTTTAGGATTACACATTAACTCCTAGATATGGTTTATAACCTTTTCAAAGGGTGCAATAAATAGTGTTTATTCAGCTCCTAAAACCTCCATCTCCCTTTATTGCCCTAAGATTAGTAATCTCTGTATGTGTGCAGACACAGGGGATTACCTGGCAGTTACATATATCCTGGAATTCTGGGATACTGCACATATATATGTCAATACAACGTCAGCAAAAAATCTAAGACCTCTTTTCTGCTGTTATGTGTGACCAAACCTTCAGTTTCAGCAAAGTAAACTATTTCATTAATTCCCTGTATTGATTCTAAGGCTATGTTCATACAGTGTATTTTTTAAAACAAGAACGACCGTTGTTGGCGATTAAAACAAAAGCCGTACTTGCCTTAACCCTTTCACGACCATTGGTCATTGATTCCTCAATGCCCAGGTTGTTTTTGGACATCAGCTTATGAGATCATAATGATCCCATAAGCTGAGGTCCCTATGTCTGCCCCCTATCCTCTGTTCCCTGCCACTGTCACAATCTTGTCACAGCGGCAGGGGAGAGAGGGGAGGGGGCAGAGCTCATGGCCTTACCTTTACTCCCCGGTTAAAATGATGCACTGCATTGAATGCCATGGAAACAACAGCCATTGTTCACAAACTGTATTGAACAACGGCTGTCGTTCCCCTACGACCGTACAAATAATTGACCGCATTAGCAGCCGCTAATACAGGAACAACTGCCGTAGTTCCCATTCGGCTCACACAATGTGTGGCTGTTCTGACGGCCGTACATTGCATGGACTTCAGTGGCTAATTGGATTATAGGCACACCCAAATGTGCCCGCAATCCAAATAAAATAAAATGATGTTCCTGCTCACTATATGGTAATATTGGCTGCAGGAACATGTCAAACAGTGGACGTTGTTTGACACAGGAAACAATGGCCGAGTCAAACAACTGCCGCTGTTTACACATACTGTAGTGTGAACACAGTTAAAGTGGTAAAAATCTGCGTATCTTCTCTAAAGAAAGAAGAATGTATACCACTGCTATTACCTCAAGTAATCAGAAATAGGCAACAAGTAGTAAAACCTCTCTGCAGCACCACCACAGGGGAAAATACATCATACATAATGCTAATTGAAACCAATGTGTTATGCAAGAATGTGTGGATTCCTCCAGAGAGATGCTTTTTGTAGCTGCTTTTTATTCTAATAGGTTGTCCACACAGAATAAAAATAGTGTAAAAATAATAAACATGCTATACTCACCTGCTCTGTTCCCCTGCAACTGCTGCAGTGACTTCTGGTCTTCCACTAGTCCCCGATTCTTCCTGGTTTTGTATTCTCTGTGACCATTAAAGTCAATGAGCCAGGGACGACACAGTACCCAGAAGTTCAGTGCAGCAGAAGACAAAGAGCATCCTTGTGGCAACTGAGCGGGACCAGAGAAGGTGAGTATAGCATGTTTATTATTTTGTCACCATAAACTTTTTGTTTTCTTCAGAAAACGCTTTTAATTTAAAATGGAACTAAACAGGTTTAAAAATCAGTGAAAGTCTTAGTGAGTAACGTAAAGCCACAATGCTTGCCAATTTAGACAGTTGTCCTCATAATTTAAAAAAATATGTTTAATGACCAAGGACGTTCCGGTACGCCCTGGAAGTCTGTGCCCAGACAACCCTGGGCGTGCCTGTATGTCCTGAGCTATGAAGCACGCTCCAGAGCGGAGCACGCTTCATAGGAGGTGGGGGCTGGCTGCAGTGAGTAGCCCGGCCCTCACCGTTAATGACAGGCTGCAGTGATCGTGCTGCAGCCTGTCACTAACCCCTTAAACGCTGCGGCCGCGGCATTTAAATGTAAGTGACAGGGGGAGTCCCCTGTCACTTACCGATCGGTGTATCAGACCGCAGGAAGTCTCTTACTTGCCTCCGTGCGGTCCGATCGGCTTTCTGTTCCTTGAGTCTGCCACAGGCAGGCTCAATGAGCAGATCACCTATCACACTGATCAATGCTATGCCTATGCCTATGCCAATCTGAGTATTGTATGTAAAAGTCCTCCAGGGGGGCTTAAAATGTGTTATAAAAAAAGTGAAAATCATTATTACACTACCCCAAAGCCCCTCCCCCAATAAAAGTTGAAATCACCCCCCTTTCCCATTATATAAATAAAACATATAAAAATAAACAAACATATAATATACCGTAGCATGCATAATTGTCTGATCTATTAAAAAATAACAAGCGTCATTGCGAACGGCGTAAACAAAAAGAGGGAAAAAAGTGCCAGAATTACGGATTTTTTGTTACATTATATATAAAAAAAAAATTATGAAAAGTGATCAAAACGTCCGATCTTCACGAATAAGGTATTAATAAAAACTAGAGATCATGGCAGAAAAAATGACACCACATACAGCCCCGTAGGTGAAAAAATATGGTGGTTGTGTTCAGACTGACCAATAGAATAATGGTATCATGTCACTTTTACCTTATAGTACATTACGTAGACACAGGAACCCCCCAAACGTTACCATATTGCATTCTTTTTTACCATTTCACCAATTTATATCTTCATAAAAAATATATTTGGGGTTCCATCATACATGTTATGGTAAAATGAAAGACTCCATTACACAGTACAACTACTCCTGTAAAAAACAGGCCCCCACATGGCCTTGTAGATAGAAAACTGAAAGTGCTAGAGCTCTTGGAAGGGGTTGAGGGAAAAATGAAAACACAAAAATGAAAATTTGCGTGGTCCACTGGGTCATTTTGGGCCTGGTCCTCAAAGGGTAAAATCTTGAATAAATATGTACTTTTTTCACCTAAACATTTACAGCTGAATGTGCCAATACAATATCAAATAATACTTCCATATAAGCAGCAAGTAACAAAACAATACCACCATATAATACATAAATAAAACCTCTGCACTGGTTATCCTACCATATAGTGGTTACATAATGCTGCATATTATATGTGCACCTACTTGTGCCATTCAGGTTGCTTCTAATGGTCTGCCAATTGCCAGGACCCCATGTGATCTAAAAAATGGAGACCTAAGTCTCCCACTTGGAATGGAGCGTTGAGCCCTTTCATTGTTTATAAAGCTGCCAGACATAGCCGAGTGCTGTACTCTTGATTCCCAGGTGAGACTTAGGGCCCTATTCCACTGGACGATTATCGTTCAGATTATCGTTAAATCGTTCGAATCTAAACGATAATCGTTCGGTTGAAATGCAGTTAACGATTAACGACCGAACGAGAAATCGTTGATCGCTTTATAAGACCTGGACCTATTTTTATCGTTGCTCGTTCGCAAATCGTTCGCGTTGAATAAGACATCGTTCGGTCGTTCGCAATAGATACGAATGCAATAGCGAATAAATAGCGAAGAAAAAACGATCGCAATTACGATCATAAGTAACGATTATCGTTCAATGGAAATGAGTGAACGTTTTCAGGTCTTTCGCAATAGTGGTCGTTTGCGATCGTTAATCGTTAATGATATGCAAACGATAATCGTCCAGTGGAATAGGGCCCTTAGGACCCTGTTCTTAACATTTTAGGAGGTCCTAGCAGTTGGCCCCCCCGCCAGCAGACACTTATCCCCTGTCTTGTGGATAGAACATAATTGTTTTCAGTTTGAATGCTACTTTTAGGCTCTGTTCCCACACAGTATTTTTGCTCAGTATTTTGGTCAGTGTTTTTTAACCAAAACTAGGAGTAGATTGAAAACACAGAAAGGCTATGTTCACTCACTGTTGAAATTTAGTGGATGGCCACCATCTAATGACAAATAATTACCGTTGTTTTGAAATAACGGCCAATATTTGCATTTAAATTGCGTCCATTCTCTCAATTTCAACAGTGTGTGAACATTGCCTTTCTGTGTTTTCAATCCACTCCTGGTTTTGGTTGAAAAATATTGACCAAAATACTGAGCAAAAAGACTGCGTGGGAACATAGCCTAAGGGTGCCTTCACACCTACCGGATCCGCAGCGGGTCTCACTTCTGCGGATTCGTAGCGAGAACCACTGCGGATCCAGTACCATTCACCCCTATGATAGCACATACTCGCAGCGGGATAGACATCCCGCTGTTAATATGTGCTTTAACCCCCCGCTGTCTGCAGTCCCGCCGCCGCATCCCCCCATCCCCAGCCACATCCTGCAGCCCGCTGCCGCCCGCATCCCCCCATCCCCGGCCGCATCCTGCAGCCTGCCGCCGAGAGCATACATTACCTGCTCGGCGGCGCGGCTGCAGTGAGGCTCCCAGCTCCGGTCCCGCTCAGCTGATCAGATCAGCTGAGCGGGACCGGAGCCGGGAGCCTCACTGCAGCCGCGCCGCCGAGCAGGTAATGTATGCTCTCGGCGGCGGGCTGCAGGATGCGGCCGGGGATGGGGGATGCGGGCTGCTGGATGCGGCCGGGGATGGGGGGATGCGGCCGGGAATGGGGGATGCGGCGGCGGGGCTGTGGACAGCGGGGGGGGGGGGGTCACAGCACATATTAACAGCGGGATGTCAATCCCGCTGCGAGTATGTGCTATCATAGGGGTGAATGATACTGGATCCGCAGCTGATCTCGCTGCGAATCCGCAGAAGTGAGACCCACTGCGGATACGGTAGGTGTGAAGGCAACCTTAGGCTATGTTCCCACGCATTGTTTTTGCTCAGTATTTTGGTCAGTATTTTTCAACCAATACCAGGAGTGGATTGAAAACACAGAAAGGCGATGTTCACACACTGTTGAAATTGAGAGAATGGCCGCAATTTAATTGCAAATACTGGCCGTTATTTCAAAACAACGGTAATTATTTGTCATTAGATGGTGGCCATCCACTAAATTTCAACAGTGAGTGAACATAGCTGCAGAAGTGAGATCCGCTGCGGATTCGGTAGGTGTGAAGGCAAAAGGGTATTCAAGCCTATGGTTAAAAAAAGAAATTAGATGAGGTAGGGGTAGGTGAGAAATAGAATAAAATACTAAGGCTGGGTTTACACTGAGTTTTTGCAGTCTGTTTTTTTTTTGTCCATTCATTTTATGCAAAAAAACTGATGAAAAAAATGGATGCATTTGTGTTTTTCCATTGATTTCCGTTATAAAAACACGGATCAAAAAATCGATCAAAGTGCATTCATTCTTTCAGCGTACACAAAAATGTGGGCAATCACGTTTTTGTGTACGTTAGGAAAAAAATGGATGTATTTTAATTTGTTGGGTTTTTTTTCTAAATGAAAGTCAATGAAAAAATTGATGCACATAAATGCATCCATTTTCCTTCAGTTTTTTGCATGAAAAAAAAGGGACTGCAAAAACGCGATGTGATCTCAGCCTCACCTAGCCCTAGTCCCCGATTGCTTCTCTCCTTTTGCTTCTTCCAGTCTCCCAATGTTTCTGATATCCTTCTTCTTCCTGCTTGGTGCAGGACCTGCCTGCTCAGCCAATCACTCACCACAGCGGTGTCCTTTCTTGTCCAGTGTTTGGCTCCGTGGGAAGGTCCTGTTCCCAAGTGTTTGTCTTATAGGGGGGCCAGAAGTACAAGAAGAGGGGCTGTGGGGGAGCAGTAGAGGACCAGGGTTAGGTAAGTATACATTTTTCTTATTGTTCTCCCATCCCAGCAACATCCTATGTTTTGTGTTACCATAGACTGAAATGACATATAGCCATACTTTAGATAACTTCTAGTAAGTATAATCACTGTTTTGTTAACCTGATCCTTTAACACACACATATAGCTTATGGCAGGAAACCTAGCACTGTGACATACCGTATGTCTGGCATTGCATTCAATAGCTGTAACACCATTGACTGGCTCTTATCGCATACATAAAGGTTATTGACTAGCTCTCATTGCCCTTTATCATCCATTGACTTGGTGTTATCACTCTTTTTTTTATTCACCGACTGCTCTCAGAGCTTTCTGTAAACCATTGACAAACTCTTATCCCCCAGTTATGATCCTACAGCTCCGTCCTGACCGTTCTGCATTCCAGGCATTATCTTTTATTAAATAATGAGATATCCAGCTCATTATCACATGCTCGGCAGCAGCACATTCCATTTCCAGGCTCTTATCTGACCAGATAGTCAACAACGCGAAGAAACATCTACCACCGTACCAGTACTAGTGTGTAAAAATGGAGCTATGCTTAGGGTTGGACTGGGCCACCGGAGTACCTGCTGCGGACCAGCTGGCGGCTCCAGGTTCTGACATAGTAGACTTTTAGCAGATTTTTCTGCAGACTTACGGCAAGTGCAATGTATATTCCATCAAATCTGTGCTATATGTGAACAGGGCTTCATCAAATTCCATTTTACAACCCTAATTTTTGTGCAAATTATTGTTGTAGTTTGGGTTTTGACCGTGAAATAAACAATGATTCAATTCTGAACCCACACATGCAGAATCATTATAGGAGGAATGAGAGCTGCAACTTTTTGAAACCTTATTTAAAGAAGTACTCCACTGCAATAAAAAAAAATATATTATGCAATGCATAGGTTTTATAAAGTTATATAACTCTGCAATGTGCTTGCATTGCACTTTTTGTTATGTTATGCTTCACCGGAAGCAGTGTATTTCTGTACCTGGGGTCAGATTGTCGACCCCCTCTGTCCGCCGCTGTCGCTATTTTGTGACAATACACCACACAGTCTTGTTCTGCCCAGCGGCCTGGCTTGCTAGAATCTCTGCTCTCTGGGTAGCCCCCTTTTTCTGTCGTCGACAATCTTTGCTCAGCTACTATTGGCTCCATGCACACATGCGCACAGTATTAGCAGAGTGCTGCGGGACGAGAAGAAGATGTGACTACAATGAAGCAGTGTCGGAATAGGCGTGTAACATGGATGGAATGGGGGAGGAGCTTGTAGGGCTGGGCGGAACACAAAACAGTACGGACATGGAGAGAAAGGAGCTGCTGCACCTCACACCTATGGCTGACACTAATGGCTCTCGGATATATTTATAAACCAACGCCAGGATGTTGGTATATAATTTGATCAAACCATGTACCCTTGCCTCATGTACCACATGCAGGTCTCCTGGTTCACATGAGTCCCTACGCTAAATCAACACTGTGTCGATCAGCGACCGCCAACTCCGCAAAGCGAACGCAAGCAGGTTAGGAAGGCCACGGAATAGCCCTGCAACCCCACTGTCACAGGACCAAACCCCAAGGGCCCCCCCAAACCCAGCAGGCACCGCCGGCAGAGAAAGCTGTCACCAAGCAACACAAGTGTAAACAACGTCTTGCCACTCGCCACTGCACCAGAGGTAAAATGGGAGGTACTTACCATGTGTGCACAGAACAGAGAGGCACACAGGATGCTGGTATGCTGGTATCAGCAGGAAAAGACTGTGTATGCCCAGCTTCACATTGCGCACTTTTGCAGTCCGTTACAATGGGTGTGGATTTAGGGCAGATTCTGTACTTAGGCAATGAAGAATAAAGTTTGGAATGTGTTTCCAGTGTATAATTTTTTTCCCATTGATGGATAACCCCTTTAGGGTACAAACACACACAGCAGATACGCAGCAGATACGCAGCAGATTTGATGCTGTGTTCAGTTATTTAGATCTAATCTGCTGAGTATCTGCTGCGTATCGCAGCAGTAAATACGCAGCGTATATGCCGTGTGTGTTTGTACCCTTAACCCCTTAGCGACCCATGACGTATCTGATACGCCATGGTGCCGCTCGGGGTGTTCAGAGCGGGGTCCCGCCGCGACCCCGCTCTGAACGGCGCTGATCCCGGCTGACACGTGCAGCCGGGCAGTGCCTCTATTAGCCGGCGCGGGTCCCGTTGCCGCCCTGGCTAATTAAGCCTCTAAGTGCAGCTGTCAAACCTGACAGCTGCACTTAGAGGCTTTGTACACACTATCCCTGGTGTCTAGTGGCTCGGATCTCCCCCCCCGCGATGCGATCGCGGGGGGGAGATCCGTTCTTCTGCCCGTGCCGGGCCTCAGCGTCGGAATGACGCTGATCCCGACTCGGCAATAGATTGCTATGGCCTGCAGCAGACCATAGTAATCTATGACCGATCTAATCGATCAGTGCTGTCTATATACAAGTCCCCCAGGGGGGCTTCTAGTTACAGTAAAAAAAAAAGTAAAAAAGTGTTTTTATTAATAAAAAATCCCCTCCCCTAATAAAAGTCCAAATCACCCCCCTTTTCCCATTTTATAAATATAAATTAATAAATAAATAAATAAACATATTTAGTATCGCCGCGCGCGTAATCGCCCGAACTATTAATTAATCACATTCCTGATCTCGCACGGTAAACGGCGTCTGCGCAAAAAAATTCCAAAGTGCAAAATTGCGCATTTTTGGCCGCATCAAATCCAGAAAAAATGTAATAAAAAACGATCAAAAAGTCGTATATGCGCAATCAAGGTACCGATAGAAAGAACGCATCATGGCGCAAAAAATGACACCTGACACAGCCCCATAGACTCAAGGATAAAAGCGCTATAAGCCTGGGAATGGAGCGATTTTAAGGAACGTATATTTGTTAACAATGGTTTGAATTTTTTACAAGCCATCAGATACAATATAAGTTATACATGTTATATATCATAGTAATCGTAACGACTTGAGGAACATGCATAACAAGTCAGTTTTACCATAGGACGAACGGCGTAAATGCAAAACTCCCCGAAATCAAAACAAATTCGTTTTTTTTTCAATTTGACAGCGCAAATGATTTTTTTCCGGTTTCGCAGCATATGTTATGGAAAAACAATGCCTGTCATTGCAAAGTACAATTGGTTTCGCAAAAAATAAGCGCTCATATACGTCTCTAGGTGAAAAAATGCAAGCGCTATGGACTTTTAAACTTAAAATGGAATAAGCAAAAGCGCAAAAACGAAAATAGGCTTTGACCTTAAGGGGTTAAACATAAATTTGTCATCAGAAATTACCTTTTGTCTAAATTGGGTTTTTATGGTAAGCATATTTTTTAGTGATGTCAAGGGACCAAGGGACCACCCTTTTAGGGATAGATGGAAATATCGTGTAGATTTGCTACATATTTTTAGGGTAAGGGGAGGGATAAGCTGAAGCCAGAGAGCTCTGGTGCCAGCTTATCCCTCCAAGACATGCTCCTCCCTTCTCTCCAGTGATATCATCTGTTGTGGAGTCGGGAGACCTCCATACACCTTATACCAACTTTATACTTTAGTATAGAGTGTATTGGGGGCTTTAAATATTGATGTCCTATTCTCAGCAGAGGTCATCAATATCAGATCAGTGGCAGTCAGCACCCCCACCAATCAGCTGATCGAAGGAATGGTGGAACTCATGCCATACTGCTTTACATTCACCAGCAGTTGTGCCTGGTATAAAATAGGATGAGCTGCTAAACCAGGCTATATACTATATACCTATGAGTATATAGCAATAGGGAGCCACAGCACTTGTGGGAATGCCACTGCCTCTTTAGTCAGCTGATCGGCTGGGTGCCAGGAGTCATAGTTCCAGAAAAACCCTTTAAGGGTTTTAATAAAGAGTGCATAGAGGTACTCATTGTTAACATGCCCTTTGTATCCCTTAGGCAAAAACATTTGAAAATACATTTGTTGTGTTCAGTTTTTCCCGTATAACTCAGAGGTTGATCTCATCTCTAGTCAATGCTGTGGTCACAAGCAGCGTCTAGGAGTTTCTTGCTGGGAAGGAATGCGCAGAATCTCACACTGTACATTAAGTTGTCTATTAGAGGTTTTTAACAATTTTCCAGCTAATCTCATTGGAATTTAGCAAAATGAAGCTCATAGGAGTCAGGATAGAGAATAGCTTACCCTGCAAGAGAAAATAGGTTAATCCCCATCAAGAGGTCGCGGCAAGTCATTTTGGAGAGAAGTGAATGTGAGTGAATGACAACATAAAGGTTGTCTAACATATCTACCTGCAGTGCTGTGAAAAAGTAATTGCCCCCTTACAGATTTCTTCTATTATGTATTACACTTTATTCTCAATGATAAAGCAAATTTTTAATTTATGACATACACAAAGAAAATAGTATTTATGCAATAATTGTTTCATTTATCAAGGTAAAAAAAAAAAATCACACATGCTTTGTGTGAATAAGTAATTGCCCCCCTATTTGGGCCTGCTACACACAGTCCTACTGGTAAGTTGTCATCACAGAAGCCTAAAAAGTATACTGACATATACATATATAGAAAAGTATACATTGCACAAATGTATAAGTGTCCCTCCAAGCCATTTGGTTGCCTTTGAGTTTATACTCTACTGCACCATTCAGATTAGAGCTTCGGGAATCATGTTACCAAGAAGTTGGGGGTTCCCAGCAGTTGTACCCACTACAATCAGATCCCCCAATCAGGTAGAGAGAAACTAAGGGGGAGATTTATCTAAAGTAAAACTGGCTCAGTTGCCCCTAGCAACCAATCAGATTCATCATTTTCCAAAGAGTCTGTGAGGAATGAAAGGTGGATTCTGATTGGTTGCTAGGGGCAACTGAGCCAGTGTCACATTACACCATGTTTAATAAATCTCCCCCTAAGTGTCCATAGTGGGAAAAGCCCTTTAAGGGTGCCTTCACACGTACCGTATCACTGCGTATTTATCGCTGCGAGTTTCTCGCACATAAATCCCTAGCGATACTGATTGCTATCATGTCAATGTATGTGTATTCTCGCTGCGTGTTTGGTGCCATTTTTACATGCGAGTATTTTGATTTTCACATGATTTTCACATGCGAGTTTAACACCACAAAAAACGCAGCTACTTACGTGCGAGTTTTGTGCGAGTTCGGTGCGATAAATACGCAGCGATACGATATGTATGAAGGCACCCTTAAGGACAAGTCCCGCAAAAGTAAAAAAAAAAATCACCATGAAGCAGGGGTGCGTGGAAGCATACTAAAGAATGCATATTTACCTGTCCCCGTGCCCCCATAGCGACAGTGTCACCGCTCTCGGACAACCAACAGATGTCATTTTCTCCTGGTACGCCACAGTCCGGCTTCTGCTGCTGTAACGTCACAGCCACGCTAATGGATTCTCTGCTCAGCCAGTCAGTGACTGCAGCAGTGCCCGCCCCTGTCACTAATTGGATGAAAAGGCAATCCATCAGCTGGGCATGTCATGTTCCAGCAGCAGGAGCTGCAGGAAGCTCGTGGCTGTCAGATATTGGTAATGGGTAATCGCTGGGGCACAGGGATGGGTAAGTATACACACACGCCGGCGATTTTTTATTTTAAATGTATTCTCCCGTGCAAGGTTTCAAAGAGGCTTTCCCATGCTGTGGAATTGCTGCATGCTGACATGCCTCCTCACACCCCCTCCCATTTCTGTCTCTGCTTGATTGACAGTCAGTTGGAAGCTGAGCCAGTCAGATACCTTATGATCTTCTAACTATGTATTTATTAAATGGGTGCCATAATAGCATCTATTATAGGTTGCACTATTAGATATCTATTTAATGGCTCCATCACCCATAGGCAATAATGGCATCAATTCAATGAATACATCGTGAAATGCTTATGATGCATTCATTTAGTGGATCCATTTAGTGGATTCCTATGGTAATACCTTACACTGGCGCCTGTCACTCAATGGCTAATATCTAGAGATGAGCGAACCTGGAGCATGCTGGAGTCCATCCGAACCCAAACTTTCGGCATTTGATTAGCGGTGGCTGCTGAAGTTGGATAAAGCCCTAAGGCTATGTGGAAATCATGGATATAGTCATTGGCTGTATCCATGTTTTCCAGACAGCCTTAGAGCTTTATCCAAGTTCAGCAGCCCCAGCTAATCAAATGCCGATCGTTCGGGTTCGGATGGACTCGAACCAGAACCCGGTTTGCTCATCTCTACTAATATCGTATCTGTTTAGAGGTATTTTTAAAAATAGATCCCTTTAGATGGAATAGTGTAGTCATTGCAGCCTTCTTTTTTGCCGTATAATAACTTTTACCACCCAGACTTGGCCTCCATCTGACAATGGACTCCTTGTGGGGGCTTTGGGAGTGCACGCTAATCGTAGAGGGAGAACATGACGTGAATAGCTGGTTCTCCATAAAATGCACTAGTAAACAAGTTGACCTATTGATAAACCATTGGCTCTACTAGTGTGAAGGTTAATATACCCCTAATGAATAGCTGTGATTATGCCTAGCGGTCAAGAATGTTAGAATGCCTCTAACCAAAAGGAAACAAACCCCCTAATTGTTCCCATTGGGTGAGTGTAATTACATAAGGTGCTGTTCTCTCCTGGAATGTAAGCTGCTCGCATTCTCTGCATTCCGGCCAATGTATTGTGGGTGCCCTCCAGACCTCAATGGGTTACAGTAGTTTTCTTTAATCTCTTTAAAAACAAATACCATATAAAAGAGTCAGTCACATGTGAGGAGGATGGGATTCCAAGGGCGTATGAGGAAGATGATGGTATTACAATGGATATTTACACACATCTTCCCTCCAGGCTCATTTTTTGGCCAACTAATTTGGCATTGCAATGAGCGAAAGGCATGGTATGACTAACTGCTAACAGTATTGTGTCAATATAGAGGAGGGGTACTCATACCTGATGTCTTGTGAAACCTAAGGCTTATGAAATACTAAGCTATCTAGGGCTAAACGGTTCATGATATGCGTGCAACCTCACACTTGGTTCAATTGATGACTGCGCACTTGATGGTGGTCATTTTTACTCTACATAGTAGAATATAAACCCAGCACCCAGTCCTTTTTCTATCAGTTCTAGTTATCTGTTCTTCTATATTTACAGTCGCAGAAAAGGTAAATGACCCCTTCTCTGCCTTTTGTTCAAGGTCAAGTGTAGCATCTGTTTTTATCGGTCATGGTGAGGCACCAACTGCACTTGGCCATTGGACATCGTTGGTTGAGTTCAGCTTCAGTTCGGTTTTCCCACTTTTTGGGAATAAGAAAGTCTGCATCTTAACCTCCTCTCTCAGCTTGGTGTTGGGTGGACCTGTATATTGAAATCTGAGTGGAGAACCACTTAGATCTTGATAGTTGTAGACTTCAAAAGACCTTAATGGTCTCCAGCCATTAGTTCTTAAGCCTTCAACACCAAAAATGTCATCAAGGACCTTCTTCCAAAGCCTTGGGAAATGACAATGAACTTGGTGATGAACATCTTCTAAATAACTTTGCTTACCCCCACTGACTTGGGTAAGATGGAACTAGAGAAAATCCTCCTTGACAGGAAGTGCCTGAGTAGGCTAAAGCCTACAGGACCACGTAAGGAGGCTGTAACTAACTCTTATAAGCAGCATATTGAGCCAACATCCACAGTGCAGGGAAAAAAGGTAAGGGAACCCTTGGATTCAATAACCTGTAGATCACTCTTTAGTAGAGATCATCTCCACCCAACATTTCCATTACAACATGACCTATCCACAGGAGTTTACATTTATCTGTATTCTGACAGCTCTCTTGATGATAACCTTTGTTCTTGACCATGCCTTGCTCGAAAGTGCCACGGCTAGCAATCCATGACAATTCTGTGGAACACAATCTGGAAATCCTCCTGCAGCAAAATCCATACTAATTTGAGGGGGTCAAAGGGTAAATCCAAGAGTTCCTTATACTCTTCTTCACTGCAGTCTAACCTGTATCAAATGGATTGCAGCTTAGGAGTATAGTATTCTGGTATGTGACTGTAGCATTATATAGTATACTCGTATCAGAATATTGTAGTTGAATAAAGCTATCATCCCAAGATATATTCCTTCCTAATAGTACTGTTTTTGGTTGAATCCCCCCTGACAGGAAGCTGGGTAGTTCTTTCACTTTCAATGTGGTATTGTCTTCAACTCCCGGTCTCCTCCCTCTGTCCATCGACAACACATCATCTTGTGCTGTCTCAGGAGGTGTAGCTGGATCTGATCTTTGAGCTGTGGCCTTGTCCCCTGAGTGGTGTCACCACCTCTGGCCAGTGCATGCAGCTCATCTTACTGCCTTTTCACAGCCCCTCCTAATACACATACTGTATGCTATATATCTCTTTTGTAGGGTATGGTCACACACGCAGAAAAAGACCCCAAAAAGCATCTTGAAAATGCCCACAAAACACCTAAAAAAGGATGGTTTCCAGCTGCCATTGACCTCAGTCGTATCGATGTTCAATAGATGTCTAATGTTAACGATGTTGCTGTTACACTGGGCAGCTATTGGACATTGTATGTGGATACAGATGCATGAGCCCCCCTCTCCTTTCGCAAGGTATAGTTTGGTAAGGACTACAGGGAGGAAGTGGAGCTCTGGGGAGCAGGACAGGTCGCACATTTCTGCTCCTTGGATAACCCCTTTAAGGACACAGCCCTGCTACCATCTTGGCACTGCACTTAGTATTGTACTGTGTTTGCTATTGCAATTCAGACCCATACAGGTAAATGCCCACAAGGGTCTAAGCCGCAATAGCTAGCACAGCCCATGGGCAACAATAAAGCAGAAGTACAAGCCCTCTGTGATCAGCAATCATGGGGGCCCAGCAGTCATACCCCCAGGATACTTGATACCCCTAGGATATTTGATACCCCCAGCATACTTGAAACCCCCAGGATACATGATACCCCCAGACTACATGATACCCCCAGCATACTTGATACCACCAGCATACTTGATACCCCCAGGATACATGATACCCCCAGGCTACATGATACCCCCAGCATACTTGATACCCCCAGGATACATGATACCCCCAGCATACTTGATACCCCCAGAATACATGATACCTCCAGGCTACATGATACCCCCAGCATACTTGATACCTCCAGCATACTTGATACCCCCAGGATACATGATACCCCAGCATACTTGATACCGCCAGCATACTTAATACCCCCAGGATACTTGATACCCCAAGCAAACTTGATACCCGCAGGATACTTGATACCCCCAGCGTACTTGAATGCATATTCAATGGATGTGCCATGAACATTACATCTTGGCAAACGGCTTTAATGGTGGAATGTATTGGACACTCGCAGAATGGTAACATTTATGCAGATTTTATCTAAGATTCCAAATAGGTTTCAGCACAATGGTTGTGCAATCGTCCTGGCAAGAAGCGCTTTCCTGGCTCCGAACTCTGACATTTCAATGATGGAGCAATAATATTACACAACTCCGGATTGCTGTGTGTAAATGGTAAGTAGTAAACCATCGCATTCTTTATCATGAAAAGATGAAAGTGACATCCAGTGCATTCCAAAATATAAAGGTATGTGAGAAGAATAAACTGTATTTGATGCATGTACCTTTCCACCTAGGCATGCTATAGACCTCCATGTTTAACCCCTTAACGACATCGGGCGTAAATGTACGCCCCCGCAGGGTGGGCTTTAACGCAAACGGGTGTACATTTACGCCCGATGTTTCCCCGATCACTGTGTTCACACACAGCGACCGGGGTAGATGGCCTGCTATAATGTATAGCAGGCCATGTCTGCTCATCGGCACAGGGGGTGGTTAACCCCCCCTGTGCCGACGATCGCTGCTATAGGCTGATCAATACAGATCAGCCGATAGCAGCTAAATTCAGCTTTCTGGGTTATCGGTGACCCGGAAAGCAATGGCGATTGGTGCTGTCCAAGACAGCACCAATCGCCATTAGTGTCCCCAAGAAAGATGGCGCTGGTGCCACCACCAGCCAGTACCGGCCGGCCCATCACATCGGGCTAAGTGTAAAAAAAAAGTGTTGCCGGGTTCTGCACCCCTCAGCTAGGTAGCTGAGGGTTGCAAAACAGGTGTGTATAGTGTAGGTGCACTATACTCACCTGATCCCGGCGTCCAGAGGGAAGATCAGCGGTCCGCAGTGTCCTCTTAGGTGTGTCGGCTTACTTCCAGGTTCCGTCGGGTCTTCGGCGTCTGACTTCGGAAATCTTCGACTCTTCGGCAATCTTCGGCAGCTTTGCTCTACTGCCCCCTAGCGGCTGATCAGTGTATATTATACACTGATCAGTGCCTTTGGGGTAAAAAAGAGTGTTTTTTTTTTTTTTTAATTTTTCAACGTAAGTGCGCCGCCGATCAGCAACTCCTCCTTTTTGCCATAGGGGCGTTTTTTCCCCCTATATCCTACCGCCACTGTCTGCTGATAAGTACCGCACATAAGTGCGGCATTTAGCAGCAACTCCTTTCTTGGTGTAGGTATATTTTTTCTTATTGTAAAAGAAACCTAAAAAACACTACATTACACTACATGAAATAAAGTTTTACACTACACTACATTACACATTTACATCGCCCATATACTAATCCCCGTATAAAGATGGCCCCCAGTGGTTTTCAGTGTCGGAGGCATACGCTATCATTGCCTGCGACACCGAAACAGCCAGTAAGGATGAATGGGGGGATCCTTTATTCCTCCATTCAGCCTCATCATCCTCATCATCCAGTGACGTGTCTGGGGGTAGCATAGCGTACGCTGCCCCCCAGACACGTCTTTTTCCGCCAGTACCGTCCCAATAAGAGATCACGGTATCGCGTCAAATTCTACAAACTTTGTGAGAGTACCTCAGGGTACACTTACAGATTTAGGGAACATGCACACTGCGGAATGGCGAAGGATAACCCTTTGTGCATTCCGCAGCTGGCACCTGCCGGCGGACTGAAGCAGGCGCGTGTCTCCACCCGTGTCATAGACTCCATTCTATGCACGGGCGGATTCCGTCGTCAGAGGGCGGAATCCGCCTGTGCGTAAAATGGAGTCTATGACACGGACGGTGCCAGCTGCGGAATGCACAAAGGGTTATCCTTTGCCATTCCGCAGTGTGCACGTACCCTTAAGCTGGGTTCACACTATGTATATTTGAGGCTGTATTTGTGAGGCTGTATAGCAACCAAAACCAGGAGTGGATTGAAAACACAGAAAGGATCTGTTCACATAATGTTGTAATTGAGTGGATGGCCGTCATTTAATGGCAAATTTTTGCTGTTATTTTAAAACAACGGCTGTGGTATTGAAATAATGGCCGTTATTTACTGTTATATGGCGGCCATCCACTCAATTTCAACATTGTGTGAACAGATCCTTTCTGTGTTTTCAATCCACTCCTGGTTTTGGTTGCTATGAGGACCTGACATGAGGACCAAATACTGCCTGAAATATACATAGTGTGAACCCAGCCTTAGAGTGTATGAAGGAAGAAACACCCGAATCCAGCCCCCTGATGCCCCCACCCCCATCCTCGGAGTTAGTGGGATGATCGTTCGGGAACTGATCTTCCCACTGCTGGATAAAGGTTACCACCTGTACGGGCATAACTTTTATACCAGCACCCCCTCTTCCGGTCCCTCGCTGCCCGAGCTACTGTAGCTTGTGGCACGATCCGTAAATATCAGAAGCAGTAATAAAGCCCTAATATTTAGCAGCCATGGAGCGGACCCAGCACTTCTGGATATGAAGGACCCCGTATCGCACCAGGGCAACATTTTCCAGGTGACGTCCCCCACACTGGAAAACAGGAGACCCCAGAAGAAGTGCAGAGTGTGGGGTAACAGGGGGATCAGGAAGGACACCATTTTCCAGTGTGCCACCTGTCCTGATCGCCCCGGCCTCTGCATACTGGATCGCTTCAAGGCGCACCACACGTCACTGGGGTTCTACATTATCTAAATTCTGTCCCTTATTCCTATTTCAGGGGTCACGTTGATCCGGGGATTATTCTGATCGCCATTATGGAGTCGGGAAGGAATTTTTTCCCAGTGATGAGGCTACTGTTGTCTGCCTTACGAGGGTTTTTTTTTGCCTTCCTCTGGATCAACACAGGTTGAATTTGATGGACACCTGTCATTTTTAACCTTATAAACTAATAATTGGCCTAATACCCCCAAAATAAATTAGAATTGTCCCTTTTCCCCAACTAAATAGGCATGGCTGCCATTCCCATTAGAGGATGCCATGATGCAATTACAAAGCCTTTGTGCGGCCAGGACAGTAGAAACCCCCCACAAGTGACCCCATTCTGGAAACTACACCCCATAAGGAATCTAACGAGGGGGGCAGCGTGGATATGGCCCCCTGGTGACGGGCACATTTATGCTGTGAAAATGAAAAAAATGTTGTTTTTTTTATTTTCACGGCACATGTTCTACATATGTGCCTGTTACCAGTGGGGTCCATATCCTCACTGCACCCCTTGTTAGATTTTTACATAAAAAAACCTACACTTGCTTTTCCTGCAACCAAGCCTATAATTGCGCACAGACGTGCAGTCTTTCCTTGCCTGAATGAATACTTTAGTAACATTTTTAATGCACGTAGCAGAAAGGGCAGCAGAAACCCCACTCAGTTGCATTACAGGTGGGCTGTCACTGGGTTTGAAACGATTCTGGGATTAAATCCACATCAAATGTGACCCACGTGAACAGAGACTTAGGTAGTGTTCAGACCTTGCAGATTTTCTGCAGCCGTTAAGAGCAGACTCTAAGAGGAATATAGTAAATACTGTGGATATTAGAGGGAACCTATCACCCTGGCACCCGGGGAGAACCCACATGACCCCCTGATAGAGCCCCCAATACTTACCTCCTCCTGCTGCTCCCAATGCTGATCCCGCCGCAGAGAAACCACCACCTGCTCGTCTGTGCATAAAATATGCAAATGAAAAGAGATGAGTCTGATATCCATAGAAAATCATTGGAGTAGTGGTGGTTTCTCTGGCAGGATCCGCATCAGGAGGGGTTAACCCTTTGAGGACCAGGCCCAAAATGACCCAGTGGACCGCGCAAATTTTGATCTATGTGCTTTTGTTTTTCCCTCCTCCCCTTCTAAGAGCTCCAGCACTCTCAGTTTTCTATCTACAAGCCATGTAAGGGCCTGTTTGTTACAGGAATAGTTGTACTTTGTAATGGCGTCATTCATTTTACCATAACATGTATGACGGAATTCCAAATATATTATTTATGAAGATATAAATTGGTGAAATCGTAAAAAAGAATGCAATATGGTAACGTTTGGGGGGTTCCTGTGTCTACGTAATGCACTATATGGCGAAAGCGACATGATATTATTACTCTATAGGTCAGTCCGAACACAACCATATGCAAGTTACACAGATTCTCTAATGTTATATATTTTTTCTTAATGAAATCCTTTTTTTTTGTCAATTAAATATTAATAAAATGGTGACGCTTATAACAGTTTTATTTTTTCACCTACGGGGCTGTATGGGGGGGTCATTTTTTCCGCCATGATTTTATTAATACCATATTCGTGAAGATCAGACGTTTTGATCACTTTTTATAATTCTTTTCGTGTACGCCGTTTATCGTTCGCAATGACGCGTTATATTTTAATAGATCGGACAATTACGCACGCTACGGTATATATGTTTATTTATTTATTTTTATATGTTTTATTTATATAATGGGTAAGGGGGGTGATTTAACCTTTTATTGGGGGAGGGGATTTTGGGTAGTGTGTTAGTGATTTTAACTTTTTTTTAAATACATTTTAAGTCCCTTTGGGAGACTTGTATATTCATTAGTTTCATTTTCTACACTGATCATTGCTATGCCATAGGCCGCGTGGCGTTTAAAGAGTTAATGTCACGCTGCAGCGCGATTGCTGCAGTGTGTCATTACCGGTGAGGTGCCGGCTGCTGATTGCGGACTCCGGAGCGCGCTTCATAGCTCAGGACGTACCGGTACGTCCAGGGTCATCTGGGCACAGACTTCCAGGACGTACTGGTACGTCCTAGGTCGTCTAGGGGTTAAAGGGGTTGTCCAGCGATTTTTTTTTCTTTCAAATTAACTGGTGTCAGAAAGTTATATAGATTTGTAATTTACTTCTATTTAACAATCTAAAGTCTTCCCATACTTATCAGCTGCTGTATGTCCTGCAGGAAGTCGTGTTTTATTTACATTTAGAAACAGTGCTCTTTCTGAAATCTCTGTCCAGAGCAGTCGCAAATCCCCAAAGTTCCCATTACAGCGGAGCAGCGGGCTATGTATATATGCCTCTGTATATTTCAGATGAGGATACCTCTCCATTGGCCGTACACCTGGTGCACTGCACCTACCACAGACCACAACACAGAACGAATGAAACCACCATTATTTTCAATCTTCATTGATTTCCATTGAACTCTATGGAAACAACGTCCGTTAGTTCACACAATACATTTATTGGCAGCCATTATTTAGCGAATGGACATTATTTTAAGTTGTTTGCACGTCGATTGTGTTTACCGTCTTAGCCTCTTACTGCCCTGCACTAATTTATCAACACTTTTGCACTTTACAGTATCTGAAGTGCTGCTTTTAGAGCAGAGTGGTGGTCCGTAACCTAGACAACGAAATGTCATCAATGAGAGAAAAAGAGGAAAGTTTGCTAATTACTAATTATTAATGGATTTGCACAATTATGTGTCCTAAATTTACATCTATGTTAGTGGAGATAGGAATATCCCTTTAAAGGGTTGTCTGGGTATATAACATGGATGGCATAATGGGAGTTGTAGTCATGCAACAGGTTGGGGATTGCTGAGTAGTGGAATCTATACCACTAATTGCTGCTTACTAACTAGGTAACACACATCCCACTCCATAGACAGCTCTGGGAGAAGCGCTAGACATGCAGAGCTAACTGGGTTACAGAGCACCAGGACAACCCCAAACTAGCAAGAGAGAAGCGCACATCTACGGCTTCTCCAGCGCACGTGACTGATCACATGGTCATGACGTCATCAGAGGTCCCTCAGCTCTCTAGGATGCAGCGCCTACTCTCAGTCAGGACTCCGCCCCTTCTCGGCCTCCTCCAATCATCACCAGGCAGTGCGATGACGCAGGCAACACCGGACACGTGATCGCAATGGAATGCAAACAATGCGGTGAACGTCCAAGTCCGTCCTGCTGTTCTGTGTGTGTTCGCTGTGGGGGGAGAGAAGAGCGGGGACCCCCGGGAGCCCGGAGCCAGCGGCGGATACAGCGGGAACGTGGGCTGTGAGGAGCAACGACTGAGCTGCCGGTAATACCCCGCGCCCCCACCTACATTCCCCACAGCAGACACATGTACGGCATGCACCGGACACGTAATAGCAGCAGCAGCAGGACGTGCGGGCTGGAGGAGGCACTACTACTGGGGGGCAGTGATAGAGGGGGCACTACTACTGGGGGGCAGTGATAGAGGGGGCACTAATGCTGGGGGGTAGTGATAGAGGGGGCACTACTACTGGGGGGTAGTGATAGAGGGGGCACTACTACTGGGGGGTAGTGATAGAGGGGGCACTACTACTGGGGGGTAGTGATAGAGGGGGCACTACTACTGGGGGGTAGTGATAGAGGGGGCACTACTACTGGGGGGTAGTGATAGAGGGGGCACTACTACTGGGGGGTAGTGATAGAGGGGGCACTACTACTGGGGGGTAGTGATAGAGGGGGCACTACTACTGGGGGGTAGTGATAGAGGGGGCACTACTACTGGGGGGTAGTGATAGAGGGGGCACTACTACTGGGGGGTAGTGATAGAGGGGGCACTACTACTGGGGGGGCAGTGATAGAGGGGGCACTACTACTGGGGGGTAGTGATAGAGGGGGCACTACTACTGGGGGGTAGTGATAGAGGGGGCACTAATATTATTACTTATTTTTGTAAGTGCCCTTGATTCCAGAGCACTATACAAATGACAAGGGGATAACACGCAGAACAGAAAACAAAAAAGTAAATGACTGACTGCACACGGGGAGAGAGGAGCCTGCCAGGACACACAATCCACAATGCAATATTAGTACTGGGGGAGCAAAGATAGCAAGCAACATTAGGAGGTATGCAGCCATAATACTGGGGGGCAGTGATAGAGGGGGCATGCAACCATAATACTGGGGGGCAGTGATAGAGGGGGGGCATGCAACCATAATACTGGGGGGCAGTGATAGAGGGGGCATGCAGCCATAATACTGGGGGACACTGCTAGAGGGGGGGGCATGCAGCCATAATCCGGGGGGACACTGCTGGAGGGGGGGGGGGTATGCAGCCATAATACTGGGGGGCAGTGATAGAGGGGGCATGCAGCCATAGTACTGGGGGGTAGTGATAGAGGGGGCATGCAGCCATAATACTGGGGGACTCTGCTGGAGGGGGGGGGAGGTATGCAGCCATAATACTGGGGGTCAGTGATGGGGGGGGGGGGGCATGCAGCCATAATACTGGGGGGCAGTGATAGAGGGGGGGGGCATGCAGCCATAATACTGGGGGGCAGTGATAGAGGGGGGGGGCATGCAGCCATAATACTGGGGGGCAGTGATAGAGGGGGCATGCAGCCATAGTACTGGGGGGTAGTGATAGAGGGGGGGCATGCAGCCATAATACTGGGGGGCAGTGATAGAGGGGGCATGCAGCCATAATACTGGGGGGTAGTGATAGAGGGGGGGGGGGCATGCAGCCATAATACTGGGGGGTAGTGATAGAGGGGGCATGCAGCCATAATACTGGGGGGTAGTGATAGAGGGGGCATGCAGCCATAATACTGGGGGGTAGTGATAGAGGGGGGGGGGCATGCAGCCATAATACTGGGGGGTAGTGATAGAGGGGGCATGCAGCCAAAATACTGGGGGGTAGTGATAGAGGGGGGGGGGCATGCAGCCATAATACTGGGGGGTAGTGATAGAGGGGGCATGCAGCCATAATACTGGGGGGTAGTGATAGAGGGGGCATGCAGCCATAATACTGGGGGGTAGTGATAGAGGGGGCGTGCAGCCATAATACTGGGGGACTCTGCTGGAGGGGGGGGGGTATGCAGCCATATTACTGGGGGGCAGTGATAGAGGAGGCATGCAGCCATAATACTGGGGGGCAGTGATAGAGGGGGGGGGCATGCAGCCATAATACTGGGGGGCAGTGATAGAGGGGGGGGGCATGCAGCCATAGTACTGGGGATTCCATCAGTCTCACAGAAAGGTGTATAGCACACAGTATGAGGCAGCATAGTGCACAGCACACGGATCCATCACCTTCCCTTTGATCTGTTGCTATCTGTGTGAAGTCCTCGGGCTGCGGCTGCCATGTGTACAGTGTGGGCAGGAATGGGTTGGGGGGCTCTGTTCCCTATCACCTTGTTGGTCGCCGTTGCTGTTATTACAGACACAGGTTTTCCTTTGAAGTCCTGACGTTGCGGAGGGTCAGACACTTGTACATACAGACTCCCTCACCATGATATATAGTAACCAGTCAGCGCTGCACGCTATATCAGTAATGGATCCATATGCTGCTGGGCCGTTTTATCTCTCACTATTTGGGAAGGGGGGGGGGGGGGTATTCCCATGGATTATATGTATCTGCACTCCTGTACTCCTCTATATGACAGCCGCCTTCCATGTTACTACAGTAGATAGATACTCGGATTGCACGTTCCGCTTTTATTACAGCATTTGCTATAATGACTATTATTTTTGTTCGTTCCTATTTCTCGGCCACAATCTTCTATCCATAACTCGCGGTTTCTTAAAAAAAAAAAAGGAAAACCGAAACAACATAATAAGTGGTTGCGCTGGCTCGGGCCTAGCTCATTCCTGCAGCATGAGATGCACATGGGGATTTTTTTCTTCCCCCTTTTCTAAGACTCTCTGATCGGACTGTAAATTCTCCCCAGCTTGGAATGTGCCTCTGTGACTGAGGAGCTGACGCCAAGAGGAAAGAGGAGGAGGAGGAACTTTAAGCAACTTCCCAAAGAGAAAGGAGGTGTCCTATTCCTCTGAATTTTTTTTCTTCCCCTGTCACATAGACGGCGTCCCTCTATGAAGGAAAGTAGCATGCCATTAAGTGGAAAGTGGCGCGGCCAAGACCGGGAGGCGAGCCAAGGTAACGTGTACGAGGTAGCTTCACTGTTCGCTGTGTTTTAGACCAATTTGTCAACACGCCGGACACGTCCTCGGACTGGTTAGCGGAGGGGTGTCATGAGGCCACTTTTATGTGGAGCAGAGTAAACAGGTCAGGGTTGTTTAAGGCTTGTGCGTGACGGTCATGAACGCTACGGAAGGTGATGAGGACGGCTGGTCGTTTACTGTGGGAAAAGGTAAAGCAATGCCATGGCAGAGAAGGACGCTTTACATCACGCTGCAATGTGCAGTCATCTGTTTTGCAGCTTTATCGTCCTGTTTTATGGCTGTTTTCGTGCTTGGTTGTAAAGCAGATGTGCGTTTTTTGTTGGCAGAAAAAAAATAGAGTATGACTCAGTGGAATAAGACTTTTAATCACTCATGTATTGGAGTGGCGATCCCTCGGTGACCACAGGTATGTGGACTTCTCTGACCCTGCCGGGGTTCATTGTCCATGCTCGGGTTTTGTTGTTATTGCACCTATGTGTTCGCTCTCTTAGATCCCCATTGGGGTAGCTGGGGAAAGCCTTGCAAACATGGTGAGAACATGGAGTTTGCACACAAGTCCAATCTCAGCCCAGGACCCAGATAATACAATAGAAGGTGCCATCCCTTTAAATAGGGGTGCTTTGTTTGCATCACTTTCCAGCCCCTTGTGTGCTTACAACCCGGCTCACTGACCCTGTAACCAGTGGGTGAAATACCTTGTGTGGATGTAATTGGAAGAAGATGTGCCCGGCCTTATCTCCGCTGTCCTGGCGGAGCTCCGCAGCATATGTTCTTCATATTTCCTACCAAAACTTCAATTAAACGTTTCCTCGCAGGGAAGCCGCCCCCGCAGTGTGTCCCCGATCGCTGCTGCTGCTGATATCATTTATTATTTATAGGGCACACCATCAAAACAGGATTTCGGGAGCGGGGACGGACAGCGTCAGACTTTGTCAGAGGGATGGTACTTTTCCTTCGCTTGCAGACGTGACTGTATTACTGAGGGGTCGGAGGATAGAATGACGCTGTGTATGTGTTACTTTTTTTTCATGCAAAACGACTAAAATTCTTTAGTGCATTGGTCGAAATTGACATTGCTTGATCAGTAACTGTCAAAAGGGTTCACTTACTTTATTTATAGAGTCATTGTGATGGTCTCAGCTCATGAGTTGCACCAATGTAATCTTCTGTGTTGAAAACCATTGTTACTCCTTTAGGAACATAAACTTCTGTTTTGAAGATCCTTAAAGGGATTATCCAGCTTTAGAAAAACATGGCCACTTTCTTCCAGAGACAGCACCACTCTTGTCTCCTGTTTGGGTGGGGTTGTACTAGTCCGTTCCATTGAAGTGAATGGAGCTTAATCACAAACCACACCTGAACTGGAGACAAGAGCGGTGCTGTCTCTGGAAGAAAGCGGCCATTTTTCTCTAAGGGTACAAACACACACACCGTATATGCAGCAGATACGCAGCAGATCTGCAGCAGATTTGATGGTGCAGATTTGATGCTGTGTTCAGTTATTTAGATCTAATCTGCTGCGTATTTGCTGCGTATCGCAGCAGTAAATACGCTGCGTATACGGTGTGTGTGTTTGTACCCTCAGGGTACAAACACACACACCGCATACGCAGCAGATCTGCAGCAGATGTGATGCTGTGTTCAGTTATTTAGATCTTATCTGCTGCGTATTTGCTGCGTATCGCAGCAGTAAATACGCTGCGTATATAGTGTGTGTGTTTATACCCTAAAGCTGCATAACCCCTTTAAAGGAGCCTTCCCCATATTAAACCTTATCCCCTATCCACAGTGCAGCACAATGGGCAGAAGTCCTGCTGTCCGCAGCTTCAGTCACTTAGGAAACAATCGACCCCCCCCCCCCCCCCACCACCATTCTTGTGATCAGTGGGGGTCCCAGCAGTCAGACCCCTGCTGATAGTTGTCTCCTGTCCTGTGGAGGGTGGATAACCTTTTAGGGTACAAACACACACGGCATATACGCTGCGTATTTACTGCTGCGATACGCAGCAGATACGCAGCAGATTAGATCTAAATAACTGAACACAGCATCAAATCTGCTGCGTATCTGCTGTGTGTGTTTGTACCCTAAATCTTGGGATCTTGTGAATTCCCCCTTACAGTCCTTTGTTTTATGGTTTATGAACCCTGAATATAAAATCATCTTGTTGTTGGTGTAAGAGGCAGGTAAGATATATTATGGTGGTATTCTCTGTACTGATACTTATATTACCTTGTATTGTGTAGTGTACGTCCGTCCGTGGACTCTTACTTATCGCTCCTAACACTTGTGATATAGCTGTATAAATATTTTTTATTTATCAGGGTGTAAATATAGACTGGTGTACTGTACATTGCACATAGCAACCAATCACTGCTCAGCTTTCAGCTCTGGTAAAATGAAAGCTGAGCTTTGATTGGTTGCTGTGGGCAGGTTACACCTGTGGATACTTTACACCCTTTGATAAATCTGGGCCTAATTGTTTCACAGTCCTTAGAGCATCACTATAATACAAATGTCTTGTTCAACTCCCAATGGCCCAGAGTCTCTTGTTCTGGAGGACCTGGCTGGCCTGTCTTGCATTACTTACACAACCTATTAATTTGAATGGGCGGTACTTATTAGCTACTGTATGTCCTGCAGGAAGTGGTGTATTCTATGCAATCTGAGACAGTGCTCTCTGCTGCCACCTCTGTTCATGACAGGAACCATCCAGAGCAGCAGCAAGTCTCCATAGAAAACCTCTCCATTTTCCAGACTGGAAAGAATATTCCACTTCCTGCAGGACATACATCCCCATTAACCCCCTGCCTGCCGAAGTTCCAGCACCCGATCTTCCAATTCAGATTCTTTTATTGTAGCATGGCAGAAAAAACCACAAACAACAAAACCTGACAATCGCTGATGCGTTTCGTTCTGTTCAGATTTTAATCGTAGCAACCTGTTCCACGTTCCAGCCGCATCTGAGGTTCCTCTAGGTCCCGCGCAGCCAATCGGTGCATGGCCCTGCTGCAGTCACCAATTGGGATTGGCTGCGCGGGACCTTTGGGAGCCTCAGATGCGTCCAGATCATGGAACATGTAATGTATCATCCTGGCTTCAGGGGGTTAAAGGGGGTTACCCAGTGCTACAAAAACATGAACACGACTCCTGTCTTCAGTTCAGGTGCGGTTTGCAATTAAGCTCCATTCACTTCAATGGAACTGAGCAGCAAAACCCCGCCTAAGCTAGAGACAAGAGCAGTGCTGTCTCTAATGTTTTTGTAGTGTTGGATAACCCCTTTAATGGGGCCGGGACAATGACAATCCCGCTGCGGATATGTCTGCTGCGGATATGTCCAGTGTGAATCTAGCCTAAGATTGGATATTGGGATCTCTCATAACCATCACCTGTAATAAAATAAATACTTTCATCAGAGAGCGTTATGCAGGTTACATCATAAAGCATGGCTCCTGCTGTAATGTCACTTCCAGCACCGTGTCTCATTTCGAGACCATCTTTCTGCTACAGGATAGAGAGCCAATAGCGTCCTGAGCAGCGTCCGCCTTCCATAGAGGTTAAACAGATTGCATGCTTGGAAGGTTTAGTTTGGTATAAGCACAGCAGATATTTCAGGTATGTTATTAAGCACATTGGAATAGACAGACTTGGCTTTACTTGCTCTCTCCTATTCCTGAAGGCATGGATGGGAATCCTGTAACATTCCTCTGACTGCACATATCATTGAGCCGCACGGTGTGACAACCCCTCTCCTGCTCATGAAGGTTGTGAGAGTTGTCACCGTTCCTGGCATCTACATCCATTACATCTGTCCTTACTCTTCTAGCGTCCTCCTCCTCCTCCATGCTTATTTCCATACTTTTCTCCATATACAGCTAGATTGCCTCAATGGGAACCACCCTCAGAGCCACCTCTGGGCCCTACATTCATCTCAAGATTGAGAGACACCCCCCCCCCCCCCCCCAGCCAGTTTGTGACCACTAGGGTTCATTTGAAAGCCAAAAATGGCCAAGTACCCATGGTTAAGTACCTAATCCTGAGCATAGGCCATCAATGATATTTCAGAAACCCCCTTTAAAGGAGTTATCCAGCGCTACAAAAACATGGCCACTTTCCCCCTACTGATGTCTCCAGTTTCGGTGGGGTTTCAAACTCCGTTCCATTAAAGTAAATGGAGCTTAATTGCAAATCGCACCTGAACTGGAGACAAGAGCGGGGGGAAAGTGGCCATGTTTTTGTAGCGCTGGATAACCCCTTTAAGGCTTGTAAGTCAGTTGAACGTTGACACAGAGGAAGGTTATCTATAGGTGGCACTATGGAGACTTCTTCTTCCAAAGACAACAGGTTTGCACAGTTTATTCCCATGAAGCATTGCTTGTACAACTCTATACACCATTGGGTTTTCTCTTTGAGTACCAGTACCCATGAAGACAGTTCTTCTCTTCTGTCCTTGACCAACCTGCTGCCACGTGCTGCTATCCATGTTGGTGTCATGCAATTCTATTGATGATTGGGTGCCAGTATGAAGTTGTGTCGGAGACTGGTACAGCCATGTTCTTGCACTATTATTGTGTATGTATGTAACACCTATTCGTTTGTTTGTTTTTCTAGGTTGAGAATGTGGATCTCTTCTCTGTTCGCGAATGGTGGCTTCATAATACCTGGAAACCCTTTGGTAATCCAACCATATAAAACAACTGCCTGCTGAACACCATAAACTGGATCCACCATGAGGCCAAAAACTTTTCCCACAACCACGTACTCTGGAAACAGCAGGCAGAGACTGCAGGAAATCCGGGAGGGATTGAAGCAGCCTTCCAAACCACTGTCTCAGGGTATATCGGTGGGACCTGCCAATGACGGCCTAATTGACTCTAAAGTTCTTCCTGGCAAAGATGCAGGAAGACAGCAGCAGCAGCAACAACAGCAGCAGCAGCAGCAGCTACGGCAGCCGGCCAAGTTTGCGCCCTACCAGAAGGCTCTTCGAGAGATCCGCTACTCCCTTCTACCCTTCGCCAATGAATCTGGAAATCTAGCAGCAGTAGAGGTGAACAGGCAGATGCTTCAGGACCTGGTGAAAGTTGGCTGTGATCAGGTACGGGACAAGACAAGACAAGTCTTGGATTAAAGCATAAAGATTTATCCAGTCTAGACTAGTGACTGGTGGTCATGGACCAATTACTAAACCTTCTGGTAATGCACTACAGTACAGATGGCCATGTACAGTCGTAGAGGCTGGGCTGAGCTGCAGCATGCACGCCTCCTCCATCCCCCACTCTCTCTTGGCTTTTAGCACTGAACTTTGACCATCAATTATGCAGGGCAGGGAGGCATGGCAGAGGGAGGAGGCATACATGCTGCAGCTCACCCCAGTCTATAACAAAACATAGTGTGATAAATTTGCACAGCTTAGATACAGCTGTCATTTGTTTTATCTCCCTATCAACCATACCTGCAGCTCTGAGCATCATATCAGATTATCCATAATGGATTACAAATCATGGTTGCTTTCTTCCGTAAATACTGCCACACATGTCAACAGGTTGTGTGTGGTATTGCAGCTCATCTCCATTCGCTTCAGTGGGGCCGAACTGCAATTCTGTTTCGAAAAAAAGCAGACATGGTTTTTGTAATCCTATTTAATCCCTTATATATAGGTAATATATAGCGTTGGAAAGATAACTCTTACTTGTTTGTTGTAATGACTATTGATAATGCATACAAAGGCAGCCAATGTAGACCCGGCCCTAGGGTGATGCTTTCCAATGCAAAGTGTCATTGTCGGCTACATTCACCCCAGTCATGTCTTGTCGAGGATGTATAAATATATGGACCAGATTGTAGAAATTCTCTTCCAAAGATAAAGCAGTCGCCCTCCTAACCGGCCTAATCCCATTGCATACCAGAGTGCGGAGTATTTAGAGTCTGAGGTCTCGACACAGTCTTCAAGAGGAATCTAGGATGGCCGGGATGTTTTCATGCTAAGCTGGTCTGCACCTACTAGGTCTTGTCATGTGCATTACATGTTGGTCTTGGAATTTAAGTGTTGGCTTATCTTTCTTTTTATTGATTGCCTTCCTCAATTCCTTTGATCTTTATGGCTTGGGTTGCATTTTTAGAAGTTTTTTTTCCTCCACTTGATTAGAGTCTCCAAGTGTATTGTGGAGTTAATGAGTAAACATAGATGCAGCCGATGAGGGGGTATAGCGCCCCTTCGCCTCCAGATGTTTTAGAACCACAACTCCCAGCATGGTATGGCATCTGCCTGAGATGTAGTTGGAGAGTCACCAGTTGGAAACCACTACTTGACGGGATGTACCCTTTTATACATAGCTTTAGCCAGAGTTTTCTAGTCTCTAATATTGACTACATGGCGATAGATGGAGCACCCCCCCAACCCCCCCTCACTATGTAGAATTTAAAACAACATAATAATAATTATAATAATAATTTTTATTTATATAGCGCCAACAGATTCCGCAGCACTTTACAATTCTGGGGGTACATACATGGACAAAAAATAGACATTACAGAGAGATACATATAGTTATCCATACATGAGGAGTGAGGTCCCTGCTCGCATGCATGAGCTTACACACTATCAATTAAATATTGTTGAGTATATAATATTTACAGCTACATTAGTAATGACACAGTCTTGGGTCACTTCCTTTCTATTACCTTTTTCTGTGCAAGAACTTGTGCACAAAAACGGAGTTAACATCCAGTGGTACATAACCCAGGAAGCGATTATGCTTTGTGGAAATCTTGCAATTTACATTCTCACCACTAGGCGTAAAACTAAGCTGTTCTGTCTGTGATGATAAGGAGGAGGCTGCCATAAAGTGATCTGTGCAGCATTACAGTAAAAGATGACACCAATAGATGGGAGACAATAGGTGAAGCTCAGAGCTCGGTCTTTCCCTACTTGTGGAATGACTTTTGCAAAGGTCACAGAGTACATCCAGCTTTCCATTCGTGTTAATGAGACAGATCTGGTGGGGTCCATAGGGCTCACTGTAAAGCATATCACTAAATGCTGTTAAAAAAAAGATCAGACAAGATGGCTGCCTGCATAATAATATATGAAAATTGAATAAGAAATTACAGGAAATAGTATCTGGCTCTTATAAGTAAAAAATTTAAAAAAATTTCTAGGTGATAAATGCCCTTTAAGTGGCCAGAAAGTTGCCTTTTACAAGGTCTTTAGGAAATTCATCATTCTCCATGGTGAGTATAGGGATTATTACCAGTTCTATAATCTGGATGTCACCTGATTTGTCCCCTTTTTTGCTACTTTGCTCCAGGATATAAGTTGTTCTCACTTGTAGAGTCAAGGATGTAGCTGAGATATTGCCAGAATTATTTATTTTTAAAGCACCCTTGATTCCAGAGCGCTATACAAGCAATAAGGGGTGACAAACAGAACATTACAAAATCAAAACCCATTACATGAATGGGGTAAATGGCAGACTGATACATAGTGGTAGAGGACCCTACCCATAAGGGCTTACAATCTACAGTACTATGATATAGAGGATGGGGCTCCACTTTGAGGGTCCCTTAAAGGGTGTTCCCATAACTCCCATTATGAAAAGAGAGACTGTAGGCGGCTGGTGCGGTCTCTTCATCCATGTCCCATGGGCGTTTCGGGAACAGTCACGTAAATGTTGTCTGCTTTGGAAAGCCCCTTTTCCACGTTCCCAATTGGCAGATAGGGGTTTTCCATACAGAACAAGACCTGTAATTTCATGAAAACCTAATTTCAACCTATTGCTGTTGTTGGGTAGATGCCGTATTTTTTTTAATTTTTTATTATAGTCTGTCCATTAATATCCTCATTGTATATTATTATATGCTGCTTGAAGATACGGAAAATGTAGCTCTGGTGCTGAATCATGGCTAATGTATAAATCCATGTTCCTGGCGGTTGCGGTGCAGCCCATCCTGCTCCAGTCGGGTCTTATTAGGATACAGACATACCTCTCCCATGAAGAAAGTAAACTCATACATATTAGGGATTTTTGCATATATTTTCTGAAGTGCACATGCAACTTTTTTTTTTTAAAGACCGTCCAGCTATTTTTGTGTATGCTGCAGATTTGGGAAGTATATGAATTCCTTCCTGGCGTTGGGATGTTCACAGGACATATGATAGCGTCTGGTTATTGCAGGTTTTTCCAGTGCACCATTAAAGTGTGTGTGTGTGTGTGTGTATATATATATATATATATATATATATATATATATATATATATATATATATATCTATATATATAATCTATATATATATATATATATATATATATATATATATATATATATATATATATATATATATATATATATATATCTATATTACATAGAAGAGGAGAGAGACATATGGGTTAACCAGGTCCTGCATTCCAGAGTGCAAATAGTGGAGCAGTGTGGTCCTGGGTGGGGGGCGGCCTGAGTTTCCTTGCAGTTTCTCCAGCCGGTTACTGGGAGAGGAAATGTGTCAGGCTAATTACAAGCATTCCAGGCTTTTTCCAGGGGGGTGTTGTCTCTTCCTTACCATTGAATTGGCTGTGCAGGACAAAGCATGTAAAGAGAATTATTACTGGCTGCAAACATGAAGAAAATGTAAAGTATGAACATCAGGAATTCTTTTTTTTTTTTGTCCATAAATCTATGTGAAAGGAAAATGATCCCCTTAATGTCGCAGTCATTGTGTCATGCGGAGTCACTGCCGGCGTGCGTTTTATTCACTAGGAGAAGTCGTCTCTCTGGTTACAAGCAATTAAGTGTTTTACCCCGCAGTGAAAATTCTTCAATTATGTAATATACAAGTGCTGAAGATGTCTATAAACCTGAGATCTCATGGACTGCCGCTGTATGGATGCCATGAGGGATTTAACAACCAGGTTTCTGGGGTATAAAAGTCACCGATTTTTGGCTATTTTTGTTGTTTTGCGCTCCTTTAGCCTCTTTGGAAGTGACAAGTAAAGTGGAAGGACAGCTGTCATCCGAGCAGCTATTGTATATGTATAAGCAGTTTAGATTTAGACCACTTAGTTTGCTTACTTTATGCCAAGATTTTGGCATATTTAAAGCCCCCCATTAAGCCATGCCCTTTGCTGAGTCCGGCTGAAAAATTTTGGCATTGCAGTAACAATTCTGCTTCAATAAGCAAGTTTTGCCTGGAGTGTTCCTTTAAAAGACCTACTAATCCTAGGTAGCAGGTTATAGAAACTCAGTTTTATGGGGTTTTTATAACGCACACTTGCTGCAGTATCATCTGTTTTATCCCAGCTCTGCAGCGTCAATTCATTACTGTATCATTCACCATTTTTCAGATTTCAGACTGCATTCTCTCTCTTTCTACTGAAGTACTCAATCAAGAGTCTCCACTGATGCACCCAAAAATTAAAATATGCAAAACAAGAGTCCGTGGAGCCTCGGTTGCGAGTCTCAAAACACGGGATAGCCAGATATTTCTAGCCTGTTGTCACGGGGCGCCTCCATGATGGAGAGCGCATCACACCACCCTGATAGATAGCCCCTTAAAGAGGATGTACCACCAGGTACATCCTCTTTAACCTGACACAGGGATAACATGGCGCCGTCACAGGGAAGCCGATGCCGCGGTCCGTTTTTCCTGTACATCGACGTTCTTTCCACAGTTACCGGCCGGTGCTCAAGCACTGGAGGTAGGCCGGCCCGCCCCAGTGGGAGGGATTTCCCTCCCCTCTTTGACGCGGCTCCTTTGATTCTAACAAGTATTTGAACATAAATAAGGGAAACAACAGGGTGGCCCCTTTATGTCAATGTCTAACTCAAGGTGCGAGTATTGCGATCATGACAAGGGCTTGCCAAGGCAGGCATCCATCCACAGACAGCAGTTTCAGGGTATTTGCCCCTCATCAGTGTGGAGCAGGATTCTGGCTGGTTGGGGCAATGACAAATCAACCAACAAGACACAGTAATCACTGAACTCAAGGAGAACAGTGAAAAAATTCCAATGAAGTACTCAATCAAGAGCCTCCACTTGAGTTCAGTGATTATTGTGTTTTTTTGGTTGATTTGTCATTGCCCCTGATAGCCAGAATCCTGCTCCATGCTGATGAGGGGCAAATAACTCGAAACGGCTGTCTGTGGATGGATGCCTGCCTTGGCAAGCCCTTGTCACAATCGCAATACTCGCACCTTGAGTTAGACTTTGACATAAAGCGGCCACCCTGTTTCCCTATTTATGTTCCAATACTCATAACCGAGTGGGACTTAAGGGGCTATCTATCAGGGTGGTGTGGTGCTCTCCCCATCATGGAGGCACCCCGCGGCAACAGGCTAGAGAGATCTGGCTATCCCGTGTTTTGGGACTCGCAATTGAGGCTCCACGGACTCTTGTTTTGCATATTCTCTCCCTTTCTAATCTATCACTCCCATGATGCATCCAACATGGGCAGCTAGACCTAGTACCAACTCTCCCTGATGGAAGTATGGTGTAATAATCCTCATTTCTATAAGTCTGAGAGGCTGAACTGACATCCAATCTATTATAACTGTTACAGGAGCTAATATAATAGAATAGTCCATAGAGTTCCATCGTACAGGAGGTTCCACTGGCTGGGATGGTGACCTCTATAGGGAGCACAGGACCACAGGGGGCGGGGCTCACCATAAGATTATAATAACTGAACAATAGGATTACAGGAATTTTCTGAAAGAAATAACTAAATGGGGTAACACTTATTGAGCAATATTATTACTAATAAAAAAGAAATATAAAGGCTTCAAAATGCAAACACACATATATTAAAGGGGTAGGTCACGGAAAATGTTTTTCTTTCAAATCAACTGGTGTCAGAAAGTGCCAGAGATTTGTAATTTACTTCTATGATGATTATTAAAAATCTCAAGTCTTCCAATACTTAGCAACTGCTGTATGTCCTGCAGGAAGTGGTGTATTCTTTCCAGTCTGGAGAGCAGGAGAGGTTTTCTATGGGGGAGCTACTTCTCTGGATAGGCCCCAATATGGACAGAGGTGGCAGCAGAAAGCACTGTGTCTGACTGGAAAGACCACTTCCTGCAGGACATACAGCAGCTGATAAGTACTGGAAGACTTGAGATTATTTTTTTTCTAGAAGTAAATTACAAATCTTAGCCACTTTCTGGCACCAGTTGATATGAAAGAAAGAACTTTTTGGTGAACAACCCCATTAATTCTTGTAATAGGAAGAGTATTAATCACAAGGTCTTTGTGTTCTCTCACAGTCTACAGTGACCAATAGATCCGGCATCCTGGTGCATGTGTCATAGAACAGGCCGCCTTGCCCTCCTACGTTATAAGCTGTAAGGTTTCTATTGCTTCTATTACATATCTTATATAATTGTATCAGGGACGGCAGAGACAATGTCCTGATCCTCTATGTACTTCCTCTCACTCCCTATCACCTCTGGTCTGTGTGTTTGGCAATGATTTATTGCAGGAAGAAGCTTGGTGAGACACGCCAACCACCTGGATTTCCTCTGGACTGGCACTGTCTGAGTAGGGAAGGATAGGGAGTGGAGGTGTCCCTTCCCTTGCCCTGAATATGTTCAGAGTATAAATCAATTGCATGGCAGCTCCTGTAAAAATGTTACGTATGCTGCACTATAATTATTGTTACTGCTGCAGTGTAGGCATTTTCACTTAAAGGGGTACTCCCACCCTATTAACGTGAACCTGTCATTTCAGCCAACTTCATAGTGACATCAAAAGTTGTGATCTGTGGGGGTCTGCTGATCACTAAAACAGAGGCTGAGAGCACTGTGCCCTTCTTCTCTGCTCAGCTCCCATTAGACAACCAAGCCTGCAGTATACAGGTGCGGACAGTCAGTTACTTATGGTGCATTTACACAGAAAGAGTTATCTGACAGTATTTTGAAGCCAAAGCCAGGAATGGATTTGAAAAGGGGAGAAATTGCAGTGTCTCCTTTATGATCTGTTCTCTGTTTATAGTCCGTTCCTGGCTTTGGCTTTAAAAATCTGTCAGATATATCTGTCTGTGTAAACGCACCATTAGCCTTACCACTTACCCACTGCTGCTGTTCCACTTGGTCCTTGATGATCTTCACCTCCTGATCCCATCTAGACACATAGAATTAGGTTGAAATGCCCAATCAGCCAATGACTTGATTCTGAAGTGACCCATATCTATTGAACGGGCATTTCCATGCTTGGGAAGAGCATCAGCAGGGGTGAGGTGAGTAATTTGTTTTTTTTTTGTCCCCCCCCCCCCAGCTCAATCTGGCCATTTTAACACATTTTATCCCCCTTAAAGCACTGGAAAGCAGGACCCTCTCTGCCAGTCGTTTTTTCTTCTGCTGAATATTCAAAGCCATTATGTCCAATAGGTTGTGCCAGGAAAGTTGCTTATTATTAGAAAGCCAAACATTTTGGGTGTAGACATATAATCATTGCTGGGTAATTGCTGAGGAAGGTTATAAACATGACTGTTAAACTTGGCAAGGTACGTAGTCTACAGCCATGAGTGGCAGGATGAGCGTCCTCACCAGGGGTATATCCCGTATTACCTGCGATTTATGGGAAGAAACCAGACTGGTCACACATTCTTGTCTTGCAGCGCTGACTTCCTGATGGACGTCTTCCAGATCTGCAGGACAAGTGTCTGGTTTTAACTGTGTTTTTTTTTTTTTTTTTTTCTTCTTTTTTACACCTCACACAGCCCCATAGAATAAAGGATAAAAGCGCTATAAGCCTGGGAATGGAGCAATTTTAAGGAACATATATTTGTTAACAATGGTTTGAATTTTTTACAGGCCATCAGATACAATATAAGTTATACATGTTATATATCATTGTAATCATAACAACTTGAGGAACATGCATAACAATCCAGTTTTACCATAGGGCGAACGGCGTAAATGCAAAACTCCCCGAAATCAAAACAAATTTGTTTTATTTTTCAATTTGACAGCGCAAATGATTTTTTTACGGTTTTGCAGCATATTTTATGGAAAAATAATGCCTGTCATTGCAAAGAACTATTTGTTTCACAAGAACTAAGTGCTCAAATAAGTCTCTAGGTGAAAAAATGCAAGCGCTATGGACTTTTAAACATAAAATGGAAAAAGCATAAGCGCAAAAACGAAAATTGGCTTTGACCTTAAGGGGTTAAGGTACCTCTGCTTCATCAGCTTACAAAGTATGGGGTTCAAATATGTGCTGTTAGGGTTCCCAGTATATAAATATACACCAGTATATAGATTTCAGAGGTACATCTAATAGCTCAGCATCCCCCTACCTGTAAAATGACCTCTATAAAGGTCACTGAGCATAACTAGAAGCTTTTCTCAAGTATCTGAATGAGACAGCTCCTATGTATTGTGTCCTATGGTCTCTAATTAATTTTAAAAGGTGTTACCCACTATGAGGGTGCCCTCACACCTACCGACCCGCAGCGTCAACAATCCCGTATTACCTGCGATTTATGGGAAGAAACCAGACTGGTCACACATTCTTGTCTTGCAGCGCTGACTTCCTGATGGACGTCTTCCAGATCTGCAGGACAAGTGTCTGGTTTTAACTGTGTTTAGATTCAGCATTTGGTGTAACTTGTATTTCCCGACGTGTTTTTACAGCTATAGCTACCACCCTCATCCTGTGTGCTCGTGGTGATCTTCATTCTTGGTGCAACACAGGAGGTAGAAGTTTTGTCCAATTGTCAGTGAATTTATTCAGCAAATCTTTTTTTTTGGGGGGGGGGGGGGTTGTTTTTTTTCAGTAGCAGATCGGCGCTGGCACGGAGATGTCGGTGGTGCTGTCCTTTTTTTTTTTTTTTTTTTTTTTTAAACCCTCCCATTTCCCACGGTCTGTAGTGTTCTTTGACCGTGCATTGGCCCGGCTCTATACACTGAGGTGGGCCTGCTGCCCCCCAGTGTGGCAATATCCCCTCAATTAATGGAGCCGAGTCACAGGTTAGGGAATATCACGACACTGGTGGGCGGCAGGCCCGCCCCAGTGCATTTAGCACTGAAGGCATCCTTAAAAACATTTTAGGATATCCACCTCACTATGTTCTGATCAAGAATTAAGAAAAATTGTGAAAAGTGTGATAGCTCTTTGCACTTTGCAACTGCACAATATACATTTAAAGGGGTTATCCAGGTTTAGAAAAAGTACAGCTACTTTCTTGCATAAACAGCACCACCCTTGTCCTTGGGTTGTGTGTGGTATTACAGTTCAGCTCCATTCACTTCAATAGAACTAAAACCTGCACCCAAACTGAGGACAAGAGTGGCACTATTTCTTAAGGATAGTGGCCATGTTTTTGTAATCCTGAATAACCCTTTTATTTACCATGAGCCTGGATTCACTGCAGTCCTTTACTTCCTCCCTGCTCTTGTCAGGCGTTGTTTCACTAACATTACCCATCTGAATAGAGCAGAGTGTAGCTTACAGCGTATACAACACTTGGTTATCTCCGCCGGTCCTATAGACGGTGCACAAATGCGATTGCCGCTTCATTTAGACCCCTGTCCTGGTGGCTGCTGAGGTTCTCTGGAGCCAAACTTCAGCAGCTATAAAATCATCCCCCATCCTGTAAATTAAAGTACACATGGGAGCCAATCCTTTTCACGTATCAGGGAGTGCCTAGCTGTCTGCATGGTTTTATGGAAAACTAGCACAACTCGCAACAGAGTCCTGTGCTTACAGCAGCATCAGCACTCACTCATGCAGGCAGTCTCTATGTTTCTGTAAGTTCATGTGAAATAGGAAGTTAAGTAAAGTTATCAAATTAAAGGAGAAGTCCGGCGGGGGCAGGGGAGAAATTGATTACAAGTATGGACTTACCTCTCCCCGTGCCTGCGGTGAGCAGCGGGACCCCCGCCAGAAGGCATTTCTCCCCAAGTTGTGATGACGGCGGAGTCCTGTCCCGGCTGATGGACTGGCTACTCAGCCAATCACGGACATCAGCCGAGTCTTGACGTGTCAACTCTGGAGAGCCCGAAGCCCGGCGGGGGTCCCATGACTGGTCCCACCGCTCACCGTGGGCACTGGGAGAGGTAAGTCAGTACTTGATTTTCCCCCCTGCCAGCTGCTGTATTTTATAGTCCGACGGACTTCTCCTTTAAATGTACTAACACCCCCCCCCCCCCTTCCCCATCCCATATGTAATTATTTTCCTGCCAATTATTAAAAGTCTTCTCCATTTGGAATTTTCACTATTTTGGAATCATTTCAACCTCATCTTCCAGAAACCGACAAGTATTTTTGTGATAAGAAGTGCGGTGCGAGACTGGGGAGGTTCGCTGAGGATTTCATAGCAGACAGTGTGATGTAGATAATGTAGATCAGCGCTCGCATAGTTTGCAATGTCTCCAGTGAATTATTTACTCTGTAGTGTAGTTGCCTCCTGTGAAGGTATGAGCAGTATGTATATCTTACACATTCCTCTCTGGATATAATTCATGTATTGGCTTTGACTAGACATGTTTTTTACTTTCTCTAAATTTCTAAACTTTTTTTGTGATGTGAAAAATGTATTTCTTTGAGCATTATAAAGGTCATTCTGGGGGAAAAAATAGGATATTCCCATGAGGTTCACTATGCCGCATTCATCTTGGCTTCCAGTGAGTACATAAGGCATATGGCTGTATTGGGGCCCCATATGGGATTGTGCCATAATAGTTTATCCCTAGTGAGGTATGGATCTCATGTCATAAGGCCAAGATGGGTTCACATCACGATTCTGCCATCTGTGTCACATATACGTCAGCGGACTGTCAAAATGGGATGGTGACCCATACTTGCATGTACAGGCTCCATTGACTAGTGACGACATTCATGTATATGTGTATTTACTTGGACTCCAAAGCGCTGCACGCCTCTCTTTTGAGTCTGGGTAAATACACATGTATGTGCGGGAAATGGCCTGAAGGTAGTCGCTAGTTGACTATGTTTGGGCCCCTAAAGGGTTATTCCCTATCTATAGGATAGGAATAACAAGGTGATCACTGGGTGTCTGACCACTGGACACACGCTGATCCCAAGAAATGGGGACACAGTTGTTCAGTTCACTCTGGGTGGTCGAGACAACCGCCACACGCCAGCTGAATTCTGTGCACAAGCCCTATTCTAAGGGCCATATTACACGGAGCAATAATCGTTCAAATCAGGCCGATTATCGCTCTGTGTAATAGATAGAACGATCAGTCGATGAAATGATCATTGGCTGATCATTTCTTTAGGTCCTTACCTAAAATCGCCGGACACCGATAGCAACGTGCGGCTGGTGATTGTAGTATAAAATAATAAAGTATTTACTTACGACACTTGGAGCCCCCCCCCCTTATATCAATTTCCAACATGTGGCTATAACATGTCAGAAGTTTGTTCTAATGATAGGTACCCTTTAAATTAAGAGTTAAAGGATGGAAGCTGGTAGGAAGCGGTCCATCACCCATCGTATGGTATGGCCAAGATGAGAGCCCAGTAGGAGTCCAAGGATAAGCTTTTAATACATTACCAATATTGTCATTCAGTCTAGAGACCATTTAGGATCACATCTAACTGGTCATGATCCTAATCCTCCTTATTTGTATACATGTATACCATCTCGGAGCTCCAGTCTATATTTGGAGGCCTGGGTGACACGGTACAGCTCGTGTCCTCCTTGGGTTGCCCACGTTTTATCTAGTCCAGACGCATTATTTTTGGAGTCTGCATGCTTTTGCAGAATTAGTTCTAAACATTGCTGCCTGGACACATGCTGCACATTGCTGGAAGGCCATAGTCGCTGGATTCGTAAAGCCGGACTAGAAAAGAGATTCCTGACATAAGAAGTTCTCTTTTTTAGAGCCACATAGGAAAACAGGTGGGGAAAATTGTCACATGTCCATAAGTCGTAATATATTGGTTTATTATGTCAGCAAGTTTACTTTTTCCATAGTCCCAGTTCATACAATGAGAAACACTAGATTATATTATTTTTCTGCTGCTGCTTCTTTCTTGCTTCCCCTTATTTCTCCATTTTTCTTCCTTCTTGTTCTCCATCTTTTTTATTTTTATAATTTTTTTTAATGCTAAAAATATGATTTATAACAGTTTTCAGCTTTTCCTCTCGGTATAATTAAATGTAATATACAGGGACCATAACATTTTAAAAGGGTACTTTTGGAGATTTTTTTTTCTTGAAATCAGCTGGTGCCAGAAAGTTATAGATTTGTAAATTACTTCTATTAAAAAAAAAAAAATCTCCAGTCTTCCAGTACTTATCAGCTGTTGTATGTCCTGCAGGAAGTGGTGTATTCTTTCCAGTCTGACACAGTGCTCTCTGCTGCCACCTCTGTCTGTGTCAGGAACTGTCCAGAGCAGGAGAGGTTTTCTATGGGGATTTGCTACTTCTCTGGACAGTTCATGACACAGACAGAGGTGGCAGCAAGATTTTTATAAATGAGCAAGGATTCATTATGGATTTTCCCAACTGAGTTCAATGAAAAAATAATCCTCAAATTTTAAATGTCGTGTATTTATGTGGATTGTTAAGGAAAAATTCACCCAAATTCCTCTCAAAATCTGCAGAGATTTGGTGCAAATCTCCCTGTGAATTTATTCTTCTATTAAATCTCTTCATATAAACTGCATATTATTGTGCTGCTCTATAACATCCTGTCTGCAGACCAAAAAACATGAGTAATATGACCGGTTCCCTCATTGAGCCTAATGCTTATGTCAGTAGGACTTGATCAGGACATGTTTCCAGCCTCCAGATATAGACAAGAGAGAGTACAGAGCTTGACAATGGGGAACAGTTATCCATGGTAAAAAATGCCAATGTGAACAGAGCCTTAAAGGAGAAGTCTGGTCAGACACATTTTTTTTTTTTATTAAGTGCTGGGGAGGGGGAGGATAAAAGAAATAACATGCTCTTACCTCCCCGCTCCAGCGCTGGTGGCCACAACCTGCTGCTCTGTTCCCTGGGTATCCGGTTGCCTCCTGGTCTGAACGGGGGCCTGGGTCGTGACCTGTCAGGTGCGCTCAGCCAGTCAGCGGCTGTAGTGGGGTCCCGCCTTGGCCGCTGACTGGCTGGGCGGACTTCACATGTGACGACCCAGGTCCCTGCTCAGACCAGGAAGCAGACGGGGAATGGAACGGCAGGATGCGGCCACCAGTGCTGGAGCCGGGGAGGTAAGGGCATGTCATTTCTTTTATCCTCCCCCGCTCCAGTACTTTCTATAAAAATGAGGCTGGCCGGACTTCTCCTCTAAAGAGTCAGTAATAAGTGTCAGTAATAGATATGACATTTTACAAGTTTTGCTCATTCGGAGTCTGGGTTCAAACCCCTCCTGATGGCTAAATAGAGCTGGCTTACTGTAGATATACCGGACACTATAACAGAATAGTATTGCTTAGCCTTACAGACGCTATCTGAACACCCAGACCCTGACCGACATGTCCTTAACGGTGTGACTTGTTAAAAGTTTTTTTTTTTTTTTTTTAATCAATTCTTTATTTTCTTTTATAAACAATGAAAAAGAACAGGGGACAGAGAAGCATGTCCTGGTCAACACGCACAAAAGGTGGTACATCAAGATCATGGGTACACTGTGCGTACGTACAAATGAACATCTGGGGGAAAGTCAAGCCCGAACAAAGCCCTTGTAGCAGTATACAGCAATGTCCCTTATCACGGTGAGGGGTTGCTGTCTTCAGTAGATACTCTTGCGGAGTTCAGGGAGAACCGACACCAAAACAGAAGTATTCGACTCATCATGGATAAGCGTTTTACTCACGTCAGGTTCAATGATTCCTTAGGGAGTAGCGGTGACATAATAATTCCATAGAAAAAGCGATTGGCACTATCGCGATGTGAACTGAGCCCTATTTGTATACCCCGCTGATATTCTGCCAATAGTCATTAAGTGGGGTGCTGCCTCCGTGATAGTGGAGATTCCAACACTATAACAATAAGCAAGAAGATGAACGGTAGGGCACTCACCATAAAACGTGACTTTTATTTCAGTCCATTAATAGTCGGTCAGTTACAAATATAACAAATCTTCTACATTTACATAGAAGACTATAGTCGGTCAGTTACATAATAAAACTAATCTTCTACATTTACATAGAAGACTAGGACCCAAACACAGGATTAACAAAAGACACATAACATAGAGGAATGGTGGAGATAGGTGGGGGGTGGGGAGGTAAAGCCAGGGTTAGAACAATAGGGAGAGGTGCTGGGCTGGGCACTGACCAAGGATACCAGGAGCAAATCCTTATTTGAGTATAAACTAGTTGGAAAATAGACTAGTTGGCGGGTGGGCTGCCACCAGCTGAAGTTCTAGGGGATGTGGGGTTTTTTTTTTGAGGGACGGAGAGGCAGGGGGCTGCAAGTTTAAAAGTAGTTTTTTAGGACAATAACTGCATCACGGACCCCAGGACAGATCTTGGATTAAAAGCAGCTATCCGACGGTACGAGCGGTTTTGGGGGGGTCAGACTGTGGATACAGAGTCGCTTTAATTCCTCTAGCCTACAAATTTGATTGACTTTATCGGTACATTGTGCTAGGGAAGGGACTGTCTGACTCAACCAGTGAAGGAGGGTAAGCAATTTAGCAGCTGTTACTTAAAGTGAATTTTTATGGAATGGGATCGTCTTGTGGCATAGCCCCAAGGCCACTTAACAGATCTAGAGCAGACTATGTCAAAAGTTTTTTTTAAAGTGACGGTAAAACTTTATCATTTGCTGGGCCTGATGCAAAGTGCCCAACCCAGTCAATGATGTAATTGTAAGCGACATATACAGCCATTACCTCAGGAGGGCAGCACACATGTCAGTAGACACTTTATTTGTTTAAACATAGGAAAGTTACGGAGTCACTACAATATAGATGGCGGTAATTCTGACATTAACTTTGATGAGCTCCAATACGTACGGATAATAGACTTTATTTTATTTTCGGCACTATTGCTTTAAATTGCCTCAAATTGAGGTTTCATGGAAGTAAAGCATTTTTCACCCGCAGCATTTCTTAGAAATCTGTCTTTAATAAGCAGGTATGAAATGTTTACATTCTCCAAAGAGAATGGCAGGAATGATGACTTGTAGAGAGCGCGCTCCACAAAAATGCATTACACCCCTCCGACTGTGCCTTACATATGTTCTCAATCTAGACCATCTTTTGTGGTGAAAGTTAACGGGTAACATTAAAATGCAGTAGGAGGAAAGAGTACAGCGAGCTAGGGCCAGAACGTTACTTATCCTGCAGATGAACGGAGGGGAAATGTAGATTTTTCTTTTTTGTTACTTTTTACTGGTTGCTGTCACTAGTTGTAGTGGGTCAGGCAAGTACTCTTTCCAGCCGTAAAATTTGTCCAAACATCTGTCATACCCGGTCTAAGTGATGGCAGAACTATCTAGCTATCATTCACCATCCATTATATTGCTGCAGAGAGAAAGGTCAGTGATTACCTCCTTATGTGCAATAATGGCAGCAAATCCTGTCTGCAAATCACATTCTTTTATTGAGCACTTACAACAATAACAATAAATTCTGCAAAATGTGACCTGAGTGGTGATGCCAAAGTCAATAAAGAAAGCAGAAGGAATACAACGTGCGGGAAGGGATAAAGAAAGAGGACTGGGCAGCAGTTAAAGCGACTCCGTACCCACAATCTGACCCCCCCCAAACCCCTTGTACCTTCAGATAGCTGCTTTTAATCCAAGATCTGTCCTGCGGTCCGTTCGGCAGGTGATGCAGTTATTGTCCTAAAAAACAACTTTTAAACTCCCTCCTCCCCGCCCTCTTCATCATTAGGAATGCTCCAGGCAGATTGCCTTCTATTCCTCACCTGTGTCAGCCCGGCACATGGGCTGGATCGTTAAGCACCTGTGCAATGTTTAGCATGGAGAAAATGTTCCAGTGGCTTTCCTAATGATGAAGAGGGTGGGGAGGAGGGACAGAGGGGTGGTGCAAAGTTAGGGCACAGATACTCCCGTTTGGCACGGGCTTCAAGTTTAAAAGTTGTTTTTTAGGACAATAACTTCATCACCTGCCGAACGGACCACAGGACAGATCTTGGATTAAAAGCAGTTATCTGAAGGTACAAGTGGTTTGGGGGGGGGGCAGATTGTGGGTACAGAGTCGTTTTAAGGGCAGGGTTACCACATATGTCAGAGGCGCCATCATTGGATCAATCCAAAATACCAACAACGTGTTGGATATCACACTGGAAACCTAATGGACCCTAGTGAAGTCAATGGGAAATGTTGTATGCAGCAGAACCACTCTACTATTATTTTATTCTCAAGTAAAACACATATTAGTGTGAACCCAGCCTTAGAAACTAGTACTTGCCCAGATAGCACAGGCAGCGAACAAGGCTGAGTCATCAGCTTCTCCATGCATTGCCGCCATGATGGCTTCTCAAACTTCTGACACACCAAAGATTTCTTTTTTTAGAAGCCGAGGTGGTAAAGGTTGCGTAGATTGTACCTGAACCTTGGTGAATGATGATCCCAAAGGTACATTGGAAGTCACCAGTATTATAAATGACACATGATGGTCTTACTACAGGTTTTTCACTGAGGCCTTGAAGCTTCGGGTCATTTCCCTGATAGGAATCGTAGAAATAACGAGAGCCTTAGGGGTGTTTGGTATGGAGAGGCCTGAACACATTGGTCAAAAACCACAACCTGATTTTAGCTTCCAAAATGTTGGTATTACACCAACCGATTATCGGCTGTAACAGCCGATAATTGGCCTAATAGGGCCTTAAGGATCCCTTGTACATTATAAGGCTATTTTCACACTACGTATATTTTCGTAAAACCACGGCCGTTGTACAACGGCTGTGATACGAGAATGTACTTTACCTTCCGGTCTATGGAATCCTGGCCGGAGCGTATACACGTAGTATACGCTCCGGACGGGATCTCTAGCAGCACCGCAAACAGCTGACATGTCAGTGCACATTATGGAGTGAGCGGCTTCGGCCGCAGGCTCCATAGTGTGCTGTGGGGAGTTCTGATGCGGGCGCGCATGGGATGCTCCCGCATCAGAACTCTGCGGCGTTGATGATCATCCGGATGATCTTTTCAGAGACTGGCTGTTCCGTGACGTCTGCACATGGCCTAAAGCAGAATGCTGCTGACAGATCCACTTTAAGATATTAAAGCCATTCTAAAACTTTTAACACAATACAATTTTTGGTATAAACAATGCATTTTCCTATTTGTTCCACCTCTCAGCTCATTGCCCCCTCGGCACTCTCCTCCAGCTTTGTCATGGTCGGGAGTGCTTCCATCTGTATGGTTGCCAGGTTCATCCAAAAAACAGTTTGATGTCCATCTTTTCGCATGTCGCCCCCCATGATGCCTGGTCACAGCTGGAGGCTGCTTATAATCTTAGCCGTGAATCTAAAATTCTTTTCCGAATTCTTAGAAGTCAGATTAGCTCAGCTTTCTTCTCAGCGGTGACTTGAAGTAATCCTTTGCGTGAGATACCCTGTTAGACAGGTGGATTCCTGGAGTCTCATTAATTTTATTGAACTATGAAAGAAAAGAACCTTCTGGTTTGTCATGTGGCCCCTTTTCCTCCCTCATCGCTCTCAAAGTTCTTTGCTTTTCCTTACATTTTGACTTCACGGAACATCTTTCTGCCTATCCGGAGTGAGTCTTGTTTGTGTTGGCATCTGCAGGTTAGGCTGGGTTCATATCCTGCGATTCTGTGAAGATCTAATTTACGATAAGGTTATTACAAAGTCGATTATCAAGACTGATTATACAAAGAGTCCTCACATATATTAATTTTATTTATTTTTTTTTTAAATAGGTTAAGTATGAAAAAAATTCTAAAATTGATGAGAATTTGCTATGGGATGCCAATCATTACATTGCTTACGTGTTAAAACAACTTTGTTCACATGCAAGAAGACTTGTCTGTAAGCAGATATTTTCTCTGTGCCGGATCTGGAGGGGAACTGGTTCTCATTGGAGATATCCAGCTGGTGTATGGAGTCTTACAGGCAGTACTCCATGGGGGGGAAAAAGAGATAAAAAAAAACAGCTTCTCTCAAAGGTAGCCGTGTGGGTTTCTTATTTACTTAGAGGGTACATGCTTATAGATGGGGCTATAGAGAGTTATTTATTGACAACTTGTTGAAGGTTGGTAACAACCTATTTTATTAGTGGGGTAACCACCACCACCAAAGAGAAGAAAAAAAAATCTGATAACTATGGTGTCACGTTACTGGGACCATCTGCTACCAACTGGGTTGGGAAGAAGGATATGCAAAGCAGAGAAAGTTGAATTAAAGGGCATCATTGTTTAATTTAGAAGCCTTGTAACATGACTGGGTGCCAGGCAACTCTCCAGAACGAGAGAATACCCATCTGTAGACAGCTGATTTGGGGTTATTGCCCCTCATCAGTATAGAGCAGGGCGCTGGCTGCCTGCAGAGTGGCTTGTCCTTATGGGACCAAAAGGGTAATGTCTTTGCTTTTCTTTGTTTTCTGGCTTTGTTTGAAACCCCAGTAATGTTCTAAGGCTTCTAATCAAAGTTAAACATTGACTTGAGAGGAAAGCTACATAGCATAGGTGGCATCAGAGAGCTGCTTTGCAAATCCTTCTCCCCAGTATTCCCAGTGGAGCATGAATGGCCTGTAAGCCTCGTCATATCTTTATGATGCCCTTTTCAAGAAATAATATGATCACTTTGGTCCTTCAATGTTTAAGATCTGTGGACTGTTTGTATAATGCGTGTATATTCCTAAAGGGGTACTCTGGCCGGGACTCCTTTTTTTAATTTTACATTCGCCGGGGAGGGGGTGGATGAAAACCATTACATGTACTTACCTCCCCAGCTCCAGCGCTGCTGCTGGCATCCAGCTGCTCTGGTGCCCGGCCGCTTCCTGGTCTGAGATGGGGCTTAAAGGAGAAGTCCAGTGCGGGAGGGGACATATTAAAGAAAGTATTGTTACCGGATCTCGTGTCCGCGCTGTGCTACGTCACCAGGCTCCAGAACCCCTCTACATGTCGCTTTCTCCCAGCTTCACTGTACGTCACATCACCAAAGCCCCCTCAGCCAGTGACTGCAGCGGTGTCCCACCCCAGTCACGGATGGACTGAACAGGGCATCCGTCAGCTGGGTCGTGACGCAGAGGAGATATATAGACTGTCAGCAGGGTCCAGAAGTGAGTCGCTGCACTGGCATTGGGATGGGTATTTACTAGAGATGAACGAACCTGCCGAGGTTCGAGTTCGTATGAACCTGAACTCTCTGCGTCTGATTCCCGCTGTCTGCAGCCTCCGTGAAGAGGGTGGATACAGCCGGAGGACCGCCTGGAAAACTGGGATACAGCCATAGCCATAGGCTGTATCCCAGTTTTCCAGGCGTTCCTCCGGCTGTATCCACCCTCTCCACGGAGCGGGCAGACATCGGGAATCAGACGCCGAGAGTTCAGGTTGATACAAACCCGAACCTCGGCAGGTTCGCTCATCTCTAGTAAAAAACGTCTTTATTATGTGTCACCCCACCCCTGCCAAAAATTAAAGTAGATGTAATTGTTTTCATCCACTCCCTCCCTGGCCCTTCTTTCAAATCAACTGGTGCCAGAAAGTGCCAGAGATTTATAATGTGCTTCTAATAAAAAATCTCCAGTACTTATTAGCTGCTGTATGTCCTGCAGGAAGTGGCATATTCATTCCAGTCTAGAGAGCAGGAGAGCTTTTCTATAGGGATTTGCTACTGCTTTGCACAGTTCCTGACATGATAGAGGTGGCAGCAGAGAGCACTGCGTCAGATTGGAAAGAATACAGCATTTCCTGCAGGACATACAGCCACTGATAAGTACTGGAAGACTTGATATATTTTTTTTATAGAAGTAAATTACAAATCTCCTAGCACTTTCTGACACCAGATAATTTGAAAGTTTTTTTCCTCCGCTGGAGTACCACTTTAAAGGGGTTATCCAGCACTACAAAAACATGGCCACTTTCTTCCAGAGACAGTACTGCTCTTTCCAGCTTGGGCGGGATTTTGCTGCTCAGTTCCATTGAAGTGAATGGAATTTTATTGCAAACCGCACCTGAACTGGAGACAAGAGTCGTGTTATCTCTGAAAGAAAATGGCCATGTTTTTGTAGCGCTGGATAACCCCTTTAAGTATCAAGTATATAATAACATATGGAACTTTTTTCATCCAGTATTTGCTTGAGGCCATGCATACGTGAGCCAGTGCTTTGACTAGACACAAATATTAAGCCCTATCTAAGGATAAAGGACCTGGACAATGGTTGTGGCCATGAACAGAATACAAATCATGTTAAAAACTTTTTTTTTTTTTTTTTTTTTTTACTTTTTTTACTCAAGAAATGAGTTAATCTCCAGAAAAAGACATATAGTTTGGGTGGGATCGCTGCGGGGGATATAATTGAGGGGTAGTGTAAAACTGCTCATGACATCAATGAAGTGTCAACCAGTCACACCACCTCTTATTTTAGCCGCTGTGGTGCTAACAAAATAATTTTAATCCATTCTTATTCAGAATGGAAACCTGAAGTCATGCTTTAAGTCGGTCTTTATATTTGTTGTCGTTGCTTAGTTTCTTTGGACCTCTTTGCTGTAGATTTCCTTCCAGGTTCTCTTTTTGGTGAAATGCTCACGCCACTTATTTGTGAGTAAGAACATGCCAGTGTGCCTGGTAGATTAACCTAGATCCAAGAATGATATGAAGCCAATATAACGTAATACAAGGGAGGTATCTGCAAGAGGAAAGGATTGGGCAACAGACATGACCAACCATGTACAGTAGTGCAAATTACATGAAAGATGGAGATGAGCAAACTTCGAGCATGCTGGGGTTAGGTTCTTACTACACGGAGCAATTTTTAACGACTAACGATCGCAAACAGATTGTTTATTATTAACCTGAAATCGGTCACCATATTACACAGAACGATAATCGTTAGTTATTATCTTTGCAATGATAGTTATTGAGATCGTTACTAAAACAATGGACAATGTGCCATTACACTAAACGATTAGTGAAAAATGCGGAACTTGAGCGAACGAATGTGGAATTACAGCGAAAGATTAGCAACGATTAACAATAAGTTTAGGTTCAGATCTAAATCAAAGATCGACATATGAACTATTTTTTTGATCGTTGCCTGCAAATACACAGAACGATTATCGTTTAAATTCGAACGGTATAGCGATTTTTCGCACGATAATCGTCTCATATAATAGGGCCCTTAGTCTGAAGCAGAGTGTGTAGGATTTGATTACTAGTGGCTACGGAAGTTGGATGCAGCCCTACAGCATCCTGGAAAACATGGATACAGCCATAGTAGGGGATGTGCGGCCAACAAGTGATGGCAGCATGAATGATCCAGCGATAGTTTAAAGAGTCACTGTCGTATTTTTTTTTTTTTTTTTGCAGAAATCAATAGTCCAGGCGATTTTAAGAAACTTTGTAATTGGGTTTATTAGCCAAATCTGCCATTATCTGCATGTAAAAAGCCTTTTCCCAGGTCCCCCCCTCCTTCCTCTTTTTCATCCACTCCAAAAAATCTGAAAATTGTGACTTGTTGCAGGAGTCGTCCCCTGTCTGTTCTAGGTAGAGGGGAGGGGGGAGGAGGAAGGAGGGAGTTAGCCGGCAGCAGAAAGCAGATAACAGAGGATTACAGGCAGGGAGCTGGGTGACAGCTGTAATCTGAGCCCAGACAGGTCACTGGTGATGGTCAGAAGAGATAACGGGTGAGGTGTTTGTAGATTAACTCTTTGTTGTCCTGTTTTGGTCTTTTCTTTAGCTCTCTCCATAGGAGAACAATGAAGACAGGGGGGAGAGCTTCAAACTGCTTTTTCATGATAAAAATGCATTTTTCGGATAATAAACCCAATTACAAAGTTTCTTAAAATCGCCTGGACTATTGATTTCTGCAAAAACAAATTTCACGACAGTGACACTTTAAGTGTCCCTCTCCCCTTGTTGCTCGAGCCTTGTAATAGGCTCTGTAAACCAGTGCCGATCCAAAGCTTTGGCTGTCGTTCACAGCAAGCAAGGAACAGTCTAATAGGGCCCTTACTTATGATGTGCAGAGACCGGTCATCATTGATCTCCCCATTCATTTATTCTTTTATTATTATTTTCTTTGCAAATAGGAAATGGCCATACGAGCTTTGAAGCAGACAGGAAGCCGGAGCATTCAGGCCGCACTGGAATTTATCAGTAAGATGGGATATCTGGACCCCAGAAATGAGCAGATCGTCCAAGTGATCAAGCAGACGTCACCAGGTAACATCTCATATGGATAGTGGAGAATGTTAATCTTTACATGAGAATAAAAGTCATTTGCAACTATAGAACCTAAAACTATAAAGACATAGACCATCAATCAGAATATTTTCAGAGCGTATTAAAAATAAAAAGCGAGCATACTCACCTGCCCCCCCAAATGCTGCCAGTTCCCCGCTGCTTTATGACTTCTCTAAGACATCGACCCTGAAGAAAATGTCAGCTCAGTGGCTGGAGAAGGCATTTAATTTCTTTAAATTTTTTTTATATGTACCCAGGGTTACACTTAAATTAACAGTTCACAAAAAATGTTTGTGCACAGGTCATCTCTTTTGTTAATGTATTTTTTTGTGTCTTATTTTAAAGGGAAAGGTCCAGCTCCAAACAATGTTCTCCATCGATCAAGCTTTGAAGGACCAAGTGAACCTTTTCAACCTTATCACCCCATGAATAATGCTGCCTATGATGGGCCTAGCTTTCCTGTTGAGGGTGCCAATGTTCTCAACGATGTTCCACGACAATACATGGACTATTTGCTTTCTGCACCCCAGCAAGGAGCAATGAATGGACCATCGCCAAGACCTCCAGCACATACCACCACAGCCAGTCATCAACACCAGCAGAAGGCCTATGCCACCAGTGTAGAATCTGTTACAATGAACTACACTATGACAAACCAGGGTCTACCGATGCAGCCTCCTCATGCATCGAACAGCCCACACTATGCCCGTCAGCATCTTATAGTACAGGGAGAGCCTATGGGTTATGGGGTGCAAAGAACCCCATCATTTCAAAACAAAATGCAGCAAGATAGCGGCTATGTAAACATGCAGAACAAAGGACCCGTGGCACAAACCAGCCCTGGCCATACATTTCAGCAAGCACCAACCAGTCTGTACATGCCACATCCTCACCACAAGCAGTCAAGTCCTTCTCACCAAATGCTTGTCATGTCTAGGGGGTCTCCTTATAATGACTTTCCCGACACACCTCAGAACCTTTTGAATCCAACACAAAATAGCATGAATATGGAAATGTATGATATGGGAGGTGTGTGTCAATGGCAAACTCCACAGTCACGCCGTGATTCTCTACAAGGTCCTGGATTGGAGTCCTCAGCACGGCAACATGTCCCCTTTAGGCCAGAGTCCCAGGTACCAAGCCGTACTAACTCCTTCAATAACCACCAGCAGCAAAAGCAAGTGCAGATGTGGCAAACACCTCAAAACAAAGCCGATAATACTTTGGCCTCCCCTACCATCACTGCTGTGACGTCTGCTCACATACTTCAGCCGGTCAAGAGTATGAGGGTGATGAGGCCAGAACCTCAGACCGCGGTAGGCCCATCTCACCCTGCCTGGTTGGCTTCACAAACAGCTGACAATCTAGAAAAGATCGAGCCCCATCAGTTATCTGTTGGTGGTCCAGGGGCATATGGGATCGATGTCGATTATAGCAATCAGGATATGAGATTTCCACCACCGCCTTACCCAAAGCACCTTTTGCACTCGGAACAACATGAATTAAATTCTATATGCAAGGGAGTAGAGCAGAATCTGCGGGTTGTGGACAACGTAACCAGTAATCCACCGGAGCAGATCAATGGTGACGTAAAACAGGAGAAAGCAAGTAAATCTTCCAAAGTCAGCAAGCCTGGGAAGGATAAAAAGCAGATACAAACCTCCCCTGTACCGGTGCGTAAGAACAGCAAGGACGAGGAGAAGAGGGAATCCAGAATCAAAAGCTACTCACCATTTGCCTTCAAGTTTTATATGGAACAACACGTGGAGAACGTCATCAAGACCTACCAGCAAAAGATCAATAGACGCTTACAGCTGGAGCAAGAGATGGCCCAGGTAATTGTCTTCCTTTTTCTGGATGATTTTTAATAAGTTATTTAACTAAACCTGAAAAATGTCGGGAAGACACATTTTCTGTCACCCATACAACGTAGTTTAATCCGCTTCCCTCTTCCCATAGCATGCATCTTCCACATAGACCTTCAGTACACTAGGTCTTGCCACTGGTTTTCATGTTTTCATATATAGTAAGAGAACAAATTTCACCATGGGAATGTCCATCACCTATTAAAATGTTTTTTTTTTTTTAAAACTATAAAGAACATACTCTAGTGCCAACACGTTTTGAACGTTAAGGTTTGTAGTCATACCAAGCTTCAGTTGCAAACTTTTGCCTGCTGTAGGCCAATGCTTATAGTGGCAGAAGAGGTAAGAAGATGTGGAGTAACCGGCTGGGGAGGTTGATGTTAGCGGTACCCGGGCTGCCACTGTTAAATGTTATGGTCACCAGGGGCGGATTAACTTTACCATAGGCCCCGGGCTGTTCACCAAGCCTGGGCCCCCCCACCCCACTGTAACTATGGCAGCACTAGCCTGGCGTTCATAGTATAGGATCGATAATGTCATGATGTCCTGATTTGTGCAAAATTGCCATTAAAAAAACTGCAAATCATGGCGTAAGTGTAGCCAGGAGACAGTACACCACTGAAAGTATAAGTCTTTTTGGGTGGTCATGGGCCCCCCAGGAGCTCAGGGCCCCGGGCTGCCGCCCGAGACGCCCCTATTATACTCAACTACTGATGGTCACGGTATTGGCACGAGGGTGCAGGGCTAGACCACAGGAACCTGAGCAAGCGGGACCCCAGGACAATTCTTTGTTGCCCTTAGTCAAGGCACCAATAACTAGACCAATGCCAGGGTTCAGAAACAACGAGAGTTGTGCATTTATTAACACGGTGGATGCCAATAGCAACAGTCTCTGGATGCAACCAGTGATAGGCAGACTTGAATACAACTGAGGAGACGGGTGATGTTGCAACAGGCCGTAGTGTGATAGTGTCACTTTGGTTAGAAGAAATCTTCCCTCTTGAAGGTAAGAGGGAGAACACACACCCTAGAGGGGAAGTGACTAACTCACCCCAGCCAAAAGCTCAACGGCTATGGGGTTACTATGGGAAAGTCACGTGACACTAGGCCGTTTGCATCACCACACCATGTGACAAGCTCAGAAAAATATGCAAATCAATATGCATAGGAGAATATGAAGGATACCAAACTTGAACACTGGGGGTCAATATAAGATGAGCCCTTTGCAGTGGCCATTAACCCTTTCCAGTACAAGAACAAATGGAATATATATATATATATATATATATATATATATATAATATTAGAGAGAGAGAGAAGAACCTTTTGTAGTGGGACACTGCAGATGCACAGTAGGGGACACTGAATATAGGGGGATGAAGGGTATGTGGGCCAACTACAGGGAGGAGGTATAAAGTATGGGGACTACCTGCAGAGGGGGATGTATACAGTATGGGGGAAGGAGGGTATGTGGGTCAACTACAGAGGGGGGAGGAATTTATATAGTATGGGGGGGGACTACAGAGGGGGGAGGGAGAGAGGTATAAAGTATGGGGGCTACCTGCAGAGGGAGTAGAGATGTATACAGTATGGGTACCTTACTGTAGAGGGGAAATGTATACAGTATGGGGGAATAACTATGGGGGGATACATTATGGGGGCCTCACTGCTGAGATGGATGTATACAGTATGGGGGAGGGAAAAATATGGTATTGATGCTTAACTACAGGGGGACAGTGAGATATACAGTATGGTGGCGTACTACCGTATAGAGTGGGGCTACAGTGTAGGGGCATATAGGGGGAGATTTATTGAACTGGTGTTAAGTAGAATTGTCTTAATCAGCTTAATCAGTAGAATTGTCTAAATCAGATTCCACCTTTTAATTTTTTCAAAAAATCTGTGAGGAATGAAAAGTGGAATCTGATTGGTTGCTAGGGGCAACTGAGACAATTCTACCTTACACCAATTTCATAAATCTCCCCCATAGTGTTTCTCGGTAAATAAGTAAGTAAATAATCTACCCCGAAAATAAGCCATAGCCCCTTTTTGCTGAGAAATAATATAAGACCCTGTCTTCTTTTCAGAGAAACACTGTAATAGTAGAGACTAAAGGCCTATGTATTAAATGTATGTAATATGTATTAAAATCATAAGGGGCCTCCGACTCTCCACTAATTGATGCTGATGGTGGAGATAGGAGTCGGGTGAGATGAAATTTCATATCTAACACCTTTTGTTTTCGGAGGAGTTTATGTGGACATATTCTTAGCGTTGACTTCAGAGACAGCTTTGTGGTTCCGTCAATAGTGTGGCCACATGTAGGTAAGAATAATATATTATTCAACATAAAAATATGTAGTTAGGGAGCAGACAGTTGCTGGATGGGTAATAAGAGCCGGTGTTACATTCCCGGTGTCAGACATATAGACAGATCAGGGGCACCGCTCTAAAATAAATCATAGATAGATGAAGCGCTCACTTATCCGCTATTTTTAGAGATATTTTGCCGAAACATTTATTTAGAGATTGTCTAATAGTGATTGCGGAGGTGACAGCTGGAGAATGGGCTATATACGATGCAAAGAGCTTTCCTTCTGTCTCCAGTGCATGAAATTCATTGAATGTTTGCTTCAATGCTCCATGAATACACCAGACGCCAAATATAGGGAGTTATTCCTGGGGGTCCGTGTATACAGCAGGTAGTAGCTTTATGATAATACAAAATTGGTATTAAGTTTACATTAACTTTGTTTTCGGTAAATTCTTTTTTTTTTTTTTTTTTTTTTTTTTGTTGTTTTTACATTTTACATTCAGACTAGAAGCAATTTTTTAATAGCTTTGGAATATTTAGGTTATGTTCACATAGGTTGATTACGATGTGGCTTTCCAGTGAATTAGTTTTAGATTTAGGATAGCAGCAGTGCATAGGATTTATACTGATTTTAGAGATGAGTGAAACTGAAGTGTGCAGCATTTGATTACCAGTGGCTGAAGAAGTTAGGTGCAGCCCTAGAGAGTCCAGGAAAACATGGATGTAGCCTATGACCTTTGGCTATATCAAGGTTTCCCATGCAGCCTAAGGGTCCTATTACACAGAGCAATTAGTAGTTAGGTTTAGATCTAAATCAATGATCAATGACATACGAACGATTTTTCGATCGTTGCCTGCAATTACACAGAACGATTATAGTTTAAATTAGAACGATATAACGATTTTTCGCACGATAATCGTGCCGTGTAATAGGGTCCTTAGGGCTGCATCCAACCTCTTTAGCCACCGGTAATCAAATGCCACGAGCTTGCGGTTTTAGTGTAACCCAATGGTGCTCCAGGTTTGCTGATCTCTAATAGTGATCACATCCACACACTGTGCAAAAAATCAGCACATAAATGGACATCTAGGCCTTAGTTTAGGGCTTGGAATCGTGACCTGAGCAGCGTCTTGTTGTCATGTAGTCTGTTTACATGACGTTTTCCACTTACTTATTCCATCTTTTTACCTTTCCTTACTTCCCCCTCTTCTTTTTTTTTTTTCTTTTTTTTTCCTTCTTTTTCTCTCTTCCCTTCTTTTTCCATTTCCCTTCTTACAGGTGCTTTCACATGTACAGGATCTGCAGCAGATTTGATAGCCCAGATTTGATTTGCTTTGAAACTGCAGCTTCATGTCTGCGTCATCAAATCTGCTTCGGATCCTGTATATGTGAACGCACCTTCCCGCACTATATTATTTTCAAACTTTTGCCTTTTTCAGGCTCTTCTTGTCTCGCCTACTAGAAATTTTTTGATGACACCTCCAGTGCTGTAGTGCACATCCCTTATACTGCTTTGGTAGTTCAAGCAATCATTTAGTGTCATTATGTTATGCTTAACCATAATTGTGTTGCAGTTATATGTTGGCAGTGACATTTATATAACAATTGTTGTATGTATTGCTGTATTTCCTTTTATGACCTTGTGCAAATTGTTTGATAAGTTGGCGAGTAATTCTGGCGCAATTTAAAGTGGAGCCCGCTCTGCATACTCCACTTGAAGTTCTGCCTGTCCTATTAATTAAATAGGATGCCTTGTGCGCCCTCCATCCTCCACCGAAAGAATTGACATGTCAGTAAACATAAATGGACATCCAATGTCGATTTTACCCCTAATTGACTTTAGTTGGGGAGTCAAAGACTGTAATAGATTTTTTTTTCCCTAAATTTTTTGTAATATTTTTTTCTGCAATATTACTGCAATTTTTCTGCAAGGGATTGTGTCTGCATTATGTGCAGACAAAGTTATGCACACAAGTTACTTGTAGGCAGTCAGTGACTTCTTTGTGAGGGCTACATATTTCTTGAAGTGTAGGAAGTTGGACTAACTTATAAATTATTGAAAGATATTGTCTCTAATCCATGTTATGATTGTAAGGGACATATTTGACACAGGTGATTTACAAGCAAAGTGGGTTAAATAAAATTTTAATTTTTTTTTTATATAAATATATTTTTTTCCCTGACATGCAGAAAATTGGCTTCTACATTATGAAGGTTTTTGTCTTCTTCTGGATCAGCAGTGCAGAAGGATAAGCAGAACTAGATGGAGTTATAGCCTCTTTATACCTTGATGACTATGTATCTTGTATTTTATAGGCTGGGCTTTGTGAAGCTGTCCAAGAGCAGATGAGGAAAATCCTTTACCAGAAGGAGTCCAACTACAACAGGCTAAAGAGAGCCAAAATGGACAAGTCCTTATTCGTGAAGATCAAGACGCTGGGCATCGGTGCTTTTGGAGAAGTTTGTCTGGCAAGTAAAGTGGATACCAAAGCTTTATATGCGATGAAGACCCTGAGGAAGAAGGACGTCCTCAATAGAAATCAAGTGGCCCATGTGAAAGCTGAAAGGGACATCCTGGCAGAGGCCGATAATGAGTGGGTGGTGAAGCTCTACTATTCCTTCCAAGACAAAGACAATTTGTACTTTGTGATGGATTACATCCCCGGAGGAGATATGATGAGTCTTCTCATACGCATGGAGGTATTTCCAGAACACTTGGCCCGGTTTTATATTGCGGAGTTGACACTGGCCATAGAGAGCGTCCACAAGATGGGATTTATCCATAGGGATATTAAGCCCGATAACATTCTCATAGATTTAGATGGACACATTAAGTTAACAGATTTTGGACTTTGTACAGGGTTTAGATGGACACATAACTCAAAGTACTACCAGAAAGGTAAGTGAGTTTATCATTTACTATACATTCTCAGCAAAAGACGGGATATTCAAAAAAGGGATGTCTTTGTTTTTATGTGTGTAAACAATATCCCTAAAATAAGAATTGCTTACTCCCTGATCCCTGCTGCCATCATTCCGACACCCACCAGATTACTACTGTCCTTCACTTCCTCGTCCCAACAGGAAGTGTTGCCATATGCCATCTTTGTAAAAGGCTTTGTCCCTTTGAGAAAGATTAATAGTATGAGGGACCTTAAATTTTACATGCACCCCCTGGTAGTCACAGCAATAGCCCCATTCACCTCCACTTCTGCAGTCATCAGAGGATACCTCTTTACCTTGCCAGTTGGTATAACATCCCAACATCTTTTCCAAGCAGCATAGAAGGATACTCTTCTTTACCAACGGAGATACCCAAGAGAGGGCTTTACTTTCCCAGTCAGAGTGTATTCCATGTACTTGCACCGTAGTCATAGAAGAAATCCCAGACGTCTCAATAGGCTACCCCCACTCATTTCTAGACTTGGTCTCCCTCCCTAACATAAGTTTAGTCCTAAATCTTCTATGTGGTTGCTTATTTGTCTGCTAGCCACACAATTTGTCGATTAAACTAAGAAGAAAAAAATCGTAGTATATGAAGTCAATTCAGCACATAATAGAAGTTATAGCATATGTTGTGATATGTACAAAAGAATGCAAACCTATTACCAATGTATTCAAGCTTTTAACTATGACAATAAAAACTCATTTTTTTAGCTTAAATATGTGTGTATTACACTATAACTATATAATACATTGGGGAAAAACACTGAAATTGCTCCATTAATTCCAGATTTGTATTCTTTCTTTAGGGAATCACATTCGACAGGACAGCATGGAGCCCAGCGAGCACTGGGATGACGTGTCCAACTGCAGATGTGGCGATCGTCTGAAGACGTTGGAGCAAAGGGCAAAGAGACAGCACCACCGATGTCTGGCCCATTCACTAGTAGGGACCCCTAACTATATTGCCCCAGAAGTTCTTCTACGTAAAGGTGAGTAGCATCAAAAGGAATGTGTCACCTAGATTTTCGTTTACTGATTAGATTCAGATACTAAAACGTATTTTATTCTTATCCGTTTCTTTTTTCTAATTTTTTTGCATTTCACTTTTTGCACATTATGGGGGCTGCCATCTTGCCTGAGCTGTTGTTAACAGCATTTAGTGACATGCTTTACATCAAGACTCATGGACATAGACAACAATAGACTGTCTGTCCCCTTGAGCTGAATGTAAAACATTACTGAGCGTGCTCTGTGACCTTTAAAGAGGTCATTCCACAGGGAGCTGCTACAGACACAACAGCAAGCCTCAGCTTAATTTTAGCCCCAGTGGTGAGAAAGAAAACTGCAAGATATCAGGATTATTTTATAATATAGGTAGAAAAATAGATACCTGGAAAAAAAATGTTCGCATTGAATAAGATGTCGTTTGGTCGTAGCGAAGAAATAACAATCGCAAATACGATCATAAGTAACGATTATCGTTCTATGGAAATGAGTGAACGTTTTCAGGTCTTTCGCAATAGCGGTCGTTTGAGATCGGTAACGATTATACGAACGATAGTCTTTCGATGGAATAGGGCCCTAAGTGAGAACACACTAATGATCAGCTGTTCGCCACAAATATGCCAACAGAGTCTGCTGGCCGTGGTGGGAAAGACTCCTTTAACACTCTACAATGTTCATATTGTGCCCTGTTTAAAATGAGGCTTTGTATACAGTATATTGAATGAAAAGAAATGTACTGATCAGCAATCTGAGCACAGAATTTCTCCTATAACACGTTGTGCTGTCACTGTGCAGGATACACGCAGCTCTGTGACTGGTGGAGTGTGGGCGTCATCCTGTTTGAGATGTTAGTCGGTCAGCCTCCTTTCCTGGCACCCAACCCAACTGAGACGCAGATGAAGGTAAGAGCCAAGACTTCCTTACATCTCCTACGGAAATCTATATTTAGAGACCTTTTTCTTTTTTTGGTCACCATTTGCTAGAATATGAATAATAAAGCATATGAGATCCAAACTTCTTTTTTTTTTTGTTTTACAATGCCAGCTTTAGATGGTAAGCTCTTGTAAGTCCTTTGTTACTCTGTAATGTCTGGTTTTTGCTTGTACCTGCACACTTATTATTCTAAAGTTCCAGTGGGAGGAACTGTATATATAGAATTGCAGAGATTTGGAGACCAAGCCAGTGTCATTTCTTTAGGTGAACGATTATTCTCACATCAAAAGTTGAAACCTATATTTTTCATAATGTTATGGCATATCCTAATTATCTGCCATTATTGTATTACATAGCAGCACACCTTCAACCACTTGATGACTGCCTGTATATGAAATATATCCTTACAGTCTAGAATGGACCATAATCATGTGAAAATGTGCTGGTTAGGAATGAGTTAATTTTCAGTATTGTGGACATTTCCATTATTTGGTATTCTTCATCTGGATGGGACAGTGATCTCCGTGCCATCCATGCGGTTCTATTATAAGTCTGGGGGGCCGCTTAGATAGAGGTGCCTGACTGGTGGGGGTGTCAGCAGCGAGACCATGACCAATCAAAACTGACATATCCCTTTAACTCGTGAAAAGTTTTTTGTTTTTTTTTTAAGATGGGTACACTTCAAGAAGTCATGTTGAACCAATAATAATCAATGAATAAAATAGAAAACAGTGTCTCTCATCAAATGGCATATCATCTTTATTAATTCATCACACAAAATGGGTATTCAGAGAGATCCATGCAGAGGCTTCCCACAGGCGAATGCTGTTATGGGTTTGTGTTTTATCTGGCCTGTCAACCAGCAATAACAGCCATCTTTGATCCAATATGGTTTGATCTCGAAGAATAAAGTTGTTATCATTTTGCAAAACTTTTGAAACGTCAAAAGTTTTGATCAGTCGGGATCTGGTTCTTCAGATCCCCACGGGGGAGCACATGTCTGAGGACTTCCTGCTCAATTCTATAATAAATTTATGGAGTCCTGCGTCTGCAATCAGACAAGCTGTGTGCTTCTCTTGGCTTGTTCTTGCAAACGGTGGGGGGTCTGAACACCCAGTCCCCAACAAATCAAAACTTTTGACGTATCCCTGTGACATATGAAAAGTAAAATAGTAACGCTTTGAACCTTCAGTTTTTTTTCTGTCACTCTTATGACCCTGTGCTTTGACACAAGCTTTGTTTTCTCCTTTTAAAGGTAATAAATTGGGAGAACACACTGCACATTCCCTCCCAGATCAAGCTGAGCCCAGAGGCAACTGATCTGATCACCAAACTTTGTTGTGCTGCCGAGAACAGACTGGGCAGGAACGGGGCAGATGAAATAAAAGCTCACCCATTCTTCAAGTCCATCGACTTCTCTTCTGACATCCGTCGGCAGCCGGCACCTTACGTCCCTAAAATCAGCCACCCAATGGACACGTCCAACTTTGATCCAGTGGATGAAGAAGGCCCTTGGAATGAGAGTGGGGACAGCACCATGGCTTGGGATGCCCTCATGTCTTCTAATAACAAGCACACAGAACACGCTTTCTATGAATTTACCTTCAGAAGGTTCTTTGATGACAATGGTTATCCTTTCCGCTATCCAAAGCCGTCTCGGATGGAGCCCTCTCCGTGTGAGGAATCTAAGGAAGAAACTCAAGAGACAAAGTCAAGTGAGACAGAGAATTGTCAACCTGTCTATGTATGAAATAGTTCACTCCTTGGGTAAAAATCCTTTCCACTTGTACCCATGACTTCTGGGTGGGATTCCTGAAGATTGTTCTCAACCCCTTGCCATAATACAGAGGCATTGAGAACAGTCCGCTTATCGGGATGGATGCTGAGTATTGGATGGGTTTGGTGCTTCTTGGCATCCCACCGTCTGTACCTTAATACGAGAGCCATCACGTGTAGACAATAAGCTCCCAGCGAATAACCAAAGAGCGTGGTACCTGTACCATGTGGCACCTTCTTGGCATTACCCCTGCCAAGCTACAGGCTATCATTATGAGTGGATTTTTACTTGCCCTCTGATGCAGCACAATTTACTCTTTTTTTGCATAGCAATAACCTTTAGCTTCTTCGGCTCTGGACAAAAGCCTTGATAGACGATTGTCTTGAAACTTGGTGACTGCATCTTGGTTCCTTTTTGTGAAACTTTGGAAAGGGGTCCAGCATTTTCAAAAAAAGAAAAAAAAAACTTTTATGTATGAGTGAACTGTGATGTGCAGGTGGCGCCCGTGGCCGGGGTGGACTGCAGTGTGGAAGTACTACATCCGCTGCTATACTTTTTTGTTCAGATATATTTTTACGGATATTGAAGGAGCTTATTCTGCCTATTTTTTTTAAATATATATATATATCTTAAGACTTCTGTAAGAGTTGCTGAAAATCTCAACCATTACCCATATATTTGTCCAAAAGAGCACTTATATATTTTCCAGTAACAGCTTGACCCTTGTCGAGTTTTATCACGGCTTATCCGGCTACGGTTCATTTGCTGCTGTGCAGGTTGTTAGAAAGGCTGAGACGTAAAATCAGGGTTGGGACAGTCTGCAGCTTGATGGATGGTAAGTCAATAGGATCTGTCCGCAAAAATATCCGTCATGGCTGCAGTATGAATAAAAGCCATGAGGTTTGAGAGCCTAACTTAGAGGTTGAATTGAGTTTGTCCAGGGTTAGTAAAACATGGCTGTTTTTTTGTGGGTTTTTTTTTCTCAGAAACAGTGCCACCTCTGTCCACAGGTTCTATGAGGTATTGCAGCTCTGCTATGTTGAAGAAAATGGGGTAAAGGGATTGTCCAGTCCCAAAAATACTTATCCATGGCTCAGGTTGGCATAAACTAAAAGAAGTTATACTCCCCTGCCCTGATTCCCCCCTAATCACAAAAGTGCCCAAACCACCGCCGAACAGGACTTTCTGTTGTCTGAGAAGTCCTTTAAACTGTAATATTACGCACAACCTGTGGAAACATGAGGCAATTGTTCTGGAAGAAAGCAGCCATTTTTTTTTTTTTTTTTTTTTTTTTTTTTAATAGAGGAGCAGTTCCCCAAAGAACAATCAGGTCTAGTGATGCTGCAAGTTTTGCTTAAAGGGGAAATCTTGAAACATCATAAACACTTCTAGCATATGCAAAGAATATGCTATAAATGCTGACAGCCATAAGCTATTGATCAAATGGGGGTCCTCTTATTCTGTGCAGTGATCTGCTTACTAGCCATATCTTGTATCTCTTGCCGACTTGAAAAGATACAGCCATGAGCATTCACACCCACAATTCTCAAGGAAGCAGCCGCAGCAAATAAGCCTTATCTTGTATATTACGGTGCTTTGCAACTGTAAAAAAAAAACTAATAGAAAAACTATCATTTCCTACTGTGCTTTCCAAATGGATTACTTAAAGGGAACCGTCCCCCTGAAAATCTAATCTTTAGGCATCATATTATAGAATAGGTGGAGCTGAGAAGATTGATATATGTATATCATTGTGGGAAAAAGATACCAGAGGACGGTGTTACTTAAGGATAGGACCACCCCCTGGACTCCTAAGCATGGAAAGGTCAGAGATTTCAATCAATAAATGACAAGTTATGTTAAACCTTATCCCACAAAGATATATATATCTCAATCTGCTGCTCTATAACATGATGTTGGTAAATCAGACTACATCTACAATGTAAAAGGTTCCTGTAAAAAGGGTTGTCCCACCAGCAGCTGACCTGCAACACCTATCCTTTATGTGCAGGATCGTTCATTATGATGATTCTGTAGAGACCCCCAGCAATTACAAAAATGGGGGAATGGAAGACCCAGGGCCCTCAGTCTCAAGACTGCAGCATGTTCCAGCAGTATACATTTAGGCTGGGTTCACACTACGTTTTTGCAATCCGTCTTTGCAATATGTTGTTTGAAAAAAACCAGATGCAGCTGTGTGCATCCGTTTTGATCTGTTTTTTCATTGACTTCCATTATAAAAAAAAAAAAAAACGGATCAGTTTTTTTTAGACTGACACAAAAATGAGGTTGACCACGTTTGTGTCTGTCAAAAAAAACAAACAGATCAGTTTTTTTTTTTATAATGGAAGTCAATGGAAAAACGGATCAAAACGGATGCAAAAAATGGATTGCAAAAACGTAGTGTGAACCCAGCCTTACCTCCTATGTCGTAGAAAGGGCAAACATATTTGCCAGTAAGCTGTACAAAGAGAACAAACCTCATCCGAACCCAAACTGAACTGGATTGTTTGGCTGTTGATTGCTCCGGGTGTCTGGAAGACTTTTCCAGGCACATAGAGCACTTTAAAAACAGTGTTAATCTAATAAAAAATGCACAAAAAGAATATAGGCACACTCACTGATCCCCCACTGATTGTTTGACACCTTTCTTACTTGTCTACGCTGCTCCTAGCCCTAGAATCAAACTTTTACAAATGATCCCAGTTTTACAATATGGCACCCGGCTGAGAAACTACATCTCCCATCATGCATTGCACCTCAGAGCCGACTGACGGATCTGCAGTTATGGACAAATATAGAGCACGTTGATTTCTACGGGTCATAATTGTGGCTCCCATTGAAGTGTATGGTAGTGTCCGTAATTTTTTGTGGACCTGTAATTTTTACAGAAGTAACATCCTTAACATACACAAAAAATACAGATCACCTTAATTTAACTGTCGCCTTCCCATTTTTTGCGGATTGCGGACATAATATACGGTCCTAAAAAATTACGGAAGGCTTTTATCAAATACTGACCTAGTGATTCGGTTCGGGTTCAGCCGAGGTTTGCTCATCTCTAGTCAACCTATAGACTGTACCACAGTGAGCCCAGCTGTGTCATTTTGTTATTTGATAAAAATGTAAATCACATCCATAGAATTTTTTTTTTTTTCCCCCTTTTACAAAAAGCTACAATTTTTAGGCCTTTTAAGAAAACCCTATCAATGGAATTCACTAACTCGTGTAAATTGTAAATGAAAATAGATTTATATATAAAGTTTTATATCTATATATATATATTGATAAAGGAGATTGCACCTCAATAAAAGAAAAAAAAAATTGCAACCTAACGTAGGAACGGTCTTTAACCCCAAAACATGTGACATCTTTCTTGTGCAATATGAGTACATTATATTGTTGTTTTTTCCTTTGTTATAAGAGTGTTTGTGCCATTTATACAGACTCCTCCTTTGTGACTTGGCTGCTCTGTATCTGCCTGGTTGGGTTTTTGGTAGAACGTGTGAGAACGTGTTTGCATACTGCGTGGTTTTGACTCTTTTTTTTTTAGGTTTTACTGTCCCCAGATTCACAGGCCGGTTCTGTGAGACTGTAGGAGGAAGTAGGAATTGTGATGTAGTGATGTGTATAATCATTGTGTGTCTGTCCGTGCAAAGTCTGGACCGCGGGGTCATGAGCGCGTTGGAAGATCTGTTATTTTCCTCCGTACTTTTTTTTTCTCTTCCGCAGCACGTCCAGCTTTTCCGCGAGGAGAGAGGAAGGTGGCGGCTCTCTGGGGCTTTGCAAGAGAATGTTGATGTATTTTGTGTAATATATTCTGTTAAAAAATAGATTGTTCTGTATGTATCTATATAACCACATTGAACTGTACCGGTCACCTGTGTGCGGTGTTGTCAGACGTTTTTTCCCCAGATCCTTTGGGTGGTTCCATCAACATGGCTGCCTCCACCGCTGACTGGTGACGTGTACACTGCAATAAGTGAATGAGTTTGATCCGCACCCCTCTAAGGCTTTTTTGTTATCAGTTTTAATATATTGCTTATGTGGAAGCTGCTTCTTCACTAAATGTATTTTCTATTTTCTTTTTTTAAAGAATCCTAGTGGATCAAGTGCATGGACGTACAATGGGGGTCATCCTGTGAGGATTACAGGGGCAAAATGAAATATAAGAAATGTGCTGCATCAGTCATTTAGTTAGATGCAGCAGAGTTGAGTTTGGGCTTAGCCTTAGGACAGGGATCGGGAACCTTCGGCCCTCCAGCTGTTGCAAAACTACAATTCCCATCATGCCTGGACAGCCAAAGCTAAAGCTTTGGCTGTCCAGGCATGATGGGAATTGTAGTTTTGCAACAGCTGGAGGGCCGAAGGTTTCCCATCCGTGTCTTAGGAGATTGCACAAAGTAGATGATTGGCTGGTCCTGACCCGGACTGCAGCTAGATGAGCCACCTTTATGGTGTGTAGGCTCTGGAGTCCATCAGGCACTGCTGCATCTGTATATATGTCATGTAGAATGTCACGGATTTGTTACAGAATGGCCCCCATTGTCTGCCCCATGCCTAACGTTAATCCATTGTACGTGCCATACGCAAACACCAATAACTAACAGCATCGAGGAAGAAGAGAATGTATCACACTCTAAATAATTTGTATCCCATCCTGTCATGTTGGGCTTAAGGGAAACAATTATTTACAATAAATAATAAAATATATAATTTCTATGTATGATACATTGAATAAATCTCTTTATTTTAACATAAAACCTTGTATCTAAATTTGTACTTGTATGGAATTGGAAATCTAAAACCTGCAATGGGGATTTAAAAAAACAATAACAAAAAACATGGCTTTAACCCTTTGAGGACCAGGCCCAAAATGACCCAGTGGACCGCGCAAATTTTGATCTTAGTGTTTCCGTTTTTCCCTCCTCCCCTTCTAAGAGCTCCAGCACTTTCAGTTTTTTATCTACAGGCCATGTAAGGGCTTATTTGTTACAGGAATAGTTGTACTTTGTAATGGCGTCATTCATTTTACCATAACATGTATGATGGAATCCCAAATATATTATTTATGAAGATATAAACTGGTGAAATCGTAAAAAAGAATGCAATATGGTAATGTTTGGGGGGTTCCTGTGTCTACGTAATGCACTATATGGTAAAAGCGACATGATACCATTACTCTATAGGTCAGCCCGAACACAACCACATGCAGGTTACACAGATTCTCTAATGTTATATATTTTTTTTTAAATGAAATCCTTTTTTTTGGCAATTAATTAATAATATAATGGCCCTATTGTGAGGCTTATAACGGTTTTATTTTTTCACCTATGAGGCTGTATGGGGTGTAATTTTTTCCACCATGATCTCTAGTTTTTATTAATACCATATTTGTGAAGATCGGATGTTTTGATCACTTTTTATTAATTTTTTTTATACATAATGTAACATAAAATCGGTAATCCGCGCACTTTTTTCCCTCTTTTCGTGTACGCCGTTTACCGTTCGCAATGACGCTTGTTATATTTTAATAGATCGGACAATTACGCACGCTACGGTATATTATATGTTTATTTGTTTATTTATTTTTATATGTTTTATTTATATAATGGGAAAGGGGGGTGATTTAGACTTTTATTGGGGGAGGGGTTTTGGGGTTGTGTGTTAGTGTTTTTAACTTTTTTTTTTTTACACATTTAAAGTCCCTTTGGGGAACTTTTTAGATACAGTACTTTGATTTGTACACTGATGATTGCTATGCCATAGGCATAGCATTGATCAGTGTTATCGGCGCTCTGCTCATTGAGCCTGCCTGTGCAGGCTTAGTGCAGCAGATCGCCGATCGGACCGCACGGAGGCAGGTGAGAGACCTCCGGCAGTCCGTTTTACCAATCGGGACCCCCGCAGTCACACTGCGGGGGTCCCGATCGGTAAGTGACAGGGGACTCCCCCTGTCACTTACACTTAAACGCCGCGATCGCGGCGTTTAAGGAGTTAATGACACGCGACAGCACGATCGCTGCAGCGTGTCATTACCGGTGAGGTCCCGGCTGCTGATTGCAGCCGGCCCCCACCTGCTATGAAGCGCGCTCCGCTCCAGAGCACGCTTCATAGCCAGAGAAACAACCAAGGCGTACAGTTACGCCCTAGGTCGTCTGGGGACAGACTTCCATGGCGTAACTATACGTCCTGGGTCGTCTAAGGGTTAAGGCCAGGGTCACACACAGTGGTCAGATGGCGTTTTGATCCCACTTCTAGTTTTGGTTAGATATTGTGTGTGAACCTGCCCTGCTGCTGAAATTGCACATTGATGGACATTTACTATCATTGCACCCCTGGTGTATGCTGCGGATAAGGAGCAGATTCTTACCTTCCCCATGCCGTACCGATGGGAGGGCAGGAGACATGGCCTGAGTGTGTGGAACTGGGTGGCGTTTTGAAAAAAGGACCATGCCACTGGGATCCCTGTGCTGGTACCGAGCAGGTACTGCAAAAAAACTTTTCAGTAGTGTTGATGGTACATTCGCTTTAAAGGGGAACTCCACATAAGGAAAACTTGTTTTCTATTAAAAGTTATATAGATGTGTCTATATAATGTATTACCATATCTGTGCGGTTCTGCCACACTGGTAGCTGTTTGAAATCCAGGAAGTGAATAAAAATGGCCTCTGTGCCAATTCACATTGGGGGACATTTATTAAGTCCGTCGTTTTTACGCCACGCGTAAAAATGTCCCGGAGCTCAGGGGATTTATGTAGAGGCGCATTGCCACTACATAAATCCTGATTTCACAGAGCCTCTCCATGCGAAAATTTTGAAACCTACGCCAGCTCTGGCGAAAAATGATAAATGCAGCGGACCCAGAGTCCGCGCCCCTCCTGAGTGATTCACCAGCAATGATTTCACTGATGCAAAAAGTCTGCAGTGAAATTAGGGCTGAGTTCACAAATGTTGGAGTTTCATTGCAGTAATGCAGCGTATTCACAAAAATGAAGCAGTAATACAAGTAAATTATGCTAAACGGCAGAAAGGATCAGAGCTGGCACTGCCAATCTCACCTGGAGAAAAAACAAGGCATAAACGGTATATCCCATGTAAGATAGTATTAGATAAAGTCCTTATTGTGGGGCTTAACCTCAAATATAAAAGATGATTGATCATAATATGCATAGCATGAAAAAAAAAATTAAATCAAAAAGTTCTTTACTTTATTTCAATATCAGCATTACAGGTAGATAATACAGCATGCTGTGTGGTGTTACAGGTAGAGAATACAGCGTGCTGTGTGGTGTTACAGGTAGAGAATACAGCGTGCTGTGTGGTGTTACAGGTAGAGATTACAGCGTGCTGTGTGGTGTTACAGGTAGAGAATACAGTGTGCTGTGTGGTGTTACAGGTAGAGAATACAGTGTGCTGTGTGGTGTTACAGGTAGAGGATACAGTGTGCTGTGTGGTGTTACAGGTAGAGAATACAGCGTGCTGTGTGGTGTTACAGGTAGAGAATACAGTGTGCTGTGTGGTGTTACAGGTAGAGAATACAGTGTGCTGTGTGGTGTTACAGGTAGAGAATACAGCATGCTGTGTGGTGTTACAGGTAGAGAATACAGCGTGCTGTGTGGTGTTACAGGTAGAGAATACAGTGTGGTGTGTAGTGTTACAGGTACAGAATACAGCGTGCTGTGTGGTATTACAGGTACAGAATACAGTGCTGTGTGGTGTTACAGGTAGAGAATACAGTGTGGTGTGTGGTGTTACAGGTAGAGAATACAGTGTGGTGTTACAGGAAGTGAATACAGCGTGCTGTGTGGTGTTACAGGTAGAGAATACAGCGTGCTGTGTGGTGTTACAGGTAGAGAATACAGCGTGCTGTGTGGTGTTACAGGTAGAGAATACAGTGTGGTGTTACAGGTAGAGAATACAGTGTGGTGTGTGGTGTTACAGGTAGAGAAAACAGTGTGCTGTGTGGTGTTACAGGTAGAGAATACAGCGTGCTGTGTGGTGTTACAGGTATGCACAAGCCAAAAAGACAGAAATGGCTGCACATCGCACCCATGGCTGACACGAAAGCTTATTCAGCTACATTTAAAACCAACATCAGAAGTTAGTATATAATTTGGCCAAACCATATTGCCTCATGTACCACGTGCAGGTCTTCTGATACACATGAGTCCCTAACCAAAACCCCGGACCCCGCAGGCGCGGGGTGTATCAGAAGACCTGCACGTGGTACATGAGGCAATATGGTTTGGCCAAATTATATACTAACTTCTGATGTTTGTTTTAAATGTAGCTGAATAAGCTTTCGTGTCAGCCATGAGTGCGATGTGCAAACACAGTACACATATCCACTCGGGGAGTGTGTTCAGCTGCACCCCATTATTGTATCATAGAATTCACAGAAGGGGGTGCACAAACAATATATAAAACCTAACGTTTAATAAATAACAATAAAATTATACCCCACTTAAACAGACCAATACACAACACGAAACAAAAAATAATCTGCAATCACTGTTATTAATGGTATACACCCAGAACCATAGGCTGTTGTCTAAATATTCTGTTTCAGCTATGGTTATGGGTTTCCTAATAACACCAGGGTAGAAGGATACATACGGGGTAGGGACCTTGTAACCCTAGTATGCCCTAACCGAGTGGTATGTATATACTACCCCTACTCGCACAGGGGGGAGCGGGGCACTCGCCCTAAGAAGGGCGACCCCTACCCTGGTCTACCCCTTGGTGAATCAACACCCTGTTATGCCCTAAAAGCAATAATGCTGGTCCCTTACCCTCCGACGCGTTTCCTCCAGGTGGCTGGATTTCTCAAGGAGGCAAGGTACAATACAGGGAATAGTTATGGCTGGGGCTTAACTGTTAAAGCAAGAAATACAAACACAGTATAAGTACACTCCATTCGTCATAAGCAGGCTGGCAACAACATGTCTAGAAAGGGGTACACTCACCGGCTGCTGCAGTGGCAGGCAAGACCGTGATACACTCCGTGCAGGTGTGCACGCTGAGTGTGTGTCTAGGAGCAGTGGCTGCAGACATATGCAGTCCTGGTCCGGGGGGTGATATACGCCATTGCCGCGCGCTTCCGCCTACCCGCGACGTCACTTCCGGTCATGTGACATGCCGCGTCGGTCAGCTGAGCGCAGCGGCATTGCCCTGGTTACGCTGTAAACAATGTAACAGAGTTCCTGGGTCAATGTAAACCGCTCAGATGAGGAGGATTAGTATAGTGGTTTAGATGCTGTATCAGTGCTCTATCGCTAATAATCACAGAAAAAAGGGGGAGAGAAGCTGAAGATGTAAATAGCGACCCACATCAGTACTGGAGGGCTATGCAGTTATATACATGCAGTGCATTATTTACAATATTTACAAAAACGGTAAGACAAACGGGATACTGTATATTGACCCCAAATCATGGTTTACATCGGGGGGGGGGGTCACAGAAAACAAGCAAAGTTTAATTGTTCATTAAGCCCCATGGGAGCTGTGGTCTTCATCCTGAAGATCCATTCGCATTCCTTTTTAAGGATCAATTTGTCCCAGTCCCCTCCTCTCACTGGGGGCCGCACCAATTCCAGGCCCACAAATGACAGTCCTGTCACCCTGCCCATATGACATGCATTGATATGGCGGGCTATGGGTTTGTCTGTCTTGTTAATCACATCCCTCAGGTGTTCCCCTATCCTTCTACGGAATTCTCTCATCGTTTTACCGATGTATTCCATACCACACTCGCATGTGGCCTTATAGATCACCCCACGAGATCTGCAGTTAATGAAATTTCTTATTTCATACTCCTGTCCTGTGATATTGCTTTTGAACACTCGTGTGCGTTCCACGTGTTGGCATGCAATACACCCACTACATCGATGGCACCCTGGTTTTTGACGGGTTAGCCATGTTTGTCCTGTGTCGGGGGGAGTGAAGTGACTCTTGACCAGACGGTCCCTCAGGCTACGTCCCCTTCTGTATGTTACTTGGGGGGTTGTTCCTATTTTGTCCCTGAGGTCCGGGTCGAGTCTCAGTATGTCCCAGTGTTTTTGTAATATCTGTCTCACCTGTGTAGCTCCTGAATCATATGTGCCAATAATGCGAGTTACATTGTCACTACTGTAACTCTTTTTGGGCTGGTGGGAGGAAAAGATGGTTTTTAATGAGGAAAACGTCCAGTTCACGGATCGCATTGGCGTCTGGGCCCGTTTCATCGATGATGTCTTCATCATATGGAACGGGCCAGAGGAAAGTTTCGTGCGGTTCGTACAGACACTGAACACCAATCAGATAGGCCTAAAGTTCACCTATGACATTCATAAGGATGAATTGGCATTCCTGGACGTACTAATTAGGCGGGATGCAACAGGCAACATAAGCACTACTGTGCATCGGAAGCCCACAGCGACCAACTCCCTACTTGCATGGCAAAGCAGCCACCCAAGATCCTTACTGACGGGCATACCTAAAGACCAGTTTTTGCGCATGAGGCGCAACTGCTCTACAGAATATGAGTTCAAGGTACAGTCTGATGACCTTAGGAGACGTTTTCATGCACGAGGGTACCCCGATAGGGTGTTGAGACCCGCATATAGGGAAGCCAAAAAAAGAGATAGAGCCGGACTTTTGACACCGCGATCTAGACCCAGTAGTGACAATGTAACTCGCATTATTGGCACATATGATTCAGGAGCTACACAGGTGAGACAAATATTACAAAAACACTGGGACATACTGAGACTCGACCCGGACCTCAGGGACAAAATAGGAACAACCCCCCAAGTAACATACAGAAGGGGACGTAGCCTGAGGGACCGTCTGGTCAAGAGTCACTTCACTCCCCCCGACACAGGACAAACATGGCTAACCCGTCAAAAACCAGGGTGCCATCGATGTAGTGGGTGTATTGCATGCCAACACGTGGAACGCACACGAGTGTTCAAAAGCAATATCACAGGACAGGAGTATGAAATAAGAAATTTCATTAACTGCAGATCTCGTGGGGTGATCTATAAGGCCACATGCGAGTGTGGTATGGAATACATCGGTAAAACGATGAGAGAATTCCGTAGAAGGATAGGGGAACACCTGAGGGATGTGATTAACAAGACAGACAAACCCATAGCCCGCCATATCAATGCATGTCATATGGGCAGGGTGACAGGACTGTCATTTGTGGGCCTGGAATTGGTGCGGCCCCCAGTGAGAGGAGGGGACTGGGACAAATTGATCCTTAAAAAGGAATGCGAATGGATCTTCAGGATGAAGACCACAGCTCCCATGGGGCTTAATGAACAATTAAACTTTGCTTGTTTTCTGTGACCCCCCCCCGATGTAAACCATGATTTGGGGTCAATATACAGTATCCCGTTTGTCTTACCGTTTTTGTAAATATTGTAAATAATGCACTGCATGTATATAACTGCATAGCCCTCCAGTACTGATGTGGGTCGCTATTTACATCTTCAGCTTCTCTCCCCCTTTTTTCTGTGATTATTACTATACTAATCCTCCTCATCTGAGCGGTTTACATTGACCCAGGAACTCTGTTACATTGTTTACAGCGTAACCAGGGCAATGCCGCTGCGCTCAGCTGACCGACGCGGCATGTCACATGACCGGAAGTGACGTCGCGGGTAGGCGGAAGCGCGCGGCAATGGCGTATATCACCCCCCGGACCAGGACTGCATATGTCTGCAGCCACTGCTCCTAGACACACACTCAGCGTGCACACCTGCACGGAGTGTATCACGGTCTTGCCTGCCACTGCAGCAGCCGGTGAGTGTACCCCTTTCTAGACATGTTGTTGCCAGCCTGCTTATGACGAATGGAGTGTACTTATACTGTGTTTGTATTTCTTGCTTTAACAGTTAAGCCCCAGCCATAACTATTCCCTGTATTGTACCTTGCCTCCTTGAGAAATCCAGCCACCTGGAGGAAACGCGTCGGAGGGTAAGGGACCAGCATTATTGCTTTTAGGGCATAACAGGGTGTTGATTCACCAAGGGGTAGACCAGGGTAGGGGTCGCCCTTCTTAGGGCGAGTGCCCCGCTCCCCCCTGTGCGAGTAGGGGTAGTATATACATACCACTCGGTTAGGGCATACTAGGGTTACAAGGTCCCTACCCCGTATGTATCCTTCTACCCTGGTGTTATTAGGAAACCCATAACCATAGCTGAAACAGAATATTTAGACAACAGCCTATGGTTCTGGGTGTATACCATTAATAACAGTGATTGCAGATTATTTTTTGTTTCGTGTTGTGTATTGGTCTGTTTAAGTGGGGTATAATTTTATTGTTATTTATTAAACGTTAGGTTTTATATATTGTTTGTGCACCCCCTTCTGTGAATTCCATGAGTGCGATGTGCAGCCATTTCTGTCTTTTTGGCTTGTGCATAAAAAAGTACTGCAAATAATTCAGTAACACAATGAAACTGCAATGTGTGAACACAGGCTAGATGTTCTGCAACAGCTTTGGGTGGGGTTTGGGCAGGGTGGAGGACTGTGATGAACATCTGAAGGAAAGCATTGCATTCTGGAACCAGTATTACTGTGTAGAACTGCTCAATCAGGAAGTAACTTCTCAAAAAGAACAAAAATATCAGCTCACCATGTGGTTCACTTCGGATAATGGAGGCTCTCCGTAACAGAAGCAGGTGAGATCCTTATTGCGGGCCGTTCCCCGTTAGTCCATAAGACAAAGAGAGAGTAGATGATCTCCAGCTTCATAAAACGTACTTTTTATTTATTTCGGCAACATCATAAAAGTGCAAACATTAAAAACACGCCGACGCGTTGCGAGGTAGACCCTCTTAATCATGGCACATAATACAAGTATACAAGGATATAAATACCTTTAGCATGATGTGACGTAACCTGTGGGAGCTAACCCCACCTGTGGACAACACCTGACTCCCAGAGGCCACATGACCTGCTCACACAAGGCTAAGGGAAAAATGCGTACCGGATCAGACTAATACATTATCAGTATATATAGAATAAATCACTCTTATAATTTAGTCCCTTTGGGTACCTAGTTCCAAACTTCAAAATCCAGTAAGCTTCCCGTTTCCTTAAAAGACCTTCCCAATCACCTCCCCTGTGAGGTCTATTTACACGTTCCAAAGCACTAACCTGTAGGGTGTCCGTGATCCCATTATGACAGTCTATAAAGTGTTTTGAAAGACCTGACACGGATCTACGTTGATCACCCTGACTAGAATTCCTTATATCCAAAAGGTGTTCTCCTATGCGTTTTCTTAATTTTCTGATGCTGGATCCAATGTACTGTACATTGCATGCTGTGCACTGCACTAAATAAATGATATGAGTGGATGTACAGTTAATAAAAGATTTGACCCTGTGACTTAAACCTGTACTGCAAGAACAAACCACTGACTGTTTTTTCACAAACGCGCACAAACCGTATCTTGGTTGTGCACATTTGAACATCCCGGAAACAGAGAGCCAATTGTATTGATTACTATGGTCCTGTTCCTTTTGTAATACACTAGGAGATATTAAATTACCTATGGTTTGTCCCCTACGCGCCACACATCTGATCCCTTGCTCAAGTATATGTTCACACTTGTGGTCCTGATATAACATAGGTAGGTATTTCCTCAGGATACCACAGATGCTATTGTACTGGGGACTATATGTGGTGGAAAAAGTAGGAGGCAGTTCATGTTTACATGTCACTTTTGTGTCTTGTTCACTACTCCGGCCCTCTCTATCAGTAAGATGGTGAGTGCGATTTTTCCTTTCCGCTATTTTTCTGGCTCGGTTGATTACATGTTTCCCATAACCTCTGGCCTTAAATCTCTCCTCCAGATTGTGTGCCATATTTAGATAGGTGTCCATATCCGAGCAATTCCGTCGTAAACGGATAAATTCCCCAATGGGGAGATTACGTGTTACATGCGTGGGGTGGCTACTACTAACATGTAAAATGCCATTGCCTGCACTAGGCTTTCTGAACAGGCTGGTGTGAATGTGGCCCTCAACTAGGCTAAGAGATAAATCCAGAAAAGAGATGGTGTGTGGTTCGAATTGATAAGTAAACTTAAGATTTAACGTGTTTGCATTAATATAACGTAAAAAATCTTGTGCTTGCATCTCCGTGCCCAGCCAGACCAGGAGGAGGTCGTCTATGTACCTCCCGTACCACCCAATAACCCCCAAATAGGGGTTATGGGTGCTGTACAGGACGACCTCCTCCCAGTATGCCATAAAAATATTAGCTAGTGACGGGGAAAAACTTGCCAACCATCTGCAAATAAAATGTGTCCTGAAACTGAAAAAAATTGTGAGATAACAGAAACCGTGTAACATGTAGAATGAAGTCCTGTAGAATGTTGTTGTAATTGATGTATTTACGTAAATGGTATTTTAATGCCTGCAGGGCACAATCATGTGGTATGCTGGGGTAGAGGGCTACTACATCACAGGATAGCCAAGCTCCACCTCCAAACCGGGGCAGTTTCTCTATAGTAGCAAGTAAACTTTTGCTATCTCTGATATAGCCTGTTGTTCTTTTAGCAAGTGGCTGCAGCAGGTTATCTAACCAAACGCAGAGGCGTTCTTGGATAGATCCTATCCCAGAGACTATAGGGCGGAGAGGAGGGGGAAATATATTTTTGTGTGTTTTTGGCAAAGCATGAAACACCGGGACAACCGGAGAAATCGGCATCAAGTAATCCCGCTGTTTCACACTAATAACCCCCTGCTCCACGCCCGTGTCCAGGATATCCATCATAATTTCTTTTATTCTATTGGTAGGGTCAGACTGCAATTTCCTGTATGTAACTGTATCATCCAGAATCTTTTGTACCTCCCTTATGTATAAACCTCTGTCCAAAATAACCACCGAACCCCCTTTGTCTGATTTGCGGACCACTATATTATGATTTTCACGTAGCTCTTTCAACCCATGTCTTTCACCTTTTGACAGATTGTCCCTAATTTTCTCGTTTTTTACCCCATTATTCAGAGCTGTCAGTTCCTCCTCAATTTTTTGCTGGAAAGTATCCATGATTGGAGCTCTGGAATTAATGGGGTAAAAACCAGGATTAGGTAAATTCACTCTATCCGCTGTACTCAGTACTTGGCCAGAACCCAAATGGGTATCACATTGTAAATCTAACATGGTTTGGATAGACATCTGTTCTGAAAATGACATATTTAAGGGCACTCTATCACCACCAATTGTATTCAAATCACTTATATTAGTTACATGTAATACAGTAGGGTCAGCATCTACAATTTCATCATTGGTATTGAGAAAATGTCTCTTCACTGTAATCAAACGCATAAACCGATTCACATCCTGCAATGTGTTGTATAAATCAAAGGTCTTACAGGGAACAAAAGTTAGTCCTTTGGAGAGTACCTTAAGCTGATCAACAGACAAAGTGCAAGCTGAAAGGTTATATACATCTAGAGTGGTATCATTAGTTACCTCCTTTGGTTGCCCCCCCGTTCTTTTCGGGTGATGTTTTCTCCCCGCCCGGCGGGGTTTAGGTCGTTTTTTGCTGACCCTTCTCCATTATTAACCCTTGATCGGGTATTTGGAGGGTCATGACTGACCTTTTTGGCCCGTCCTCGGGCTCCCGAAGGTTTAGGGGTTAGGCGTCCACGTTGTGCTGTAGGAGTGAATGAGTCCTCCTGCTCAGAAAAGTCCGTCTGAGTATCGGAAGTATCCACATCGGTAGTATCAAAGGTAACATTTTTCCGTAGGTTACCTCTAGATGTAGTATTAGGTGTATTATGGTGTTTAGCTCTTTGTCTTCTCCGGTGTTCCCACCATGTATACACCTGATCAGAAGAATAATCTTTGAGGTCCCGATTGAACTTAGTCTTTTTCTCATCCACTATTTCCTTCTCAAAGTCCGCAAGGATTTTATTAGTGGACTCCATGATGTCTGAAAATTGTGGAGTATGATGGTAAGATTGTAAGGTACTCTCCAAATCCGTGATAACCTCGTTTAAGTCATTCAGCTTTTGTTCCCCTTTCTTAATGATGATGGAAATCAGGGTAAATGAACAAACGGATAGTGCTTCGTTCCACTCAGTGGCGTAGTCTTCCCCCTCTGTTGGATTGGGGGGTTTATGTACTCGCAGGTTTAAGTCACAGGGTCAAATCTTTTATTAACTGTACATCCACTCATATCATTTATTTAGTGCAGTGCACAGCATGCAATGTACAGTACATTGGATCCAGCATCAGAAAATTAAGAAAACGCATAGGAGAACACCTTTTGGATATAAGGAATTCTAGTCAGGGTGATCAACGTAGATCCGTGTCAGGTCTTTCAAAACACTTTATAGACTGTCATAATGGGATCACGGACACCCTACAGGTTAGTGCTTTGGAACGTGTAAATAGACCTCACAGGGGAGGTGATTGGGAAGGTCTTTTAAGGAAACGGGAAGCTTACTGGATTTTGAAGTTTGGAACTAGGTACCCAAAGGGACTAAATTATAAGAGTGATTTATTCTATATATACTGATAATGTATTAGTCTGATCCGGTACGCATTTTTCCCTTAGCCTTGTGTGAGCAGGTCATGTGGCCTCTGGGAGTCAGGTGTTGTCCACAGGTGGGGTTAGCTCCCACAGGTTACGTCACATCATGCTAAAAGGTATTTATATCCTTGTATACTTGTATTATGTGCCATGATTAAGAGGGTCTACCTCGCAACGCGTCGGCGTGTTTTTAATGTTTGCACTTTTATGATGTTGCCGAAATAAATAAAAAGTACGTTTTATGAAGCTGGAGATCATCTACTCTCTCTTTGTCTTATCAACCAGGAAGTACAGGATCACAAAACAGAACAAAAAATCCAAAACAAATGGATTTTTGGTAGTTTCAAAATTGGGATAGATAGGTAAGTAATGCTTTATGCTTCTGCAGAAGTTTTTTTCATTTTTTTAACCTCTACCTGGAGTTCCCCTTTAAGAGGTGATCCAGTGGAAGACAGCAGGTGAACTGGCAATAGCAGCTTCACCAAGATGAAGTCCCCTGCACCACTCTTCTGTGCTATCAGATCACAGAACTCTGACTCACCACGATGGGATCCCCGCTGCTGAAGGTGCTCACAGGCATGGAATCATAGATTGTCCTCTAGGCATCAACACGGAAAAGGAAACCTGAGCACTCATATGTCGCCGTGATATATGAGTGCTCCGGCTTCCTTCTTAGTGTTGATGCCTAGTGAACTGGCAATAGGCTTATGGGTGCATGTAGGAAAGTTAAGCCCATTGCGTCTGATGCCAAAGAGCAGCTACAGTAGCAAAAATTCCTGCTGGGTTTCACAGTTTGTGTCTGAATAATACACAGTATTAGGCAAGTAAAAGGTAATCTGGTATACTCAAAGATGAAGTGTCAAGGAGGCTGTGCAGAGTCGAAGCATACGTACCTCCTTCCTCCCTCCCTACCTTAACTAATTGACATACTCGGCTCAGTGCAGTAAGCTGAGCACTGTCGATGAAGACAGAAGGGGGAGGCATGCATACTGTGGCTCAGCACAGCCTACTTGACACATAAGCACTGAGTATGATCTAGAGCTGACAGATTTAATGTTATGGCTTATGGGTGTATAGCTGTACCAGTTAGCTTCTAAGCTCCCTCTAGTGGCTGTGCTGTAGACTGTGTGGTATCCCTACTTCTTTCCTATTGGGATTCTGCTCATCTGGATGCAGGATTTGAAGTCTGCTCCGCTCCCTGCCGTTCCTTCCGGATCCAGCTTGGGTAAAGCAGGATCCAGTCCTGGAAAATTTCTCCTAGTTTCAGCACTGGATCCATCTTTTCCCAGCACCCTGAGAGGAGCAGCACGGAGCAGAGCAGAATTAAAATCTGACAGCCTGATGAGCAGAATGCAGATAGGAACGAATCGCTTTGCTCTGTTCCTACTGTAGATTCGCTCATCTCTAGTTTCATGTAAGAATATCCTTATCATACATTGATATATAGAATAACCATAGAGTAGGAAGTAGAATATACTGTCATTGGTGCATCCCACACCAGTCCCCCAAGACCCCCTAAAATAGGTGAGACCATACATCTGTTTTGCTTTGTGCAGAATATGGTCAGCAAGATGCTGTACATGGCAGCTGTGCCAGATCCTACCTGTGTGAATTGGTCAAAGAAGAAGACTTAAGCTACACCCTTTAGACATAAATAGCAGATATGGGGTATGGATGCTCTCACCTTCCCAATTGTTAGTATACAGAAGTGACAGAGCTGCCTTCACAGCTTACAGATTTCTGACTTAGGTCTGCCAGCCTTGTATCAACCTTAGTAGAATTCCTTCCAGCACCAAAAATGTCTCTAGAATACGTATACACTGAATCTGTCAAACGAAAAAAGCAACATAATAAAAGTGTAGAATTGATGTAAACTACAATATCATAGCGCCATCTAGCGTTGGTTTCATGGTAACTGAAGAAACTACTGTTTAATAATTTGATAATGAATCTCATCAAAAACCAATGGTAGTAAAGTTGGAGAAAATCCTCATACAAAGATACATACTGTACATATAACATAAAAACGCTTACATCAGGCGTATCCCCTCCATGAAAGCGGAAATGACGTATCGCGAGACTGGAATTCCCCCATGCGTTCTATTTGTGTGTTCTACCCATTAAAAACCCGTTTCAACTAATGTAAACTGAATAAAACTGATTTTTTTTTTTTAAATAAATATTGCATACTCCATGTTTCAACTAACAATCAATGTATAAATCTATTATCATTGGATTATTATTTTGTTTCGCAACCACAGCGGAGAATGACATATGCATTCCACCCGATAAAGCAACCCAACAAATAAATAAAACATTATATACTAAACTAAAGTTCACTCCATCCATAAGGGGTCAGTGTATTCATCTGGAAGATCCAACACATTTCGTTTTTACATACATTTCTATACACAGCAACGGTATGGAATTTATACCAATCATGACAGTAAAAACAGCTACACCCACCCTGAAATTATCCAAAATAACCAATTACCTTAGTCCCAAAATTAACCCCCCAAAAAAGAGAAAACTCAACCAAAGTAAAAACAAGAGGAAAGAGTTTTTTTTTAAAAAGGCAAAAATTTAATCAATGACATCATCAAATAACATTAATTCTATTGATGTTCAAACCAAAGGTTTTTTTAATTTCTAATCTAAATTTCACGTTACCCAAAATAAATGTTTTGAGTAAAGTTCTCTCCTTCTATCCAACTAGTGATTTCAACCTCTTTGAGTTGTTCCTTAATCTTAATCAATTTATTTGTAAACTCCCATGAAAGAGACATTTTGCATTAAAACAAATGGATAACTCTATTAATAAGATTCCTATAATCACCTATGACTACAGATTTAAAACCTAGGTCTACTTTTTATCCATTGGCAAGTAAAGACCCATATTTAGAGACCTTTTATAACAAAGTCATGAATGAACTTAAATTGATGGGGAAGAAAAATATGTATACTCTAAAAATCGAAATAAACATTATAAAACCTCACTCAAAAATAATAATCCTTTTGGGCAAATGAAAAGGATTAGACGTAACTGTAACTCAGATGTACAGTGTGAGAAGCAATTATCTATACTAAGTGAAAATGTATACACTGTAGGGCTAACCAGCTGCAGTCGGTCACCCACTTCTAAATTATAATCTATATAGACTAATTTAGAAGTGGGGGACTAGCTGAGGCTGGAGAGCCCTGCTGCAGTCAGAAAGGGGTTAACTCAAGCAGGAGACGGTGGTGCTGAGGGTATAGGAGAGCCTACAGTGTAGTCTCCCTATTAGACATGACCTCCGCAACACTCCCGCTGGCATTGTGCAGTGTCCCCTCTGAGCAGGGTCCCCATTGAAAAAACAAAAAAGATCAATTCACCTGTGACTCGTTCATGACAGGTCCTCTCTCCTGGCAGCTGTGCGTCTCCTCTGTTATCTTCCCAGTGCAGGCAGTGTGGTACAGAGGCACTGCCTGTTCTGGAAGTCCCTGCAGCCTTTGTCATTCATCCTAAGGGGATGCGGCTGTTTATGAGCTTCTCTAATGTACGCGGCCATTATACCCGTTGTATAAGACGACCCCCGACTTTTGAGCAGATTTTTCAGGGTTAAAAAGTTGTCTGATATGCCGTAAATACGGTAATTATACCATAACTAGAGATGAGCGAACCTCGAGCATGCTGGAGTCGATCCGAACCCGAACTTTCGACATTTGATTAGCAGTGACTGCTGAAGTTGTATAAAGCCCTAAGGCTATGTGGAAAACATGGATATAGTCATTGGCTGTATCCATGTTTTCCAGACAACCTTAGAGCTTTATCCAAGTTCAGCAGCCCCTGCTAATCAAATGCCGAACGTTCGGGTTCATATCGACTCAAACCTGAACCTGGTTCGCTCATCTCTAACCATAACCAAGAGTTCTGTCTCTACCCAACATGTAAAACTAGAACTTCTGATAAGAAAAATAGGGATCTGCTATTTATTACATGATATAATGCACAACATGCGGTTATTACCAAGGTATTGTCTAATAATTGGGGAATTCTTAAAAATGACCCAATTCTAAAAGATTCTATTTTATAAAAACCCCAAAGTATCTTCTGTAAGGGGAAACTATTAAAAATTACCTAGCAGCCTGTCCTGAAAATCCAGAAATTGTCAAATCCTGGAAGCTTTAGGTGCGGTAGTCACCATTGCGAATGTTTTTCGAATATTAATATTAAAGAAATATGCATAGTATGAAAGAGTTAACCCTTTAAGGACAGGGCCAATTTTCGTTTTTGCGTTTTCGGTTTTTCCTCCTTGTGCTTAAAAGGCCATAGCACTTGCATTTTTCCACCTAGAGACCCACATGAGCCCTTATTTTTTGCGTCATTAATTGTACTTTGCAAAGACAGGCTGAATTTTTGCATAAAGTACACTGCGAAACCAGAAAAAAATTCAAAGTCTGGTGAAATAAAAAAAAAAAAAAATGCATTTCTTTTATTTGGGGGGTATTTGTTTTTACGCCATTCGCCCTGGGGTAAAACTGACTTGTTATACATGTTCCTCAAGTCTTTACGATTAAAACGATATGTAACTTGTATAACTTTTATTGTATCTGATGGCCTGTAAAAAATTCAAACCATTGTTAACAAATATACGTTCCCTAAAATCGCTCCATTCCCAGGCTTATAGCGCTTTTATCCTTTGGTCTATGGGGCTGTGTCAGGTGTCATTTTTTGCGCCATAAGACTTTTTGATCGCTTTTTATTAATTTTTTTCTGGATTTCATGCGACCAAAAATGCTCAATTTTGCACTTTGGGATTTTTTTGTGCTGACAGTGTTTACCGTGCGAGATCAGGAACGTGATTAATTAATAGTTCGGGCGATTACGCACGCGGCGATACCAAACATTTTTATTTATTTACTTTTATTTAAAACCTGGGAAAAGGGGGGTGATTCAGACTTTTATTAGGGGAGGGGTCTTTTTACTAATAACAATACTTTTTTTTTTTTTTTTTACACACATACTAGAAGCCCCCCTGGGGGACTTCTAGTATATACACTTTGATCTCTCATTGAGATCTTTGCTGTATAGTTATACAGCAAAGATCAATGAGACTGGCACTTGTTTGCTTTCGGCTGCTGCAGCCGAAAACAAACGAGTGCCGAGCCAGGGACGGCGCCATCTTGGAGCGGTTCCCGGCCGGCAGCAGTAACGGAGATCGCTCCTCCGGGACAACGTCCCGGAGGAGCGATCTCTGCCACTAGACACCAGGGAAGGGCTGCATCCGGTAATCGGATGCGGCTGTCATGTTTGACAGCTGCATCTGATTACTGTATTAGCGGGCACGGTCTGATCGCTACAAACGGCACCCGGGACCGCGGCGGTTCAGAGCGGGGTCGCCGCGCGGCCCCGCTCTGAACACCTCTTACGGGCGCATGATGTACCGGTACATCATGCGTCCTTAAGAGGTTAAAGGAGAAGTCCGGTGAATATTCTTATTAAAATATTGTATTTATCCCCAAAATTTATACAAATCACCAATATACACTTATTACGGTAACTGCTTATAAAGTGTTTTTTTTCCCTGCACTTACTACTGCATCAAGGCTTCACTTCCTGGATAACATGGTGATGTCACTTCCTGGATAACATGGTGATGTCACTTCCTGGATAACATGGTGATGTCTCGCCCTGACTCCCAGAGCTGTGCGTGCTGTGGCTGCTGGAGAGGATGATGGCAGGGGGACACTGAGGGACACAGGGCACTGGAGGGACACTGAGCATCCCTCTGCCATCATCCTCTCCAGCAGCCACAGCCCGCACAGCTCTGGGAGTTGGGTCGTGACATCACCATGTTATCCAGGAAGTGACATCACCATTTTATCCAGGAAGTTAAGCCTTGATGCAGTAGTAAGTGCAGGAAAAAAAAGCATGTTATAAGCATTTCCCGTAATAAGTGTATATTGGTGATTTGTAAAACTTTTAGGGGGCAATACAATACTTTAATAAAAAAATTTCACCGGACTTCTCCTTTAATGTTCCTGGGGAATATACTCCCCATATTATAAAACAGCATCTTACATGTATCACCACTTGTGTGATTTATATGCTTGAGTGCCCATGCGGCTTGAAATACATAGGGCGTACTATAAACACACTGAGACAGCGTTAGAATAAACTTAGATTTAACAAATGTCAACTATAAACTTCTCAGAACACCATAATTGCAATGCATTACCCCTATAGAAAGAATCCCGCATGAAGATTTAGAAATTTAAGTAGAAAAGAAATGTATTGGATCTTCCGGATAAATACACTGACCAATTATGGATTAAATGAATCCCTCAAAAAGGTATTTTAATGAATTTTAGTTTAGTATATGGTGTTTTATTTATTGGATTGCTTCATGCACTACATTATTGATGAGTGTGTAGATGTATAGGTTTGTATTTGTGCATATGCAGGTAATAATAATAATGTATGTAGATGTAAGTACAGGGATTCATTTCATGTATTCATATACATATATGCTGTTGGTTATATTATTTTATTATTATTAGGTGTTATTTTTTATACTTTTAGGAATCATGATTATATTATAGTTTCATTCTCTTTCTATATAAATCATGACATATAGTTTTTAGGCGGACAGTCATAATACTAATATACCTGGGAATTACTTGTTAAAGGGGTACTCCGGGTTGGGGTTATTTTTAGGGTATGGCCGGGGAGAGGGTGGACATAGAAGGGGTCAGTCACTTACCCCTCCGATTCCAGCGCCGGGTCCTGGATTGTGTCGCCCCGCTGTTCTGTTCCACGGCCGCTTCCTGGTCTGAGCTGCGACTTGAGACGTGACGTCTCAAGGCAGCTCAGCAATTCAGCAGTTGTAGATGGGCCCCGCCTCAGCCGCTGAATAGCTGAACTGCCTTGAGACATCACGTCTCAAGTCGCAGCTCAGACCAGGAAGCGGCAGCGGGACGGAGGAGCGGGGCGGCGCGATCCAGGACCCAGCGCGGTAAGTGACCGGCGCTTTCTATGTCCACCCCGGCCATACCCTAAAAATAAACCCAGCCCGGAGTACCCCTTTAAGCCTTTTCCACCATGTTAATGGAACGCATCGGGTTGGAACACATATGTCATTCTCGGCTGTGGTTGCAAGACATAATAATAATCCAATGATGTTAGATTTATATATTGATTGTTAGTTTAAACATGGAGTAGGCAATATTTATTGAAAAATAGAACCCATGGGGGATTTCTGATCTGTCTACGCGATACGCGTTCACGGACAGGATGCACCGGGACACCTGTGTGATGTGTTTTAATGATATATATATATATTTTTGTGTGGGACAGAACCCACCAAAACGCATTGCCTTTTTTTTCTATGTGGACGAATAAATTACACACTAAATACCCTGTGGACCTTGAGTGCTGACTTGGTGGGTCTTCCATTACACAAGCGACCAGGAGTGGGACAGGTTATTCCTAGCCTTTCCCCATAGGGGAGTAAGTTAAACCATTGATGATGGTACCATTATTAAACCTGTCTGAGATGGTTATATGACATGGTCTCTGAGCGCTGGTATATACATTTTTTATGTTTATCCTATATACATTGCTACTCCGGTGTGGATTCCATATCCGGGCTTTACCGAGCGTCCTTCCATGTGGATGTTCTGATTGGACAGAGATACATAATTTACTTTTGTGGATCATAGGTGGAGTGGGTGAGGTAGAATTACCTTTCACCCACATTCCCCGGGTAAGTTACATCACTGCATAGTTTGGTAATTTTTGGATGAGTGCTGTCCGACTATTTGTGTGTAACGCACAAACTGAGGACAAGGGCGGTTCTGTTTCTGGAAAAAAAAGTGGACATGTTTTTGTAATCCTGGACAATCCCTTCAAAAGGGACCTGTTATATGTGTGCCACAGTTCAGCATGGAGAGACGCCGCTAATGCCAGGCAATCGGATTACCAGGAGGTCAGTGGACAATAACGTGACGTAAGTTTCATTTTTTTCAGAAAAGTGGTTAAAAAAAAACATTGCAAAACACAAAGTATTAAATATATAACAATATACAGATCATTTGGTATTGCTGTAAACCTAAATCCCCATTATTTGAATTTAATACGTTCCTTATACTGTAACAGTCATGAGAATCTTTAGTGTATCTCAAAAAGGCAACACTGGCCAATAATACGCATCCCGCAAAAAACAAGTCCTCATACAATTCCATTCTGCCTGGCTTATTTTGTGCATATGTGCGGCAGATACCCTAGCAGAGACCATAGTATGGGTGTAACTTACATACCACTGTACCACTAGGTGGTAAAAAGATTGGTTATAAGAAACGATTTTTCCATGCGGCTAAAGTGTCCAGAAGCCGGGGCCCGGCATGGCTTGCTTCTTAGCTTTCCCATCTCCTTCAGTGCATGATGGACACGCAGGACTCTGCTTATAGTGCCAGACATCTGCGATCAAGTTACCCCATATAGCCTTAAAGTGTCAATTCAAAAAACATTTGACATGTCAAAGGTTTTTATCCGTCTGGGTCTGAGTGTTCAGACCCATACCGATCTGGAGATAGAGCCGGGAGAAAATGCGCTGCAGCGGGTCCTCTCCCGGCTCTGTGTCATGTGATCAGTCGGGCTCCATTATAAGTTCGACTGATGTCACACAGAGCCGGGAGAGGACATGCGCTGCAGCTCGTCTCCTCCTGGCACGCTCTCCCGATCGATATGGGTCGAAACACTCAGACCCGGACCGATCAAAACTTTTGACATGTCTCTATGACAGGGGTGGGGAACCTCCGGCCCGCGGGCCGCATCCGGCCCCTGACACCTCCGGATGCGGCCCGCGGCACCCCTGTGACATGCGCTGCTCTGGAGGAGAAGGAGCCGGCATTCACAGCTTCCTCCTGTGTCTGTGACAGTTACCAGACACAAGAGGACGCTGTGTATGCCGGCTCCTTCTCCACCAGAGCGGCACACGTCTTCTGCGGTTTGCGGCTCTCCTGTCATGTGCGCCGCGGTGGTGAGGCAGGAGCCGGCATACACAGCATCTTCCTGTGTCTGTGCCGGCTCCTTCCCCAACAGAGCGGCGCACGTCTTGTGCGGTTTGCGTCTCTCCTGTCATGTGCGCCGCGGTGGTGAGGCAGGAGCCGGCATACACAGCATCTTCCTGTGTCTGTGCCGGCTCCTTCCCCAACAGAGCGGCGCACGTCTTGTGACTCCTGCGGGCCGCGCGCGATGACGTCATTTCACCGCGCGCCGCCTGCAGGAGAAGACCGGCACAGAAGAGAGGAGGGAGAAGAGGACCTGGATAGCGTGGGAGCGGAGGAAAGGTGAGTGGGATGTTTATTTTTTTTTTATTTGGGGCAGGCACTGGAGATTAACTAGGCCACCAGGGACATGACAGGGGGGATAAGGGGTTAAGAAGGCCACCAGGGACCTGACTGGGGGGTTAAGAAGGCCACCAGGGACCTGACTGGGGGGTTAAGAAGGCCACCGGGGACCTGACTGGGGGGTTAAGAAGGCCACCAGGGACCTGACTGGGAGGTTAAGAAGGCCACCAGGGACCTGACTGGGAGGTTAAGAAGGCCACCAGGGACCTGACTGGGGGGTTAACTAGGCCACCAGGGACATGACTGAGGGGGTTAAGAAGGCCACCAGGGACATGACTGGGGGGTTAACTAGGCCACCAGGGACATGACTGGGGGGTTAACTATGCTACCAGGGACATGACTGGGGGGTTAACTATGCTACCAGGGACATGACTGGGGGGTTAACTAGGCCACCAGGGACATGACTGGGGGGTTAACTATGCTACCAGGGACATGACTGGGGGGTTAACTAGGCCACCAGGGACATGACTGGGGGGTTAACTAGGCCACCAGGGACATGACTGAGGGGTTAACTAGGCCACCAGGGACATGACTGAGGGGGTTAAGAAGGCCACCAGGGACATGACTGAGGGGGTTAAGAAGGCCACCAGGGACATGACTGAGGGGCTTAACTAGGCTACCAGGGACATGACTGGGGGGTTAACTAGGCTACCAGGGACATGACTGGGGGGTTAACTAGGCTACCAGGGACATGACTGGGGGGTTAACTAGGCTACCAGGGACATGACTGGGGGGTTAACTAGGCTACCAGGGACATGACGGGGGGCTGACTAGGCTACCAGGGACATGACTCGGGGGTTATCTAGGCTACCAGGGACATGACTGAGGGGCTAAACTAGGCTACCACGGACATCACAGAGGGGCTTAACTAGGCTACCAGGGACATGACTGGGGGTATTAACTAGGCTAGCAGGGACATGACTGGGGGGATTAACTAGGCCTACCAGAGGCATCATTGGGTGTGGGGAGGGGGGTAATTAGGCTACCAGGGACATGACTGGGGGGTTAACTCAGGCTACAGGGTATCACTAAGGATTTACATCAGGTACAAGGGGCATCACAGAGGGTTAACTACAATAGCAGGGGCATTAGGGGAACAATACTTTGCCTTGCCCCGGGTGCTGCAAACCCACGCTACCCTGCTGCGCACGGTATGCGGCCCTCGAATGATTTTATAAATGCCCGACCGGCCCTCGACATGGAAAAGGTTCCCCACCCCTGCTCTATGACATATCAAAGGTTTTGTGAAGTGACAGTGACAATTTAACCCCCTGTGTCCTGTCACACATTGCATGATAAATGTGCCTGTCATTACCATTAGGAGGAGCTCAGCCCATATAAATTTATACAACCATCACTGAACTCATATATATATTGTACTCCCCTCATTATACATTGTGCTCCCCTAGTGGTGGCTGTAAGAATATGTTACAATGCTGTTGGAGGCAGAAAGTTCAGTGTCGTGGTCCCCATAGAAGTTGCATGGTCTATGGTAAGTATGGCTTAAAGGACAAGTATTCCATAAATGTATTCAATCAATAAAGCATAGTGTACACACATTACATACTTTACATTCACTTCTATAAGCACAATACAGTGCCATAGACTTCTACATATACTGCGCCTCCTGCTGGACACTCCATTGGAATTACAACTGATTCGTAACGTCACGGTTTTATAGGGAATTTGAAGCCTCCCTGATCTACTAAATTAAGGGAAATAGCAGTATATGTGCATTTCCCATAATTAATGTACATTAGGAATTTTTCTAACTTTCCATAAGTAATAAAATATTAAAAAATATTTGGGCTGAACTTCTCCTTTAAAGACAATGGGCGTTTTTGTACTGAATTTCTTTTTATTATTTGTTTCCTGAATTTGTTTAGCAACTTTCTAAATAGTCTTTATTAAAGATTTCCTTCCATTTCACTGCTGTGGAGTCTATGTAAATGATTTATCTGCCTATCTCTCAGAGATAAGAAAGGTGTGTATGTTGTTCTGAGAGGCTCTGTGCTCTCCCCTCCCTCTTCTGTGTTAGGGTATGTTCACAATGAGTAATATAGGCAGAATCCCGCCTGCCCCAGCGTCTATATGGGATGGCTCGCCCGCCTCCGCTCCCACTGCTCTCTGCTCAGAGAACTATCATGTCAATTCTTTGAGCGGAGAGCGATGGACGCGCGAGCCATCCCATAGAGACACTGTGTGACACTGAGGCAGGCAGGATTCCACAGCGGAGCTCTCCACCTCTATTACTCTGTGTGAACATATCCTTAGAGATAGCAGCTAGGAGGGAGAAACAACTGTATGCAGATGGGACAGTGGGGAGAGCATACATGTAGGACAGATCACACAGGCTGCTGATGGGGAAGAAAGATCGTAAAAGGTAGTTTGCAAAATAGAACCACATAATCTGTGTAATCTGTAGAGAGACAGCAGAGCTCACACAGCAAACAATAGACTTCTGATCATACAGACCTCACATTCAGCATGTCTAAGGAGGTGCTCACACCCACATCTACATTGGGATTAAATAAACTGAGACTGCAGACTGCAACAGCTTTAGCTCAAGGTAACTACTAACATATGTAAAAATAATTTCTTCCATGTCCCTAGCCTTTAATGTCAGTGTGGAGTGCTATACATCTCCAGCCTGATGCAACGTCCTGGAATCATTACATAATGTGCTCTCTGGGCCCTTTGATTAATCTGCAGCTACAGAGCCCTATGCAGACGCCCTGTGTGTTTGACCTCCTTCTATCATAGCCAGCAGTTTCTGGCTGATTAGTATGTTGAAGACTATAGCACTTTTTTTATTGTTCTAATTTTTCTGTAATACAAAATTAAAGTGGTTATCAAGTGCTACAAAAACATGGCCCCTTTTCCGCCTCTCTTGTGTCCAGTTCAGGTGTGGTTTGCAATTAAGCTCCATTTACTTCAATGGGTTTCAAACCACACCCAATCTGGAAACCAGAGTGGCGGAAAAGGGGCCATGTTTTTGTAGCACTGGATTTATTATTGTGGGGTGTGGTTTGAAGCCCATTGAAGTAAATGGAGCTTAATTGCAAACCACACCTGAACTGGACACAAGAGTGGGGGGAAAGGGCCAAGTTTTTGTAGTGCTGGATAACCCCTTTAAACTTCCTAAAAAGTCTTCATTAGAAGTTTCCTACCATGTAGCTGCTACTCAGCACACAGGCTGTAGTAAGAGAGAAGGGCACATTAGGTTAGTTAGCAAGGGCAAAGCACGTGGGCTGTGTACTGTATACATACAGAAACAAGGAAGATCACCTACAGGTGAGGCTGTACATGCAAAACAGCAAAATTTGAATAAAATGCTAATAAAATTTATGTGCATACTCACTCTGCTGCCACCAAGGTATCAGGAATGTTGTTGATCACCTGCTCTGTTCCACCGCACGCACCGACCGACATCATTGCTGTGTCCGGCAGATTTAGAATTTTAACAGAAAAAAAGGAAAAAATTGGCAGCACATCTATGTCTCTGTTCACACTGCAGGTTGCACGCTGCTTTTGGCTTAAGTACAGACAAAAAACAAACAAACAAACAAACAAACAGATGGTGCAACAGCAACCCACAGGTGCAAGGGCTTACCGTATATACTCCTCCCCGTGTACACACGATAAACACCTGCTCTGTAGATATTAAAAAGTAAGGATCTTAGCAAACTATGTGATCAGTGTACCATGTCGCCAACATTAAGGCGTCCTCTGAGACATGGTCCCTACTCTAGCATCTTCACACTAGCAATGGCCTCTCCTGGGCTTTAATAAGCCTACAACTGGACAGATAGGAGCCAAATGTTCTCTTTTTATAGCACCCTTGGGACATGGGTGCAGTGCAAGCCAACAGGAGGTAGCCACACCCCCACATTCAACAGAAAAAAATGAAAAATTGGCAGCATATCTATGACTCTGTTCACACTGCAGGTTGCACGCAGGGTGTGGCTACCTCCTCTTGGCTTGCATTCCACCCATGTCCCAAGGGTGCTATAAAAAGAGATTATTTGGATCCTTTCTGACCAGTTGTAGGCTTATTCAGCCCAGGAGAGGCCATTGCTAGTGTGAAAATGTTAGAGAAGGGACCATGTCTCTGAGAACACCTTAACTTTGGTGACATGGTATACTCTGATCAAATAGTTTACAAATATCTACAGAGTAGGTGTTTATCGTGTGTACACTGGGAGGAGTATATACGGTAAGCCCTTGCACCTGTGGGTCCTATTTTTTTACGTAACGGATTACGGATCAAAATTAACACAGACTGTGTGAATAGCCCAAAGTAAATCAATGTGCTCTAATCAATATGTTCCCCTGTAACAGGCCCGGGCCTCCATTATTGTGTACAACTACTAGTACCACCATACTGATGATATCCAGTCTACAAGGAACAAGTATAATCCCATACATAGTATCATCATACTGACCTTATCCAGTACACTAAGGGTATATTCACACGGGCGGGCTGGTCCTGGCAGTTCCCACACACTACATACTTGCTGCGGTCTAAACGACCGCAGCGAGTATGTAATTATACCGCCCTTAACCCCTTCTGCTCCCCCGCTGTAAGCATACTTTACCTGTCCTTGCTGCACGGGTCCGGCGTCCTGCTCTCCCGCCCGGCCAATCAGTGGCTGCGGCTGGGCAACACACTAATTGGCCGGACAGGAGAGCAGGACGCCGGACCCGTGCAGCAAGGACAGGTAAAGTATGCTTACAGCGGGGGAGCCGGGCGGGAGCAGAAGGGGTTAAGGGCGGTATAATTACATACTCGCTGCGGTCGTTTAGACCGCAGCAAGTATGTAGTGTATGGGAACTGCCAGGACCTGCCGGGCTCGCAGCGAGAATCTTGCTGCGAGCCCGCCCGTGTGAATATACCCTAAAACTAACTTTATACGATAGTCAAATGAGTCCACTGCACTATTACCCCCACATAATAACTATATGTTACCATTATAGTCTTTAAATAATAATATTACCAATAACACCATACCATGATCACATATTACCACCACCTAATGACTAATACCATCATACTGTATACAAAACCATATATACAGACCCTCTAGATCTCCATACATTGAGCATATTACAGCACTGTTACAGTACATCTAGTGACTCACAAGGGGCAGCACAGTGGCTCAGTGGTTAGCACTGTAGCCTTGCAGTGCTGGGGTCCTGGGTTCAAATCCCACCATACAATACATAGAGATTGTATGTTCTCTCTGTGTTTGTGTTTTGGTTTCCTCCCACACCCAAAACAACATACTAACTATGAGAGCAATAATTGACAAGAACTATGTGAAGTGCTGCGCTATACAAATAAAAATTTGATTAGAGTCTTCCTCTTTAGTTGTCTTCCTCACTTGGCCCAGGCTGTTATGATGACTTCTTCTGGTCACCACCACAGAATCTGTCAGACACACATCTTAGGCTCTGCACTTTTAGAACACCACCTACCCACCTCTATACAAGCTGTCCATCCATAGTGCCCTAAGTGGTAATAATACCCCCTTTTGTAGCCCATGCAGTATTAGTTCCCTTAACAGTACCCCTTAATAGTGCGCCTTACAGAAGTTACCCTATAGTAGTTCCCCCACACAGTAGTTACTCAATTATTTTCCCCATGCTGTAGGTAATCCTCTATTAGTGTCCAATGTAGTAGTTAATCCCTCAATAGTGCCCCATAGTAGATAACCCCTTCAAATACTGTCCTATACACTAGTTAATTCCTCCAGTTGTGCCAATATAGTGGTTAGCCCCCAATAGCACCCCATATAGTAGTTAGGCCCCTAATACTGCACCATATAGTTGCCAATCCTTCCCAAATCCCAGTACTGCCCTAAATACTGGTTACTACCTCAATAGTGCCACCATTGGTGCCCTCACATGGTAAGTTTAATTCTAAAAAGTATCCTCCTCTCCGAGACCTCCCCCACTGGGGCAGTATGCAGCATCCCCTCCAAAAAAAAAAACTAAGAAACAGCAACTTACCTGTCACCCATTGCAGAGTAGCTCCTCTTGGCGGAGGCTGAGAACATTCTCCTCTCTCTTCTTCCAGCATAGGCAGTGTGGTACAGAGGCACTGCCTGTGCCTAATGCGCCCTGCAATCTCTATCATTCATCTGCGTGTGTGCATCTTAAAGGCAGTGTCTCTGTACCATGCTGCCTGCGCCGGGAAAAAAAAAGAGAAAAACTGGCCAAAAACGTTTGGGGTAAGCCAACTGGGTCCCTAGAGGTACTGTGGGCCCTGGCACTTGCCCAAGTTAGCTTGGTTATGACACTGGCCCTGTGGCTACCACACATCAAGGTTACTGTCATTGAGGAAGTAATGAAACATAATAGAGGGTGTGATTTAATGCGGCTGTATTGCAACACAAGAAGCAGAAAAGATTTTGTCATATCTATAAGGGGACTTGTTTAGGAGCAGTCACTGTTGTATTGTACTATAGCAGCCTTTTGGTATTACACCAATGCAGAATTTTAATTACAAATATTCCACTGTTTAGATTCCATGCAGATCTGTTGCCATGGTTACAGACTATAAACAAAAACTATGTAATCTGATCCTGTAGTGTCAGTACCTGAGGCTATATAGGTTTACACATTACACATTATATGTTTCCCCTTCATTACCTGTATGTGGCAGGAAATCTCTTGAAACGTGTATTAACTCTTTCAAGACCAGGCTGGTTTTGCTCACAGCTGAGCATGGCCCATTTGATAGATTTTAAATGTGTCTTTTTTTTTGTGGTAAAATTTATCCAAATATTTTTTTTTTTTTCATGATTCGATGGGACTGGCTTGGGTTGGTGCTGGACAAAACACAAATGTTCTATCAGATGGTATTTAACTTGAAAAAGGCACGAGGCAGGAGTACTCTCTTTTACCACTTTTATTCAGCCTAGCACTAGAGCCCCTAGCCTGATTTTTTAGAGGATTCTGACTTGTATAAAGGCATCGAAATACAGAGCGGAGGATGTAAATGGATATAATTCTTTTCACCCACCCCCTCTCCCCGAGCATTGCAGAAAAAGGGGTGCCGGCTGGTTACCCCTTTAATAAAGTTTTAGAAAATCTCTCTGCCTGGAGAAGATGGATGCAGCCCTAGGCCTGCTTGGAAAACATGGATGCAGCGCAGTCACCCTATTTTAAGAACGCTAGCCCTCAAAGTATTTTTAAAGACATTTAGGAAGTTTATTAATGCTTTAAATGTTTTGCAGACATTAAAGGGGTACCCCGATGAATTTTTTTTCAGTACTTATCAGCTGCCGTATGTCCTACAGGAAGTTCTGTTTTCTCTCCAGTCTGACGCAGTGCTTTTTGCTGCCACCTTTGGCCAAGTCAGGAACTGTCCAGAGCAGTATAGAGATGTCAGCAGAGAGCGCTGTGGCAGACTGGAAATAATACAGGACATACAGCAGCTGATAAGTACTGCAAGAAGAGTTTTTTTTTAAATAGAAGTAAATTACAAATCTATTTAACTTTCTGACACCAATTGATCTAAAAACATTTTTTCCTCCAAAGTACCCGGCTGCCACCCACCCCAAACTACTGGCACCGTTGTCTAGACTTCATCACGCCACATTCAGTTCCTGGGTCTGCCTTTCCACTGGGGCTTGTATTTTAGCTAAAAACAAGTTTTATTGTGAAGGCAGGATATCAATGAGGCGGGGCCTACAGCATCCGTGCTCTAAGCCTTCAGCACCTCTCACCTGTCACAGGCCTAGGGCACGGATGCTTTAGGCCCGCTTCATTGACACCTTGCCTCGTGCCGGAATAAAACTAGTTTTTAGGCAGGCCCCAGCAGAAAGGCCAATTAGGGTGGGTGGCAGCTGGTATAGATTCGCTTTAAGACAAGCTCAATGCGGCAGATAAGTAAAATACTCGCCTGTATAAATGTACATTTAAGCCATGCCTCTCTGTCAGTGAAGCCACACCCCCTTGTCAACAAACAAAAGTGTCTAAGGGTAGCTTCACACGTACCAGATCCGCAGCAGATTTCATGCTGTGAGTTTGCAGCGAAATCCACCGCGAATCCAGTAGTGTGAAGCTGAATGGGTCCCATGCACGCAGCCGATCTGCTGTGTGTAAGGGACCCGGCCCCTTTAGCCCCCCCCCTCCCCCGCCCCGAGCATACAATACCTGCTCGGCGCCATGGCGGTGTGTGACGCTCCCAGGGAACGAGGGGAGCCAAGAAGGTAATGTATGCTCAGGGCCGGGGGTGCGGGCAGACGGGAAACTCGAATAAGTATTTCAGCTGAAGGAGACTCATAGGATTCTGTCCTAAGACCCAGTAATAAAAAAAATGTCTTTCTTTAAAAAAATGTCTTACTTTAAAGGGGTACTCCGGGCAAAACGTATTTTTAAATTGTATTACATAAAGGAAGTTATACAAATCTCTAATATACACTAATTATGGGAAATACACATATAGTGCTATTTCCCTCAATTTAGTAGATAAGGCAGGCTTACTTCGTCCAAAAAAATGTGACGTCACGTCTCAAGTGTATGCACCAGCAGGGGGCGCATATAGAAGCATAGAAAGGGAATAGACGTCTATTCTCCCTCCCTCTCTGTACTGGTAATGTCCCCCCTCCCCCTGCCCGATCCTATTACAGCTGTTGCAGGGGGGTGAGCGCTCCTTATCTGACACTCACCCCAACTAGCTGCCCATCTCTCACCTACAGCCCAGTCCCGGCAGGGTGAGCGCTCCTGCGCCGCCCCCCAACTTGATGCCCCTGATCTGAGCCCGCTGCACGGTTCTGTGCACGAGCGCTCACCCATCGCCCGGTCCCGGCGGTGTGAGCGCTCATTCATCTTCTTCTAAGCAGCTGCACCTTCTCTCAAGCAGCTTGCTATATCTGAGCCAGTCTCAGCACTCACCCCACCGCCGGTCCCATTCACAATGAAGCAAGCTGCTTGGCAGAAGGTGCAGCTGCTTAGAAGATGAATGAGCGCTCACCCCGCCGGGACCGGGCAGCGGGTGAGCGCTCGTGCACAGAACCGTGCAGCGGGCTCAGATCAGGGGCATCAAGTTGGGGGGCGGCGCAGGAGCGCTCACCCCACCGGGACTGGGCTGTGGGTGAGCATTCCTGCATGAGATGGGGCAGGGGAGAGACGGGCGGCTAGTTGGGGTAAGCGTCACATAAGGAGCACTCACTTCACTGCAGCAGCTGTAATAGGATCGGGCAGGGGGGGTGGGACAGAGGAAGGGGGAACATTACCAGTACAGGGAGGGAAGGAGAATAAACGTCTATTCTCCTTCTATACTTCTACATGCGCCCCCTGCTGGTGCATACACTTGAGACGTGATGTCACATTTTTTTTTGAGGAAGTAATGGTGTGTTTACACAGAGAAATTTATCTGACAGATTTTGGTAGCCAAAGCCAGAAGTGGATTTCTAAAGAGGATAAATCTTAGTCTTTCCTTTATAATCTGTTCCCTGTTTATAGTCTGTTCCTGACTTTGGCTTCAAAAATCTGTCAGATAAATCTCTGTGTAAACGCACCATAAGCCTGCCTGGTCTACTAAATTAAGGGGAATTAGAATTATATGTGCATTTCCCATAATTAGTCTATATTAGAGATTTGTATAACTTTCTTCATGTAATAATATATTTAAAAATACGTTTTGCCCGGAGTACCCCTTTAAAGTGTAACTGTCATTTCAGGGTCATTTTTCTGAAAACATTAAATATCAACAGTACAAGCGATTTTAAGAAACTCTGTAATAGGTTTTATGTACTAAAAGAGTTTCCTTCTGGACTGAAAAAGCAATCTCCCAGCCTCCCCCCTCACATCAAATGAAGCAGGATTTCTGTCTCCATTATGTGTCTATGGAGAGGGGAGGGGCTGTTAGGAGTGACTGAGCACGGAGGATTTCTGCACAGCACAACACCCTGCAATCTTCTCTCAGTAAGTTCATAGATAAGCACTGACCTTTCTGACACCTGAATTTAGCGTTTTAGGTGCCCAGGGAGTCTACAAACAGCTGACCTTCATGTCACCTCTTCCTGCTCCCTCATCTCCCTCAGCCCCTCCATAAGGATAGAATGGAGAGAGCAGAACCCGTCTTCACTGGCTTTTCTGTAATGAAGACGTGTTTGCCTGATAATGCACAGATAAGAAGTCAGGGGGGAGATTGCTTCTTGAGTACAGAAGGAGGCTTTATTGGCTGATGAAACCTATTACAGAGTTTCTTAAAATCGCTTATACTACTGATTTCTGCAATAAAAAAAAAACATGACAGTTACGCTTTAATGCTGGACAAGGTTCGGTCTCTGCAGTTATTGAGTCAGAAGAACATTGCTGACTTTCATGCACCTCAGCACTCTATAACTTCAACTGGTCTCCACTAGAGATGAGCGAACCGGGTTCGGGTTGGAGTCGATCCGAAACCCGAACGTTCGGCATTTGATTAGCGGTGGCTGCTGAAGTTGGATAAAGCTCTAAGGTTGTCTGGAAAACATTGATACAGCCAATAACTACATCCATGTTTTCCACATAGCTTTAGGGCTTTATCCAACTTCAGCAGCCACCGTTAATCAAATGCCGAAAGTTCGGTTTCGGATCGACTCGAGCATGCTCCAGGTTCGCTCATCTTTAGTCTCCACTTACAGTACCTGCGTTGATGTGGTTCCTAAACAGATCCCCTTCTCAATAACACTGCTCACAGTTGATGGTGGAAGAGGAAGGAGGGAAGAAATTTCACAACCTATAAAGGCATCCTACTATAGGACTATACTGGAATTCTGTGAACTCTTAGGAACGTCCTATTTTTTCCAAATGTTTGTAAAGGCAGAGTGCATTGATAGTGGCTGGATTGTAGAGATAAGGAAAACACATGAATTCTGTGTTTCAAGGCCCTATTACAGCTGTTGATTATTGGCACAACAGACTGAAATGTGTAATAGGCTTAGTGATCAGCCAATGAATGAGCAAACAAACCTATTCAACGGCTGACCGGGTTATTTTGACCTGCTGATCATCTCCCCTTGGCTGCCAATCTCCCCATGTAATAGTGGAGGTTGTAAAATGGCTGATCACCAGAAAGGGCCACACGAATGATCCAGCAATTGTTTGTGCATCCCTCCCTCCCCAACGCTCGATTCCGGTACGTCAGATCACGCTCTGTAAACAAGTGCCAGCCTACATCATTAGTGCTCATTTACCAATGGCTCAGGCAGTCAGGGCCCTAAGCTTTTGTCCATAGAATATCTATGTTCCTGCTGTCATAAGGAAATATTGCTGCCATGAAAGGCTCGACTAGGTCTGTATAATGTAGCACAAAGCTTCTCAAACTGTGAGGCGGGCCTCACCAGTGAGGCGCCCCCTAGTTGTTGCTGAGGCCCAGCTGGGGAGCCAGTTTTCACAAAAGTAACTATGATCTGCACTGTCCTTTTGCTGTTTGCAAAAATCTCCATTTTAGCAACATTATTAAATTATTTTGTACTTGCTTTATTAGTATAGAGAGCTTATGAGATGAGTGAAAGGTAGCCCTAGCATTATTTCCAGCTTTTAAATGGACTTTCACCACAGAGAGTGAGGCCCAGGCATCCTCTTGGTCAGTCTGGTGAGGCGCAAGCATTGCCTTGGTCTGTTGGGTGAGGCTCCAGTAGAAAAAGTTTGAGAAGCACTGATGTAGCATATACATGAATGCCCCAAATTGGCAGACATTGTGCTTTGAAATCTTTCTATCATACAAAGAAGTTACAGGTTTAGTTTTCACATGCATTAGTGAGCCTTGGACACCCATCACTTTGCTGTTGATTCACCATTTGTCCTTCCTTGGAGCACTTTTGGTAGGTACTAAATAGTACATATCAGGAACACCCCACAAGATGCTCTGTTTTAGATATGTACTTAACCAGAGGCGTAGCTACCATGGAGGCAGACCAAGCAACGGCTACGGGGCCCATGCGGCAAGTGCACCAGAGATCTGGGAGAACGGAGCGCTGCAGGACTGGGCCAGGTCATGTATGTATTGGGGGGAAGGGGGGTGTACAGATTCTTGCTAGTGGGGCCCATGAATCCTATCTACGTCCCAGTACTTAATCATCTGTCTAGCCATCACAATTTGGCCCTTGTCAGAGTCACTTAGATCCTTCCTCTTGTACACAGTGCGGGGGTTGGGGCCAGGCCCGGGAAAGTTGGGACTGTGCAGAATCTATAATAAATTGATATTGGAAAGATGGAAAGCTATGGGTGGGCATCGTATTAATGCAAAAATATTTTTTTTTGGGGGGGAATACCCCTTTAATTATCGAGCCTTTTAATAAGCTCTGCATGTGAATGCTGATCTTGCAGACCTTACCCCCATGGGTCGGGCTGTCTAATATGGCCTATTTTGGGTAACTACAAACTCCCTGAGAAACCAAGAGATCAGGAAAAGTTGTGTTCTGTATTTTCCTGTGTATAAGACCAATTTTTAACTCAGGAAAATCTTCTCAAGATGGCGTCTTATAGGGCGGGTGCTGAAAAATTTCGGAACCGGACTGGAGAATCCGCAGTTGGGACACACAGAACACACTAGTAAGAAAGAAAAAAAAAGGCTGATTTTTTTGAGCATTAAAACACCATTTTATTGCCCAATAACGTGCAAAAAATTAACATAATCTAAAAAGAAAAGAAATAGTACCATCAAAAAGCCAAATAAAACAAAGAACACTAATTGTTTGAGTAGCTTAACAACTAAAACCATGAATCCCTTAAGGACTGGCCTTTTTATTTTTTTAATACTTGTACTTTAGTCATAACTATGAAGAGTTACTGTTTTTGGGAGCAATTGAGTACGAAAAGTGCTAAGGGGAACTTAAAAAGTGTAAAAAAAAATATTTAAAAAATATAAAAGCCCTTCCATAATAATATTTAAAAAAAAGGTTAAACCAAATTAAAAATAAAAACATCTGATATCGATATCGCCATAAAGGAGACAAGATGCAAAACACCAGAATTGCTGATTTTAGGTCACATCATAAATTAGAAGAAAAAAAAAAAATCATAAAAAAGATCAAAAAGTCCCAAATGAACCATAACGGTATCGACAAAACTATCCGTCATAATGCAAAAATAAGCCCTAATACTGCCCCATAGACAGAAAAAAAAATAATAAGGGGTAGTTCACCAAAAAATGTTTTCTTTCAAATTAACTGGTGCCAGAGATTTGTAATTTACTTCTACTAAAAATCGCAAGTCTTCTAGTACTTATCAGCTGCTGTATGTCCTCCAGGAAGTGGTGTATTCTTTCCAGTCTGACACAGTTCTCTCTGCTGCCACCTCTGTCTGTGACAGGAACTGTCTAGAGCAGTAGCAAATCCCTATAGAAAACCTTTCCTGCTCTCCAAATCAAAGTTCTTTTTGGGCTACAGTGACAGTAAAGGTCAAACATGAAGGCCTCATGGCCTCTTCAATCCTGCCTTTGTCTTGGAGGAAAAACTGCCCCCCGCTGGTGTGATCTGGGGGCCATCACCTACTGTATGACAGTTGGTCACCTCTAGTAGTGATAGGAGGGACACTAACAGCTCAGTGATATGTACGGGACATCCTATTAGTGAGCAGGGTCTACAACATGGGTCTCCAAACTGCGGCCCTCCAGCTGTTGCAAAACTACATTTCCCATCATGCCTGGACAGCCAAATCCAAAGCTTTAGCTGTCCAGGCATGATGGGAGTTGTAGTTTTGCAACAGCTGGAGGGACGCAGTTTGGAGACCCATGGTCTACAGACTCTACATCTGTGGGCGCTACGGGATGCCTCCATACCCAACTGTATCTTATCCTGCATAGAAGCAACTCAATAGGGTCCTCAATAAACATATTCTTATATTAAAATTGGGCATGAAAAAAACTAAGCATTCATGTGTATGTGGGGATAAGCAGAAAGAGCTGGCAGCCGGTTAGGTATTCGATTGTCAGCTACCTTACGTGTATGGCCAACTTTAGGCTCCCATCTGCCATAAGAGCCCCCTCCTTCCTCTAACTACTTAGCAGATAAACTAAAGGCCCTATTACACGGAACGAAAGGGCCAAATACGGCCGATAATCGTCCCGTGTAATAGTAGGCAACGATCAGCCGACATGATCTGCTGCCGTCGCTCTGTGGAACAGGAGCAGGGGCAGCCTTTCCCCCGCACTCACCCGCTCACTGCCAACGCACGTAATAGCGGCGGCAGAGAGCGGAGAACGAGGAGTAAACGAGCGCTGATAGAGTTTGTTTACTTCTCTAGTCGCCCCGTGGAATAGAGCCTTTAGCAGACTGGGGCTGATGTTGCTGGATGCGCCACAAAGCCGCGTTCAAACCACACATGTCCCCACATAGGCGAGTCCCTGCATACTGCCACAGGCCCCATTCACTGTTGCAGCCTGAACGTTGTCAACTAGTCATTACATGGGGGCCATTTTCTTGGATGTCCCCACTGGGCTGTCGGGTTGCCATGGCAACAGTCTATTGCCCTGTGACAGTTCTCCGCACCAAACTCACTGGTCGTCTGTCGGTTGCTTTGGTAACCCAACGGCCCAGTGTGGTAAGATGGGGTAGGTGCTGAGCACTGGAGGAGCACTTCGGGGCAGTAGGCCATGGGCCATGCTATACGCCATGCTCCCTTCATGACAAGACGCTCGATTGCCCCTCTAAGGGATCTAAAGTCATTTTCTTCTCAGCGTTAGGATCCAAAATAGACTATAACCGGTGGTACAGCGCTGTCGATGACTGTCCATGAGGGAATATCATAGACACCTGTTGGTTTTTTGCCCCCAAATCCAACTGGGCTCCAACAATATGGGGTTTCCTCAAAGTTATGAAGATTTCAGAGGCGAATGGGTCGGGCTGGTTACAGTGTTGGTCCCTGTGAGGGTCCCGGCCAGGACGGTGAGGGCTTAGAACCGTGTCTGACCACTTCTCCCTCATGACTGGCCGCCGTCCGCACTGGGGCGCCCTCCCCGGCCGCTCTGCCCCGCCGCCCCGCATCGGCCATACTGCCAGCTCGTCTCCACAAAACTTCTGCTCCCTTCTCCCCCGAGTGCGAGTACGAGGACCCTCCTCTCACCCCGCTCCCCTCCCCCAGGGCCGCCATTGGCTCTGCTCCCCGCTTTATCCCACACTGCACTGCGTGGCGCGTCATTGAACAGAGCCCATGATGGCGGCGCTGGGTGCGAGTGAAGTGATCGCCCAGCTGGAGAGCGCTGCCAAAGTTTTAATGGTGAGCGGGGTCCGGCCGGGGAGGAGGTCTGGCGGGAGCTGAGGCGGGCCGGCCGGGGCTGTGTGTGTGCCTGGCACATGGGGGCTGTGCTGGGCACCGTGTACGAGGGGCAGGTGCCCACACCGTGCTGGGGCAAGGGCTGCTGCCCTGCGGATCCCGGCTCCCTCCATTCTCCTACAGTCCCTTATGGTGGAGATCTGACGGCTTCCTTACCACATCTGCCTGTAGTCCTCTCCTGAGCTGCCCTACAGGTGCTGGCACTGCCCATCTGTGCCACCTCCAGGGGGGTCATTCACTTCTGCCAGCTCTGGGGCTCTACAGCATTTTGGTTTCCCTCAAGGATCTGAATGTTAAGGGATTCTCCTAAAAGTTATAGATGGTGGATTCCTGTGACCCAGGAGCCGATCACCATACTGCCCATATGGGCAGAGAACCGGGCAGCGATGGGAAAGGAAGCCATGATGCCGCTCCGGACACTCCTCATTGACTTGTAATGTGGCTGTCAAGGTTTCTGTCCCAGCGCAGTGCCATGAACGGTGACGGAGTTGCTCTGATCCACAGTGTGAACAGCGTCGTATTACACTGGTGACCTGTTCCCACTCGAGGGCATCATGAACCTGGCAGCGGTCTGACCCCCCGGTGCCACTCTTCTCAAGGGTTAGGGTCATTCCCGATATGACTGATGATCCATCACACAGCTCAGGGAGTGATCACTGGATTGTCCCAGCATCATTGTTGGCTGCATGTCCCCCGTCTCTATAGGTAAATGTGTAGGTGATCAAAGATGATTATTGGGTTTCGGTGTCGCATGATCCCAACCATCTTACGAAGCCAGTAGTTGCCCCGTCTGAATGTTAATTGCCCCATGTAAAAGGCAGTTTACACCTCCTCGCCCTTGCATGGCCGCACCATCGGTAGTGACGGAGCAAAGTACTGGAAGTGAGCGGCACATTACGGCAGCACCCTGCACTGTCACTACTGATGATACAGCCGTGCAGGGATGAGAATGGCCAGTTGATTCATAAGGGTTAGAGGAGTCGGACCTGCGCCAATCTACTATTATTGGTCCATCATGAGTAGTATAAAAAGGCAATGTGCACACTACATTTTTTGGGGCTGTGTTTTATGCCCCCAAAAACACATGAAACTTTCCGCTGTTAGAGTATGTTCACATTGAGCAAAACAGGTGAAATTCGGAGCCCCCTGCCGCAGGATCCTGCCTGCCTCAGTGTCTCTATGGGATGGCTTGCGCACCTCCGCTACTGCGGCTCTCCACAGACAGAATTGACCTAAGCACGCAAGCCCTCCCATAGAGACAGTGTGTGACTCTGAGGCAGGCAGGGAGCTCTGCGGCAGAATTCTGCCGGTTTTACTGTTTTTGGGTATGTTCACACTGAGTAAAACAGGCGGAACTTTCCGCTGTGGAACCCCGCCTGTCTGTGTCCCATAGCCCGTCTATAGGAGAGAGCACGCTCCTCCGCAGCCATTGCTTAAAGAAGTGACATGTCCCTTCTTTGAGCAGAGAGCAGCTGCTGAGGAGCGCGCACCCTCTCATTCACTTACAGCGCAACACTGAGCACGGTGGAGAGATCCTCAGTGTGAACATACTCTTATTTCTGCTTTTTGGTTTGTGTTTTTTGAGACGTTTTCTGGACTCTTATTAAAAGCCAAAGCCACAAAAAGTCTCTCTACACCCAAGATCTCTAAATAGGGAGAGATTCTGGAAAATAACTGTTGCCTAATCATATGGCTGTAAAATTAGGATGGTGCCTAAGCTAAGGGGCATTTTCTGTTATAGGGGTATTCTCATCTCGGCTAATACAGTTATACTTGTAGGACTCAAGGTAAATAATTTAATTCAATAAACTTCTCCTCAACTACCACTCTGCTCCAAAAGCAGCGGTTGCACTGAGAGATAGATATCTTTACAGAGATTATTAGCGTACATATACTGTATGCTCTTGGAGCAGAGAGGTGGTCGGTAACCTAGACAATGAGCTGTCAACGGTGGGAGGGACACGAGGATATCAGGAAGAAGCAAGTTTACTGTTTTTTGGGGGTTTTTTTTGAAAAAATTCTTATGTTAGTTTTTGGATCATGTTCCAAAAACTGTGTAGTCTTACATGGATCAGGCATTTAAAAATAGAAATCGATCGTGGGTATGGGCTTCTGGATGCCCGTAAGTCGGTGTTCCCTCCCTAACCTTTGACACTCTAGCTGTTTGAAAACTACAGTTCCCATCATGTGGCTGTTTATGGTATTATGTGTCTGAGAGTCGCAGGTTGGGATACACTACTAAAGACTTTCCAGACTTAACATGAAACGCATAAGAGAATCCATACTGCCCTTTATATGTAATATAAAGATAATGTGTCAGTCAGAGGAGCCCTATTGACCTGGGAGCTATTTTTCACATACATGATGTATTCTTAAACCCGATGGCCAGAGCAGTACCAAATCCCCACAGAAAACCTCTCCTGCTCCGGACAGTTCCTGACATGGACAGAGGTGGCAGCAGAGAGCACTGTGTCAGACTGGAAAGAATACACCACTTCCTGCAGGACATACAGCAGCTGATAAGTACTGGAAGACTTTAGATTTTTACATAGAAATAATTTACAAATCTGTATATCTTTCTGCTGAAACGTTTTACAAACAAGTTGACCTGCGATGCGGCAACTTAAAATCTGCCGCATGTAAACTTACGGCATGAGCAAGGATTGTCCCCATTGACTTTAATAGTGATCATTACCTAATGACTTTAACCATTTGATTTTTTTTTTTTTTTTTTCTTATTTTTCCCCAATTGTTCAAGAAATTGAAATTAAAGAGATTAAAGAGCACCTGTCATGAAAAGTAACTTATGACATGTCATTAGGCACGTGAAAAGTTATGGATCTCACTGCTGATTTATTGTCTGTTACTGCTGAGACCCACTGTGATCAGGAGATATAGCCGGGGAGAGAGCACGGTAGCAGCGCCATCCACTATTCTGAAATGTAACGTCATAGAGTTACATTGTCAGAATTGGACATTACGGAGATACAAAGATGAGATCTTCTGCGATCTTCATGAAGGTACTCTTTAAGGGTATGTGAACGCTACAGAATCGGAACACCCGTCGAGGTTTTCTCAGCTGGCACCCGTTCTCAGACTCAGGCGGCCGTGTGCATCTCAGCCTCTCTTATAGGCTTCATTCTATGGTTTGACAGATTTTGCCGTCCGTCCGAAGAATGACTCCATTCTATAGGAGCCGTAGAGATGTGCCCGGGTGCGAGCTGCGTAATCCGCAACGGCTATTTCGTCGGTATTCCATAGTGTGCACATACCCTTAGAGCGGAGAAGTCATACCAGAGTCTTTAGGGTGCGTTCACACATACAAGATCCGCAGCAGATTTGATACTGTGTTAAGTTATTTAGATCAAATCTGCTGCGCATCCGCACCATCAAATTCGCTGCGATACTGTACGTTTAAAGCTCCCCTTAGGGTAGCTTCACACATACCTTAACGGTGCGTCTTTAACGCTGCATTTTTGGTGCGTTTTTTTTTTTTTTTTTTTTTTTTCCTTTTCCATGCGAGTTTTGATTTTCACATGAAAATCATGTGAAAATCAAAACGCAGCAAAAACGCAGCGTCAAAGACGCACCGTTAAAAACGCAGCGATACGGTACGTGTGAAGCTACCCTTAAAGAGGTTTATCAATGATTTAAAGGGGTTATCCAGCGCTAAAAAAACATGGACACTTTCCCCCCTCTTGTCTCCAGATTGGGTGGGGTTTCAAACTTTGTTCCATTGACGTAAATGAAGCTTAATTGCAAACAACACCTGACCCGGAGACAAGAGAGGGGGGAAGGTGGCCATGTTTTTGTAGCACTGGATAACCCCTTTAGGATACAAACACACACACTGTATACGCTGCGTATTTACTGCTGCAATACGTAGCAGATTAGATCTATATAACTGAACACAGCATCAAATCTGCTGCAGATCTGCTGCGTATACGGTGTGTGTGTTTGTACCCTTAAAGTGCATAGCTTCTGTGTACCAAAAAAAACAGTGCCACCCCTGTCCTCAGGTTATGTGTGGTATAACAACTACACTCAATTCACTTCATAGTAACTGAGCTGCAATACCACACACAAACTGAGGACAGTGGTGGCGCTGTTTCTGGAAAACAGCAGCTATGTTGTTGTTATCCTGGCTAACCCCCTTTAACATGGAGTTGGGTGCAGGATGCCAGTGGTTAAATGTTTCACTCTTTACATTTACTTATCACGTTACTTTCCACTTCAAGACTAGATGGGATGAGGCAGCAATTGCTATTAGATGAGAAATATCACTATCATTGGCATCCACGTATGTGTGTGCTATATACTTCACTACCAGTTTTCTAAACTTTGACTATTCGAAGTTTCTTTAGTTTTTGCAGTTTTAGCTTAGTTGCAGTCTTGTACCTGTCACCGGACAGCAGGGAGTTCCATGTGCGGGCGCAGTGATCGGTGGTCATACAGTGTATAGACAAGCATGGCCTTTCTAGGCGCGGGCAGTCCGGCCCATTATACAGGGTGTAATGGGAGGCATCTTGAGAATTTGCTGTAACTGCACATCTGCAGGAGCGCAGCCTGAACAAGGGCCACCATTATGAGCTGAAGGGCACAGCTGCCGGCTGCTGGAATTTTTAATAAAATCAACTTTTTTTTTTCATACTATAATGTTTAATGCAGAAATATAAATCTGGAAAATAAGATCTTGCGTTAGGTTTTTATTGTATTCCCATTGCAGTCTATAGTTTCTGGCTCTAGTAATCTTCAATAAGATTTCCAATGAGGTTTTATTTGCCATAGCCTTTCCCTGGCAGCGCCCTATGAATACCCTTTTTGTTCTCCTTTTTGTTGTGTTGAGCAGCCATACAGTCCACTGACTCACCAGCTGTTGTGTGCCCATACTGTAGGATAAAATAAAGGCTGACGATTGAAAAAAAATAAATAAAATCGAGTACGGACCCGGCAATATGCCAGCTTGTGTAGTGGGGCCGATGCCTGTGAGTGACGTCACCTGCACCCTCTTGAATTCATTGAATTACAGTGAGTCTTGGTTCACACTACTGTTTAACAAGTCGTGTTTTAGGGTGTATCTGCCTATGGCAGACCTATTTGTTGCAGAAATTTTTACGTAAGAAGAATCGTTCTGTTCATCTTATTTTGGTACCTGTCTTGAGACCATGGGCACTTGCCCCCCCTGTAGCCTGCCTATGGCTTCTGTCTTAAAGGGGTATTCCAGCAGGGGGCATTTATTTTCCTGGGACCGGGGTGGGGGAGGAGGTGGCTGAGGCAAACAACGTCCACTCACCTCCCTGGTTCCAGTGGCGGGTCCCGCATCGGCGCGCTCCGGTCCCCAGTTCCCGGCTGCTTCCTGGTGTCTGATGCGAGCCCGAGACGGGACGTCTTAGGTCCGCTCAGCCAGTCAGTGACAGAGGCGGCATCCGTTTCAAGTCCGCTCAGATCCCACCTCTGTCACTGACTGGCTGAGCGGACCTGAGACGTATCTTATCAAGCCCGCGTCAGACACCAGGAAGCGGCCGGAGACCGGAGCGCCGCGATGCGGGACCCGCTGCTGGAACCGGGGAGGTGAGTGGACGTCGTCTTGTGTAATAGAAGGCAACGATCAGCCGATCCCCGGTCAGCTTCTTGCGCCCCCCCCTGTACTCACCTGCTCGACTGCTGCTGCCATTACATAGTGGGGAATGAGGAGAAAGTGAGCAATAACAGCGCTTGCTTGCTCCTCTCAGTTGGAAACGTGTATAGGGGCTTTAGACTTGGTTCGGCACTGAAGAACAGAGCTGAATGTTCATTGAACAATGGACCCTGATTGTAAGAGATCTTATTGAGATTAGTGGGGTCTGTCTGGTTTTCATCAAAGGCGGGGAGGGGAAGTATTAAAACCAGTTTATCAGACAGCTCTAGGAATGAAAGTTATTTTACTAGCCTAACCAATAAAGGTAAGGGCCCTATTACACTGGACGATTATCGTGCAAAAAATAGTTATATAGTTCGAATTTAAACGATAATTGTTCTGTGTAATTGCAGGCAACGATCGAAAAATCGTTTATATGTCGTTGATTTAGATCTGAACCTAAAATTATCGCTAATCGTTCGCTGTAATTCCGCATTTTTTCACTTATCGTTCAGTGTAATCGCACATTGTTCATTGTTTTGCTAGGATCAAAAGGAATAAACGATCATAGTATGGATCACAGTAACGATCGTAACTAACGACCATCGTTCTGTGTAATATGGAGAACGATCTCAGGTTAACGATAAACAATCTCGTTTGCAATCGTTAGTTGTTAATCGTTAAAAATCGCTCCGTGTAATAGGACCCTAAGACTGGTAAAGCACCACTGAATTATGTGGTCATCTAGGACAATTCCCATCATGCCTCACTGGAAAAAGCTTTGACTGTCTAGACATGTTGGGAATTGTAGTTTTGCAACAGATGGAGGGCTGCAAGTGTTATTCCTTGTAAGGGTCCATTTACACAGAAAGATTATCTGCCAAAGACTTGAAGCCAAAGCCTGGAATGGATTTGAAAAGTGGAGAAATCTCAGGCTTTCCTTTATAACCTGATCTGTTTATAGTCTGTTTCTGGCTTTGGCTTCAAATCTTTGTCAGATAATCTGTCAGATAATCTTTCTGTGTAAATGGACCCTTGTGGTGCGCTGACACAGACAGAATTATCTGACAGATTTTTTAAACCAAGGCCTGGAACAGACTATAAACGTGGAACAAGTCATAAAGGAAAGACTCAGATTTCTCCTCTTTTCCAATCCATTCCTGGCTTTGGCTTCAGAAATCTGTCAGATAAATCTGTGTGTAAACGCATCATTACAGATAAATGACAAAACATGCGATCAATGACAAATGCTGCGTTTACACGGAACGATTATCGCTCGCATTTTTGCTATAACGATTGCTTTTGAGCGATAATCGTTCCGTGTAAACACAGCACACGATCAAGCAACGAGCGAAAAATCATTCAATTCGCAGATCATTAGTGTAAACAGTCTTTCAAAGATTCACCCTATGTAAAAGATGGGCTTAAGCGATCTTAAAAACGATCGCAATAACAATTTTTGTTACAAATTTTCTTACGATTTTTCTAACTATTTATTCGTCTAAGCGCTGATCGTTCTAAAAACCAAATCGCTGCTTCAAAATCGTTAAACGATCGATTGGGCGAATTATCGCTCCGTGTAAACGTAGCAATACACATTTTTGTTTGTAGTTTGATTGTTGCCACGTTTACATCAGAAGATTATTAAACAATTTTTTTTGCAATCTGTGCTCCCCTCCTCCTCAATATTTATTTGAATGGGGTTTGCAGGACTCCATGCACAGGGAGGTGTACGGCCACCTTTTTAATGCCTGTCCCATCTTTGCAGCAGATTGAATTCTATAGTTTCCCAATTGTATAATCTGCCTTCTCTTTCTGGTTGTAGACAGTCATTGCCCTGTGTTACCTCTGTTCTATAATGTCAGTGTGGCTCCGCTGCCCACCCTCCACACCCTCCTTAGGATGCCGGACTTTGGTGCAGTGTCAGCAGAATGTATAGGAACATTCCTGAGTCTCGCATGCTTACTCTGCTTACTCTACTGTATGAAGACCAAGAGCCCTGTCTGAGGAATGAGGGGAGACATCCATTTGCTTGTACAAGTTGACATTAACCTGGCTAAAAGATATGACTTAAAGGGGTACTCCAGTAAAAATCGTTTTCTTTCATATTAACTGGTTTTAGAAAGTCATAAAGATTTGTAATTTACTTCTATTTAAAAATCTCCAATCTTCCAGTACTTATCAGTTGCTGTATGTCCTGCAGAAAATGGTGTGACACAGTGCTCTCTGCTGCCACCTATGTTTGTGACAGGAACTGTCCAGAGCAGCAGCAAATCCCCATAGAAATCCTCTCCTGCTCTGGACAGAGATGTCAGCAAAAAGAGCACTGTCAGACTGAATTTTTTTTTTGCTGCAGGACGTACATCAGCTGATAAGTACTATAAGACTGGATTTTTTTTTTAATAGAATTAGTTTACAAATCTGTATAACTTTGACACCAGTTGATTTAAAAATATTGTTTTTTTTTTCTGGAGTACCCATTTAAGAATAACAGAGGCCTCTGTACTCTTGGGAACATTTGATGCAACAGATTTTTTTGTCCCTTTCGTCAGATCTGCCCCTCCACACAGTCCTGTCTCTGAGCTGTACAGGCAGTTCTTTCCTCCTCATGGCTTGGTTTTTTAACTAATACCTTGTCAGCCCTGAGACCTTGTATAGACAGGGCTGTGTCTTTCCGAATCCCGTCCAATCATCCAGTGACCAGCAGAAACCTCTCAGAGACATGGGAGACTACAGAGATAAATTTACACTGTCTGATTACTAATCTCCATGTGAAATTTCAGTTTTTTTTTTTTTTTTTTTTTATAAATTGATTGATCAGGAGGAAACTTTCTTCACCCAATGCCACAACATACTAGGACTGAAGTCCCTTTTGAATGCATTGTGTATTTGGGGGGGAGAATTCCAGTTATCACTTATTTACAAAAATCTCCGCTCTTTCTGTCTGAGGGTACTAACGATAAATGATCGCAAACGAGATTGTTCATCGTTAACCTAAAATCGTTCCCCATATTAGGGTCCATTTACACAGAAAGATTATCTGCCAAAGATTTGAAGCCAAAGTCAGGAGTGGATTTGAAAATAGGAGAAATCTCAGGCTTTCTTTTATGATCTGACCTCTGTTTATAGTCTGTTCCTGGCTTTGGCTTCAAATCTTTGGCAGATAATCTGTCAGATAATCTTTCTGTGTAAATGGACCCTTACACAGAACGATGGTCGTTACTGTGATCGTTACTATGATCGTTTATTCCTTCTGATCTCAGCAAAACAATGAACAATGTGCGATTACACTGAACGATTAGTGAACAAATACGGAACTTGAGCGAACGAATGTGGAATTACAGCAAACGATTAACGATAATTTTAGGTTCAGATCTAAATCAACGACATACAAACGATTTTTTTGATCGTTGCCTGCAATTACACAGAACGATTATAGTTTAAATTCGAACAATATAACGATTTTTTGCACAATAATCGTCCCGTGTAATAGGACCCTAAGGAGTCAAGTAGGCAGACAAAATCTGTGACTGATGGCTATTTGTGCCAGATTTTTTAAGCCAAAGCCAGGAACAGACTTTAACGAAGACAGGTCATAAAGATAAGACTGAGATTTCTCCTTTTTTCAAATTCATTCCTGGCTTTGGCTTCAAAAATCTGTCAGATAAATCTGTGTGTGTGTAATAGGACCCTAAGTGAATGGGAGCTGACCTGCAGTAACCCAGCACGGCCACTACACAATGCCTGGCGCTGTCTGTTCTTTTGCAAAGAAGCTAATCATTGCCCCCCCTACTAATCAAATATTCATGGCTTGTCTTGTTGCAATCAACACGAACACCCTTTAAAGAAGGTATTTTAAGTGAGTGTTCAGAATCCGCACTGTGTGTTCCATTATGTGTGCAGTAGGTGTGAGGTACCTGGTGGGGCAGAGGTTGTTGTGGATTTTATAGCTGAAGATGGAGAAGCATATAACATATAGGACAATATAAGAACAGAAGCTCCAGCAGCCTCTCGTAGGGTTGAGGCAACGAGGAGAAAGACTATTGTTTTACTTGACGTTTTGAGGCCAAAATGAGCTGTAAAGTGGGGGGTGCATGAGCAGACCGGGCTCCTAGTCATGCCGCATTGTTCTGGCGACACCTCCCTGCCATGTGTGCTGTCACTATTCACACTGCTCTACACCGCAAATTACAGGGACGGAACCCAAGAGCAGAGAGGTGGGAGGATAAGGTGGAGGGACACCGGCCTGGATGGGTCTCCCAGCATGCTCTGCTCTACCATCCCCAATTGGAGGGCATCTTTTTGTCAGTGTCATTTGCTTACTGTATACTCTCAGTATTGTGTATACTCTCTGTACTCTATTCTATACTCTCTCTACCATGATAATATGAAGCTTTGGCTGATGGATTTGTACGGTTCACAATTCTCACACTTATTTGTTTGCTCACCTGTAGCAGAGACAGGGACTCGGCATCCCTCCAGCTGTTGTAAACCTACAGTTCCCATCATGCCTGGACAGCCAAAGCTTTGTGTGTGCCAAGGCATGATGGGAATTGTAGTCTTGGGACAGGTTCCCCGTCCCTGATTTGCAGGGAAAGTGTTATGAGAAAATTAGGAGACCCACGGTTTAGTGTTTTTTATTTTTATTTTTTATGATTTTTTTCTAATTTTCCATTTTACTATCTATACTTGAACCAGTTATAATCTTCAGTCTTCAGAATGCTACAAATGCTCATTCACAGAGCAAGTACAATAATATAGGCTGCGTCCTCAGACGAGTCTCCCTGTTGGTTACATGGCTGTGTACACGGCATGCTGTACGTCCTGTAGCCGCCGGTCAGGGTAGTGCAGCCTTGTCCTGCTCACTGTGTACAATATCCATTATAACTATAAAGTCCTGCACGGCCTGCCTGCTGCCTGGATCACTGCCTTCTGTTCCTGTGATATCTTCATGGCCTTCCAGGCGTTATCATCTGTTGTTTTCCTTGCAGGAAAGAGACTGTCTGCATGCTGCTGCATTCCATGTAGCCCAGGAGATTTCTAGGATAAAACACGATAGTGTAGGAAATTCCTCGAAGTGCGAGATGCATTGATGTTATTGACAATAATCTATTATTATTTTTTTTGCTCTTTGTTGGCGTCATTTTGCTGCCAAGATATACTGCCAAGAAAAATGTGCTTGTTCTCACTATACATAAAAACCTTCTTGGCTGCATAAATCTAAGGCTAGGTTCACACGGTGTATATTTTATTTTTTTGGGGGACGTCTGTCATTTTGAGGCCAAATAATTTCTGTTGTTTTGAAATCATGGGCGTCATTGAAACATAATGGACGTTATTTGTCCTCAACATCACGGATGTCCAAAAAAAGACATTGTTTGAACCTAGTCTAAGTTATAGCTAAATGTCCAGGGGGGAGCTTATGTGCCAGTGTGGCGATGACTGACCAAGGCTTTCATAGAGTGCAATATGTTAAATGGCCTCAGGATAGGCCACTCTGCAGATCAGCTGATCGACAGCTGGGGCACACATGGATAGGTACTAGAGATGAGCGAACCTCAAGCATGCTGGAGGGAGTCCATCCGAACCCGATCGTTCGGTATTTGATTAGCTGGGGCTGCTGAAGTTGGATAAAGCTCTAAGGTTGTCTGGAAAACATGGATACAGCCAATGACTATATCCATGATTTCCACATAGCCTTAGGGCTTTATCCAAGTTCAGCAGCCACCGCTAATCAAATGCCGAACGATCGGGTTCAGATGGACTCACTCATCTCTAATAGTTATCAGAGCTGGAAGGAAACAGTGCCATGCATTGCGTAGTGGTCATGGTGGGTTATTGCAGCTTAGCTCACTGAATTTTTTTTTTTTTTTAAATGCAGTTTTCAGTAGAGATAATACAGTACATAGCAGTGACCCTTTAATGTGATGTTCAGAGGTTAGGGTCATCTTATTTCCATGACTTTCTTGACCGGTTATCCCTGTCATAATGGTAAATAAGATTTCTTGAAAACTCCTGAAAGAAAGTGATCAGTGTGTTTATCTACGGTTAGTTAATCTAGCCATTGGTTTATAGCCAGCTCTACATTACTGTGAATTACAGTGTTTTGGAAGCATTTGCCCCATGCGATCCTAATGCGGTCTCCATGTAGTATTTTAGACTTCTGATGTTGGTTTAGTGTAATGACATTGTGTGTCCACCAGATGGTGCTGTCTCCTCAGTAAATATTACATGCTGTGAAACAGTGCAAGATCCTGCTGTTCCATCACAGTACCCTATACCGACACTACTACCAGTCCAGCGATAGGAGCAGGTGTAAATATTGAAATGAGTGCACAGGCGCCATGGTTGTCATGCAGCTGATGAGTGGGGGGTGCCGATAGTCGGACTAATATTGATGGTCGATCTATAGGGTATGCAGTCTCCATAATCTCTTTAAATAGGTTATCTTTAAAAAAAAAAAAAAACACACAGCTACTTTCTTCCTAAAACAGCACCACCCCTGTCCTCAGGTTGTGTGTGGTATTACACCTTGGTTCCATTAAAGCAAATGCAGTGTGATGCACACCCTGAGGACAGGTGTGGAGCTGGTTTTGAGAAGAGGTCAGACGTGCTTTTAAGTTCTTAATAATCTTTCTAAAAGGTAACTACCTTTTGTAGAAATTCAGCAAAGCAGCTGGGGTCCTTCACCTCGTTGTTGGCCAAGCTGTTGTCTCTATATATTAGCAATATATAGCGCACACAGCAGCAGGAGGTTTCTACTGCAGCAGGCTGCCTCCAAGCAGAGGAATAAGGTGGCATACGCCTCAGCCCTTCTCACAGATTGTCCATCTATTCTATCCTCCTCAGGGGGAAATGAGGGAAACTCATTATATTTTCTTGCCTGATGGGAACTGTTTCTTTTCTGCTCTTACAGGCCCCGCCATCCATGGTCAATAATGAACAACGGCAGCACGCAGAACACATATTCCTCTCCTTTAGAAAATCAAAGTCCCCCTTCGCTGTATGCAAACATATATTAGGTAAGTATGGATGGGTGGATGACATGAGAGCTGGTGTGTGTGTCTGTGCTGCCATATCTAGGGCTCTAGTCTGCTGCTTAGTAGATGTATGTGATTTGTCATCTGTGATTCATGTTTCAAATTGCTAACGCTGTTAGGGCAAGGAGACACATGGTACCTTTTATATATTCTTATGTGCTTCCAGAATGTAGAAAATGCTTTTATTCTCTGGTACACCTTGTCAGAAAGAAGTCCCCAGGCCCCTGTGATGCTGAGGGCTGTAATGCCTCCTTGTTTCCTTTTCCCTCCCTATCCCTGCTAAACTGAAAGCTAGAAGCTACTGTCAAGGGTGAATTCTACACTGTGCGTAAAAATTGTGCATGGGCGTCAGATTTGGAAGCCCAGCTTAGAGCTGTCAGTCAAGCAGGAACAATGGGAGAGGGAACAAGGAGGCATTACAGCCCTCAGCTTAGGAAAGCCTCTTTGACACTTTACATCAAAAAGGTGGGAGTGTTTTGGAAGCACAGACATGTATGAAAGGTACCATGTGTTTCATTGACCTAACAGCTATGTAACAGTGTCAGCAGTTTGGAACCTGAATTGCAGATGATGGATTCACTCTAAAATATGTGTGCATACGTGAACGTGACAGGTGTAAGTTTCTGAGTTTCACATCCACTTTAATACACGCCCTTGTGCTCTGGATCAGTGGGCCACTGAAGCTAACGTGCAGAAATGGATTCAACAAGACCCTTTCCTGGGAAAAACTTGTACACAACTGCCTAAACAGGTTGTCTGTGATTACAGAAAACACAGCTACCTTTTTGTAAAAAATGCACCACCCCTGTGCTCAGGGTGTGTGTGTGTGTGTGTGTGTGTGTGGTATTACAATTCAGCTCAATTCACTTAAATGGAACTGAGCTCCAAAAGCCCACACCCAAACTCAGGACAAGAGAAATGCTGTTTCTGGAAGTATGGTTTTTCTTATGGTGGGTTTACCCAGAGAGATTTATCTGACAGATTTTTTATAGCCAAAGCCAGGAATGGATTTCTGAAGAGGAGAAATCTCAGTCTTTTCCTTATGACCTGTTCTCTGTTCATAATCTGTTCCTTGCTTTGGCTTCAAAAATCTGTTCAATAAATGTCTGTAAACACTACATAAGCCTAGATAACCCCTTTAAATATGACCTGTGACCTCCTCCTGAGCCGTTTTATTAGAAATATATGACGGTATAGTCATCTGTGTGTTACCAGTTATAGACGTGTTTCTTTTTCCAGTCAAAGCTGGATACAGTATTTAGATGACATTCAGTTGGTTTAGTCATGTATTTCTGGTAAAAATAGGTGAGTTTTTAATTTTTTTTAATTAAATAAATGCCACCCTTGAATACCATGTTAAAATTGAGTGGATTTATTTTTCTTTTCCAGAAGTGGAGGTGCTGCCAGGCAGAAACTATAAAGCTCTCTATACACCGGTGCCAACATATTACGAATTGTCAACTGTCGTGGCACAAATTCCTTTTTTTTTTTTTTTTCTTGTATGGTCCAACTCTTATAAAATAAAGTCAAAGAAAGTGAAAACCATTAACTGTGCTTACAAACATTCTGGGTGTCACTGCTGGCTTGTGTGTCTCCATGGTTACAGACTACAAACAAACCTATGTGCAGTCTGGTCCTGCAATCCTGTGTTGGAAGTAGATGAGGGTTCTGTACCATGTCTTCAGCTTATCTTTTAGGCTTCTACAGTAATAACATCTGATGTACAGCTGGTATTTTGGGTAACTAGCGGCAATGCTGTGACCTTTCCTGTGTTCTTATAAAGCTTGAAGTAAGGATTTCCGACTCCTAATTTGCTTTGGAAAACAAAGGGATAGTGCCGCAGAATTGTATTCAGTGATGAAGAATCTTCTGTTGTGTGAGATCAGATATTCAACCTTCGCTGTATTGGTGTGAAATGCTAGACAAAAATCCGTAGATATGGCTGGATCCTGCATCTGTCCGATAAACAGCAACCAGGCAGCCAGCGCGCTACGATTTGAGAGGAGAGATTTAGCCCATACTCAGCTCCAGAAATTGAATTTCTTATAATGGCCACAGATTTTCTGTTGAGCCCTAATTATTTTGTTTTTAATGATGAATTTTTTTTACAAATACAAGGAGTGAGTATGGGAGCTAAATTCTCACCGTCACTTGCAAACATTGTAATGTCATGTTTGGAACAACAATATATATTTTCAGAGGCCAATCCATTTTCAGAAAGCATACAATGGATCGGCCGTTACATAGACGTTCTGGTAATTGTATGGAAAGATGGTGAGAATTTGTTTCAGGACTTTGTGGACTATCTAAATGGCAATGAATTTGGGCTCAAGTTCACTGCTCATTTTGGAGACAATGAGATTACATTTTTGGATGTACGGCTTGTGGCCAATAGAAGCAACAGATGTATAGATGTTTTGCCTTATAGAAAGGATTGTGCTGGTAACAGTATTCTTATGGCCACATCCTGCCATCCACCACATGTGATTAATAATATACCTTAGGGGAATGCCTTAGACTTAAGAGAAATTGTAGCAGAGAAGATGTATATGTGTCAGAACTAGGCAATTTACAACACAGATTTAGAGAAAGAGGATTCAAACAGGAACAACTAGACCATGCTATACAGAAAATATCAGAAGTTAACAGAGATGAATTATTATGTGAACATGTAACAAATGTAAGACATCATAAAAAACGAACTAAAAACTAAAAAATGATAGAATATTTGTTACATCATATAGTAGACAATTTACACAGATACGCAATATTATTAAAAAACATTTACCTCTGTTATGGCAAGATGAGACCTTGCATCAAATGACCAAGAGTGGGGTCAGGGTTGTGTCCAGAAGAGCACCTACTCTGTCTCCATCATTGTATACAAGAGTAAAGGTGAAAGAACAGACCTGGTTAGATGTAAAGGGATCATACAAGTGCGGACATCAACGATGTCTAACCTGTTCACATGTTGCGGTTTCTAAAGAGATTAAATCTTGCTCCAATGGGAACATTTTTAAAATAAACAGCTACATTAATTGCAATACAACATATGTTATATATGTAGCTATGTGTACACAGTGTAATCTACAATACGTGGGGTGCACATCGACCAGCCTCAAGGCTAGAATACGTAAACATATTTCAGATTGCAGGAACGAGGTGGTCAATGTGTCATCCTTGACAAAACATTTTAGAGAGGTACATGGGGGAAATGTGCAATATTTAATAGTAATGGGCATAGAGAAAATATACCTGTCTAAAAGAGGGGGGTCTCTGAGACGCAAACTGTTTAACAGAGAGTCCTTTTGGATTTTTAGGTTGGGAAGCAGATTTCATTGTGGTTTAAATTCCAGACATGATTTAATACTAACATACTAAAATGTCTTAAAGTTATGGATAACGGATTAACATTACTCCCATTTATTTGTGTTCACAATGCATATTGGGTTACTAATAATGGCATGCTTTTACATGTGGTCCTTTTTCTCTTCTCTAGTTTTTTTTTTCTCTTTTTTTCCCCCTCCCCCTCTTTGTATATTGTATCTGACCTGCGCTTTTAATCATGTGTGTGTGATTTTAATCAAGTGTCATGTGATGCATAATACCGCCCATATAATGATGTGGGGAACAGTATTCGGTATGCTATGTTGTGAACAAGGCGTGAGAGACGCCGAAACGCGTCAACAATCGCATGTTTGTTTCCGGTTATGTGAAATTTTGCTAATAAAGAAGGACGTTATTTTTATCCGCATACACTGGTGCTGGACTTCCTTTTCTGGATTTGAGAGGAAGGTCTACTGTCGCCACCATTTTTATTTATTTTATTATTTTATGTTTTCGTACATGTAAAATCAAGCAGCCTTGCAAATGGTCCTAACTAAACTAATGGAATCTCCCATCCTTCTGTGCATACAGACCTACATATCTCTATAGCAACAGACTACAAACAAACCCTTTGTAGTCTGATCCTGGCATCCTTTTACAGTCTTTTGTCTCTTACTACTTGCAACCTATGACATGTTTGTTGATAAGAAGCAAAAGAGTATAAGGTGTGGCTGCAGTCTGAAATGGGGAAAGATTTCTTTCTGTTACCATGGATATACACGGATGTGACCCAAAATGGAGATTTCTTTTTCTAATACTAAGCTGCTTCTTGTTTAAAATAATAGCTCTAGTAAATGAGAAATCGGTGTATTTGTAACAATAACACTCTACACCTGTAACCTCTTGTGTTTTTATCTGTACCCCTCACAGAAACTAGTAAAGTGGACTACGTACTTTTTCAAGCTGCCACCGCCATAATGGAAGCTGTTGTAAGAGAATGGATCCTTCTGGAAAAAAGTAGCATAGAGTCACTCCGAACATTCCTATTAACTTATGTCTTACAAAGGCCGAAGTAAGTAGATATGTTTCAGTGTCCATAAGCTGCAATGTTCTTATACAGAGTTCCTCCGGAAATAAGACAGGGTCACATAATAACTTTTGGTAATTGCTTAGACTCTAATGGCCCTATTCCACCGGACCATTATCGTTTGCATAATAGTTAACGATTTACGATCTCAAACGACCGCTATTGCAAAAGACTTGAAAACGTTCACTCATTTCCATGGAACGATAATTGTTAATTATGATCTTAATTGCGATAGTTTTTTCTTCGCTATTTATTCGCTATTGCGTTCGTATCTATTGCGAACGACCGAACAATGTCTTATTCAATGTGAACGATTTGCGAACGAGCAACGATAAAAATAGGTCCAGGTCTTATAAAGTGATCAACGATTTCTCGGTCGTTAATCGTTAACTGCATTTCAACCAAACAATTATCGTTATAGATTCGAACGATTTAACGATAATCTGAACGATAATCGTCCGGTGGAATAGGGCCCTTAGCCTATTCCAAAAACGATGCAAATCAAGCTAGGGCTTTGGGGTAGCTGCTCACTTTCCTACGGGGTGCACACCACTGAGGTCTTTACAAAAAGCATATTGGGCGCTGTGTGCGGATGTGGACAGCAGTTAGAAATTTTTTTTAAAGGAGTTGTCCAGCGAAAAACTTTTTTCTTTTAAATCAACTGGTGTCAGAAAGTTTTTTTATAGGTTTGTAATTTACTTCTATAAAAAAATTCTCAAGTCTTCCCAAACTTATTAACTGCAGGAAATGTTTTATTTTCAGTCTGACACAGTACTCTCTGCTGACATCTGTGGCGGAGACAGGAACTGTCCAGAGCAGGAGAAGTTTTCTATGGGGATTCATAGAAAACCGAGACAGAGTTCCTGCCGGCCAGAGATGTCAGCAGAGAGCACTGTGTCAGACTGAAAATAAAACAACATTTCCTGCCTGACATATAGGAGTTAATAAGCATGCCGGCCCCCCTCTGCCGCATCATCAGCTGCTCAGCCGCGATTGGCTGAGTATAACTGTGCTCAGCCAATCGCGGCTGAGCAGCTGATGACGCGGCAGAGGGTGGCCGGCACGAGGGACGGTGGGAGCCGTTCGGCCGCCCGCCCGAAGATTACATCATTGTCACAAGATGGCGGACGGGGGTCGATACGGATCAGGTGAGTATAGAGCACTACACTTCCGGGGGTGGCGTGGGTGGGGGGAAACACTAGGAAGGGGGCCATATACTAACATTAACATACATTACAAAGTTGTATAACTTTGTAATGTGTTAATTAGTGAATAATTGTTTAGCGCCACACTTCCCCCTCCCCCCCCCTCCTCCTAAATTTACAAATCTATATAACTTTGACGCCAGTTGATTTGAAAGAAAAGGTTTTTTGCCGGACAACCCCTTTAACCCTGGAAAAACTCAAGGAGCCAGACTTATCTTTTTTTTTTGTCAGAAAACTAGCGTAACAAAGTAGCACTTTTTTGCGTAACACTCCTGTTTATGCTTTGTGATCTCAGGTTTTGTTCAAAACACAGGAAAACTCCCAAAATTTTACACCAACAATTTTACACCAGTGCCTGGTTGGTCACTCGGCTGTCATGGTTTAATCTTTGGAGAACACCTTTAAAGGGGATGTGTTATAATGACTTAATTATTTTTTCGAATACATTTTATTGTTGACAAAGCACAAAATAAAATATTGCAATGACTTATTCTTTATATAACATTTTTATGTTAAATATATTTTTAGAGAATTTGTTTTTTTTTTTCTTCTAATTCTCCATTTTTCTATCTATATTGTAAAATAATCCTGATATCTTGCAGTTTTCATTCTCACCACTGGGGCTAACTCTAAGCTGAGACTTCCTGTTGTGTCTGTTGTGATAGGAGGCTGCTTTAAAGTGATCTGTACAGCATTATGTGACACCAGTAGATAGAGAAGACAATGGTAGCTCCCATTGGAATGACCTTTTCAAAGGTCACAGAGCGCACTCGGTGATGATTTACATTCATCTCAAGGGGGCAGACTGTCTATTGTTGTCTATGTCCATGAGTCTTGCTGTAAATGATATAAAATTAACCCCCTTTCCTGCCTACCTGAGAGAGGATGCAGTGCCTCTACTGAATTGTTGTAGTAAGTGCTTGTATTCCCTAGGAAATGGTAATTCTGGATAGTTTTCCCTATAGTTCTGTGCTTTGTCGTTCCTCTTGTTTGTTACGAACTACACTGACACTAACCAATCAAAGCTAACCGTATTAAGGCAGTGTAGGGACACGCCCCCAGATGGTAACACCCAGTTGGTTATTTAGTTGTTTATAGCTTAGTAAGAATAACGTGAATGTCACATCACAGCGCTATAAGGAAAACAATCCAGAATTACCACTTCAGCATAAGAAAAGAAGTTCCGGAATTATACTTTCACTGAGAATAAAAAGTTTTACTAAACAGACAGTTCAGGAGAGCGTGCTCGGTTATATCTTCCTTCCACTTTTTTTTTTCCCCTGTGTTTTTTTTCCTTTCTACATTTCTAAAACTACATTACCATTCTAATTTCTGCTTTAGCCTTCAGAAATATGTACGAGAACAGATCCTGCTGGCAGTAGCGGTCATAGTAAAGAGGGGATCGTTAGACAAGTCAATTGACTGCAAGAGCATTTTCCACGAAGTCAACCAACTAATCAGCAGTGGTAACCCTACAGTAGTAAGTGCCCACTAATATCTGGAACACTATATCTATAACATAGTGTGGTTGTTTTTTTTTGTTTGTTCAAGCAACTAGATACTGAAGTTCTTGGTTAAATGTATATTGCAATAGGGAACGTTTTAGAAGCACGCACTGTCTCACCACCAACGGAGGGAGGCAGTCAAATCTGGTTCACCTGGACACAAAGCTCGGATCCACGGTGCTCAGCAACCCACAGGATAAAGTCCTTGGAATAGCAATATTGAAGTAGAAAGTAGTGCGATCGTTTCACGCACAAAAGCGCTTTGTCATAGCCTTTGTCAGGCTATGACGAAGCGCGTTTGTGCGTGAAACGATCGTCTCCTTTCTGTGCACCATCTCTGTATTATATGGCTGAATAAATAAGTACTTTGGATCGCAAACGAGTGCCGCACTACTTTGTACTTCAATATTGCTTGGTTGAATGTACTCTGGACACTTCTTAAAGTGTCACTGTTTAATTTTTTATTTTATATATTTTTTTTTTTTTTGCAAAAAAACAATAGTAGAGGTGATTTTAAGAAACTTTGTAATTGCGTTTATTAACCAAAAAATAAATTTTTATAATGAAAAAGCAGTTTGAATCTCTCCCCCCTCTCTTCATTGTTCTCTATGAAGAGGGGAGGGGTGGAGGGAGATGAGGCACCAAAACAGGACAACAGTTAATTTACAGCTACATCACCGGGCTTTCTCCTTTTGAGTTTAGCACTGACCTCTCTGACCTCTGAATAGGCTTTCACACAGTCCCCGCTGTGTAATCCTTTCTCTGCTGCCGACTAATCTCCCTCCTCCCCCTACCCTCTCTATAGGTTACACAGGGCACGACTAATGTAAAAGAGTCGAGATTTCCTGATAATGAGCAGTGTATGAGAGGGAGGGGGGGGAGGCCTCGGGAAAGGCTTTTTGAATGCAGATAATGGCATATTTGCCTAATAAACTCAATTACAAAGTTTCTTAAAATCACCAGTACTGATTTCTGCAAAAAAATGAAACGACAGTGACACTTTAAGTCTCTTGAAAAAAATAAATAAAAATCTAACAGTCCCTTTGCTGGGACTCCCAGATATCTCCTGTAATCTGTGGAAAAACCTTACAGTAGGGGTGCACTCACAAGGTCCACAAAAATGCACGCTGTGCTACGGAGCAGAGTTCGGAGCTTCTGGCATCATGATTCAGGATAATGATAATAGCTCTTTAAATCTTTGTGCCATTGTACTAACTGATACAGGCGCGTGTTAAGTACAGTAGCACAAACATTTAAACTGTTTCGCAGCTCCCAGCGTCATAATGATACATGATGCCCACAGTTCAGTGACTCCAGTCCATAGTAAATCTTCCATGAATGGACCATAATCGTGGAACGTGTGAATACCCCCTAAAGCTGGGTTACCACTCTGTTTAACCAGTATATCAGCAGCAGTATATATATAGCAGCAGCAGAGGATGCTAAAATATGTACTGGTAGCGGACTCCATTTTGTTTAATGGCGGTGCCGTAGTTGTACAGGGGTTATGTTCTGTCCGTTTCCTGCACATATGTTTATTTAGCTGGCCTTAAAAGCTCAGCAGGCCATGCTATTGAACCAGAGATAAATGTATATATGTCTTTAAGTAGTTATTAAAAGACTGTATTGAGCTCGTCGATGGTGTGGTATAGCTAACATCCCTTTTTGTTGTATACTATACTTAGCGCTTACTAGGCAAATAGTGTGTGTGTGTTGTGTTTTTTTTTTTTTTTTTTTTTAATTTCTTCATAAGTCAAGGTGTGGTTGCTGAGACCCCTACCAATTGGGTTCTTCTCTCCCTTACGTTTCACTGCAGAAATCCTTTCCCTACAGTTAATAAATAGGGAAATTCACAGATGTGTACTGGAGCGTGTACACTTACAATTGGTGAGTGGTGGCGAGTTGGCACATTAACATTCACACCCAAAATCTGGCGGTCAGGTTTGCTCAACTCCCCCTGGATTATACCATGAACCCACCGGCTTGAATGTGCAAATAAATGACAGAAAAATCAGGGAGCGATTGTTTATTCCGACTACATATGATGAAAGTGAGAAGCTCGTTGGGTACTTACACCAGGGTGTGACTAACTATCTCCCTATCTAGTGTGAGTACCCTCTGAGCTTCTCATTTTCATCATATGTAGTCGGAATAAAAGATCGCGCCCTGATTTTTCTGTGATTTATCTAGAGTGGAGGACATAAGGAGAGAAGCTTTTTTTTCAGGTGCTTCTCCCCACTCATTCTAGTGATTGATAAAAACTTTTGACATGATTTTTTTTTTTTTTTTTTCTAACTTGGCAGTGATATGTTAAAGATTTAACACTAATGTACGGTAAATGGCGCAGTTCAAGCCCATCAGATAAGTTAGGCTGTATTAATCAAAGAAAAATAGCTTGAAGAAGAAGCGGAAGAAGAAGAATACGGATTACAATATAGTGCTTTTTCAAGCACTATAACAAGTTTATCTTGAATTTCTCTTCCAGACATCCAGGGTTGTAGACCTCATAGACTTTTGTTAATTCCAATGTACCTTGTGCACCTGGGTGCATAGGAGGATATTTTGGCACTCTTTAGGCATGGTGGCTGACCAAGGCCACATATACTGATACTGGCCAAGGACATTTATCGTAACAAGCCCCTTTAATGTGGTAATACAAGAAGGCTTTGTTTAAAGAAAGTAAGGAGTCTCTACACAAAGCATAAGATTTATTTTACTAGAAAAATCATGAATGCAAAATGGGAGTATGGTGAAATATCTTTTCTTGACTGTAAGTTATCAGGAAGGAATCCAATAAGTAGCGCTTTAATTTACCTCAGTTGTTGGTGCCAGATATGGAAAACCGTGGTGACAGCTGGTTTGAGCATTTCGCAGACGTCAAGCCTCTTGGGATTGTGTGCCGCAGTGTGAAGAACACTCAGTGGATGGTGTGAAGGTTGGTTGAAAAGCAGTAAAAAAAAAAAAAAGATGCAGAAACACAATTTGCAGAATCCAATTGCCCAAAAAAAAAAAATCAGATTCTGATAAATCCTCCTTTAAAAAAAAAATAAAAAAAAATCTGCAGTGCATTTTTATTTATTTTTTTATTTTTATTTTTTAAACAATTTGCTACTATCTGATTATGATCCCCCTGTGCACAAACTTAATGCAGACTTAAAAGGTACCATTCGGTACGCTTGTGCAGAAATGGTTCACTGCAGCATAGTATAGTTCTCATGTCCAGCTCCCCTAGCATACCAGCAGTGGCAGCACCTTTTTATAAAGGTGAAAAATGTGTTTTATTACACCATGTGAGGGCGGGAGAGGGGCAGCAGCTAGTCAGCTGGGTGGAGAGCCACCTGTGCCTAGTCACAGCTCTCTGCCCACCTCCAGTGCGGGATGATTGACAGGGAAAGATACCCATCCTCGGCCTCCTTGCCTGTCAATCATCCCCGCACTGCGTGCTGACAGGAGCCGCGATTAGTCACGACTCTCTGTGCAGATGACTAGTTACTACCCCTCTCCTGGCCTCACGCGGCGTAATATAACATCTCCCTCCTCCCCCTTGTTGGAATGCCCCGGGAGCTGCACAGTGGGTCTATACTATGCTGCAGGGAACCATATCAGCACAGTCTTACTCATTTGTTCCCTTTAAATGGTCATTGGTGTTCAAACAACGTGTGAAAGCATATGTGATTTATTTATTTTTTACATTAATAAAATTACTTAATTTGCCAAACATGAAGGGATTGTCAGTAAATGGCTTCTTACTCAGCTCTAAACTCTTAGCCACTGTCTCTTCCCTGCAGTTTTCTGCCCACAGCCTGTTCTAATGTCACATTAACAGACAAGATGGGGCACAGAAAGAAGGGACGTTGCATAGCTACTACGGGCAGGACAGAGGCCTGTGTACCTGCAAGCTGTTTCTGTTCCCCACAGGATCTCTAAGAGCTGTGCTGTCTTCTGTATCTAACACAACCCCCTCATTTAATTTCTGATTACATAGCACTTTGCAAAGCCAATGCATCAGTAACTTCTTCGCCTGCATTTTGTTTATAGTGGCGCATTGTGTAACTCTTCAGCCTAGCACAGTGCTGGCTTGTTTAGTGCACTCTCACCATCACCATCACCATGTCATGGCATAGCAGATTGGAGTATGTGCTGTGCTCCTGTTTGGACAGGCAACTAAGGGAGGAAGTAACTGTGTATACTGGCAAACCACTTGCCTCTTGTCTAACCCCCCTGGAATAGAGAGAATAAGAGAGCTGTGCATCACAGAGGGGGCTCAATAGCAGCAGTGACTGCACAAAAACTCTCTTGTCACCACTCTGAAGGGCAATCTTTTCATATACTTTTACAATACAAACAAAAAACCCCCCAAAACTATGAATAATAAGGGAAGACTAGATGGAGCAGGTTGTCTTTTACTGCAGACCATCTTCTATGTTTCTACTCATTCCATGTAGATTGTAATGGGGGTTGATAAAACCCTACTGATGGGCAGTATAAATAGTTCTTATGACTTAAAGGATTAGACCGTGGTTTGCCTGCAGGTGGAAAAGTTATTAGGAGACGTATTTTTTTAATTTTTTTTTCCAGACCATAGTTACACGAGTTCTATTCATGAATGTATATTAATAGTTCATGGCTTCTGTTTCCACAACCAGATACTGGGTGTTGTTGGCTTTCACAGGTTCCCCCCCCATATTGCAGGATAATGCTGTGTAATGTTTTGCTGGTGTAGTGTAAGCGACTCCGTCCAGGACTCGGCTGGTTTAAGGTCAGGCTTCATTACAGAAAGGTCAGGGAATAGGTTATGTCATGTGTGGTATGTAAGTTGGAGAGAGGGATATTAACCCTGGTTACTCCTTGACTGTCTCTTCTGCAGACCAAAACAGTTTTTAGTTTTTTTTTTTTTTTGTTTTTGCATGGAGAAGTGGCTGATTTCGATGCATTTATTTTTATTTATTTTTTCTCATTTATAACCTTAGTGCTGACAGTTTAGCATTGTTCACAGGGCAGTGGTTTACAATAGACTATCACTGCATTTTATTAGGGTTATCCCAGTCTCAAGCATTTATTGCATGTCCACAGAATTCCTGCACTCCGCTTTACATACAGCAGCTGCATTGGCTTAGATGGAGATGTGACTGTGTGAGATGTGCTGCTCGCTTCACTGACTGCTATGGAAGTTACGCTCTCTGTGGTGGTTCTGGAATACCCAGAGGCTCACATTGAAATTGGTGTAACTGTCAGCAGCTTACCATTCAGGTTTAGGGGATTCCAGTTCCAGGGATGGACACTCACTAGATGCTATATTGGGCTTTGCTTTTACTTTATAGGTTGCTCAAAGGTTTGTATGTAGGGGATTATAGACCTTAATCCTGCCAGAGCAAAATAAACTTCTACTGGGTCAGCAACAATACTTGTCTTTACTTGGTTGTAGTTAAAGTGATTGTCTAGGCTTAGGAAAACATTGTTGTTTTCTTCCAAAAACAGCACCTCTCTTGTCCTCTGTTAGAATGTGGGTTCTAAAGCTGTTCCATTAAAGTGAATCGAGGCTAATTGTAATACCACATACAACCTGAGGACAGGGGTGGTGCTGAGGGTTTTCTGATCCAGGATAACCCCTTTAAGTGTGTGTCAATACCCATACAGCATCTTTATTGGCCCCAAACAATGGTACATAACACAAGTTGACTCCATTCTGCTGTTGATGGATACAACAGGTGTCAAGAGAAATTCCAGGTAAGATCCTATATAAAGAAAGACATAGCTGCTTCCTTCCAGAGTGGACAACACCTCATCCATGGCTTATATTGCAGCATAGTTTTATTGAGTGCAAGGGGCAGTGCTATGTATAACCTGTAAAGGGGTTCTAACGTTGAGGGCCTTTTACAGAGGGTACGCATAAAGTTTATATCTTAGGCGTCTAGCTCCTGGCACCCTCAGCAATCAGCTGATTTAAGAAGGGGGTAGGGAACCTTGGCCCTCCCAGCTGTTGCAAAATTACAACTCACATCATGCCTGTACAGCTAAAGTTAAAGCTTTGGCTGTTCAGGCATGAAAGGAGTTGTAGTTTTGCAACAGCTGAAGAGCTAAGGTTCCCTACCCCTGTTTTAAGAGGATGTGCCACAGCCTTGCTCCTCTCAAGTGAGGCAATGCTACAGTACCTTGCACAACTACCAGTAGTGCGGCTATACAGGCATCGGTAATGGTAAGCATGGAAGAGGCTGCGGTGCTGGCACAAGAGACCCAGCCGCTTTGTACATCTAATTGGTGGACGTGTAAGGAATTGTCCCCCGGACGATCTAATATTGATCTATTCTAGAAGTTTCTTTCTGCAACGATCTGTTTGCTGCTTATTACTTCTATAGTGTTTGTAAACATAGTGGTATAGAGGACACTATAGGGAACCAATATATACAGTGCCTTGTAAAAGTATTTGGACCCCTAGAACCTTTCAACTTTTAGCCACATTTCGGGCTTCAAACATAAAGATGAAAAATTTTAGTTTTTTTGTGAAGAAGCAACAAAAAGTGGGACACAATCGTGAAGTGGAACAAAATTTATTGGATTTTTTAACAAACTGAAAAATTGAGCGCGCAAAATTATTTGGCCCCCTTGTCTTAATACATTGTAGCGCCACCTTTTGCTGCGATTACAGCTGTTTGGGGTATGTCTCTATCAGTTTTTCACATCGAGAGACTGAAATTCTTGCCCATTCTAACTTGCGAAACAGCTGGAGCTCAGTGAGGTTGGATGGAGTGCGTTTGTGAACAGTTTACAGCTCTTTCAACAGATTCTCGACTGGATTCAGGTCTGGCCCTTGACTTTCTAACACCTGGGTATGTTTATTTGTGGACCACTCCATTGTAGATTGTGCCTTATGTTTGGGATCATTGTCTTGTTGGAAGATAAATCTCAGTCCCAGTCTCAGGTCTCTTGCAGACTCCCAACAGGTTTTATTCCAGATAAATACTGAGGTGTAACCTCTGACTTGCGCTACACTATAATATGCTGCTGATCGTCAAAAAATGAACACCCGTAAGTTCATTAAGGGTTAAAATATATAAAAATAGTAAAATTGACAGTAAGCGCAATGTTAGGCAATCCTAGGTATGTAATGGTGTATTATAGCATGCACAAGATATCCAGTTGGGAAATAGATTATGTTAGTTACCTGATTGTCCTCTTTCACAACCTTGTTCGTAGTTTCCACTATATGCTGTAGATCCAGTATCTATGCCGATTGTAGATCCTTCTGAAATGCTTAGTACCAATGATTTGCAACAGGGTGGTGGATGTAACCCCCGCTGGAGGTGCCCCGGCCGGCGGCACTACTCCGCAGTATGTTATGTTGATGTTTGCAGTTCAAAAAATTATTTCCCGGGAGTCGAGTGACGTCACTACTAGTACGGGTGCTTGGAAAGGCAGATCAGCATCTACATGGATCTACAGCATATAGTGGAAACTACGAACAAGGTTGTGAAAGAGAGGACAATCAGGTAACTAACATAATCTATTTCCCAACTGGATATCTTGTGCATGCTATAATACACCATTCCATACCTAGGATTGCCTAACATTGCACTTACTGTCAATTTTACTATTTTTATAGGTTTTATTCCAGAATGGTCCTGTATTTGGCTCCGTCCATCTTCCCATCAATTTTAACCATCTTCCCTGTCGATGCTGAAGAGAATCAGGCCCAAACCATGATGCTGCCACCACCATGTCTGACAGCAGGGATGGTGTGTTCAGGGTCATGAGCTGTGTTGCTTTTACGTCAAACATATAGTTTTGCATTGTGGCCAAAAAGTTGGATTTTGGTTTCCTTTGGGCACAGCTCCTTCTTTCACATGTTTGGTGGCTTATGACAAACCAGACTTTTTATGGATATCTCTGGAGAAGTGGCTTTTTTCTTGCCACCCTTCCATAAAGGGAATATTTGTGCAGTGTACAGTGACTGATTGTTGTCCTATGGACAGACTCCCCCACATCAGCTGTAGATCTCTGCAGTTCATCCAGAGTGATGATGGGCGTCTTGGCTGCATCTCTGATCAGTCTTCTACATGTTCGAAATAAAAGTTTGGAGGGTCGGCCGGGTCTTGGTAAACTTGCAGTGGTCCAATACTCCCTCTAGTTCAATATCATCGATTGCACAGTGCTCCATGAGATGGGTAAAGTTTGGGAAATCTTTTTGTATCCAAATCCGGCTTTATTCTTCTCCGAGCTGCCTGGTGTGTTCCTTGGTCTTCGTGATGCTCTCTGCGCTTTAACCAGAACCCTGAGACTATCACAGAGCAGGTGCATTACACACAGGTAGATTCTATTTATCATCATCAGTCATTTAGGACAGCATTGGATCATTCAGGGATCCTCACTGAACTTCTGGACGGAGTTTGCTGCACTGAAAGTAAAGGGGCTGGATAATATTGCACGCCCCACTTTTCAGTTTTTTATTTGTTAAAAAAGTTTAAAAGATCTAATAAATTTCATTCCACTTCACGATTGTGTCCCACTTGTTGTTGTTTCTTCACAAAGAAATACAAATTTTACATCTTTATGTTTTGAAGCCTGAAATGTGGCAAAAGGTTAAAAAGTTCAAGGGGGCCAAATACTTTCACAAGGCCGATACCGGCTATATTACTCTGTGTGAGCATACCCTGAGCAAATGTTGGGTTATCAGAAAGTGCTATCCCTGTCTTGTAATACATCAGTATGTATTGATAAATAAATGTCGATCCTCTAGCATCCCGTATCATGCCTGCGCTGGTCACATGCACATTCTGCACTACCCTCATTTGTAGGGGGCGTTTGCATTGATCAGGTTTGTATTACAGGCTGCAGCACGAGGCATATAGTGTTCATTTCCAGCACATTGGGCGCCTTCGTTGGTATAAGGTTCATATTTTAGGCGTGTCATATGACCCCAGCATGCAATCCACATTCTTTCCGGTTGACATGCAAATACTATTCAAATAGTCCCAGAACAGGTTGAGAAGCCAGAACGCTTAGACACAGATCTAAGGATGTCACGGGCTGAGGACTGTGATAATACGGCCATTTGTAGCGGCAGCTGGGAACATCTGCACACCCCTAGACGCTCCGTCATTCGTCTCCAGCAGCTGTGCCCAGGACGCCTCTTGGACTTTGCTTTTACACTATAATAAATATCAATCAGTTTTATTTGTAAAGGGTTTATGACTATTTCAGCAACTCTCATAGATTTAACTAAATGGAGCCGGAAACACCGCTGGATACAGTGCAGATTAGGGTTTAGTAACACCACTTTTTCTCATAGGAAACAGCGTGATTACCTCTTATCACATAGTTACACCATAGGAAATGTGAATATAGGATTAAAACATAAAAGATTTGTCAGCAGAAAAAGACCACTAGGTCAATTTAGTCTGCCCTTTTAGTTTTTCCCTTCTTTGTTATATTAGGATAGATATGTTAATACCAGACAGGTCACATTCGCTTACTGTAGGTTTACCTACCACATCTGCTGGAAGTTTGTTCCAAGCATCTACTACTCTTTCAGTAAAATATCTTCTCAGTTGCTTCAGATCTTTCCCCCAACTAACCTCTCACTGTGTTCTCTTGTTGTTGTGTTGAGTTTTTTTTTTCTAAAAACACTTCCCTCCTGAACCTTATTTAGTACTTTAACATATATAAAGGTTTCGATCATGTGCCCTCTTTCCCTTCTTTCTCCCAGACTACACAGATTCAAATCCGTAAAGCGAATGTACCAGCAGTAAATTTGATTTAAGATTTTTACATCAATAGAATGGTGCCGGTGCTGCCGTCTTTTTTTTCTTTTTAAACCGCCACCCGGTGGCGTCATTCAATTCCCAGGCACCGGCCGGGGGTGAAGCACTGGAGGCGGGCTGGCCAACCCCCAGTGGGAGGAAACCTCGCCCCTCTATGACGCATCTCCATTAGAATCAAGTCCATCTGTGGTCCCGTTCTATTTTATCAATGTGCTTTTTTTAGTGAGCTCTCCAGAACTGTACACAGTATTCCAAATGTGATGTCACTAGAGCTCTATACAGCGGGATCACAAAAGGACTTGGTTCTTAACATGTTCCTGGCCAAGGGTTTGAGTTATGGCATTCTGAATTCCCTGAATAGTCTTACCAAATGTATGTATTTTTTTTGCTTTATTGGGACACACAGGACTTTATAGAACATATGAATTGAAATTATTAATGGTGGCTGCTGTCTTTTTTTATTCTGTAGCGGTGTGTATGGATCATTGAATTTTTATTTTTCCCTGTTCAGAGTTAGATTTATTTATTTTTTTGCCATGCTTTCTATCAGTGGTTTTAGGCTCCGTTCACACGGAGCAAAACTGGTGGAATTCCGCGACATGTCCTTTCTACAGTGTGGAGAGAGGAGGCGTGCGAGCCTCCCATAGACTGTCATTATAACACAGAGGCTGGCGGAATTCCTCCAGTTTTGGTCTGTGTGAACAGAGCCTTAATGTCTTAAGCACCTACCCCCCCTTTGGGTAGCATTTATGTCTCACAGGATATGAGGGTACAGAGAAATGTGCACGTTTTATAGGAACAGGGCTTTTATAATTTTTTTTAATTTAATTTTGAACACATGTCGTTTTATCCTCTTCTCCAGATGCTGTCACTTAGAAGTGATTATTTCGGGTCCACATGGTGGCACTCAGACCAGAAGATGTTGGTTACAGTCATAGCTCGGCACTGCTCTGCTGCAGGAACCCTATGACTCCACTTCAAGGGGGGTGTACAGATATTGCTGCCATTTGGTCTGGTTGCAGTTACAGAGATCCATTTGTTTTGGGACCAGATGACAGTACCAGATCCAGAGGCTGTATGTAGGAACCCTGCAATCGTGACAGTCCTGGTTTACAGGCTGCACAAATACATCTGTAACTATATCTGCTATTCATTGTAATGTTGAAATCAGGTCTCCATGATTGTAAGCTGGCCAGAAAATACTGGTTGCAGTCAGATCTAGGAACCCATGATTGTCGGGGGAAGGGAGACCGTAAATATACAGAGGCTATGCAGACTGACACACCAGCTGATCAGGAGGGGGTTAAGGCAGACATAGGCCGGGTGGTTAAGGGGTTAAAGACTGTTCCCTTTGAACTAAAGTTGGGAAACTTATTAAAGAAACCCTTTGGCAGGGACAGTCTCTATTGCGGGCCAGCCCTCTACTTAATAGCCGCATATAAAAAAAACAAAAAAGATTTTGGAATCCTTGCTCCAGCTCTCAAAAAATGTGCACTCAGCTGTCTCCTATACACTTTTATGGATAGTGACTGCTGGAAACAGTGACTGGGCCCCCCCCCCCCCCCCCCGTTCTTAGAATTGGTGGTTGGTTGGGGGTCCCAGCAGGGTCTGGTAGATGAGGAATGTTGGGAGCCGGGGCTGAAAGCGCACGCTGGGAGTTCTGGAGAGCCGCAGGTTGGAGACTACTGGCCAAGGAAGCAGGTAGGTCCTTTAAAGTACCTTTTCTGTTCCTCACAATGAAAACCTGTATACAGCTGGGGGTTTGTCACAACTGTATCTAGTCAAGACAATCCTCAGAGCTAAATACATCAAGCACAATTGTCTGTATCGGTGTAGGCAAAAAAGTAAGCTAAAAGTTGAATGTTTAATTCACAATTTCTTACCTAGTCCTAATATAGCTGAAGCAAATGCTCATTTTTTTAAAGTTTTTTTTATATAGTCCTTTGCTTTATTTAAAAAAAAATTTTTTTTTTTGTAAAACTGCTGAGAGCTCATTGTAAATCTCAGTATTGACATGCGACAAAGGTGCCTATATCGTGTTTAATTTAGGGGCCCTAAATTAAAAGAAAACAGAAAGGCGATTACTCTCCACTCTTACAATATCCTTCTCTTTGACCGCCTCTTTCCATATTGCAATCCAAATGGGTTCATCTATTGACGTCAGAACCTCCTGCCATAAAGCATCATGTAATAACCACGCCACAAATCAATGCGGAGATGCTGATGTGTGTGGGCAGCAGTGTACTTATGTACGTAGTGATTGATGGCTCCGCTCTCGCTGATCTGTTTCTATAAAGGAGCAGCTGAGCCGCCTTTGTTAGCGCTAACCTTTTGTGAAGTTTATTTTGGGGAATAATGCTACTGGACACGAGCCAGGAGATTAAAGAAGACAATCCGTCCTGAGAACAAGAGGAGGCTGCTCAGCCGGAGAATGCTGCTTTTGTGTACGAGGTGCTTACATGGATAAGCATCATTCTGTCTTCACTTTGCACTGGTGAATTTTACTTTGGGGATGGAGGAGAAATTATGATGTCATGTAGCCTATTCATTTTTGCATCATACCCCATATCAAAAATCTTGCTAATTATAGAGCTAATCGATGGAATCTTCCAAATGTATAGGAGTCACATCCTGATGTCAGCACCTTATTATACAGAGATGAGGCGCGTTACTTATCTCTGCTTATTGCTTTCTCTAAAAGTTTTACAACTTGTGGTGATCGATGATGACATGTCGGACTCACTCTTCAACAGTTCTTTACATGTACAGTTGTGTACTTCAGCTTCTGCAGAAGAATCCTCTGTTGCTACCTTTTTTAGGGTTATAATTAACTTTTAACCTCTACTTCTGCGCCTCTGTGTACATCTGTCTTGGGGTGCTCCTCTGTACAGAGTAGGGTGCTGGCCGCTTTGCATATCCTTCTTTTTGTGAATGGTCTATAAGTCTCCGGATACCAAAGAGAACCCGTACCCTTTTGGTCTGCTACTGCAAAAGATCGCTCCCAAGAAGCGGCAGACTTTTTATTTTCCGTTTTGAAAATGATGGCTTTCTATCAGTCCGGTTAGTGTGACGCAGGTATTATTGGTTGCTGTACAAAGAAGTTCTGCAGCAGCTGTGGATGTAACACTTAGTATGAAAAAGAGAACAAAAACATCTCCTAAAAAGTTCTTACACATGTGATTTCACTGAAACAAATCCAAAAAGTTTTTGATCTGAAGTTTTGGGGAAGTTCGGGAAGTTTTGACTTAGTTCAGAATTGATTTTGAGTCATATAGGTGTACAGGTGGTAATGTATGGAACATTGACTGTTAAAGGGGTTATCCAGCACTACAAAAACATGGCCACTTTCCCCCTACTGTTGTCTCCAGTTTGGGTGGGGTTTTGAAACTCCGTTCCATTGAAGTAAATGGAGCTTAATTGCAAACTGCACCTGACCTGGAGACAACAGTAGGGGGAAAAGTGGCCATGCTTTTGTAGCGCTGGATAACCCCTTTAATTTTGCCTAGTATACTTTCTACGTCGTATAAAAGAACACATTGATAGAACCCTATGGATCGGTTCGGCATTTATGGGAAGAGTGGGCTCCAGAAGTAATGTGAACAGAGCCATAAAGCTTTTATGTTGGTAGCAGTACTTGCAGGGAGCAGTGACTGCTTCCCGTCGCTCTCGTAAACAGTCATTGAATTGACATAACAATCGAGTATGTAGCAATGCGACGTTCTTCGTCTCTCATGAAACCTGCTGGCGACTAATCCCCCTCTTTCATAGACACTAATACCTCTTTAATGAGGGTACTACAGCCCGCCGCATCTGCTGTTTGAGTGTTCTTGAAAGTAAATTATTCCATTGACCTTTCATCCCATAACCCTAATGCTGTTCTTGTTTCACTTGCACTGTTGCCCACCCTGGCTCCCCTGCTGACCTCCACATAGTCACACGTATAGCGGCAGCTGCTCCTCTGCCGTCCATGTCCTCTTCATTTAAAATGAGTCCCATTTAAGAGGTACAAGCATTCGGATGAAGTGACTTGTTCTTAGCGAACGATCAGCGATGATGAAAGATCACTCAGTTGTGTTAGGGGAGCATGTGTTGGCTGCCGAAGGTTGTTATGGTGATGGGGACTACAAATCAGGAGAAAAAAAATCCTAACCAATTTTTGTTCTTCAAATGATCTGGAATCTAATATCTGTACGTGAAAACTTTCAGGGCCCGTGGTTCAATTTATTAGTGACCTCTATATAGTGTCATTATATTGGTCAAGTGCATTGAAAAAACGTGACTCGTTCCTCCTCTCACAGCTGTGTCGACCTCCGACTGTTTCCAGCATTCCTGGATAATATACTCCCTGGCCTTGTTGGATTAAGGTCTGGACTTTGCGTGATGCAGAAGACATGTGGACACGGTTGGCTGTGGTGTTTGCTGAGCTCTAGTTCCAAGAAAATATCTTCTTGTGTAAATGTGTCAGCACCCTATAGATGAGGATAGATTTCCACCTTCATCTTTTTCCTAGTTGTCTTTTAGCTTGGGTTTAGTGTTGACCATCTCTGCTTTCTTCTCATTTACTTTGGGTTTACCCTATGGGCTCATGAATTTTGAGCAGAAATACAAAGAACCATTCAGGCAGCTATCGCTATGTGTAATAGACAGTGATCAGCCGAGGAGCTTCTCATCAGCTGATTGTTGTCCTTCAACATGTTTAAGTATCAGCCGCTGACTGTGCATCACTGCATGGCCAATGCATTTTACTTACTGTATTTTCCGGAGTATAAGACTAATTTAACCCCCGAAAAATCTTGTCAGAAGTCGGGGGTTGTCTCTTATACGCGGGGTATGGTCGCCTCATACGGTGGGGGCCTCAAAAATGGCCCACATCCCCACCGCATGGGGCGACCATTTAAAAAAAAAAAAAGTTAACTCACCTGGGCCTGTTCCCGTCCTCTGCGTGTTCTTCTCCGCTCCTGTTCCTGGCGCAGCCAGTTTGACGTACACTGACTGCGCCAGGGATGCCTGAAGCTCTCACGAGCAGCCGAGGGTCTAATTGGAGACGCTCGGCTACTCGGAAGAGCTTCGGAAGAATGACAGAGGCTTCGGGTACTTCTGGCGCCTCCCAAAGCCTCTGTCATTCTTCTGAAGCTGTTCCGAGCAGCCGAGCGTCTCCAATTAGATGCTCGGCTGCTCGGGAGAGCTTTGGGCATCCACAGCGCAGTCTGTGTACGTCACACTGGCTGCGCCGGGAACAGAAGCGGAGAAGAAGACGCGCGGAGGTAGGGAACGGGCCCAGGTGATTTAACTGTTTTATTAATTTAGCTGCAGTTAACCCCTGCCTGACCTGCGGTAAGGCAGGGGTTAACATTTTACAGCGTATAAGGTGAGCCCCTGACAATCTCAGGGGTCATCTTATACGTCCAGTCGCCTTATACGCTGGAAAATACGGGTACCTGTCCAGGCTCTCCCGAGTGTCATCCTGGCTTTTTGCTGCTCACCTCAGCTGCTGCTGAAACTGCAGCACTCTGCAAAGTGACAGGCAGCTTAGCTAGTCCCTGGCCGCTGTCTTGGACAGTAACTGGCTGAGTGGCCTGCCACTTCAGAGACTGGTTTAGAAGTTTTAGACAGGAGGACATCAGGAAGCATAGAGAGGTAGGTATATTCTTTGCTTCCTATATAAAACAAGGTCTGCATGGACATCACTAATCTAGCAGATCGGGCCTTTAAGGTGGCACTTCTGAGCTGCAGCATGCAAGCCTCCTCCCTCCCCCAGTCCTCTCTGCCTTAACAGATTGGTACAGTTTTTGGCTTCTAGTACTGACCCTTGTATGTCAGTCAAGACAGGAAGGGGTGGGGGAGGGAGGAGGCATGCATGCTGCCACTCACTACCTCCTTGACGCTTGAGCTTTAAACAGGATATAGAGCTGACAGATTCCATTAAAAGGTAACTTGTCATCAATTTCATGCTGCCCGAACCACAAGCAGCACAAAACAGGGAAAGGCATTGGTGCAATGATCTATGATCCTCTCTAAATATTCTACACCTGAGAGGAAAGTGTCGTCATTGTATTTTATTTCTGATGTGTTCACTTATGTTGCGGTTTTCTCTCCGGCCCGCTCTCCTCTACTAGGGCTCGTTCACACAGAGCAAAAGCAGCAGAATTTCTGCGCTGAATCAGCGCTGAAATTTCAGTCGTTAAAATAGGTGCAGAGCTAATTTCCTGTGTGTTGAATGGAAATTCTGCTCTGCAGTTCACATGGTGGAATTTCCGCACTGAACTAATCCGCTTTCCGCCAGAAGAATGAACATGTTCATTCTTCCGCTAGCGGAAGCCTATACAAATCAATTGGGCTCTGATTTTCTGTTTCAGCGTGGAATACAAGCGTAATACAAGCGGAAATTCCGCGCTGAATCAGCGCGGAAATGGGGAAAAAAGGGGGGGAGGAGGATTCTAGTATATATTCTGGTATAGTCTAGTTTACTCGCCAAATACTCGCTGAATTTCAGCGCTGAATGCATGCGGATTCAGCGCGGATTCCTCGAGTATTCCGCGCTGAATTTGACAAGAGCTGATTACGAGCTGAACACTTTCCTAGCGGAATATGCAGGGATTCTGCTTACATTCTGCTCGGAATTCAGCGTCCGTTGATTTCAGGCGGAAATATTTCCTTGCGTAATCCGCCCCTTTTTGCTCTGTGTGAACGTAGCCCTATTGTGATGACTGCAGCTTGTAAATACAGCAATTTTGGGTTAGGCTGAAATTTTTTTTTTTTTTTGCAGGAGCCAAAATTGGGTCATATCTTGTTTTTGGCTGTAAGTACACAGCTTACACATGGAGCCATAAACTGGTGTGAACCGAATTTTTTCCCTGCAGACTATTGATGCCTTGACTGATGATCTGGTGTACTCATCTGCAGGCTAACCCTGTTTCCCATTTGTGCAGACAGTAACGTCTGAGCGGACGCTTGAGTGTCGGCTTTCTGAGTCTGTGTCCCCCATGACTTGTACAGCTATGTTTTCGGGCACAATGAGCGTCTGTCACTCCCTGCACTGCTGCCGCTTCTGGTGTTTACAGTCGACATTAACCTCTGAAGAAGGTTGGAATAGCTGCCATTGTTGTGGAGTGGTATTGTCGCTGGGAGGAAGGCGGCGACACACTCATACTATTCAAGTCTTGATCTGTTTAGGTATGGGCCGGCAACAGGGATTAAGCCTGGCGCGTGCTAGCTAAGATAACAAGAGTCTGTAAGGTCAAGGTACTGACATGAGAGGCATGTATGGAGAGATGCGCCAGTTGGTGGCACCGGGGCTTGACTCTCAGCTGTTGTATGAGCCTGCATAAATAGTATCCGGGCATCTTTAATCTTTTGCTTGTAATGCTGACTATTGACAGTGTATGAGCATCCCTAGGGGGGGTTTTTAGAACCTGCAGAGTTAAGTCTTACAAGATTCTTCAATTCACGTGTATATTTATATATTTTGTTAGGCAAAATGGCCACCACATAGTGAGACTGTCATATAGTCGCCCCCAGCACGTGCAGTTTTAGGCTACGTTCACATGAGTTTGTGGAAAAAGGTATGACGGTCGCAAATAACGGTCATGGTCATTATTTGCATCCGTGTTGATCAATGGACAGACACATTTTCCTGATAAATGACGGCTTTTTTCTATAGTGGGAACGTGGCCTGATTTTTGTTTTGATAAATGAAGAATACATTTTAAAATTTACCCCACATGTGAGGTATATGTGTATATATACTGTACGAGCCTATTTTATCTTTACTTGCTTGCTATAGGCTGTGTAAGCCAAATAAAAATGTAATCTCTGTATACATATTATATATAGGGGGAGATTTATCAAACATGGTGTAAAGTGAAACTGGCTCAGTTGCCCCTAGCAACCAATCAGATTCCACTTTTCATTCCTCACAGATTCGTTGAAAAATGAAAGGTGGAGTCTGGTTGCTAGGGGCAACTGAGCCAGTTTCACTGTACACCATGTTTGATAAATCTTCCCCATAGTGTCTGTATAGATGGCTATATACACATATAGGCTGTGTTCACTCTACGTATATTTCAGTCAGTATATGTATATTTCAGTCAGTCAGGAGTGGATTAAAAACACAGAAAGGATCTGTTCACACAATGCCATTAAATGACAGCCGTCCACTCAATTTCAACATTGTGTGAACAGATCCTTTCTGTGTTTTTAATCCTTTCTGTGTTTTTAATCCTTTCTGTGTTTTTAATCCTTTCTGTGTTTTTAATCCTTTCTGTGTTTTTAATCCACTCCTGGTTTTGGTTGCAATACTGACTGAAATATACTGACTGAAATATACATAGTGTGAACGCAGCCTTAAGATGCATATAATTTGTGTGTGTATGTAGACCTATACACACATACATTATTTTAGTATTTTCCCTTCAATCATCCTCCTTTTTTCCTTGCCCTCTACAGTTGTCTTATTTATTTATTGTTTTTGCTTTTTTGTTATCCACTCCAGGTGCTTGGAAAAGCTGGATCCAGTCTTGAGGAAACTGGGAAAAATTTCCCAAGACTTGATCAAGCTTTCCCAGGCACCCTGAGTGGAACAGCCTGGAGCTCAAAGGCAACAGGCTGACAAGCCAATGGCCAAGCCAAGCGCTTCGCTAGTACTGTAAATTCGCTCATCCCTAATGTATACACGTCAGGAAGTGTTCATGTATCAAGTCTTGTGAGACTTGTTTTACTATATACGTACCCCATGTGTCCATCATACATCATTTTTCTTTTTTCGGATGTTGAATGGGATTTACATTGTTGGATACCTTTTGATCTTAATTCTACAAGCAGCAGGAATAATTGCTCAGCAGAATGTCATGCGGTGTATAGAAAGGCCTATAGCTAATGGCTGTCCAGAGGTCAGTGCGTGTATAGCTGGCTGTGAGGTGAGTACTGTGCAGTAAGGGCCCTATTTCACAGTAACGATAATCGGCCGGATCGGCCCCATTCGGCCTGATTCGGCCGATTATCCATCGGTGAAATAGAGAGAACGATCAGCCGATTGTGTCATCGGCTGATCGTTCATTTAGGGCCAGACCTAAAATCATCGCTACGGTTGAATAGCGGTGTGTGGCAGGTGACTGACAATTTGACAAGCAGAAGCATCATACATTACCTGTCCAGGCTTCTTCTCCGCACTGTCTTCATCTTCAGAATGGCCGGTCAGCTGACCGCCGCGGCCTGTGATTGACTGAGTGTGGCCTGTCAGCTGACCGGCCATTCTGAAGATAGAGCGCGTGGGACCCGGGGATAAAGACAGCGTGGAGAAGAAGCCTGGACAGGTAATGTATGATGCTGCAAGGACATCGGTAACAATTTCCCTGCAGCCCTCGCTCAACGATCATCGGGCCGTGGAATAAGGCCAGTAAACGAGCGGCGATCTAGCAGCGGCGATCGTTTACATCGTTGATCGGGCCCTGCTCGGCCCGTGGAATAGGACCCTAAGTGCTGCCGGTGTTAGGAGAAGCCTGCTCTATGGCTCTGGCTGCTGGAACACACACAGAGCTCTGCTGTACAGTAGCAGTGTGTGCCAACACTGAGCCGGAGCTAATGACTCTGCCTGACGGCTCGCTTACACAGTGATTTATTGTTCAGGATTCTACTGGAGGAGCCGGCGGCTCCTGATAACATGTAAATCATTGAATCCTCCCATTCTTCACATTCCCATAGACATGGCTGTTACTACAAATCACCTTCTGTGTGACACTTGTAATTCCTGGACAAGTCTCTCTCGTCTCGCATAATAAACGCTTTATTCATTATCTGGAATAAAAGCCGTAACAATGTTGGCTGTGGTGGTGCAGCCGTAAGATTACTTATTGTCTTGCCAAGCTTATTGCTTAAGGTGCCCATATACCCTAGGTTAATGTTTAATAGTGTGCAACGTCTACCTATAGGAGACGTCTTAAGGCCCTATTCCACGGAACGGTTATCGGCCGTATGCAGCCGATAATTGTCCCGTGGAATTGACAGCAACATCATTTATGCCAGCAGATCGTTGAAGTCGTTTGTTTTTCAACATGTTGAAAAACAAACGACTTATACAGCAACGATCTGCTGCCGGCGCTCCGTGGAATAGGAGCGTCTGCAGCAGAAGCTGCTGTATCCTATGAGCTGCCCGGACGATCAGCGAGCGGGGAACGAGGAGTAAACGAGCGCTTGCTCGTTTGCTCCTGTCAGTCGGCCTGTGGAATAGGGCCTTTTAGTCTTTCCTTTTATAGGTCTCCATAATTTTGGGTCTACTTTTGGCTTTAGCTTAAAAAACCTGCATTAGGGTAGCTTCACACATACCGACTACCGTCGGCTAGGTCCTGGCAGATCACTGTCACTACATACTCGCAGCTGTCTGAACGACCGCTGCGTGTATGTAATTCTGCTGGCCCCTTAACCCTTTCAGCTGCCGCCCGGCTCCCGCTGCACTCCCGCTCTGTATACATGTCCTCGCTGCACGGGGTCTCGGCGTACTGCTCTCCCGCCCGGCCAATCAGTGGCTGCGGCAGGGCAACACACTGATTGGCCGGGCGGGAGAGCAGTACATCGGGACCCCATGCAGCGAGCACAGGTAATGTATACAGAGCGGGAGCTGGGCGGCAGCTGAAGGGGTTAAGCGGCCGGCAGAATTACATAAACACAGCGGTCGTTCAGACCGCTGCGTGTATGTAGTGAAAGTGATCTGCCAGGACCTAGCCGACTCACAGCGTTATTAACGCTGCGAGTCAGTACAGGTGAAGCTACCCTTAAAGGGATTATCTTGCATCAGGAAAAATAGCTGCTTTCTTTTGGAACAGTGCAATCTTTGTCCTCTGTTTGGGTGTGGGTTTTGCAGCTCAGTCCCATTGAAGTGAATAGAGCCGAGTTGTAATACCTCACACAACCTCAAAATAGGTGTGGCAAAGTACAACATTTTCAATCCTTGATTGCTCCATTAAGAAGTATGTTTGATTCCAGATTATTTTACATTGTACGTAAAGGTCCGGGATGTCCATGTATTACTCCTCCTGAAATTTGTTGAGGGGGGTGGGGGGCTGACTTACAAGGGGGGGGGGAGCCTGATGTACAAGTGTGTGTTTGGCTCTACATATGCAGGTCCCCTCTCATTGTGTGTATTTGTAAGGATAGTGCATATCCTGCATATAATCCAGTTTCATGCCTGGTGTGAACAGCGGCCATGTGATCTTCTACTAATTAATGAGCTCAGTTGATTGAGTTTTGCAGCCAAGTAAAACAGCTGCTGACCCCATATCGCCTGCTTTGGGGGCCTGGGGGTGTTACTTTACAGCCTTTGTATCAGTACAAACATTTAACTTAAGTTTTTCATATGTTAAATTTTTCAACTATATTTATATATTTTTTTTTATTTTATTTTTTTGCAGCAAACATTGGCTTGTTCGATATTAACAGCACTTCTAATAGAATTCTCAAGTTCAAGCAAAACCAGCAACATCGGCCTTAGTATGGAATTTCATGGGAACTGCAAAAGAATATTTCAGGTGAGTGTTCTGCGAGTCACAGGCAGTGGTCGCAGAACTTGTTCTTGACTATAAAAATCCTATATGTGATCCTCTATACAGTGATGGACTTGCATAACACTGTAAATTTTTTTTTTAAGACCATCTGTATTCGATCTAAAAGATATAATACATTAGGGTACCCTAATCACACACCTTTTTACATCTCCGGAATATGCTCTCCTGTTCCTGAGATATGGGGGTTATAGTTTGTCTGACGATTTCAGTTAATAGTCAGAGGGGTGTGAAATTAATTTTACTAATAGGCGTGAATATCAGATGATGGGTGTGATTATACTGTAAGGGGTGTGTACTACGTATACAAATCGTTCTGTGTAATTGCAGGTAATCATCGAAAAATCCTTTGTATGTCATTGATTGTTGATTTAGAGCTAAACCTAAAATTATCGTTAATCATTCGCTAGTTGTTTGCTAATCGTTTGTTGTAATCCCACATTCGTTCGCTCAAGTTCCGCATTAGTTCACTAATTGTTCAGTGTAATTGCACATTGTTCGTTGTTTTGCTGGGATCAGAAGTAAAAAACGATCATAGTAATGATTGTATCTAACGACTATCGTTCTGTGTAATATGTTGAACAATTTCAGGTTAACGATAAACAATCTAATTTGCGATCGTTTATCGTTAGTCGTTAATCTTTAAAAATCGCTCTGTGTAATAGGACCCTAAGCCCACAAACTTTGGGAACAGGATAGTGTATCAGGAAGTTGTAAAAAGATGTGTAAGCCAGACACCCTAAGCTATTTAATGGTAACCTCTAGAGATGAGGGAACCTGGAGCATGCTTGAGTCCATCCGAACCCGATCGTTCGACATTTGATTAGCGGTGGCTGCTAAAGTTGGATAAAGCCCTAAGGCTATCGGGAAAACATGGATATAGTCATTGGCTGTATCCATGTTTTCCAGACAACCTTAGAGCTTTATCCAACTTCAGCAGCCCCAGCTAATCAAATACCGAACGTTTGGGTTCGGATGGACTCGAGGTTCGCTCATCTCTAGTAACCTCTCATATTTTTGAGGTTGGCTACAGGTCCTCTAGAGCAGGCTCATAAACTCAGCTTGCTTAATATACAGCAGGTGATGGTTATGTATTATAGCCGACAGTCGTCTACAACTTCCACTAACAGACTCTAGTCCCATATTAGCAGTTTTAAACTCCCAATGGCTTGATCTACACCGATTTGGCATTTAAGGGTCCTTTTACACAGAAAGATTATCTGACAGATTATCTGACAAAGATTTGAAGCCAAATCCAGAAACAGACTATAAACAGAACAGGCCATGAAGGAAAGTCTGAGATTTTTCCTCTTTTCAAATCCATTCCTGGCTTTGGCTTCAAACCTTTGGCAGATAATTTGTCAGATAATCTTTCTGTGTAAAAGGACCCTAAGGGTGGTATTATACGGGCCGAGCAGGGCCCGATAATACCTGTAAACGAGCGCCGATCTGCTAGATCTTTGCTCGTTTACTGGGCCTATTACACGGCCCGATAATCGTTTGACAAGAGCTGCAAGGACATCGTTACCGATGTCCTTGCAGCCCTTGCTTAACTGGCATACATTACCCATCCACGTTCCAGGGCTGCTCCTGCCGTCCGCTTCTCCCTGGGTCCCGTGCGCGCTCTAGCTTCACAGCGGCCTGTCAGCTGGTAGGCCGCTCAGCCAATCACAGGCCGGGACCGCCGCGGCCTGTGATTAGCTGAGCGGCCTACCAGCTGACAGGCCGCTGTGAAGCTAGAGGGCGCGCGGGACCCAGGGAGAAGCGGACGGCAGGAGCAGCCCTGGAACGTGGATGGGTAATGTATATCGTTAGTCGCCGGCCACGCACCCCTATTACACGTAGCGGTGCGCGGTCGGCGCCCGACAAAAATGGGGTCTGACCTATATCAACGATCAGCCGATGATCGTTATCGGCTGATCGTTGCATTTATTACACGGAGCGATAATCGGCCGAATCGGGGCCAATTCGGCCGATTATCGTTCCGTGTAATAGTACCCTTAGAGGCCAAATGACAGCTGCCACACCTGTCCCAATTGGCCCCCACTACACAATTTTAGGGTGCTGATGATTGCTTATGAAAGTGAGAAAAACATTAACTAAAAAATAGAGACATTTAGACTAAGATATATAGTGTGAATTTTAGTAGTAAAGCATAACAAACTATAAAAATTGGTTATTGTTGTAATTGCCTTACATATTTTTTTTAAATGGTTTTGCTGTATATTTCACAGCAAAATGAAGTGAGTCATTACAAAATTAAACTGGTCCTGCAAAAAAACAAGCTCTAATATGGCTTTGTATATGGGAAACGCTTATAAGTTGGAGAGGAAAAAAATTAACTTTCCTGGTCACTATAGGGTTAAAACTGAACTGATATTTGCAGTATTCAATCCCTGTAGACTAGTACTTGGTGACGCCAACCTTCCCCAGCTGGATGAATATTGAGTGAGTTTCTCTGCTTTGTACACTGCTGATCTTCTTGGCAGACTTGCTCTGATGACTGCAAACATCCAGATACCGAGTACTACAGATCCTCGATGTGGATTAACCCTTTCAAGACCAAGTGTCCTAAAAGCCTCCAATGCCCAGGACAACCTTTTGGCTTTAGCCATAGGATCATCATAGAGATCATTATATTGTGATGATCCCTTAACCCAAAGAGCACTGCCGCAATCTCTCCCCTGCAGCTGTCACAAGCTCCCCTGAGCTGCCGGGCATCTTTACAGCCTTACTGTAAGGACAGAACCCGATTCTGCCATTGCAGTACAAGCATCATAGGAGCTTCTATTGCAATGCGAGAACAGAGCAGGTTCTGTCATTACACTATGGTCTGTGAAGATGCCGGAGCCTTGGACAGCTGCAGAGGGGGGAGAGGGAAGCGGGCAAAGATCGCGGCTTCAGGCTATGGCATCATAATAAAATTGTTTATCATGATCCCATAGCTTAAAACGGAACCAATAGGTTCTTTCAGAACGGCAGAGAATGTAAGAGGTCATGCAGTACTGGGGCAGGAGGTGCGGTCATGCAGTACTGGGGCAGGAGGTGCGCTTCAGGAACAGAAAGGAAACTTCACCTTGCTGCAGTGATGGTGGTGGTGATAGTGCAGCATCAGGCATAGCCTACAGGGATGTCAATAGTCCAGCATCAGCAGAGGTGAAGATCTGGGTCTGTATATATTACACACATACACACATACACACAGGTGCCTTGGATTGGGAGCATAATTTGTTTCAGGACATCGCTTGTAATCCATATCACTCTTAAACCAAAGCAAATTTTTCCACAAATCATGTAAATGCAGACAAATGGTTCCACACCCCAAAATAACTTTTTTTTATTCTGAATAACATGTAAAACAAATGAAACAAACATTTAGAAACAGCTGAATATTATATTTTAAGTTACTGTACAGCCATGAGCATGTGAAGTATAATGTATAGTAAGTGCATAAACCTGAAAAACAGCAGCAGTTTGTAGATACAGGACGGAGCTGCAGATCCCCATAATGCAGTGACTTAGTACAACAGGTTAGAATTACCTCCACAGTCCTGTCCTCTGATGCAAGCCCCAGCCTGAAGTGGATCTGCTATGATTGGGAAGGTGATGAGACTTCCTGGGTCAGAGTACAGGGCTGTAGACCTCGCTATGCAGACCGTGCCCCTCCCCTGCTCCCCCTCGCACCCAGTACAGGAAGCTCTTAAACCAAAGCAATGCTCTAAAACCAAGTCACAATTGTGAAAAAGTGTGAGCTCTTCTTGCAAAATGCTCTTAATCCAAGTAACTCTTAAACCAAGGTACCACTGTATATGTATATTAATATTTTTTTTTTTTTTTTTTTTAATCTGGGAACCTTAAGTAAAAGGATTTCTGATATCAGAATGTGCCAATTTTACATAAAAGCTGCAGCTGGGCTTGATCTCTTAACATTAACAGTGGGGAAGGGGTGAATCACTACCCTCTCCACTGCCCTTCATCTAAAACCCCCATCCACTGCAATCTCCGCCACTATGGTTTGCCATCCTAGTTTCATCCTATGCAAGGTGAATCCACAACATACTGGGCAATCTGAGGATGTGCAATCTTCTGCTTGTCCTTAGAGCCTTCGTGAAAAATTCTTGCTTGTAAACCTCACTGCCATTGTTCTGTAAATTCTGCACTTAATTTGCTATGAGCTTAAAGGGAGCCTTTCATTACTTTCATGTTGCCTGAACGACAAGACTTTTGAGTGGTCCCCGGTGGCTTCTCCCTGCCCTATGGTTTGATTGACAGCTCACTCCAATATACTGAAGCAGGGAGGGAACCATCAACCAAAGCTGGTGTGGGAGGGAAAAGCTGTAGGGATTGTCCCAATATCTCGCGGTTCATTTACCATGAAAGTGATGACAGGTTCCCTTTAAAGCAGGAATGGGTAACCTTCAGCTCTCCAGCTGTTGAAAAGTTACAATTCCCATCATGCCTGGACAGCCAAAACCAAAGTTCTGTCTGTCCAGGCATGATGGGAATTGTAGTTTTGCAACAGCTGGAGAGTCACAGGTTCCCCAATCCTTGCTTCAAAGGATACCTATGACTTTGAGAGACTTGTGACCCATCACTTTACATATCTGAAGTGTTTATCATGTGGTCTTGGTGCTGTGACCCCCACAAGCCTATATAATGGAGTAGAAGTTCTCAGCTTAGCATTGCTATTGTTTTCTATACCTCTGTACACTGCTGACGCCACTCTTCCAGCCGAACCAAAAGGAACGGTCACAGTGCAATCAGATTACTTTTGCCTATTTCTTAGAAAAATTGAGGGTGTTGAGACCTGGACCACCATAGATCAAGGTTTGACGTGTCAGGTTTTTCAAGGTGATGAGTACCCCTAAAGAGGTTAGTGGTAATTGTCTTAATAAGAGGACCCAAAGACCGGGAGACTTGTCAGGACCTATATAGTACATGCAATTTCACAGACCACCCGCTTAATGATCAGCCTGTGTGTGACACTTCCATCGTGCAGCTTGATGGATGCCCCCATTGTAGTAGCTTTAAATTCTAAGAAACCTTTCTGACTTTCCAGATGTTCTTCATCTTTTACTTAATACTCAATCTGTGTGTTATCAGGAGACCATTTTAACTGGTGGGCTACTACTATACTACACACAGGGCTAACACACTCTAAGGGCCGTATTCCACCGGACGATTATCGTTCAGATTATCATTAAATCGGTCGAATCTAAACTATAATCGTTTGGTTGAAATGCAGTTAACGATCGAACGAGAAATCGTTGATCGCTTTATAAGACCTGGACCTATTTTTATCGTTGCTCGTTCGCAAATCATTTGCATTGAATAAGACATTGTTCAGTCGTTCGCAGTAGATACGAACGCAATAGCGAAGAAAAACGATCGCAAATACGATCATAAGTAACGATTATTGTTCCATGGAAATGAGTGAACGTTTTCAGGTCTTTCGCACTAGCGGTCGTTTGAGATCGTTTATCGTTAACGATTTTGCGAACGATAATCGTCCGCTGGAATAGGGCCCTAACTACGGCTGCCTTAAAATAAACTTTGGCCAATGTCCAGAGCCATCTGTTTTTACCTCTGTCCCGCTTGCAGATGGCTCACTTGTCTCATAGTTTGTTCTGCACTTGAAGTGCTTCACACCATAGACCTGTGTTTGTAGAACAAGCAGCTTTAGGTCTGGAGGGAATACAGAAAATACCATTCTTATTTGAATTGAGCAAACCCGGGACGGTAGGCAATATTCTGCCCCATGTAGGATGTCATAAAAATCTTTTTTTTTTTTTCTTTGATTGGGCTGAAAATTGGATGTGGAGGAAGAGAAACCCAAGTGAGATCAAAAAGAGACCACCCTTTGCTGCCTGCGGTGTATTGTATGCATTGGGCTATGTTTACACTTGGTGAAGGTAAAATCCACAGCACATACATACATAGGAGCGGGCAGCAGACTTATAAACCTAAACGGTCATATTGCGGCTCTTTGCTGTGGATTCTGTCACGTTTCTTGTAGCAGAGGTCACGTCTGCCTGTCGCATGGCTATTTAATTGCAGAATTGCAAGGAGATCCATGGTGGGAATTTTGTGACTGCATTTTAGTTTCTTGTTCCTCTTGATTTGTAAGCTGCTGCCAACGAATGTCACGATCTGCAGTGTATTTATAAAAGTAATACTGTACAGCAAAAGACATGTTAGAAAATGAATTCTGACCCACCCAAAAATTTTATATAATATTAGTCTTGACTGCAAAGTGAATTAACACATTGGGGTGAGCAGACTTCCCCAACCACATGGCTTTACCTATTTCCCCATATAAGGCAGTTGGGTGAATATAGACGTATGTGCGGTTATCTCAGCCCTCGGTATCTTATGGGAGGGTGATAAGCTCTGCACGCTGCTGCTGAGAGATTTTTTTTGTACATTTACTAAGCTCTAATTTTATTGTGTGTGTGTGTGTATATATGGATGTGTTATATATTATATATTTTAATTTTACACACCAAGCATTTTAAGATTTTAAATTATATATATATATATATATATATATATATATATATATATATATATTTAAAATCTTAAAATGCTTGGTGTGTAAAATTAAAATATATAATATATAACACATCCATATATACACACATACACACATACACACACACACACACACACTGTATACAGAATACTGCAAAAACATGGTTAGAATAGGCAGATAGGTGTCCAGGTTAAGTGGTTAGTTTTTTGGAGGAGAAAAAAGATGGCAAACAGTATTCTTTAGCAGGATTTGTATTTGGCAGTCTGCATTTTAGTTTTTCACAATCTAGATAAGGAAACAATATATAATATAATACTTATTAATAATAATAATGTAAAATTATTGATTTTTTTTTTTTCGGGTTCAGTGGAGGAATAAGTAGCCATTGGCATTCTAACAATTTTGTAAATCCTATCAATATTTTAAGAGAAAATAAAGTATCAAGATTTTTTCAGTTATAATATATATATATATATATATATATATATATATATATATATATATATATATATATATATATATATATATTATATATAAAATGAATCTAGAGTGTGTGTGTATATAAAGTATAGCTTAAATAAAATTATGTATGTATTTTTCTGTCTTTACATGGTAATGGTCACAGCACCCTTAGTGGTCCAATTAGTGGTAATAACAAATATAACTTGGTCAACTTTAGCCACTGCGATTCACAGTAATTTTTTTTTTTTCTATATTCTTATTCTTCCTCCTTTACAAGTGTAAGTCCTCACAGGCAGGGTCTTCTCTCCCTACATATTGGTCTGTCATTTACTCATGTTGTGTCCTCTTGATTTTACATTACGTTTCTGGTTAACCCCTTATGTACAGCACACTGGTCCGATGTGCTCTTTTAAAATTAGCAGTAGTAGTAATAATGACACCAGTAAGTGTCACCACCACCCCCCCCCCCCCCCACCCCCAAATCTGAAGCCCAGCACCATTATCTACTTAGCTGCCACTGCTTAGAAAAGAAAACAAACGTGTAGATGGCTAAATACCTGCATGCCCCCCAACTGTGGCCATTCCTGGCATAGTACTTCAGCCTACCCATTGGTCATGGTATTTGAGGAAGGAAGGTGCTACTGAAAATGTCTTTTTATGGAAAAGTTAGTCCTGGAAGATGATGATGGTGTAATGACGTGCTAGTGCCCTGATGACAGAATGACATAGGATCACTTTTATAGAGCGAGCCCCACAGCTCCCCAGAGAGGCACTCTTCCCATCATCCCTTGCAGCAGCAGTTGTAGTAGCTTTAGCTTTTTCTAGCTGTGTAATGTTTGTTCTCTTTCAGGAAGAGGATTTACGGCGAATCTTCATGTTAACAATAGAAGTTCTACAGGAGTTCAGCAGACGGGAGAACCTCAATGCTCAGATGTCTTCGGTATTCCAGCGATATCTTGCACTAGCCAATCAGGTTTTAAGCTGGAACTTCCTGCCTCCAAACTATATCCTTTCACTGCATTTTCTTAGGGGGTATTAAAGATTGCAATTTAAAGGGTTAAATATCTTAGTAGTCAGCAGTGTAGCCTCATAGAGCTCGGGTTGTTAAACAAAGGCAACAGTTACATGGCGTTTGTATGGGCATCCCAACTGGTAAGTTGCTTGGTTTTTTATAAAATAGCCTTAATATAAAATATATATATTGCCAGTTCTGCAGTTTTAATTGGAAATGTATTACAGTTTTTCCTCTGCAGCTTTCATGTATTACAATGCATAGAAGGCTGCTCGGTTCCATTCAGTCTAACAGCTGTCTCCATCCCATTCTTTAGTGAATCCGCATCTAAGCTTCATTCAGATTTGATAGGATTTGAGCTTAAAGTGTCACTGTCGTTTACTTTTTTTTTTGCAGAAATCAATGGTACAAGCGATTTTTAAGAAACTTTGTAATTGGGTTTATTAGCCGAAAAATGCATTTTTATCATGAAAAAGCAGTTTTAAGCTCTCCCCCCTGTCTTCATTGTTCTCCTATGGAGAGGGGAGGCTTTGAGAGAGATGAGGCACCAAAACAGGACAACAAAGTGTTAATTTACAGTTAAATCACCGGGCTATCTCCTCTGAAATCAGCACTGACCTCTGAATACGGGCTTTCACACAGGTCCCGCTGTGTAATTCTTTGTTCTCTGCTGGCGACTGATCTCCCTCCTCCTCCCTCCGCTCTCTATAGGTTACACAGGGCTCAACTGATGTAAATTAGTCGATTTCCTGATGATGAGCAGTGGATGAAAGAGGGGGGGGGGGGGGACCTGCGGAAAGTCTTTTTGAATGCAGATAATGGCATATTTGCCTAATAAACCCAATTACAACGTTTCTTAAAATCGCCTGTGTCGTCCACCTCCATCTTTACATGTTACATGTGAAAGTTACATGTAATTGGTTTTACAATAGAATAGATAGAACGTTATGACTAGATGGAAAACTTTAGAAGGCTGTCTACACCATGTGGGATACATGAGGGGGAAGCAGTGTAGGGTCTATGATAGAAGCCGGGGATATAAAGGTCCATGTATAGAAGGTGACTGCTCATTATCGGCCTCCCCAGCAGCCAGAGATGAGTGAGGGGAGAGTCCTTGCCATCCATCTAAGCAGATTGTAGTAATAGATACGGGAAGGAATGAAGACCTGCATTATTGTTCTAGCAGTTTAATTACAGGAACCTTCTTTGTTCCCTGGATATAGAAGGCTCGCTCTGATGTTACATGTTTATAAGAGCAGTGACTTTCATACCTTCAGTATAAATAAGCCTGGGTATTGTATTACTTTTGTCTCTCCAAAGCCCTTATGATATTATTGTGTTTCAACATCCTTTGGAGTCCTTTGGCAGACCTCATTGTCGTTGAGCAAAGTACAATGCACTATAGGAATTTTGCAGCTAGCATATCGCTCCTTTTAAAGTGAAGATTGGTACACGTACATTAGCCGGACATTGTTACTGAGAAAGTGTCCGACACTCGCCCACCACCTGCCCACGAGCATCACCAGAGGTCAGGAGAAACGCTGAGGGACTAGAACAATAAGAGATGTCAAGTGCAAAACAAAGAGTGTAGGTATCAATATTTTTTAGGCACAAAGTGCCACTAAGATTTTTTTTTTTTTCTTCTACAGCTTTGTTTTTGTTAGCATTTTTTTTTTCTTGTAATAGGTACATATTATACTATGTCAGACATTTCAAAAGTTTATCAGTCGGGGTCTGAGTATAGAGCATGGAGAGACATGCACTACCATGTGAGCGGGGCGACACCATAGTTATAAATTGTGTTAGGCAGCTGTCTTGGTCACATCATATGGAGCCGGGAGACACTAAGTGCTGACTTCTTCAGTCATACTCCTGATCAGTAGGATTCTGAACACTCGGATCCCAAGGGAGTTAAACTTACGATATGTCTATATGACCTATCAAAAGTGTTCTCTGGTGGCATTGCCCATTTAAAGTGTAACTACCGTTTTAAAAAACTTCTGACATGTCATAGTGACAGACATTTGAGAATGGGATTGGTGCAATCCTGAAATGCGTTGTTTTATTAAATAATGTTTTAGTACTTTATTTTGCCTTCTTTTTTTTTTCTTGGACCTGCACCGTTGGACCCAGTTGTGGAGTGGAGGATTTTGTTGTCAGAAGTGTATATCTGTCGGGGTCCTGCTGCTGAGAATCCCACCAATGGCTATAATGAAGGGGCGGGAGTGCGCGCTCTTCCTCTTCATCTTTGCTAATACGAGCAGTCTATGGAATTCAGCTTCCTGGGGCAGAGCGCACACTCCCATGCAGCAGTACCCATTTGAAGGGCTGGCCTAAAGGTCTAGGGCCTACAGAAGTTTGTTTACATTATAGGTACCCTTTATTCTAATATTCCTGTTATTCCTGTGTATGAGGAATGGACGGATTCAAGCTTCACAACAATGTATTATAGCCTAGCGTCCCGAACCCGACCCTGACCCGAACTCACCACTCACTGTGATTCCAGGTGGGTCAGCCTGCAGTCTGGTACAATAGTCATAAAAATGCTTCTCCAATACACTTGTCAGATACACTTATTAGACTTTGTTTACAGTGTCTGACAATGCAAGATCTGCTGCCTGTCAGACCCCTATGTTTTACGCCTCTTTCTCGCTGTGGGGGGAATTTAGCGTAAGTGTAACAATAGTGCTTAATGGGGATATCTGGAGAGCAAAGAAGGTCCAACCAGTTCTGCTCCCCAGTTCTTCACTTCCTCCTCCTGGCCGTCTGGGATAATAACTTGTGAGATGAGAAGTAGGTTGAATAGGATGTGGCGATGTTTTAATAGCTGCCCAATGTTAATCTCATGGCGACATCAGGCAGCTATCGTACATTGCGTACGGGTGTGCTTTTACTACCACCACCCCCTTCCAGTCTTGGAGGTGAAGCGCCGGAGATCAGAACAGGTAGAACCTTTTCTGCTCTCCAAATAACCCCATTTCAAGCGTTAAGCAATAGTTTGTGTCTTTTGTCGGGTTTGGCCTGCTGGTACGCGGTGGGCATGGCATGGTATGGTGCATTACCCTCCCATGTGCCAAATCTACTAGATAGATCGCCCCCTTAGTCCAGGAGTGGAACCAACACACAAACTTTTTAAGCCATTGGGGTCCCCATCACTACTTTTTTTCCTTAAAAAAAAAAATATATATATATACACTGGAATCTGTAATGGAGTTGTGGCCGTCACTATTAGGAATAAAGTGTAGATGTATGTAAAGGAACACATCCCCCAGCATAGACTCCTAAATAAAACCCTGTAAGTGACGTCTGTTCTTTCTAGCCCTTCAGCCCCTGATTGTACATCCATTTACATGGTCTGGCTTTCATCCACTTGTTCCCATCACTTCTATTATTACCCTACAGTATTACCTCCTTATCGGCTCCGCTCCATTGCCCTGAAGGAGTTGAGCAAACAAAGAGTAACTTTCCAGTGTATAATGCCCAGTATCCCACTTGTTTTCCTGAATGGAGATAAGGGGGGGGGGGGAGGATAGAAAAGCTGCAGTTCTGTATACAGGGATAGCACCTGTTGTGTGGTCGCTGTTTGATAAGTAGGGGGCTAATGTGACAGGAAAGAGGGCAAAGTGATTGTACGGTGATGGCACTCGGCATAATGCTGATCACACTGTTATGTGGCATTCCCGCAGCATTCTTTTATATGGCGGCCTAATACCTTGTATTCCCTGGCCTCATGCATGAATTATGCAGCGTATGTGAAGAGGCTTAAAGCCGGTTTCCATTGCATTCTTGTGTCGTGGATGCTGCTGCACTACAGGCTCCTGGTTTTTTTTTTCCCTCCCTTCTTTAAAGGCTTGTAGGAATGTTATTGTTGACCTTGACACCAGATAACTGGGCAGACATTATATAGCTATGTTCGAGTCCTCCCAAAATGTGATGTTGAAGCCGACAGAGTCCTGGCGTGAAACCCTCCTGGACAGCAGAGTTATGGAGCTTTTCTTCACAGTAAGTTCTGCCTTTCTTTGCTTTTATTTTTTTATTATTTTCATAGAATATTTTATTTTCTCTTTTTATATATGTACATAATGGTATTTGGTAATGTGCTGCTAACCCACACTATTGTTCTTTTAATGCAAGGGATTCAGGTTTGGTGTTTTGAGTACATAGTGCTAACTCTTTATTATGGCAGCATCTTCTGTAAGAGATTTCATTGCCTTGAAAGGGATAAATGTAATAAAAAAGACAGCATTACACATTTCATGTGATTTATTCTAAACGTTATGCTCTATATTAGAAGATAAAGAATTTTTGTTACATGGTTATAGGTTTAAATTATTTTTTTTTTTAAACTTCTAGATGTCTATATAATAAATATATATATATATATATATATATATATATATATATATTATAAATTATAAATTTTTCCTGCATTGCAACAAAAGCCTTCATTGTTAATACATGTGAGGTCACATTCTGGCGGTGTAAGGCGACCATCTCATTATAATCACAGGCTCAAATTTATAACGAGACGGCCGCCTCTTAGTATGGAACATTATAGCCTTAATATGAACTTAGGAAAGAGTCTATAATACTGGTAGCCAGAATAAATAATACATCGTTTTACTTTATTTTACTCCCAGTTGTACGGTTTAAAACATTCTGTAGAATTTTCTGTTAATATTTCTGCAACATCTGTGATATTTCTTTACAATAGATGTCTTAATTTTTTTTTTTTTGTATGCGTGATTTTGTTTTTATGGTCTGTTCATAACTGTGTGTATATTATATACAATGTCGCACAATAAAAAAGTGAGTTTACTGTCTCAGCTTGAGCCTTTTTAGAATGTTCACATGAGCTAAGGCTTTTTTTTTGAATTTTTTAATGCTGGTTGTTTTTATGTTGAAGCACTTGTAGCACAAATTCTTTGGGCGCAAATTGATCACAGTTGGTGTAAATGTGTTTGTGTGTGTATATGTGGTCTTTGCATTTAAGAGTGGGTTTTTCTTGTGTCAGCTTTATCAAATTAGCACATGGACCTTCATAAATTTCAGGTCCACTGTGACGCTAATGAATGTTAGTGCTAAATGGCTACATCTGTTAGCTTGGTGTAAATGTGGTCCGGGCTGGATTTGAGCAAAACTTGCTGTTTAAATAAATGTGCTGTAAACTGGGTGTATTAGCCACGCTTAACAGATGTGGAGTGGCATAACCTGCAGAAAGTTTCAAATGGAGCAATTGTGTAAATATTGTCAGGGTTGTGGTTTTTTGTTTTTTTTTTACATCAATGATAAATTACACTTTTTTTTTATAAATTGTTTTCGTTTTTTGTATGCGTAAAATGGCAGATTTATGTCCAAAATAAGTACCATGGTTACATGAGCCCAGAGTTTCTACATGTAAATCAAATCAATGGGGGGAATTTATCAATGAGTTTGGTGTAAAATAATTTCCGCAAAAACGTGCAACTTTTCAGCACTTGATTTCTGGTGAAAGCATTGATAAATCCCCCCCCCCCCCCCCCAATTCTTAATCAATATTTTTTTTTCATAATGGACATCAATGAGAAACTCCTATCTGTAGACCATTTAGCTATGCGTTTTGTCTAACCCTGATAAGAGGTATAGAAGACTTAGAAAAAGAGACAGCAGCGACTCGGGAGAGATTTCCTGTTACACGAGGAGGGAATACCTGACTCTGTTCTCTCTGATTGTGTGTTCTCCGTATGGGGCAATAGGACAACTGTGCGGATGAGAGAAGCAGTATGTTGTGTCTATGAGCGGCACGGCTTGGCTGCTAAGACTTGCGGACCCAGTGTTTCTGGTCTGATTAGGTGTAAAACTCCATAGAAGAACAGTAACAGGCTGACTGAACAGCTGTCTGGTAGACATCTAAACAACTGCTGCCGTCAGCTGTGACCACCTCCTGCAAATACCCTCTGGCTCAGCCGGTTAACTCTTTGCGTCCTCTCATGTTTTTGATTCCACGGGTCCTTTATAGGTCTCCATGGTGAATGAGTCGGCATATAAACACCTCGTAACCGTGCACCATATATTATCTATCTAATCGGAGATTTGCCGCCGCCACAGTGGAGCGTGTCCACTTTATAGCCAGCTGGATTGACTCTGTCTAATCCGTCATCTTGTTTGATAGGAGACCTTTGATCATGGTTTCGGCGAGACAGTGTCGTTATTGCTTTGTTTATCTAGCGCCTATCCGTTTTCATATCCTCGTGCTATTGTGTTACACGAAACCCATGACCCGCTATAAGACAGTAGTGCAAACTGCCGTGTATTGGGTTTCCCGGTCTATGTCTATCTAACAAATGGATAATTTTCTGAGTAAATCGGTAATCAAACGTCAATTTGGAAGAGGCTAGATTTATCACAGACTCTTGATGTGCGTCCACATATTGATGCATAGAGACCTAACAAAGCTTTGCAGCCATCGACCTGACATTTTGTAGCTGTCATCTTTCCATAATGACTTATCTTTTACACTGGGAGGCCATCGCCCTTTTTATAACCTTTCTACGTAGAAACACAGTAGCGGCACTCTCCCATAGGTAAAATTGCTTTAATTCATAGGCAAGAACATAGGACAAACAGTGCGATCCACAGGAAGAGCTACGAATCGTTTCGCGCTACACGCGCATCAACAGGCTGTTGATGCGCGTGTAGCGCGAAACGATTCGTAGCTCTTCCTGTGGATCGCACTGTTTGTCCTATGTTCTTGCCTATGAATTAAAGCAATTTTACCTATGGGAGAGTGCCGCTACTGTGTTTCTACGTAGAAAGGTATTAATCATGTCTCCGGCAGAGCACCACCCGATGGTATAACAGCGGTTCCAGCTTCAGTACACAGCCCGGGCTTGCTCTACATATTGACTGGTGTGCCAGCCGTTACTTTTTGGTTGGTGTGCCCTTTTTATAATGCTCTACTGGATCATAATATGTTATGGTTCTGGTGTCCACATAAGCAATGGGTTTTTTTTGTAATTACTACTGCTCAGTGTCCCTTTAAGAGATCTATTAAGTAGGCTGGTCATCTTTAAAGAAAATATCCCGTGTCTCACATCAGCCCCATCACAGGGGAGAAGACACCGCTTAGAGCTAACACGTAACTGTGAAAGACTCACACCATGCCTGGTATCTTGTCATGGGGCAGGGAAAAAAGGTGGCTTCCAGTCACTCTTTCCGTCACCTTCACCCACGAATATTGGCTTCGTTGAGTTTAGAGAGGAACCCTGCACTCCCTGTCAATCAAGCCTGACAGGCCGGAAGAGGATGTGCCCCGATACCAGTCGCAGCACGCCCTATTCAATAGTGATCAGATTTATGCAGTATTGGTTAGAGTGGAAGAGAATGGTGTCAGAACGCCGCTCTCCCCATCAGGTCCTGGTGCTGGGTGTGTGACGTCCCCAGGGACCTGACAGGTTTTCTTTAAAGTGTCACTGTCGTTAAAATTTTTATTGCAGAAATCAATAGTCCAGGTGATTTTTAAGAAACTTTGTAACTGGTTTTATTAGCTGAAAAATGAATTTTTATCATGAAAAAGCAAGCAGTTTTGAAGCTCTCCCCCTGTCTTTATGGTTTTCCTATAGAGAGAAAGTAAAAGCAGCCAAACAGGACAACAAAGAGTTAATTTACATTCACATTGCGGCTATCTCCTCTGACAGTCACCACTGACCTCTGAATAGCACTGTGAATAGCTCCCCCACTGAGCAATCCTTTGTTCTCGGCTCTCAGCTGCCCGCTAATCTCACTCCTTTCCCCTCCCCCTCCCCTCTTCATAGACCAGACAGATCCGACTGATGAAAAAACAGTCGAGATTTTCTGATTCTGAGGAGTGGATGACAGAAAGGAGAGGAGGGGGGACCTGGGAAAAGGCTTTTTACATGCAGATAATGGCATGTTTGGCTAATAAACCCAATTACAAAGTTTCTTAAAATCGCCTGGACTATTGATTTCCGCAAAATAAAAAATTTTAAGGGGATACCTGTCATTTAGCTGTCTTGACCCATATTGAAATGACCACGGCAGTAGAGTTCCGTGCAGGAGCACTATTTGAATTTAATAGGGCTTATGAAGGAAACTTGCCCAGCATGGGCTTGTCCATAGTTACTTAATCGTCCAGCATTTCCAACGAATGCACGCCCATGGGGTGCAGATGGCTAATGCACAGTGCATATTGTAGTCTCTTCTGTACCCTCCCATCAGCTAGTACCTTATGAAGAGAAGGGCCTATGTTGATAGGTGTAGTACCTTATGGAGAGAAGGGCCTATGTTGCTATGTGTAGTACATGTGTAGTACCTTATGGAGAGAAGGGCCTATGTTGCTTCGAAGCCGTCTGTGAGGCGTCTTCAGGCTACAACACAAGGCAGTGGTCTCTCAAACAGGAATTATTTGTACAATTTCGATAACATTCGGTAGTGTGAATTTGTAGGTCTCAGTAGTTGTGGGCGCCGTTGCATCATCTGGGTGACACATGGGGATGTGCGTAATTGTCCGCCATCTTTGTCTCTCAGATGTATCCGCTTCTGAGAATCCTAAGATATATTGCTATATGAAAAAAACAAAAGGACTTTTCACAGATGACTAGTGGTTATAACCCATGTGGAGGAGGGGAGCTAATTTGCATACTTTTTCCCCATGAAGCATTGCAAGGCTCCATACACAGCGGGATCCTCCTCAATGAGAATGTGCATGTTACCTGTATGCAGTTTTCTGCATAGTAGACAAACATTTCACAGTAAAAAGCAAATATTTTCATGATTTAAATAAGCAAAAATCCCCAAAGCTCCTTGGTGCATCTCCCTGAGCTTCTGGCTGGTCTGCAGGTATTGGCCGTTCTTGTTAAGTGGGGTAGGAGGGGCTCAGTCAGACGGACGGCACAAACTGTGGCCCTGTAATAGTTGAGTTACACAGTGATAAATGGACACCAGGGACCGCGTGTGTCTGTGTTGTCGCTGCTGCCGCTTGTCTGCTGGCTTTTTAGCTTTGTTTTTACAATAATGCTGACCTCCCTGAAACCCGAGTCATTGTAAATTCAGTGGTAACTTTCTCTGACGGCGGAGTGTGTCCAGCTGCATTCCCCAGGACATAATACACACTGTGAGAACAGATCAGGTTTCTCTAGTATTTTGGCTAGGTGAACCTGCTCCAGTCCTTGTTCTATGATGGAATTCCTCATATTCTTTGTTTCGTGTATTGTACAGTCCGTGTATATCCCATATTGGACATCCTGATGCTCTATTTAAGAGATTTAAAAGTTATAACTTATCCCCTGCCTACAGGAGGATAGCTGGCAGCTAGCTGATCAGATCCCCACTGATCACAATGACTCAATAGGTCAATTCCCCATAGAGAATGAATAGTGTTGACCGAGCTGCTGGATTCACTTGACTCCCGTTCTTGTGATAAGTGGGGGTGGGGAAAAATGAAAATAGGGGGTGACTTTTGTAATCGTAGATGTGTATTCTAAATGTGAGACGTTCTATTTTCAATACATGGGAAAATAGTGATGGATTGGTGGGTGTAGCATTTTGATCTACGTCTAGAGAACAGTGTTTAAAAGGGTATACTGGCGAAAATCTTTTTATTTTAAATCAGCGGGTAACAGAAGTAATTTACAAATCCGTATAAAATTTCTATTTAAAAAAAAAGCTGCTGTATGTCCTGCGGCAAGAGGTGTATTTCCAGTCTGACACAGTGCTCTCAGCTGCCACCTCTGTCCATGCCAGGAGCTGTCCAGAGCAGTAGCAAAACTCTATAAAAAACATCATGCTCACTTTAGTGTTCACAGTGCTTATAGACTTTCTCTTTTGTAATCTTTTTTAAAAAAAAACCAAAAACCTAATAACATTGAACCAGAAAACCTCTCTAGCCCTGGACAGTTCCTGACATGGACAGAGGTGACAACAGAGAGCACTGTGTCAGACTGAAAAGAATACACCACTTTCTGCAGGACATACAGCAACTGATAAGTACTGGAGGACTTGAGAGTTTCGCCATAGTACCCTTTTTAAGTGTCAAGGAGGCGTTTCCTGGTGGCAGCATTTATCACCTCTCCGTCCTCCAACCCTTCCTGCTCTGTATAATTGCTGCCCTGAGCCCTGTACATCAGTGAAAGCATGGCCGAGACGTGTTGTTTTTACCCGTCTAAATAATTTTTATTTTTATTTTATTTTTTGCTTTGTAGCATTGCACTATAGAAATGTTGTGCTTTTAGGTTCGGCTCACATTTGCTTTGCAGCTTCCACTGTAGGAAAAAATAAGGTAATGCTCTTGGAAGAATAAAGAGCTTCTATCGTCCAAATCACCAGTTCTAGTAAACGGTACAGACCCATCCAACAGTGACATAACAGTGCGTGAGGCTCAGCAGTAAGGCTTAGGAGGGTTAAAAAAAAAAAAAAAAAAAAACCCTATTCTCTATGTCAAGATCACGGGCCCCAACCCACTCCGGCCTGGTTGCAGTTGCCAAAGACTGTCGGGGAGCCAATCGTGGACCGTTTTTTGATATGAAGGCATCTAAACTGTGACTGGTTGTAAGACTAAACCAGGAGAAGCGCAGCTATGTGCTTCTCTCCCTGGCTTGCTACAGTCTGTCCAGGCTGCACTAGATGGGCTTCATTACAAGTCTATGGAGCCCATATAGTGCGACTGGATAGACCTCACAGCCAGCCAGGGAGTAACATGCACAGCCATGTTTTATTCCTGGCACTTTCTAATGAGTGGTCATACAGTACATGTCCTAGATAGGAATCCACCCTTAAAAGGGGTTATCAAGGCTTAGGCTGGGTTCACACTATGTTTTTACAATCTGTTTTTTTTTCATCCGTTTTTGCAGAAAACAGATGGAAAAAACGGATGCATGTGTTTAATCGTTGTGATCAGTTTTTCCATTGAATTCCATTATAAAAAAAGGATCAAAACTGATCAATTTTTTTACGGACACAAAAATGACTGCGTTTTTGTGTACGTTTAAAAAAAAAAAAACTGATCTGTTTTTTTATAATTCAATGGAAAAATGGATCAAAACTGATGCACACACATGCATGCGTTTTTTTCATCTGTTTCTTGCAAAAAGCGGATGGAAAAAAAAAAACGAATTGCAAAAACTTAGTGTGAACCCAGCCTTATTAAAACATGTCCGCTCCTGTCCTTGGTTTGTTGTGTGGTTTGCAGCTTAGTCCTATTAAAGTGAATTGCACTGAATTGTAAAACCACACACAACCTGAAGACAGGGGTGGTGCTGTTTTTGCAAGAAAGCAGCTGTGTTCTAATCCTGGATAACCTCTTTCACGTCAATAATAAATGCTAGAATTGTCCCTTCTTGCACATGTATCTGTGACCATTAGGCCTTGCCTGTACCCGTCTGCTTGTCTTAAATATTGCTGCCACATGGAGGTGCTAGATGTCACTCATTCCCGAACTGGGTCTATACTGGAAGCGGTTAATAAGCAGACGTGACAATGCTGTTGGCTGGAAGCTAAGCGTCCTGGCAGCCTCGGTAGCGCGCAGCCTTTCATATGAAGTGTTGTGAATGATTGACTGTTGTGTGAGTGAATGGCACGGCCTCAGGCCGGACCCCTGATTAACCCCCTGTGGTGTTTACCTCCATCAAAGCTACATCCGTATACGCTTGATTTGAAACTGTCATCTAAGTTTAGCCAGACGCAGTAGCTGAGGCATAGCTGGCATAATCCAGATAGCTGTCATGACTGCTGTTTTTAGAAGGAGCAGTGAGTCTCGGACTGGCATCTGTTTTAGCTCGGCCTTCAAGATGAAGGTAGCACCCAGGAACTTTTTAGCTATTTTAAATTATGAGTGCAAGACTATTGGAAAAGGGGACTGCTGCCGAACATAGTGCGGATTAGACGCTCGCCTCTTTTCTTACTGCTCAGTCCAGTAAGACTTTTCTGTTCTACAAAGTGGCGTGCTGTTTGTGATACAGCTGGTCATCGTGCCCTGTTCCCTACAGGTTCATCGGAAAATCAGGGAAGACTCCGACATGGCCCAAGACTCTCTTCAGTGCTTGGCACAGCTGGCGTCTCTCCACGGACCCATCTTTCCCGATGAGAGGTCACAAGTCGATTACTTGGCACATTTCATTGAAGGATTACTAAATACAATTAATGGGTAGGTATGGTTCCTAGCCTGAGACATGCCGTTATTTCTAGCCCACACTGCCCTCCTCCTGTGACATCTTCCAGCGTTCTTAATCTTGTTTCTTTTCTGTTCAGGATAGAAATAGAAGATTCAGAAGCGGTGGGCATCTCCAATATAATCAGTAACTTAATCACCGTTTTTCCTCGCAATATTCTGACCGCCATTCCTAATGACCTGTTCTCGTCTTTCGTGAACTGCCTCACGCACCTCACGTGTTCCTTTGGAAGAAGTGCGGCCCTGGAGGAAGTAGTAAGTAATGACATTTTGACTTGAATGTTTGATCCGATTGTAAACCAGAGCGTTAAAGGGGTATTCCGCTGAAATTAAACGTTTAATATATTGCTGCGCCCTGGCCCAGAACATGACATGCAAACTATTCTCACCTTTCCATGCTCCCCCGGTGTCGTTCGTGCCGAGTCATCTTCGGGTCCCGGCTGAACAATTTTGCCTCAACCCTGAAGTGAAGACTGGATCGTTCTGCTGGGACACAAAGAGGACTCAGGATGTACAGAGCACTTAATCTTGTTAGGAAGAACTTTTAATATGTTGGAGGGACTTGTCAAAAGTTTTGACTGGTTGAGGTCTGCTGAGACCCCTTCCAATAAAGAGAACGAGTGGGTGAGAAGCGGGCAGTAATGCAATTCTTTGCACAGTTAGGGTGGGTTCACACTACGGAATTCTCACGGATAAACTCCGAAGAATTCCGTCGGCTGTCCGCGCGCACGGCCGCGCGCCTTTCCGTCGGCTCCATAGACACCATTCTATGGGCCGGCGTATTCCGCTATCCGCCCAAAGAATTGACATGTTACTACTTTGAGCGGATAGCGGAATACGCTGGCCCATAGAATGGTGTCTATGGAGCCGGCGGAAAGGCGCGGCCGTGCACGCGGACATACTGCGGAATTCCGCAGAGTTTATCCGCGAAAATTCCTCAGTATGAACCCACCCTTAGCCATGAACTCTGGACAGCAGCTTCTTTATAAGTCTTGGGGCCACTGGATGGAGATGATTGACAGCAGATAAGTAAAGTGTGCTACTTGTTTTCTTGATCAGTTGAGTTCTCAGTAGTGCGAGTACTTCTGACATTAATCTCTTGTCCCTCTAAGATGTCATAGGGGTCGGAGGGTTGGGAGGGACACCGATGATACCTGAGACCTCATTGACTTATAATGGGGTCTGTCAGATTCTGTCATGGTGGTCTTCCTTTTGAGGGGGAAGGATAGTGCTGTGTGCTGTACTTCCTTTTCTGTAAAATATGACTGAATTTGTGACCCAGCCTTTTAACAGATCATAATACACACATTTGAGTTTAGTCTTAGTTCTTTGTCTTAAAGTGTCACTGTCGTCATAGACAAGTCACAGACATGTCAAAAGTTTTGATCGGTCTGGGTCTGAGTGTTCAGACTTGTACCGATCGGGGGAGGACTGCGCTGTATATGATATGTCTGTATGAAATGTCAAAAGTTTTTTGAAACAGGTACACTTTAAAGCTGAGTTCACACTACGTATATTTCAGTCAGTATTGTGGTCCTCATATTGCAACCAAAACCAGGAGTGGATTGAAAACACAAAGGATCTGTTCACACAATGTTGAAATTGAGTGGATGGCCGCCATATAATGGCAAATATTTGCTGTTATTTTAAAACTGCTGTTGTATTGAAATAATGGCCGTTATTTACTGTTATATGGCGGCCATCGAATCAATTTCAACATTGTGTGAACAGATCCTTTCTGTGTTTTTAATCCACTTCTGGTTTTGGTTGCAATATGAGGACCACAATACTGACTGAAATATACGTAGTGTGAACCCAGCCTAAAGAGTATTTTCAGTTAAGAGAGAAATGGTGCAGAGAGTTAGTTTGCTTTATTGGCTTGTGTATATACCTGGGATCCAATATACCTCTAATGCCATGTGCAAATATGAAAGACATGCAGTGAAAACCTACAATAAATGACAGTACATGTGAATGGCTTCTAAGCTCCATCCACAAACCCGCATCAAATCTGCTGCATATCCTGTACATATGGCGGCACCCTAAGAATAGAACAAATACAAAAAAAAGCAAAGTGTTCAATGTGTTACAGGGACATGTTGCTTTTTGTTGTTGTTTTTCTGACCATGCCCATTTAACATCACTCTTGTCGACTGCACGTCTCCTGGTTAGTCTAGGCCTACGCATCGTCTTTCTTTCACTCGCAGACTTTATGCTTTTTGATGGACTATCTGAGCTCCGATTAGTAACTGTGATGGGAGTTTGGTGATATGATTGTTCATATGACTTTTCAATATAGCTTATGATTGAATAGTCATGAGTTATTAAGACTTCTCATCAGGTTGTCCAGCCTGTGTCCGGTCTGGTGGGATGACAAAGTGTTAGAGTGTTAAAGATCGCCAGCACTGAGCAAGGTCCAAAAATATCATTGGCTTATTGGGTTGCTATGCTTTTTGCCAACTCACTGTACTGAATCACAGTTGCCCTATGTCCCACAATTACCGTGATACAGCAAGACCATAAAAGACCACGATTATACATTTTAGTGGCTTTTTATATTCCGTGCCTGATGGGGTTTTCACAAAGGAAAAGCTACAAGTGTCTTAAAGTGGCCATGTAGTATAGCTGCCGACAGATGAACACTGAAGCCCTAGCCACACCACCGTCATGGTCTCCATTATACAGGAAGCCATGGCTGCAGGGACAGACTTCAAGCAGCACCCAGTGAATTATAAGAGGTTCCCATGTGGGGTCCATAGTCTTGGTGTATAGACTAGTGCTGTATAATGTAGTTTTTTTCCTGTCAAATCTGACAGAGCAACCAACAGAGACTCTAGTTGTGAACCTAGCTTTATTTGGCCTACTATATTCCCAGTGTACATGCATGTCTGTATATGTGGAGAGAGGGGGGTAAGCTGCTGGCAGATATCAGGAATGCTAAAATCCAACTAGCCGATCCTACTTTCTCCCGTCTTCTGTCACCAGAGCTCTGCATACACAAGAGGTAGTTGGCTTTCCCCAATGAAGTGGCAGCTTTGACTGCTGTTCATTTAATACACAGGTGGCCGTCCAGCAGAACTACAATTTTCATCATGACAGCCAAAGCTTTCCAGAAACGTCACCTTTCCCCTACATGGGCTGTGTGTGGTATCATATCATATAGGCTGAATTGTAATACCAGATACAGCCTATGGATGGAAGTGGAAAACTAATCCTGGAAAACAATTTAAAGTCTTAAATCTGTGTTCAGTTTATGAGCTCCACAGAATTACAATACCATAGGAGCCAAGGTCCCGCTATGGCATCCCCCATCAGTAATGGGCAGCGGTGAATTATAATCCTTTATTACATTATACTAAACTAGGAAAATGTGACTGTAAAGGGGGATTAACAAGGTAGAATGAAAACACTATGTAACCAGCACACAGTGATGTATATTAATATAGGAGCGGCAGCATTACTTATGGGAGTATATATTCAGCAGAAGTTGCTATGTGGTTGGGTATGGGTATACATATATCAATAGCTCTGTTCTTTGGTGTATATGAACATATAATACCAGTTACCAATTACTTGGTTTAGATTTACTATGATGAGGTGTCAATGTATCAGCCTTACACCATATATTTCCGTAGATATGAGGCATATGTGATGCGGACCAGAACCATTGCTGCAGTTATTCACATCTATACTGAATGAATATATATATATATATATATATATATATATATATATATATATATATATATATATATATATAAATGATTCTGAATGATTCTTTGCTTTCGTGACCAGAAATTTAAAACCTAAGATCTATGTAATACATGGATAGTTTCTTATTTGTTTTTCTGGCGAGTTTATAGCTCATCTCCAGCCTCTGGAGTCCCCCAGTCTTTAACATTTATGAGTCCCTACAGGGCTTTCACATAGAGCATGAAAACAAGTCCTTTCTGAAGTGCTGGAGGCTTTGACAGGTCCCTCCAGCTGCCGCTCTCCGGCAGTCCTGCTATATGATCTGTTGACCGAGTCACTCCAGCTTTGAACTGGGGAGTCTAGACTGCTGAGATTATACGGCAAGCATAAAGGATTTAGAGGGGATGATACGACACCCATATGTTTACATACACAGCCCACACTGTAAGGTTGCTGCAGCTTAGCAGGGTGTATTCTGGTGAGCTCGGTCCATTGGTCCTGGGTTGACCCGCTTCATTTGTAGAGCTAGTATAGCGTCCTCCATATACCAAGCAGCCTCTCAACTTCACAGTGGTATAGCATGGGAACTCTACTATAAAACCTGCCTCTAAGTGCATGGGGATTCACCCAGGTTATAGACATCTAGGTGGCCGTGTCATATAGTTATACTTGTAACTGCTCATTCTGACTATCACTTTTTGCCTTTTCATTTGCAGCTTGACAAAGATGACATGGTATACATGGAAGCCTATGATAAGCTACTTGAATCCTGGCTCACATTGGTGCAAGATGATAAACATTTCCATAAAGGCTTCTTTACCCAGCATGCCGTCCAGGTGTTTAACTCCTACATCCAGTGCCATCTAGCTGCTCCTGATGGCACCCGGAACTTGGTGAGTATTTTGTTTTTCCACCATCACTAATCCCACAGGCTACAGCAGGGATGGGGAACCTCCTGACCTCCAGCTGTTGCAAAACTACAATTCCCATCATGCCTGGACAGCCAAAGCTTCGCTTTGGCTGTCCAGGCATGATGGGAATTGTAGTTTTGCAATAGCTGGAGGGCCGGAGGTTTCCCATCCCTGGGCTACAGCCAGTGTGTGACTGGGGTACCTGGGGCCCACCAGAGGAAATGATCCTTGGGGCCCAGTAATATACAACCAGCGAGACATGACATGCAGACCCGCTCCTTTCCTAGATTCATCTGTATCTGTGACAAATCCCTTGTGAATAACATTTTCAGTCGAACTGAAACTCTCAGATCACTTTCCATTTATACAGCTCTCAGGGTATGCTGGGAGTTGTAGTTTCTGAGTGGACAACACTTTAATAAACCACTGTGTGCAGAGTCTCCTGGTGGCTGCAATTTGTGGGTGACAACCACCAGCCCTGAAGCTCCAGCAATACATCCATCCACAGCAGCAGTTATCAAAGGATTGTACTACTGTACTACAACTCCCAGCATATCCTGAGGGCTGCAGAAATATATACACACACATACATACACCAAGACCAAAATTACTGACCAAATCCTGTATACTGACCAATATTGCAAATAATACCAGTATACAAGGGGGAAATATTACCGCCATACCATAACCACTACCATCACAATCATATTGTTACTGATCAAATCCAGTATACTAAGACCAATAAAACACAGTACCGGATCAGAAGTAACAAATATAACCCCTGCATACTGACTAAAGCCACTGCTGCTACTGAAGAAAATCCACTGTACACAGATCAGTATCTCATACAGTCATATAGAGGCTGACCCAGCTCTACACAGGTTCTGTACTCCATATACATTACAGTGCAGTTATATCAGGTGACTTACAGGGGGGTGTCTTCTCTGATCAGAGGAGTTTTCATTTTCTTCTCCATCTGCCCTGGACTATTATGAGAACTTCTCGGAGCCACAAATCCACAGAATCTGGCAGAAAAACTTATTAGGCTCCTCACACTGGCACCATCCTCATCTCTCTACACACTGCACATCTGTATTGGCCCCTTTACACCCTCATTTAGTGGGTAGGCTGACTGTGTGATCTCCCTTATAGTATATGCCCCCCCCCCCTTATAGCCTCCTCATAGACACCCCCCCCTGGATTATTCCCCCCCAGATGCCCCCCCCCCCCCCCCGTATTATGCCCCGTATAGATGCCCCCCAGAGATATCCCCCTTTTAGATGCCCCCTGTATTATCCCCTGTGTTGTCCTTCTTATAGATGGCCCCCTGTGTTCTCCTCCTTATAGATGTCCCCCGTGTTATCCCCCTTATAGATGCTACCCCCCCCTCCCCCGTGTTATCCCCCTTATAGATGCTATAGAATATAATACTGATCCTGATTGGTCACACTATATATAGCTATCTTATAAGCATTGTGGATCATGTTTTAATACACTAATTTTTAATATAAAAAAATACTTTATAGTAGACTTATTTTTAGTAGGGTCCCATATAGGGGGGCTTTACTCCCCAGGCTGTAGCCTCTATGAATAATGATTGTGGTGTAATATTAAGACCCCCGGCCTCTGACTAGAGCATCCTGTAATTGAATCCCCCCACCCACCCACTACTTCACTACTTGTGTCATGGGGTGTCTGTAAGGGACTGGTCACATGGCAGATTGAACAAACAGAAACAACCAGAACTCCATTCTTATAGAAAACCTAGGGGGATCAGCTGAGTCGCCATGTAAAGGCTGGGAACTCTGTACCTCAGAACCTCAATGACCTGAGGGTCGCTCTTCAAGAAGAGTGGGATGCCATGTCTCAGCAGACAATAAGACGACTTGTGAACAGCATGAGACGTTGTTGTCAAACTGTAATTGATGCTCAAAAATAGATGACAAGTTATTCAGACAGTGACATAGTTTGTTGGAGTATTCCCACTACTGGTGTTGGCTTTTGTTTCAATTTATTGTTTGAGATGAAAAAAATCACCATTGCTGTTTCTACTTAAATGCCCTACTTTCATGATATATCATCGCTGGAATGTGACATTTTTAACATTTCCCATAAATCTCACCCACAAGCTTAATATCCCTAACTTTTTGTGAGCAGTGCATATTGACTCTTCAGAGACTGGGGATCAAACCTTGTATCTCACTGTATAGGTGTTTGCATCACGAGTAGCGAGTAGGTTAAGGAATTAGGGCAGTATCACAGTCCATATTGCGGACTTAACCTGCCCAACCTGCCTGCATTTCTGATAACCTTAAAGGGGGTAGCCATGTTTTTCTAAGCCTGGATACTTTCTTCCAGAACTAGCACCACTCTTGTCTCTAGTTTGTGTGGATTTTGCCACACGATTTGGAAGAAAGCGGCCATATATTTCTAATCTTGGATAACCCCTTTAATGGCTGCCTGTCAGTTCAGGTCTACAGAAATAGTAATGTGCTCATGTGAAACTGCACCTAGGAGGGTGTGCATGTCTAACCAAATCCTGGTGACTATTGCAGTCTATTCCTGAGCGGTTATCTACCTGCAGTCAGGATTATTCTGATTATTCTACAATATTCTATCTATAGATGAGCACAACTTGAGCATATGAGTCCGGCACTTATTGTGCGGCACTTATATATATACCGGTGGATAAAGAAGTTAGCTATAGAAGTTGCAGTACACCGCTTCATTGTGACTAGTGTGCCATGTCCTCTGATTCCTTTTCAACTATTCACCCTGCCAGTAAAGCGGATAATCTTCAGAAAAGTCTGCACTTTGTGTAAGGCATGCGGCCTGGTTAATCCACATATATAGGATGCTAAGGGGCGAACTGTTAATGCAATAGGAGGAACAAGTGTCATGTATATGAAGGGGGGAGCCCTTCTCTATCAAATAAGTTATTTAGCTCAAAGTAACAAATTAAAGCACAGCTGACATTCCGCAGCGCGACTTGGTTTCAAAGCGGTAGTCAGGGCTTACGGGCGGATGGGGAGCCCTCTGTAGTCGGCAGCTGCAGCTTTGAAGTCACCAAAAGAGACATATTTGCTGGTTTAGATTAAGGAGAGACAGGAATCCGGGAAGTGTGCGGCGAGAAGTGCTGAAGTGTGTAGCAGATTTTCTCCAGGACGCCCGGCTAATGCTCCGCACCCACTTTAATTTTCATATGAGCATAATGTAATAAGCCTATTAACGCTGGCGGCAGGATAGCCTGGATAAAGCTGGCACCAAAGCTGTCTGCCTGGTCCTATCTTTGCTTAGGTCTTGAGCCATCTAGTAGTAGTCATAATGTGCGTAGTAACTTATTTTGCTTTGTGTAGCGGTATAAAACACTGGAGAATATGATGTAGCACAGTCCTATTATATATAGCACAGTCCTCAGGGCTGCTTTTTCAGTCTCTGTAAAATCTTGTGTTTTTCTCTCTCCTGCTCAGACTGCTAATGGTGTTGCCTCCCGGGAGGAGGAAGAAATAAATGAAATTCAGGAAGATGACCGTGACTTATTTTCTGATCAGCTAGCCAGCGTGGGCATGCTGGGGAGAATCGCAGCGGACCACTGCATACCTCTGCTGACAAGGTACCCGATGGTCCCCTTTATTATTTGCATTAAGAGTTTATCCATCGTATAATATTAAACGCACAAAAAAAAAAAAAAAACTTTTCACGTGTGAGATATATATAAAAAAATATTGCTCAGTCAGTGTTTTGGGGGCTGTGACTAATTGCTAGAATAAGTGGAGAGAAGCGCTCAGGTAAGCACTTCTCTCCCGGTCTGTCTCTTTACTAATGGGCCTATAGACTTTTTTTTTTTTTTTTTCCCCATAGAATTCATTACACACTTACCTTGATGACTCAAAGTAAGTGTGCAGCAGTAGAGCCCCCTGTAATCTGATAGCTTCATCAAAAATTACAGGTTACATTTATACTTCTCCATAGTGCAGCATCCCTAACCACAATGGAACGGACCAATTGTCTGCTGCTTCCACAACCAATGGTGGGTTTGGCCAGCCAATGTCTATCTTATTTGCATGGCCATCTTAAAGGGGTTCTACAAGATTACAAAAAACAGCAACTTTTTTTTTTTGTAAAAACAGCACCACCCCTGTCCTTAGGTTGTGTTACAACTCTGCTCTATTTTCTTCAGTGAACTGAGTTGCAAAACCCATACCAAACGGAGGACAAAGTGGTGCTGTTTCTGGTGCATGTTCTTGTAAGCCTGAATAACCCTCTGTGAGAGTCCTTAAGTACATGTATCCTGGACAGCATATCTTTCCGCTGAAGTATTGCTGCTAATAACCATCCTGTGACATCCATAGTAGTCTATAACTGTGTATAGGAATAGCCACTTCATGATTGTGTAACTTTGGTCTTGTAGCTTGTTAGAGGATCGAGTGACGAGACTTCATGGGCAGCTACAACGGCACCAGCAGCAGTTACTGGCCTCTCCGGGGACAGGGTCCATAGACAATAAAGTGCTGGATGACCTGTATGAGGACATTCACTGGCTCATTTTAGTTACAGGTAAGAAATGCTTTACTAGGAGCCTCGCTTACTGGACACAAGTGCATATATCTAAGCAACGGTGGATACTACTCTTAGGACTGTATTAGAATAGTTCTGTCAAATGGTCATAAAATAAAGTGAATGTATCATCTAGATTTTTTTATACTGAGTATAGCCAGACACTGAACCATGTTGTTTTTTTTTTTTTTTTATTTGTTTTGAGGCGATCAAATGGCCTTTGCTCTGAGCCCAGCACTTATTGAGTTGCTTTACAGCAGTTACATGGACATAGACAGAAGGGAGACATTTTTTGACTTGTGTGCGCGTTTTCTAGGCATGCTCTGTGACCTATATAGAGGTAAGGTTCATTGAGAAGGGGGAAGCTGTGACAATCACCTATTGTGAATGGTCCTTTTCAAAGTTATCTAGAGATGTCTGCTGAAGGCTATGTTCAGACAACGTCTCTTAGGACTAAAAAGCTTAATAGCTAAAATGTTGTTTTGTTTTGTTTTTTTTTTTGTTTTTTTTTGCCTAAAAAACCTTATTTTAAAATGTTTTTTTTTTCCCGATTTACACATTCCCTTTAACTTGTCCTTTAAAGTATACATATAGTATGGAGGTGAGGAATGGGCCCATAGTGTTCTGTGGGCACTGGTTTACAGATGTAACGTATGCAGTGCTTTAGTCCCAAGCAAAACTTTGATCTAGTTATTTAAAAGTAGGAGCTTTTTCAGTTTTTAGACCCTAAATACACAACTCCTACTAGTAATGGTGGTAGTATGGTGGAATGGATAGTGCCTGGGCCTAGCATGTACACACTCAAGGCTGTCCCAGATTAACCTCCTGCGTGTGTGGTGCAATGTGGTCCCGCTCTTGGGGTCAGTGTTGCGTAGTCACTTTGTACAAAGGGTTCCAGACAAGGTCAGTCTGGGATCTTCAAGGAAGAGTTCACAGCCGAGGTCAGGTTAGTTTACTTCGGCTCCCATTTTTGTATCGCATTACAAGCAGTGTCACTGGAGCAGTCTGTGGAAATTGCTACGGTGTGCAGGTCTGTACAGAGAAGAAAAAACACATCACCCTGTCCTGCCAAGCAATGAGTCATGTGTAACAATCCCTCCATCACTCCTTCATTCATCTATTTAATGGTTTCTTACAGAGAACCACTTAGAACCTATAAAAGACATAAATGTCACCATATGGAGGCATAGACTATTCTGGATATATGTTTGTGGTTGCAGGCTACCTCTTGGCTGATGATGCTCAGGGTGAGACTCCATTAATACCTCCAGAAATAATGGAATATTCAATTAAACAGTCAACTGAGGTGGACATCAATACAACACTGCAGATCCTGGGGTCTCCGGGGGAGAAGGCGTCTTCTATACCTGGGTGTAACAGGACAGATTCCGTTATCAGGTCAGTCCAAGATGGTGTAAGACATGATAAATCATTGAATGTTTTTAGGGAAACTATTAATGCAAACACCTGGACGCGTATTTTGTTCCCTTCGTCTGGGGGTCCCCCCGACGAAGGCAACGAAATGCGCGTCGGAGTGGTGGCGTCCCGGAGAATATGTAGTAAAACCGGACCTAATAGGTATTTAACTAGCTGTGTCCCTAGGACAGCCGGGTTGATAATATTGAATGGTAATTCAGTAAAAGGATAGCTATTGGGATGTAATGTGTATTACATTTTAGACACTAGCGCTAGATGCAGTGATGTGTATTGTTGGATAGGCACTAGCACTTTATAACAGTATAGGCACTAGATGCAGTGATATGTACTGTCTTTATAACAGTATAATGCACTAACCATCCGGTGAACTCATTACGATCTGCCTGGATAATGATGTATTCTTCTAGTCAGGGACTTCAGTGTATGTGACCGAGTACTTACATTGTAACCTCCTCCGGGATAGCCACTGTTCTTTTAATGTTTGGTTTTATTTTAACATGTATATTTAATAAAGATTAATTTGTTTGGCTACATAAGTTCAGCATTTTTTCTTTTGGGGATATATTTGCAGGAGTAGAAATTTACTCACAGCAACTTAGTACTGCAAAATTAGAGATGATCCTTAAGGTCCTATTCCACCGGACGATTATCGTTTGCATAATCGTTAACCATTAACGATTTCAAACGACCGCTGCGAAAGACCTGAAAACGTTCACTCATTTCCATGGAACGATGATCGTTACTTATGATCGTATTTGCGATTCGCTATTTCTTTGCTATTGCGTTTGTGTCTACTGCAAACGACCGAACAAAGTCTTATTCAATGCGAACAATTCGTGAACGAGCAACGATAAAAATAGATCCAGGTCTTATAAAGCGATCAACGATTTCTCGTTCGGTCGTTAATCGTTAACTGCTATTCAAACGAACAATTATCATTTAGATTCAAACGATTTAACGATAATCTCAACGATAATCGTCTGGTGGAATAGGGCCCTAAGGGTTATTATCTGCCAAAGATTTGAAGCCAAAGCCAGGAGTGGATTTGAAAAGAAGAAAAATCTCAGACTTGGCAGATAATCTGTCAGATAATCTTTCTGTGTAAATGAACCCTAACAAAGGAGGTTTTGGGGTTAATAGAAAACTTCATTAGGAAGTTAAGGGGGTTATCCAGTGCTACAAAAAGATGGCCACTTTCTTTCAGAGACAACACGACTCTTGTCTCCAGTTCAGGTGCGGTTTGCATTTAAGTTACATTCACTTCAATAGAACTGAGCAGCAAAACCTCGCCCAAGCTGGAGACAAGAGCGGTGCTGTCTGTGGAAGAAAGTGGCCATGTTTTTGTAGTACTGGATAACCCTGTTTAAAGGGGTACTCTAGATATTTTTTTTCTCTTTCAAATCACCTGGTGTAAGTTATATAGATTTGTAAATTACTTCTATTTAAAAATCTCAGGTCTTCCAGTACTTATCAGCTGATGTATCTCCTGCAGGAATCAGTGTATTCTTTCCAGTCTGACACAGTGCTCTCTGCTGCCACCTCTGTCTGTCAGGAACTGTCCAGAACAGTAGCAAATCTCCATAGACAGTCCTGGACAGTTTCTGACATGGACAGAGGTGGCAGCAGAGAAGACAGTGTCAGACCATAATGAATATACAACTTCCTGCAGGACATACAGCAACTGATAAGGACTTGAGATTTTTTTAATATAAGTAATTTACAAATCTGGAAAACTTTCTGATGCAAGTTAATAATAAAAAAATTCTCCCAAGTAATGGTAAAGGTGGTGGGGGGTCCTTTTACATGGAACGATTGCCTTTAATAGGGGGTAATAGTTCTCCCATTTCGATGACAGAGATCAGTAATCAAATGATGATCAAGCAAACACTTGATTACGTTTACTGTATATCACTGTCAGCAGAACATCTTCCTGCTGGCAACAAAAATGGAGTTTAAAGGGGGTTTGAAAAACATGGCTGCTTTCTTCTAGAAACAGCACTACAGCGGTCCTCCGTTTGTGTGGTATCGAAGCTAAGTTCTATTGAAGTGAATGGAGCCGAGTTGTAATACAGTGCACAGCCTGAGGGCAAGTGTGGCACTGTTTTTGGAGGAAAGCGGATATGTTTTGTGGATGCTGGATAACCCTTTTTAAAGAGGTTATCCAGGATTAGTAAAACATTGCTCCTCCAGAAATGGCACCACACCTGTCCTCAGGTTGTGTGCGGTATTACAACTCTACTCCATTCCCTTTTAATGAAACTGAGCTGCAATACCAGACACAAACTAAGGATAAGTGAGGCACTGTTTCTAGAAGAAAGCAGCCATGTTTTCTTAAATTCTGGTTTACCCCTTTAATGGCTCCATGAACGATCCAGTGATTTGTTGTCACTCTCGGTAAGTGGATCCTTTTTAAAGCGCACCCATCGACCTGAATATAGTCGATCTGCATTTGTATTAGGCAACTTTGTGCTCGTTTCACTGCCACCTGTGATAAATAATTCCCTTAATTCCAAATGTATATCACTGCCAAGGGTAAATAAAACTTAGCGTTTAATATATATCCAATAAAATTGTTCACCTAATTGATACACCTCTAAATTCTAACCAGCACCAAAATAATCAAATAATCAATTTATACATAAAAAAGAAAAGAGCACAAAGGTATATACATATTGTCACAATAATACTGTGACATGTGACAACTTTGTGCTCGTGTTTAAAGGAGAAGTACGGTGAAAATTGAAGTATTGTATTGCCCACCAAAAGTTATACAAATAAGCAATATACACTTATTACGGAAAATGCACATAAAGTTAGAGAGGATGATGGCAGAGGGATGCCCAGTGTCCCTCCAGTGCCTTGTGTCCCTCAGTGTCCCTCTGCCATCATCCTCTCCAGCAGCCACAGCCCGCACAGCTCTGGGAGTCGGGTCGTGACATCACCATGTTATCCAGGAAGTGAAGCCTTGATGCAGTAGTAAGTGCAGGGAAAAAACACTTAGTGTACATTTCCCATAATAAGTGTATATTGGGGATTTGTATAACTTTGGGGGGGCAATACAATACTTTAGTATAAAATTTTGTCAGACTTCTCCTTTAAAACCCCATGCTTGCTGTGAATGAGAGCCGACTACTCTTAGGTGATTAATCTGTCGCTGTACCTGTATAACTCTCCCCTATGCAGGTTACTCTCTGCGGTTCTGAGAGCCTCAGAGGTAGAGTCTCGTGCCACAAGGGCGGATTTAACCCATCTTCTAAGCCCTCAGATGGGGAAAGACATAGTCTGGTTTCTGAGACGGTGGGCCAAGACTTATCTCCTTGTGGATGAGAAATTATATGACCAGGTTAGTACAAAACTCATCGGTAGCTGCCATGCTTTTTACTTGCTGTGTGTTTGTAGTCCTGAGCAGTCGATTACGTCTCTGGTTTGTGTCTTGTAGATAAGCTTGCCATTAAATACTGCATTTGGTGCAGACACGGAAGGATCCCAGTGGATTATTGGTTATCTGCTAGAAAAAGTGATCAGCAATCTGTCAGTGTGGAGCTCTGAGCAGGAGCTGGCCAACGACACTGTACAACTATTAGTAGCCCTTGTAGAAAGAAGAGAACGGTAAGTAACATCCCGCTATCTTCTTTATAAAGACCCTGTCCCCTCTCTCCTGACATCTGTTCTAGTAAAGGGAATGTAAAGTTTTGAAATATTAACAAAATCTTTCCAAAAAGTGCTAAAAACATTTTTTTATTCATTTTACTATGTATTATAAACTGAGGCGCTCAGCCTCCCCCTGCCTGTGGAATGACCCCTTCAAAGGTCGCAGAGCATGCTCAATAATGTTTCCTATTCATGTCAATAGGATAGGTCCTGTAAATTGTCGATGTTTGTTGAGCTTACTGTAAAGTATATCGCTAGATGCTGTTAAAAACAACTCAGGAAAGATGGCTGCCCTCATAGTAACGTACAAAAAAATTACAGATGTTGATTGGCCGTTATCAGTAAAAAAAAAATAAAATCTACGTAAACACATTAACAGCAATAGATCTGATTGTAATTTACTACTGGCAACGTTATGGAAATTTTTTCATAACTTTTCCAGGTTTATGGGAATTTGTTAAATTCTGATTTGGAGATTATATTTCCTAGGGCCAATTTAGTAATACAGTGTGAGAACTGGTGGAACCTTGCCAAACAATTTGCACGGAGGAGTCCTCCCCTCAACTACCTGTCCAGCTCTGTACAGAGGACTCTCATGAAGGCTCTGGTACTAGGAGGATTTGCTCATATGGACTCTGAGACGAAACAGCAATACTGGACTGAGGTGAGATTTGATATTTACTTATTATACGGTTTATAGCATGCAAAGGTAAATTGTCTCCATACTAGTGATGTCACGATACCAGAATTTTGAGTTCGATACCAATACCAGCTTTTTTTTTTTTCAATGCCCGATACCAATTCGATACTTAATAAATTATATTTAAGAAACAAAAAAAAAAACAAAAAAAACATACACAAGAATAGAAATGACCCCCCCCCCCCCCCTCCCCCCACCCACAGGTTCAGGTCAGTACGAACCAATTTATGTTCCCCTAATTTTATTACTTTAATAATAAAGTCCCCATTATTTAAAATAAATAAAAACTTGCCCAACTCTGCCTTACTTTTTGTTTTTGTTTTTTTATCTCTCCGCCTGTCTGGCTGGGGGGTGAGGGGGCATTTTTTGCGCCGTGATCTGTAGTTTTATTTAGTACCATGTTTTTATGTGGTACTGAACTGGGTGGTTTCTGCGCTTGCTCGGTTTAACGTGCGTGATCAGGAAGGTGACAGGTAGTATGGACAATAACACTTCAGCTGCCGGGGATGGGGATTGTAGTCATGTAACACACACTTCAGATATCAGGGGGGAGGATGGGGGTTGTAGTCATGTTACACACAACTGCTATCTGGGGAGGATGGGGGTTGTAGACATGTAACACACACCTGCTATCGGGGAAAATGGGGGTTTTGGTCATGTAACACTTTGACTAACAGAGGGTGATGGGGGTTGTAGCCATATAACACACACCAGCCAGCAGGGGAATGATGGGGGCTGTAGCCATATAACACACACCAGCCAGCAGGGGGGATGATGGGGGTTGTAGCCATATAACACACCAGACAGCAGGGGGGATGATGGGGGCTGTAGCCATATAACACACCAGCCAGCAGGGGGGATGATGGGGGTTGTAGCCATATAACACACCAGCCAGCAGGGGGGATGATGGGGGCTGTAGCCATATAACACACCAGCCAGCAGGGGGGATGATGGGGGTTGTAGCCATATAACACACCAGCCAGCAGGGGGGATGATGGGGGCTGTAGTTTTACTATTCCTGGTGTCAGGGCATGCTGGCCACTGACCCAGCAGGGTGACCTGGATTTGTCTGTAATCTGTAGGTTACAGCCCCCCCTCCCCAGTCAGAGTCAGGCTGACTGTAAACCCCCCACATTGTTAATGTCTGCTCTGGAGATTCCTGTAGTCCCCGGCCTCCAGCCCCTCCTCAAACTCTTGCCGCCCCCACCACCTCATAGTCCTGTGCAGATGTAGTGGCCGCATCTCCTCCTGCCTCCCCCTCCTCCAGCCTTCTCCTCTCCAGGACGCGCTGCTCTCCCTCTTCAGCCCGTGACCCTGCTCTGCCCGCAGTCATTAGCAGCCAGGGTCTGCAACACACAGTAGCCGACCCTGCTGTATATGGAGCGGGCTCAGGAGGGGGGTAATGCCGCTGTCAGTATGACAGCGGCATCTATACAGTTACATAGCCGGCACAAGCAATAGCTATGTGCCGGCTATTTGACTTTGGTGCCGACTAGGGAAGAGGGTGTGCGCGCCGAGGAGATGACAGGTGGGAGCAGGGGGCGCCAGAATATCGATAGTAGTATCGATATTTCGGTGCATCGTGCAACACTACTCCATACTATTGGATGTTATCTAGCAGCTTCTAATAAGCATCCATGGCAAATGGACTTTCACACTTTAAAGTAAGACGACTGGGACCCCCGATCATAAGAATGGGAGTCCCATCTCTCCTTGTTTGAATAGAGCGGGGGTCACTCATGAGCATGGCTACTCCATTCAGAGTTTATGGTAATGGTAATAGAGTACAGCACAGTACAGCCGCTCAATTCAAGTGGGATAGATAGGATCCACACACATGACTGGTGAGGGTCCCAGTGGTCTGGAATGTCCATGATCAGACACTTACCACCTATCCTGTAGATCTCTTATAATGGTTATATGTATCTTCCTTCTGACCGTATGTCTCTGTAACAGGTGTTGCAGCCTTTACAACAGAGGTTCTTGAATGTAATTAATCAAGAAAACTTCCAGCAAATTTGCCAAGAAGAGGAGGTGAAGCAGGAGATCACAGCCACGTTAGAAGCCCTCTGCGGAATCGCAGAAGCCACACAGATAGACAATGTGGCCATCCTCTTCAATTTTCTTATGGACTTTTTAACTAATTGCATTGGGTTAATGGAGGTCTATAAAAACACCCCAGAGACTGTGAACCTTATTATAGAAGTTTTTGTAGAAGTTGCACATAAACAGATTTGTTACCTTGGAGAGGTAAGTCCATGATTATGGTATGTCATTGGTCGCCGGGTCCTGGTCATCTGTATCCTACAGATGCTGGAATTTGCAGCATGGCGGATTATTTTGTAAGGGTTATGTTATCTCTATTTGTTTGCGAAAAGTTCATTTTTCACATCCTGTAACTTGCTGATCCTGGGAATGTTTGGGATCCTTTGCTGATCCTTTTGGGGTCTGACCTCCCAGGACACCACCGAGAACAGGGATGCAAATATTCCCGGAATGAATGAAGTTATTGCTGTGCCCTGTGCGGCCTATGCTCCATTCATTCTTTATGGTGCCGCCAAATGTTTCCGAGCACTAAACGCTGATAAAAAGCAGAGATGGAAATTCTCCTCCTAGGAGTATCCCCTCAGGCTGGTTTCACACTGAGGAATAGGTGAGGAATTGACGAGGAATCCCCTCTTATTTCAGTTTGAAATTACTCTAGTAAAATATATACAGAGCAATGTCCTATTGTGCTCAATGGGATTTCTGCTCTGTTTTTCACACTGCAGAATTTCAGAGCAGAAATTTTCTGCTGCTGATATGCTTTTTGCCCAAAGAATTGACATGTCAATTCTTTGGGCGGATTCTCCTATATAAGTTAATGGGGGCTTAAATTCTGCTTGCATTCTGTTTAAATTCCGCTCCTGTTCTGCCAGAGCAGAATAGGCGAGGAATTTCAAGCAGAAAACTTTCTACAATTCCTCAGTGTGAACCCAGCCTCATTCTTCCTAATTTCAACTCATTTCAGTGTACGGTAACGTTGCATGTATAACCACCCATTTCTCAGAATTGAAGGGGTCCCACCTCTCAGACCCCCACTGCTCAGCATAAAATAGAGGCTGAAAACTACTTGTCTGTTTGAAGGCAAATCTCTGAAATTGCCATAACTCATACTATTTTACTTGTATTGGGAACATTTTTATAGAGTTTTTCATTGGTTTTAGTGGAATCATTGGATGCATATCATTAAGAATGGACACGCCGTTTTTTGTTTTGTTTTTTAATTCTAGGCCAAAAAAGAATACATGGTGGATGTGATATTTTCTACTGATTCAATAAAGGGGAGGGGGATAATTTGCTGTGTAATATGCACTAAACAATGTTATATTTTTTACGTACATGAAAGCTATAGACTGGACCTGGACATAAGCCTATAGCTTGTTGAGTGGAAGCTGTCATAGCACTTCTAAAAATAAAAATTGTATTTAATAATACAAGTTGGGACCTCAAGTAATGGCCTTAACACTTGCTGATACAGCTAGACTTTGCAAATGTTGACATGAATTTAAACTCTTGGCTAATGTCTAGGAATTGTGGATTGGTTGCTGAATTGTTGCAGAATTTCCCAATAAATTTTCAATGGGGGTTCAAAATACACAGCTACACTGGAAAAAATCCACAGCATGGGAACATTATGCTTATACTAAAAATACCTGATTTATGCCAGAAGCTCCATCCAGCGCAGCCTATAGTGGACAGCAGACCTGACTATAAGGAGCTTTAAGGGTACATGAAGTGACCACTTAGCACTCATTCATCCACTGACATTTGCTGTCATACAACTAAGAGATCGAGGGGCCTAGGCCTCAATTTTGGCATTTTCTCCTAAAGCTGCTTGTCCTGCCGCTGGATTTATCTTGTAGGAAAATATTTATTTTCAGGATTCTTCTAATACTTTTAATGGCTTGCGAATGGTAAAGTTCGGTTCTCTAGGTGGTAAAGATTAGTTGTCTTTGGAACAACAGTGATAAATGTGGCAGATCCCTAACATAAAACATTTATATATATTTATATATATATATATATATATATATATATATATATATATATATATATATATATATTATTAATATACACACACATATACATACAGTGGTGCCTTGGATTACGAGCATAATTAGTTCCGGGACTGTGCTTGTAATCCAAATCCACTCTTAAACCAAAGCAAGTTTTCCCATAAGAAATTACTAAAATGCAGACAATTGGTTCCACACCCCAAAAATAGTGAATTTATATTCTGAATAACATGTAAAACAAATGAAACATTTAAAAACAGCTGAATATGTCCCATTATAAGTTACTGTACAGTATGGAAATCAGCATGTGGTGTATAATATATTATAGAGTAAGTGCAGAAACCTGAAAAACAGCCGCAATTTGTAGATACAGAATGGAACTGCAGATGCCCATAATGCAGGAGCGTAGTACAACAGGCTTGAATAGAGAAGCAGGGCTGCTGTCAGAGGTCTGTGTGGTTACATGACAGCAATGGGAAAGGGGATATTTTCAGCATGGACCAATCAGAGCTGACAGAGACTGCAGGGAGCATGAAGGAATGAGCAGGACATATGTGGGCAAATACATGCAGCGCTCTCTGTCCTAATTGTGAATACTTTCCTCCAGCCCCTGTAGGGTAAAAATGCTCATTATACCCCTAGATTAATTCTTTAAGGTGTCTAGTTTCCAAAATGGGGTCACTTATGGGGGTTTTCAGTATACAAGCCTTCTAAATCCATTTAAAAAAGAACTGGTCCCTAAAAAATATCACAAAATGTGATAATTTGCTAATAAATTTCTAAACCCTATAACACCCTAAAAAAGTAAAATGTTTCCCAAATTATGCCAGAATAAAGAGGACATATTGGTAATGTGATTTAGTAACTAATTTATGTGCTATGACTTCCTTTTTTAGAAGCAGAGAATTTCAGAAGTTCATAAAATGCAAAATTTTAAAATTTTTCATGATATTTTGATGTTTTTCACAAAAAATACACAAAGTAGTGACCAAATTTTGCTACTAATATAAAGTGTCATATGTGACGAAAAAACAATCTCAGAATCGCTAGCATACGTTAAAGCATCACTGAGCTATAAGCGCATAAAGTGAGCAGGTCAGATTTTGAAAAATGAGCCTGGTCATTAAGGCCAAAACAGGCTTTAGAGGCAAGGGGTTAAGAGTAACTTGGTTTAAGACGTTTTGGTTTAAGAGCTCACAGTTTTTCAAAATTATGACTTGGTTTAAGAGCATTGCTTTGGTTTAAGAGCTCCCTGTACTGGGTGGGTGCGCGAGTGGAGGAGGGACATGGTCTGCATAGCTGGGTCTACAGACCTGTACTCTGACCCAGGACCCTGTCCTCACCTTCCAAATCATAGCAGATACACTTCAGGCTAGGGCTTACATTAGGGGACAGGACTGTGGAGGTAATCTCTCCATAGCTGTAACCCCTCTCTCTCCAGAGAGTGCTGCATGTATTTGCCCACATCTGCCCTGCTCATTCCTTCATGCTCCCTGCAGTCTGTGTCAGTCCTTGTGTTTCCCATCCTCTCCATTACTGTACAGTAACTTATAATATCACATATTCTGATGTTTCTGAATGTTTTTTTTTTTATCTATTTTACATGTTATTCAGAATAATAAATCATTATTTTTGGGGTGTGCAACCAATTGTTTGAATATCAATTATTTCTTATGGGAAAATTTGCTTTGGTTTAAGAGTGGATTTGGATTACAAGCATGGTCCCGGAACGAATTATGCTCGTAATCCAAGGCACCACTGTATGTATGTATGTATGTGTATGTATGTATGTGTGTGTATGTGTGTGTATATATATAATATACACACACACACACACACACACACACACACACACACACACACACACACACACACACACACACACACACACACACACACACACACTTTTATTGCATACATTTTGTTCTTATACTGAAATGTAATGTAAGTAAATGCAGAGAGTATGTGGAGCAGTATGGAGAGGTGATGAAATAAGTGAATTTACAGCTGGTACAGAAGCTCTGTTTGAATTGTCTAGTAAAGGGAGTTCTGATTGGCAAGTGCTCTGCCCCTATAGAAAAGTCATACCAGTAGAGTTGAGCAAACTTTGAGCACATCCAGGTTCGTCCAACCCTACATACCAGACCGTTCTATAGAATTGGAGCACTTGCAGAGCACAACTACTTTTCATGAAATTAATTTGTGTACACCGAGATTCAGAATTCAGTGATTTGTACTGTAAATGGTGACATACATGCTTGTTTCTACGTTTTCGATCTAATGAGTTGTCTTATCCCTCCTCAGTCTAAAGCCATGAATCTGTATGAAGCTTGCCTGACCCTGCTTCAAGTATATTCCAAAAACAACCTGGGAAGAAAACGTATAGATGTAACCGCAGAGGAGGATCAGTATCAGGACCTGCTGCTCATCATGGAGCTTCTCACTAATCTGCTATCGAAGGAGTTCATTGACTTCAGTGACACAGGTATGACCTGCTTTACTCCAGTATTACTAATAGCATTGCCTCTCAGTCCTATAGCAGCCACTGTACCTGTACTGTTCAGATCTGCTTCAGCTACCTCTAGTGCTGCAAGGCTGCTTCTTAATCCCTTTTCAGACAATGCTAAGTCTGTAAGTAGTTAAAAAGGACGAGCGTGCCCCAGGGGTACACAGTTATCTAGATTTTCTTTAAAAAAAGATGTTCTGCAGCAGCTGAGGTGTATAACAAGGGATGCTGGTGCATTCTATTATAAAGAATTGGAGTAAGGATAATTCTAACTTGTCATTTATTATTTCAGATGAAGTTTTTCGCCCCCATGAGCAAGGACAAGCGACAAACAGGCCGGTGTCTGCAGCTGATGTAGTTTTATATGGTGTCAATATTGTGCTGCCATTAATGTCACAAGACTTACTAAAGGTTTGTATGTCTTCTACTTCATGTACTATTTTATAGCTGTGATGTATTGCTACGGTCGGTGACACTTATTGTCTCCTTGCAGTTTCCGTCGCTATGTAATCAGTACTATAAGCTGATCACATTTATATGTGAAATTTTCCCGGAGAAGATTCCGCAGCTTCCAGAAGATCTGTTCAAGAGCCTCATGTATTCCCTTGAGCTGGGGATGACCTCGTATCCTTTCTGACAAATGTCATGCATCACAATTCATCAGTCTGCTGCTTTGCTTGGTTTTTAGGATTGAGTAAAGGCTGTATTACACGGCACGATAATAAAGGGTAAGCAGGTGTCGACCTGTCAGCTCAGCGCTCTCATTCCCCACTCACTGCTTGTGCTATTACAGGCACAGGCGGGGAGCAGTGGGAGGGGCCGCCCAAACAACCCTTAGATCATTCAGGCTGCCCATTGAAGTCAGTGGTGGTCCTATTACATGGAGTGAAGCGTAGCAGACCGTCATTGCACAATATGTGTGCTATCAACATGTTTAAATACCACAATCAACAAACAAACAAACATATCTGCTGATCGTGGCTTTTTAACATGTCCTATTACACTAAATGATTATTAGCCTGAGCTTTTTTTTGTAGTAGGGCCCTAAGCAAAGAGAGACTAGTTTTGTAGGCAGTGTTCCTCTATTATATTGCCACAGTTTCCCATGGTTATCATGCATGTTTTACTACTGTTTCCCACTATTTTAGTGGTGTACATACAACATACCTATCCATAGACCCCAGCTATTCAATAGAGGCAAGGCAAGTGTCATTTTGCCCCTGTTTAGGTAGTCTCCATTGGGGATTTAATTTTACTGCTGATTGGTATAGCACAGAGACCTCTGTATTTTATAGAGGAGGTAATTATAAAAGAAAAAAAAATAGCTGCATCTTAGGATTGCAGTGGGTCAAAAGTTAACAGTAACACTTTAAAACCTAAGATCATGGAACATCTTAAGCCCAATTGTGCCAAGGAACACACACAGTGGTGCAGATTGGCATGATCCTCACAAATAGAGGCTATTGGTAAGTGCACACCATGGTCCGTTAGACAATAACCCCCAGGGCTGGCAGAACAACAGGCCTCCAGTTTTTACCTTTTGTTATGAGAAAGGACAAAAAACATGGTCATAAGGACATACTGGGAAAGTATTGATGGCTCGATATCTACCCTTTTTATCAACCCAGTCATCACGTTGTACTGTGTCTATCCATCATATAGTTTACACGTTTCCTCTATGCTTTATATGACTATTTGGTATTATTACTGCTTTAGCGCCCTTAACTATCCTGATCAGAATGAGTTCGGAGGTTTCTCAGCTCTGCCTGGAAGCATTAACCCCATTAGCTGAGCAATGTGCGAAGGCACAGGACACGGACTCCCCTCTGCTTGCAGCAACAAGGCACTTTCTAAAGGTAGGCACTCCCCATTGCTCAATAACTTAAGGACTGTCTTCAGTGATCACTGCTGGCTTCATGGCTTTTTGTGTCTTCTCTCCTCCATAGCTGGTCTTTGACATGCTTGTCCTACAAAAACACAATACGGAAATGACGACGGCGGCAGGTGAAGCATTTTATACATTAGTCTGCTTAAACCAGGTAAGCTTATTGTATGCGTTAGTAAAGCAATTGGATTGTCACCAGTCGCTAAAGTAAAGAGACCTTTAAACTACTGTAAGGGTGGAGCATTAAAGGCTCCCTGTTGTTTAACAAAATATTTGGCATGTTACAAGTGAGCAAGTCCAACAGCATCAAAGTTTGTGCAAACTTTCGACTGACAGGCGTCTTTATCAAGCTTGATAAAGACTCCTGTGCGTCATAAGGTCGCTGTTTTGTACTTGGATATGCAATAAAAACTTTAAGGTTTCTTGCACAGACTTGGATGCTGTTGGACTTTCACACCTGTATGTCTTACAGCTGGCATGGGTGATGTCACTCAAGCGCTGCAAGGCTGGGGGAGAGAGCGGCCTCTTGTGGCTGGAGGCATAATGCAGAAAAGTGATTGATGGGGTCGGGAGCTAATGGCTTCCGTCCCTTTCTGACACAGCACCGCATTTATCTAATTTATCTGATTAGGAATGTGTACAGTTAAGGGGCCAGTGTCAGCGCCCGGCGGTACTTTCCAGGGTGCTGGTGCTGGCCTGGGCTGCCAAGCAAAGCATCCAGAATTCCAGACAGTTTCCGGATATGCATCCAGAGCTCAGAACTGTCCAAAATTCCTGATTTCTCAATTAGGTGCCTATTTTCCAGCACCTGAAAGGTGTCTGTGTCCTATAGAACCCTATGGGTCAGGAAATCTATTTAGATTCTCTGATCAGGAAACTTAATCCAGTTTTCTCAAAGCAAATGTACCATTAGGTACATAGTTTGATGAAACCCCCTCCCCTCTGTGACACAGCTTCATTAGAATCAGTGGAGATTGTCACACTGAGGGCCGGCGCCTTTTTTTTTTTTTAAAAAAAAGGACCGCAGCATCAGCATGCTGGTGCCAGCCTGTCCATGAAAAAAATAAAATAAATTGTTGTACCTAGTGGTACATTGGCTTTAAATGTGAATGAGGGCCTAACCTCTTAGTATGTTTTTGGAAGGAAACCAGAGCAAATCCTTGCAAACTTCTCATTCTTTCTTTCTATTCCAGGCAGAGTATGCAGAATTGGTGGAAACACTATTATCCAGTCAACAAGACCCTCTAATTTACCAGCGTTTAGCAGATGCCTTCAACAAACTGACGGCAAGCAGCACGCCTCCCACCCTTGACCGAAAACAGAAAATGTCCTTCCTGAAGAGTCTGGAAGAATTCATGGCCAACGTTGGAGGTCTCCTCTGTGTTAAATGAGAGGCCATACTTTTGAGGGACCCTCTCTGCAAAAAAAAAAAAAAAAATGCACTGAACCTGCTGATGGCTGTCTACCCCCCACACAACCTGCTCTCCCAGGCTTACACTTTGCATCTCTGGGTGGTTTTAAAGAACACTTATTTAAGTTAAAAGAAAAAGGGGTCAGTAAGATGCATCAGCTGTATGACTATTCACGAAGCACAGTGTTGTGCTTGAACGGATGAATGGGTAAAGGTATTTTTTTAAAGATATTTCCATATGCCTGCAAACAGATAATGGGCACGCCTGTTCTTTGCAGTGCCTTTCCCCTCCCATCACCCTATGGTCGGAAGAGTGAGCTGCCTCCTGAATGAATTTTTTTTTTGTTCTTTTTTTATTCTATAGAATATTTTTTTTTCTTTTCGTTTTGTTAAAGAATGTTAGACCGAATGTGCAATAGACACAAATATGTAGTGGTGTCTATCCACAGCTCATCTGTACGTTCTCCTTCCTCACCCTCATCCTTGCTTCTGATTTAATCAGTACACCAAATGATTTTTTTGTTTTTTTTCTAGAAACACACACAATATGTTAAAACTTTGTGGGATTATTTTTGTGTACATGAACCAAGCGTTGCATGTTTTTTTTTTGTTTTTTTTTTAATTTTTTTTGGGCCTTGCCCTACACTATTTTAGGCCTGAAAAAAAGAGGGGAAAAAAGAAATGTATAAATATTTTTTTCTAATAGAATGAATTTAATTTGTCACCATTTCATTGCCTTATGAAAAATGCAAACAAAAAAAATATATGATGTGTATATTTAATATGTATATGGGTATCTAACCCTCCCAAAAGAATAGATTTTAGCAGTCCTTGAGCACCTCTGTAGGGCGAGCAGCCCTCAGCCCACACCATTTTTGGGGTCATCTGGATGAAAGCTTCATGTGTGTGTGTATGTGGGAATAATTTGCACACCCAGGCTCTGTTTTTGTTTTTTGTTACCCCCTCCTCCTCCTCCTCCTCCCTTCTTTCTATATCATTTTTATCCCCTATCGGACTGTTAGTTTCAGCAATACAGATGAAAAAAAGGTGTAAGCTGACCATTTCTACACGCTTTTTTAAGTTGGGGCATTAGGTGATGCAAATTATGCTGTTCTGGTCAAATGTTTCCAGTGTGTGTCTTTTTTTGTTTATTTTCTTTTTTTAAATTTGTATAAAATGTACAGTATAAACAGCTGTGGCTCTGCGGTCTTATTGTAGTCAAGTGATGACTAAATCAGGTCTACTATATTTGTTCCATACCATGCATTACACCAACAAAACACCCATTGGGATATGCCAAAGTTTGAGGCTAAACTTTTCTAGTATGGAAACCGGACATGAATATCCTATGGCAGAGAAGTCATCATATGTGTCTTATCTGTATGTTGCTGTATTCCAGGGATGGGGAAGCTTCAGCCCTCCAGCTGTTGCAAAACTACAACTTCCAAAGGCTGTCCAGGCAGAATGGGAGTCGTAGTTTTGCAACAGCTGGAGGGCCGAAGGTTCCACATCCCTCACGTATTCAGATAAGTAGTAACTGAGATCCAAGTGGTTGTCATAAACCTGCTATTGGGGTTCTGTTCAGGGGAGCTGCAGGAATTAAAGGTGTTATCCCCTTTCCACTGGAGAGGTATGAAGTAGCTATATAGTGGGGCTCAACTGCTGGGAACCCCCCAGTCGCAAAATTGGAAGTCAGTGGTCACGTAAGTGATTGGAGTTACAGCATAAAGACCTAAATCTGTATAGTCTGGAGGAGAGGTGTCAAGCTCAGGCCCTACCGCTGTTGCAAAACTACAATTCCCAACATGCCTGGACAGCTAAAGGTTTAGCTTCGGCTGTCCAGGCATGATGGGAATTGTACTTTTCTAACAGCTGGAGCCCTTCTATATATGTTAAAGGACTAAATAAGGTTAAAGAGGGAAATGATTTTACTGAGCACAAAAACAAGGGGACACAATCTGAGGTTAGTCGGGAGAAAGGTTAGAAACAACACAAGAAAATATTACTTTACTGAAAAAGTAGTTGATGCTTGGAACAAACTTCCAGCAGATGTGGTAGGTAAGGCTACAATAACTTAGTGTAACCTGCCTGGGATAAACATATCCCCTGTTTCCCTGAAAATAAGACTGTCTTATTTAAATTTTTGCTCTCAAAGATGCTTATTTCATGAAGAAGAATTGCATTTATTATTGAACAAAAAGTAACATTATATACTGTACATCCCAGAGACTGTAATGATCTCCCACAGCAGTTCATGGGCCACTAGTACAGCAGGAATGGTATTGCAGCTTCCAACCACCAGAGGGAGCTCATGCAGCACAGCAGGGACAGCGCCCGGTATGGTGATAGGTGATGGGATAACAGCAGACTGTGTGCAGCTCTACATTTGGCGTTAGGGGATAAAGTGGATAGTGGCAAGCGATGGGCCTATTGATACCTTGCCTGCACACTTACAAGTGATGGCTGCAGAAGGAAACATCGGGGATGGCAGCAGGTGACAGCCTTCATGTCCTGAATGCAGCTGCTCTATAATGGACAGTGAAGGGAGGGGACAACGGCGACGGGCTAAAAAGAATCAAAACTGCATGCCCTGGTGTTCTGTTCAGTGTGATAAAATAAAACAATACATTTTTAATCAGACAGAAACGCTCCAAAAAATTAACAAGCCTGAAATCGATAGATTTTTAAGGATCAAAAAAAGACCTTTTTAGAACTTGATCCCCCCCCCCCATATAAACACTATTTTTCACTGTGTGAACGTACCCTTAAAAAGGATAAACTACAATTTAAACCAGTAAGATTATGAACACCCTCTTCCCTCACACAAGGGTAAACTTTTAAGTAGACAAAGAAAAATAAACAGTTTTTTCCCGAAAATGAAGGTGCCTTATATTCTCCCCCATCCCCATATAAAACCTGAGCTGTGATTGGTTGCTGTGGTAAAAATCAGACTCTGGGTTTTAGACATCTTGTTCCATCTGGGGCCATTTTGCCCACTTCGTACACTGTGAAAAAAGAGGATGGTTGTTTTGATGAACTGAGTTACTAAGCTGCTGTCATGTGAGGGCCCCAACCATATTGTCTTTAGCAATGAAGCTAGGTTCTGTTTGGGATCAGATGATGGCTGGATTCTAGTATGAAGGCCTTGGGGTGAGCGCTGCAATCCTGCCTGTGCTGTGGAGGACACACTGCCCCCTGCTTGTGTGACGATCACATAGGACAGGCGGTCACCTCTAGTAGTGATATGTACAGGACATGTGTTGTCTCTCACAGCTTCTGACTGGCATTGTTCAGCAGGGTGATATGGTGTTTCCGCCACTTTCTTGCCCGCCCAGCCACCAGTTTTATCACCATTCAGGTGATTTGAGACCTTATGGGACACCAGCTTGTGCGGGATCTACTGGCCCAGACATACAGAATCTGTATCCTCCATACCTGACCATATCTCATCTGTATACCTGACCATATCTCATCTGTATCCAAGCTTAAAGGAGCTCAACAGGATCAGGCAAAATAAGAAAAAAAAATGCATACACCATAATTATGCTGAAATATCATAGCAGAGACACTGTACCTTGTCCATAGTTGTCGTGTTGGGATGAAAATGCAGAAGGAACTTTACAGTGATCAGTCCGCAGCAGCACATCCAAAAGTGAAAAAAAATGTTCCAGCAAAAAAGTCCTTAACCCCTTAAGGACCGGGCCTAAAATGGCCTTAAGGACCGAGGCAAATTTTAAGAATATGACCAGTGTCAATTTGGTCATTAATAACTTCGGGATGCTTTTACCTATCCGGCTGATTCTTAGATTGTTTTCTCGTGACATATTGTACTTTACATTTCTGGTAAATTGGAGTCGATATTTATAACGAATCTTTATGAAAAAATCCAAAATAACAAAAATTGCATTTTTCCACCTTTGAAACTTTTCTGCTTATACAGAAAGTGGTTATACCACATAAATTATATATTAAATAGCATTAGCAACATGTCTACTTTATGTTGCATTTATTAAACTATATTTCATTTTTTTTAGACAATAGGAAGCTTAAAATATTAGCAGCAATTTTCCAAATTTTCAGTAAAATTTCAAAATCAGATTTTTTTAGGGACCTGTTCAGGTTTAAAGTGTATTTGAGGGGACTGTGTGTTAGCCCCACAAAGCACCCCATTTCAGAAACTGCACCCCCTTAACTCTGCAAAAGCATATCCAGAAAGTGTTTTAACTCTTTAGGGAAGGCACAGAAATAAAAGCTAAGTGTGTAAGAAATTAGAAAATTTAAATTTTCTGTGCAGAGATTTTATTGTAATCCAATATTTTTCATAATTATAAGCTTATTACCAGAGAAATGCACCCCAATATTGATTGCCCAGTTTCTGCAGTTTATAGAAATACCCCATATGTGGCCCTATTATGCTATTTGACGCAACCACAAGCCTCAGATATAAGGGAGCGCCTATTGAATTTCAACGCCTCTGATTTATTTGGTAATTTCTGACTGTACCACTTCAGGTTGGCAGAGGCTCTGGGGTGCCAAAACATAAAAAACACCCCTAAAGGGACACCATTTAGAAAACTACACCCCTTGAGGAATGTAACAAGGGGTGCGGTGAGCATTTGGACCCCCCCCAGGTGATTCACAGATTTTCAGAACAATGTGGCGTGAAAAAAGAAAAATTTATTTTTTACACTAAAACGTTGTTCTAGCCTTCAATTTTTCATTTTCTTAAAGGGATAAAAGAAAAAAAAAAACACAAAACGTGTAGTGCAGTTTCCTCTGAGTACGGAAATACCCCACATGTGGACATAAAGTGCCAAGCGGGCGCAGCACGAGCGTCCAAAGGGAAGGAGCGCCAATTTGCTTTTGGAAGCTGGATTTCACTGGAATGGATTTCAAGGGCCATGTCGCATTTACAGAGCCCTCGTGCTGCCAAAACACTGGAAACCCCCCACAAGTGACCCCATTCTGGAAACTACACCCCTCAAGGAATCTAACAAGGGGGGCAGTGAGCATATGGACCCCACTGGTGACGGGCACAAATGTGAAACAATGTGACGTGAAAGGGAAAATTTTCATTTTTTCACTTTTACGGCACTAATGTGCCCGTCATCAAGGAGTCCATATCCTCACTGCACCCCTTGTTAGATTCCCTGAGGGCTGCAGTTTCCAGAATGGGGTCACTTGTGGGGGGGTTTCCAGTGTTTTGGCAGCACGAGGGCTCTGTAAATGCGACATGGCGTTCATCATCCATTCTAGCCAAATCCAACCTCCAAAATCCAAATGGCGCTCCTTCCCTTCGGAGGCTTGCCCTGCACCCACATGGCGCTTTATGTCCACATGTGGGGTATTTACGGACTCGGGGAAAATTGCTCTACACATTTTGTGTGTTTTTTTTCTCTTTTAACCCCTTGTGAAAATGAAAAATTCAAGGCTAAACCAACATTATAGTGTAAAAAATTGAATTTATTTTCACGCCACATTGTTCCACATTTGTTCCCGTCACCAGTGGGGTCCATATGCTCACTACACCCCTTGTTACATTCCCTGAGGGGTGTAGTTTCCATAATGGGGTCACTTGTGGGGGGGGGGGGTTCAACTGTCCTCGCAACACAGGGGCCTTTTAAATGCAACATGGCCCCTCGAAATCTATTCCAGCCAAATCCAGCCTCCAAAAGCCAAATGGCGCTCCTTCCCTTTGGAGGCTTACCCTGCACCCGCATGGCGCTTTATGTCCACATGTGGGGTATTTCTGTACTCAGGGGAAATTGCTCTATACATTTTGTGTTTTTTTTTTTTTATCTTTTAACCCCCTGTGAAAATGAAAAAAATCAAGACGAGCAATGATTTAGTGTAAAAATTAAAACATTTTTACACTAAATGTTGGTCTAGCCTTGATTTTTTTCCATTTCCACAAGGGGTTAAAAAGAAAATTAATGAAAAACGTGTAGAGTAATTTCCCATGAGTACGAAAATACCCCACATGTGGACATAAAAGCCACCAAAGGGACAGAGCGCCATTTAGAGGCTGGAATGGAGGATGGAGGCCATGTCGCAATTACACAGCCCCTGTGCTGCCAAGACAGTAGAAACCCCCCACAAGTGACCCCATTCTGGAAACTACACCCCATAAGGAATCTAACGAGGGGTGCAGTGAGCATATGGACCCCACTGGTAACAGGCACATATGTAGAACATGTGCCGTGAAAATAAAAAATACCATTTTTTTCATTTTCACAGCACAAATGTGTCCGTCACCAGGGGGCCATATCCCTGCTGCCCCCCTTGTTAGATTCCTTATGGGGTGTAGTTTCCAGAATGGGGTCACTTGTGGGGGGTTTTTACTGTCCTGGCCGCACAGAGGCTTTGTAATTGCATCATGGCATCCTCTAATGAATGGCGGCCATACCTATTTAGTTGGGGAAAAGGGACAATTCTAATTTATTTGGGGGTATTAGGCCAATTATTAGTTTATAAGGTTGAAAATGACAGGTGTCCATCAAATTCAACCTGTGTTGATCCAGAGGAAGGCAAAAAACCCTCGTGAGGCAGAACAGTAGCCTCATCACTGGGAAAAATTCCTTCCCGACTCCATAATGGCGATCAGAATAATCCCTGGATCAACGTGACCCCTGAAATAGGAATAAGGGACAGAATTTAGATAATGTAGAACCCCAGTGATGTGTGGTGCGCCTTGGAGCGATCCTGTATGCAGAGGCCGGGGGGATCAGGACAGGCGTCACACTGGAAAATGGTGTCCTTCCTGATCCCCCTGTTACGCCACACTCTGCACTTCTTCTGGGGTCTCCCTTTCTCCAGTGTGGGGGACGTCACCTGGAGAATGTTGTCCTGGTGCGATACGGGGTCCTTCATATCCAGAAGCGCTGGGTCCGCTCCATGGCTGCTAAATATTAGGGCTCTATTACTGCTTCTGATATTTTCGGATCGTGCCGCAATCTACAGTAGCTCGGGCAGCGAGGGACCGGAAGAGGGGGTGCTGGTATAAAGGTTATCCCCGTACAGGTGGTGGTAACCTTTATCCAGCAGTGGGAAGATCAGTTCCCGAACGATCTTCCCACTAACGCTGAGGATTGGGGGGGGGGGGGGGGCATCTGGGGGCTGGACTCGGGTGTCCCTTCCTTTATACACTGTAAGGGTACGTGCACACTGCGGAATGGCGAAGGATAACCCTTTGTGTATTCCACAGCTGGCACCCGCCAGCGGACTGATGCAGGCGCACGAATGAACGTGTTCATTCTTTGGACGGGCGACTGAATCCGCCCGTGCATAGAATGGAGTCTATGACACGGGTGGAGACACGCGCCTGCTTCAGTCCGCCGGCAGGTGCCAGCTGCGGAATGCACAAAGGGTTATCCTTCGCCATTCTGCAGTGTGCACGTACCCTAAATCTGTAAGTGTACCCTGAGGTACTCTCACAGAGTTTGTAGAATTTCACGCCATAATGTCATCTCTTATTGGGACGGTACTGGCGGAAAAGACGTGTCTGGGGGGCAGCGTACGCTACGCTACCCCCAGATACGTCACTGGATGATGAGGATGAATGGAGGAAAAAAGGATCCCCCAATAACGTATGCGTCCGACGCCAAAAACATCCTGGGGGCCATCTTTATACGGGGATTGGTATATGGGGTATGTAAATGTTTAGTGGTGTAGTGTAAAACTTTATTTTGTGTAATGTAGTGTTTTTTTACATGTTTTTTTTTTACATTAAGTATAAAAAAAAAACTACGTCAAAAAAGGTGTTGCTGATAAATGCCGCACATATGTGCGGTACTTATCAGCAGACTGTGGCGGTAGGATATTGAAAAAAACACCCTACGCCAAAAAGGAGGAGTCGCTGGTTAGCAGTGCACTTACGTGCGATGCTGATCAGCAGTCAGCGGCGGTAGGGTGCGGAAAAGTAAAGAAAAAAAAATTGGAAGAAAAAAAAAAATAATTTTTTTCTACATGCTGAATATCCCTGTAGCTACTGATAAGTGTATAATATACACTTATCAGCCGCTAGGGGGCAGTATTCCGGAAAAAGCCGAAGATAGACGACGAGGGACCCGAAAAAAGCCGAAGGGGACCGTTGCAGAAGACGTGAGAAGAGGACGCAGCAGACCCGGAAGATGCCGATCGGGACCTCGGATCAGGTGAGTATGGCCCAAATACCTGCTCTGGACCCCTCAGCTACATAGCTGGGGTCCAGAGCAGGTATTTTACATTTTGGGGGCACTTATATCGCCGTGATTGGCCGGCCGATCACTGCGATCGGGACCGTGGCACCGGAAATGGTCCTCGGACAGCACCGACAGACATTTTTTTCCGGGTCATCGGCTCACCCGGAAAGCTGCAGATCGCCGTTATAGCAGCGATCGTCAGCACGGGGGGGTTAACCACCCCCCGTGCCGACAAGCTAAGATGGCCTGCTATACATTATAGCAGGTCATCTTCCCCGATCGCTGCATGTGTCCACACAGCGATCGGGGAAACCGCGGACGTACATTTAAGTCCATTTGCGTTAAGGCACGGATTTCGGGGGCGTAAATGTACGCCCGCGGTCGTTAAGGGGTTAAAGTGTCACTGTCTTTTTTTTTTTTTTAGTCCAGGCGATTTTAAGAAACTTTGTAATTGGGTTTATTAGGCAAATATACCATTATCTTCATTCAAAAAGACTTTTCCCAGGTCCCCCCCCCACCTCTCTCTCTCATCCACTGCTCATTATCAGGAAATCTCCACTCTTTTACATCAGTCGGATCCTGTCTGTTCTATGGAGAGGGGAGGAGGGAGATTAGTCGCCAGCGGAGAACAAAGGATTACACAGCGGGACCTGTGTGAAAGCCGGTATTTAGAAGTTAGTGCTGGCTTCAGAGGAGATAGCCGATGATGTAGCTGTTGATTAACTCTTTGTTGTCCTGTTTTGGTGCCTCCTCTCCCTCCACCCCTCCCCTCTCCATAGAGAATAACGAAGACAGGACAAGCTTCAAACTGCTTTTTTATTATAATAATGCATTTTCGGCTAATAAACCCAATTGCAAAGTTTCTTAAAATCGCCTGTACTATTGATTTCTGCAAAAAAAAAAAAAAAATTAAATGACAGTGGCACTTTAACCCCTAGGAGACCCTGGGCATACGTCCTGGGCCGCCTAGGGATGTTCAAAGCGGTGCCGTGGTCCCGGGTGCCGCTCGCAGCCCGGGACCGCGGCTATTAGCAGGCACAGTCCGATCGCCATTAAGTAATCGGATGCAGCTATCAAAGTTGCAGCTGCATCCGATTACTTACTGCAGCCCATCCCTGGTGTCTAGTGAGGTGGGTCGCCCCCCGGGACGTTGTCCCGCTGGAGCGATCCACACATCCTGCTCCGGCCGGGCTCAGCGCCATAATAGCGCCTATCTCATTGATCTATGCTGTATAACTATACAGCATGGATCTCAATGAGAGATCAGTGTGTTTATACTAGAAATCCCCCAGGGGGGCTTCTAGTATAACTGTAAAAAAAAAAAAAAGTGTTGTTAATAAAAAGCCCCCTCCCCTAAAATCACCCCCCTTTTCCCATGTTATAAATAAAACTAAAAAAATAAATAAACATGTTTGGTACCGCTGCGTGCGTAATCGCCTGAACTATTAATTAATCATATTCCCGATCTTGCACGGTAAACGGCGTAAGCGCAAAAAATCCCAAAGTGCAAAATTGCACATTTTTGGTCTCATCAAATCCCAAAAAACTGTAATAGAAAGCGATCAAAAAGTTGCATATGCGCAATCAAGGTACCGATAGAAAGTAAAGATCATGGCGCAAAAAATGACACCTCAGACAGCCCCATAGACCAAAGCAGTGCTTCTCAAACTGTGAGGCGCCCCCTAGTTGTTGGTGAGGCCCAGCTGAGGAGTCAGTATTCACAAGACAACTATGATCTGCACTGTCCTTTTGCTGTTTGCTAAAATCTGCATTTTAGCAACATTATTAATTTATTTTGTACTTCCTTTAGTGGTATATAGAGCTTGGGAGACAGGTGAAGGGTAGCTCTAGCATTATTTTCAGCTTTTAAATGGACTTTCACCTCAGATAGTGCGGCCCAGGCATCCTTATGGTCAGTCTGGTGAGGCCCAGGCATTGCCTTGGACTGTTGGGTGAGGCTCCAGTAGAAAAAGTTTGAGAAGCGGTGGACCAAAGGATAAAAGCGCTATAAGCATGGGAATAGACAGATTTTAAGGAACCAATGTTTTGAATTTTTTACATTGGTTTTTATATCTCGTAATATAAAAGTTATACATGTTACATATCGTTTTAATCGTAAAGATTGAGAAACATATATAACAAGTCAGTTTTACCCCAGGGCGAACGGCGTAAAAACAAATACCCCCCAAATAAACAAAATGCGTTTTTTTTTTTTCAATTTCACCACACATTAAATTTTTTTCTGGTTTCGCAGTGTCCTTTATGCAAAAATTCAGCCTGTCATGGCAAAGTACAATGAGTGACGCAAAAAATAAAGGTTTTTGTGGGTCTCTAGGTGGAAAAATGCAAGTGCTATGGCCTTTTAAGCACAAGGAGGGCAAAACGAAAACAGCCCGGTCCTCTAAGGGTTAAAAACGCTTACTTTATTGAAGAAAAAACTTACGTAAAAAAACAGTATATGAACAAGTACGTATAAAGCATGGCGAAACGCGTCTAGGTTATACGTACTTGTTCACATGCGGGTTTTTTTGGAAGTTTTTTTCTACAATAAAGTAAGGACTTTTGGAGCCCAGCAGGATACTAGAGCCAACTTTGTATAGTTTCTCCCCAATAAACATTCTTAGCTCTCACATATATCATCATTACACATATAGAAATAGTGGATTCCAATAACTCCTCTGGTGCATTATGGGGAAGATTTATCAAACCTTGAGCAGTGGAGCAGTTGCCCCTAACAACCAGATTACTACTTTCATTTGAAAAAAAAATAAAAAAAGTGCTCCTGACTAGTTCCCACTGTTCCTGCTATCAGTCATATCAGGCTGAGGCTCTGGGTACACGGCTATGGAGCCCCCCCACGTCATACCGTCACGTGAGCAAAGACTCACGTGACTGCGCATCGCAGCTCCCGCCCAACGTCTATAACTTCTCGCTACAGTCTCTGGTCACGTGAGCTCCAGTTGATTTCCCCGCCTCCTCTTTTTTTCATTGGCGCTTACAGTTTACCTCCCGGTTGCTTAGCAACCATAGCGGCGTTTAGCGACGCTGACCAATCGCAGCCCGGCTATACGGTGCGCGGTGGATGTTGGGAATTGTTCCCTTGGAGCTTTCGTTGACACCAACAGACTGACGTCTTGCGTGCGGTACCGGGCGCTGAGGAGGCTGTGACGCTGCGTTATCTTCTTACAGGTAGTACTGAGCAGGGGAGAAGTGCCTGGCTGCTGTAGAACTACAAGTACCAGCACGGGACGTCCTCAGGCCTCGATGGCTCTTATAGTTCTATATTGCTGCATATTATATCACCTTCTACTGCGGAGCCATTTGGACCAATGAGGCACCCGTCATAGCCCATCTAATGCTGGCCTCTCAGATCAGCCCCATGTGACCAGATCATGTGATCAGATCAGCCCCATGTGACCCCCATGGCCTCTCCTGGCAAATGTCACTCCTGATACCAAGTGTGGGCCCCAACAATCTGCATTGTGCACTCAGCTCCCATATTGTGGCTGTTACCTATGAACCACTACATGGCGGCACATTATTGATCACCAGACGATTAATAAATGGCCGCCTTATTGGAGCCGCCATCTGGGAGAAAATTGGGAGCTCCTATGGCCGCCCAACGGCAGATGTTTTTTATAACCTTGGTTCTGACCGGACGGGAAGGCTTCCATTAGCCGGAGTGCACTGACCTTCCCTGTATAGTCCATTGCGCCTCATCCCAGGTTTAAGGCCCTATTACACTAAGCAGTTATCGGCCGATAATAATCTTGTGTAGTAGAAGACAACGTTTAGCCGACATGAACGATGTCGGCTGATCGTTGCAGTCGATTGTCTTTCAATATGTTAAAAGACTAACGACCAATAAAGCAGCGATATGCTGCCACTGCACCGCGGTATAGGAGCGGCGGCAGCAGACCGCTGCTATCTGCTATAGGCTGCCCGGACGATCAGTGATCAACCCGGGTGGCCTCCCCTGTACTCACCCGCTAGCTGCCGCTGCGCGTAATAGGGGCTTAATAGAAGACAACGCTCAACCGACTTGCACGTTGTCGGCTGATCGTCGACTTTCAACCTGTTTAAAGCTCAACAATCTAGATAGCAGCGATTTGCTGCTGTCACCCCGTGAAATAGGAGCCATGGGAGCAGAACGCTGCTTGCGCAGCCCTTCCCCCAGCTCTTACCCGCTCGCTGCCGATGTGTGTAATAGCATCGGGTGTGAGCGGAGAATGAGGAGTAAGGGAGCACTGACCCAACAGGTGGGCGCTCGTTTGCCTCTCTGAATCGCCCCGTGTAATAGGACCTTTACTCTGAAGCTGTGGGCTACAGCTCCTGCATCAGCAAAATATGTGGACTCCCAACTGGTACTGCCAGTCATTGCCAGGGTAGAAGACCTGCATCACATGACCATAAGCATCAACCACTCACTGCAGCTGATTGTAGAGCAGGGGTGTCAAATTGGTGACCCTCCACCGGTTGCAAAACTACAATCCCCATCATGTCTGGACAGCCAGAGCTTTAGCTGTGCAGGCATAATGGGAATTGTAGTTTTGCAACAGCTGGAGGGCTGCAGTTTAACACCTGCTACAGATCAGCAGAGATGAGAAAAGCTCCTGTCCCTCCTTGTTCACCTCCAGCATCTCCTGGGCACTTTAGGGTTGGGGGTCGTACCTAAGGGGTGAAAACTGCAAGGTAGGTAGAGTAGTAGAAAATGGGACAGAACAGTAACACTGTGGTGTTGTTTTACTACAGGTGGAGAATTAGTTATTGCAGCACTGTGGTGTTGGTTTACTACAGGTGGAGAATTAGTTATTGCAGCACTGTGGTGTTGGTTTACTACTGGTGGAGAATTAGTTATTGCAGCACTGTGGTGTTGGTTTACTACCAGTGGAGAAGTAGGTATTGTTGCACTTTAGTGTTGGTATGTCACCATTGGAGAATTTGTTATTGCTGCCCATGATGTTGGTTTACTACCTGTGGAGAAATAGTTATTGCTGCACTGTGCTGTTGGTTTGTCACCATTGGACAAGTAGTTATTGCTTCACTATGGTGTTGGTTTACTACTGATGGAGAATTAGTTATTTCTGCACTGTGGTGTATGTTTACTACTAATGGAAAATTAGTTATTTCTGCACTGTGGTGTTCTTTTACTACAGGTGGAGAATTAGTTGTGGCTGCACTGTGGTGTTAGTTTGCTACCAGTGGAGAAGTGGTTAATATTGCAGCGTGGTGTTGGTTTGTCACCATTGGATAAGTAGTTATTGTTGGTTTACTACAGGTGGAGAAGTAGTTATTTCTACACTGTGGTGTTGGTTTACTACCAGTGGAGAGGTAGTTATTGCAGCACTGTCGTGTGTTTGTTTACTACTGATGGAGAATTAGTTATTTCTGCACTGTGGTGTATGTTTACTACTGATGGAGAAAAAGTTATTGCTTTACTATGGTATTGGTTTTCTACTGATGGAAAATTAGTTATATCTGCACTGTGGTCTTCTTTTACTACAGGTGGAGAATTAGTTGTGGCTGCACCGTGGTGTTAGTTTACTACCAGTGGAGAAGTAGTTAATATTGCAGCGTGGTGTTGGTTTGTCACCATTGGATAAGTAGTTATTGCTCCACTATGGTGTTGGTTTACTACTGATGGAGAAGTAGTTATTTCTACACTGTGGTGTTGGTTTACTACAGGTGGAGGAGTAGTTATTGCTGCATTGTGGTATTGGTTTACTAAGGGGTGGAGAAATAGTTAATATTGCACTGTGCTGTAGGTTTGTCACCATTGGAGAAGTAGTTATTTCTGCACTGTGGTGTTGGCTTGTCTTCGGTATTTGGAGTGAAATAGATGCTGCATAGGGGTATTTGACAGTGCATGGCAGTATATGTTGTTCGGTGAGACCTCAGCATCAATATGAGTTAACTGGTGAAGCCTGAGTAGAAAGCTTTTTAAAAGCCCGGGTCTATAGGATTAAGATGTGGTTCCTGTAAAGGCCAAGGGTGCAAGCAAAACGAACTGTGTTGTATCTGGGACCTGGAAGTATATGATCCTTGTATGGTGTATTATCCTTTTCCATCTGCCATAGAGGAAACAACCACTATGGAGAGATGACTGACCACAATGATTAGATAAGCCCTACTGTCTGAACATCCCCCACACCATTGCACCTACCTCTCTCCCAGCTGGAGCTGTTCACACCTTATATGAGTGGTTCAGAGATTGTGACCCCCAGCCCCCCCCCTTAGTCTGCATCCATCTGATCAGTCCATGTTTATTTCCTTTTTGCTAACATGCATTTTTCCTTTGTTATCTTACTATGACTAAAGAGTTTTCCAGCTTCTGTTGCTGCACCCACAATGCGACATGTTCACCTGGCACCCGAGGATGATGATGACGATTTATATTCTGGCTACAATGATTACAATCCCACCTATGACACCGAGGTTAGAGACTCAGCTGTTGTGTTATTTCTTTTCCTTTTGTTGCTTTGTATGGGTACCGTTTTGTTCCTGTGTGCTATCGTACTTGTGTTTGGTTATTTGTCGGCACGCTGTACAGTTTTCTTATTATAGACATTTATGGTTTGTCAACTGATAGGAATTGATTCTAAAGTTCAGGGGGAATTAATCAAATTAATTTGATTAATCAGCCCTAGCCTAGTGATTGCTTTAGGCCAGGAATGGGGAACCTGTGCTACAATTCCTATTGTGCCTTGAAAGCTGAATCTTTGTCTTTGGCTGTCCAGGCATGATGGGAATTGTAGTGTTGCAAAAGCTGGAGGGCTGCAGGTTCTCTTGCCTGCTTTAGGCCATAGGTAGAGAATTCACAGTTGTTGGGGAAAAACCAAATGGGTTAAGCAGGATTCGCACCTGTTTTATCTGCTTTCCCATTGATTTCCATTATAAAAAACAGATAAAAAATTGGATCAAAACACATCAGGTTTTTTTTAGCGTACACAAAAACATGGTTGATGACGTTTTTATGTACGCTAAAAAAACAGATACATTTTGATCAATTTTTTTTAAATAATTGAAGTCAGTGGAAAAGCAGATCAAAAGGGATGCACACAAATGCATCCGTTTTTGTTGTTGTTTTTTTTTTTTTTTTTTTTGCATAGAATGGATTGCAAAGACGTGTGAACACAGCCCAATCTGCTGATCTGTTTAATTTTTGGCTGGGGAACACCTGATGGGTGGGGCTTATGCAAGGGGTGGGGCTCTACAATTGTTATCTCCTATAGCAGACAGCGCAGAGGGGGGAGGCTCCTGCAGCAGCTGGGTGTCTTCAGCAATACACAGGACAGTGGGGGAGGGCTTAGGCCCCGTTCCCACTGAGCAAAAGTAGCGGAATTCCGCGACGGAATTGTCCGCCGCGGAATGCCGTTAGCCTCCCGTTCATAATGGGAGTCTATGGGAGGCGCGCGCTCCTGCTCTGTACGCACTGAAGAATGAACATGCTCAGTGGGAACGGGGCCTTACTGATCTGGCACACAGAAGACTTCTTTATATGTGTCTCAGTTTTGATTGTAGCAGGAAACAAAATACAACCAAAAGGAAGGAGTTTAATGGAGTGGGATACTACAGTATTCCATTAATTTTTTTTGTTTAGTTTCTATGTTCTGTGTTTGATGTTCCTTTAAAAGAGAAGTCTGGCGAAAATTTTTATTACAGTATTGTATTGCCCCCAAAAAGTTATCCAGATCCCCAATATACACTTATTACGGGAAATGCTTATAAGGTGCCTTTTTCCCTGCACTTACTACTGCATCAAGGCTTCACTTCCTGGATAACATAGTGATGTCACTTCCTGGCTAACATGGTGATGTGATGTCATGCCCCAACTCCCAGAGCTGTGCGGGCTGTGGCTGCTGGAGAGAATGATGGCAGAGGGACACTGAGGGGCACAGGGCACTGGAGGGACATTGAGCATCCCTCTGCCATCATCCTCTCCAGCAGCCACAGCCCACACAGCTCTGGGAGTCGGGGAGGGACATCACCATGTTATCCAGGAAGTGACATCACCATGTTATCCAGGAAGTGACATCACCATGTTATCCAGGAAGTGACATCACCATGTTATCCAGGAAGTGACATCACCATGTTATCCAGGAAGTGACATCACCATGTTATCCAGGAAGTGACAGCACCATGTTATCCAGGAAGTGACATCACCATGTTATCCAGGAAGTGACAGCACCATGTTATCCAGGAAGTGAAGCCTTGATGCAGTAGCAAGTGCAGGGAAAAAAGGCACTTTGGGGGAGATTTATGAAAGGGTGTAAATATACACTGGTGTAAACTGCCCACACAAACCAATCACAGCTCAGCGTTCAGCTCTGGTAAAATATAAGAGGAGCTGTGATTGGTTGCTGTGGGCAGTTTACACCAGGTGTATATCTACACCCTTTCATAAATCTTCCCCCTTATGTGCATTTCCTGTAATAACTGTATATTGGTGAGTTGTATAACTTTTGGGGAGCAATACATAACATTTTTTGCCGGTCTTCTCCTTTAAATCCATTGTGGGTAACTGTTCATCCTAATGGTCCATATACAATGTGAGTGAGCATACCTCCCTATAATATGTTTCTAGTATGTTTTCTCTACAGGAAAGTAATTTATTAACTTCTCTTTCTGCCTTTCAAGGACTTAGACAACGATGCAGCATTTCAACAGGCTGTCAAAACTAGCCATGGTCGGAGGCCTCCGGTATGTCGTCTGCTGTGCTATGTGTCCCAGTATAAGTAAACCTGTCATTGTAAAGCACTTTCTGTAGCGATAAACTAATGTCATGTTGTAGAGCAACTAAAAGCACTAAAAGCAAAAGTCTACATTGACTGGCAGACGTAAATTCTCAGTGCTCTATGCAGCATTTTTGCATGTGTGATTTTAGGGGTTTCTTGCATTATTGTGACGTGACTTATTTCTCAGATTACAGCCAAAGTGCCAGGAACAGCTGCAGTGCGCCCTCTGGGCACAGGGTTTGGTGTAAGTATTTTCTTTTTTAATTCTGTCGTGATATAGTGGTAAATTCATAGTGGTGTGTACCCCATCTAGACCCCCGCCAAGAAATGTGTGCTAAGCAATTTCTTTCCTTGTCTCATGTGCGTATAAATCGGGGGACAGAAAAAGCAAACACGGTCCTCCTATGTCACAGGGTTAAGACAGTTATAATATACCAGGTCCCTATGTAGCTTTTGGTGGTTAGGCCTTTGGTGATGCAGCAGTAATTTAGAGGCCACTGAAATTCACAGTGAACTGATGTGGAAACATACTCTGTGTAGTGGCTGTGCCAGGTTACTGCAGCTCAGCTCCTATTGAAGTGAATGGGTGCTAACCTGTAGTAACCCAGCAGAGCTGCTTGGCGTTTGCTCCCCACCAATCAGACATTGATGACTTATTTTAAGGATATTTTATTGTTAAAAACACAAAACCACTGTAAAAAAATAAGACTTAGGTTTTCTTTTAATATATTCTACTTCATATATCTAACATATTTTTTTTTTATTACAGCCTAGAGTGCACCTCTCTTCTTCTATAGGAAGGCCTATGACGGGGGCTATTCAGGTACTGTATAAAGGGTACCTGAAATGATGTAGAACAAGGCAGAAGAGTAAGGCTGAACAATCGACACACTTAAAAATACTAATTTTATATATATATATATATATATATATAATATATTACTGTGGTACCTTGGTTTAAGAGTAACTTGGTTTAAGAGTGTTTTGGTTTAAGAGCTCACAGTTTTTTTAAAATTGTGACTTGGTTTGAGAGCATTGCTTTGGTTTAAGAGCTGCTGTACTGGGTGGGAGGGGGAGTGGGGGAGGGGCATGGTCTGCATAGCGGGGTCTACAACCCTGTACTCTGACCCAGGAAGTCTCCCTCACCTTCCAAATCATAGCAGATCCACTTCAGGCTGGGGCTTGCATCAGGGGACAGGACTGTGGAGGTAATCTCTCCATAGCTGTAACCCCTCTCTCCCCAGACAGAGAGCGCTGCATGTATGTGCCCACATCTGCCCTGCTCATTCCTTCATGCTCCCTGCAGTCTCTGTCAGCCATTGTGTTTCCCATCCTCTTTATTACTGTACAGTAACTTATAATATCACATATTCTGCTTCTGAATGTTTGTTTCATTTGTTTTACATGTTATTCAGAATAATAAATCATTATTTTTGGGGTGTGGAACCAATTGTCTGCATTTCTATGATTTCTCATGGGAAAATTTGCTTTGGTTTAAGAGTAGATTTGGATTACAAGCATGGTCCTGGGACGAATTATTCTCGTAATCCAAGGCACCACTGTATATATATATATATATATATATATATATATATATATATATATATATATAAAAATATATCACAGAGCCCGTCAGCACTCATTTTGGTTTCTGACTTCCAAGTGGACCTATCAGTATGTCTTTGGAGATTTTATTAAAATATCCTCCTGAAAATAAATCGCCTTTTTACACCACAGTAACCATTATTCAGTCACATGTCTTTGTATTAGGGGGCCGTACCACTGCATAACAAGGCATATTTGCGTTCATCAGTTGGATGAGTTGGCATCAGCACTTTGTGTAACAGTACATTATAGTGGTGCTACTGTTACTTGCGTACAAGGTGGCCTAGCCTTAGTTGTAGCAGGGAACTACAATCTGATCACTTGGTGCAGAGACCACCTTATTTTATAACTTGTGTATGTATTTGTTCCGCAGGATGGAGCAGCCCGACCCCTGACATCTCTCCATGGGGCTGGGTACACTAAAGCGGTGCACCGAGGTACCTTAACATTCTTTGAGTAATGGGGAGGTAAAACTTGTGCAAGTGGCTCATTTACACAAGACTCTGCTTTTATATGCAGGTTCTTCTTTTGATCCCCTGGGTCATTCTCGAGGTCCTGCTCCACCTCTGGAGGTCAAGACTGAAGACACGTGAGTCATTGCTTGCCTCTTTATCCCTAGTAGATCATATTGTCAGAAACACTTTGTATTGTGATCGTCCGCCTTGACAAAACTTGCACTGGTATCCCAGAGAAGTCCTGTGTCATAATATAATAGTAATAGTTTATTGATATTGTATACGCTGTAACAGAAATGATTGTAAATATAGGATACGAGCCAGAATTCATTCACAAGGTTAGGATAGTGCAGTGAACACTAGGGGGAGCCATTGTATTCTGAGATTAAAAAGAACAGCTTTAGGTACAGTAAAGTGAAGCTGTTCACAGAGATGATTACATATAGGGACCCTATGCACCTATACAGCACGTTTTTATTGATGAAGAAATCTCACGTAGCAAAATACCTTGTATGATGCAATATGGTTTCCACAGCTGCTGTTTGTTGAGACTAATAGTGCAACTATAGCAGTATCCATTACCTATCTCAAGGAGTATAAGGGTATGTTGACACTGAGCAAAACAGGCGGAAAACCACGCCACGTACTCTGCTCAAAATGCCTCCTGCCTCACTGTTTCAATATCATGTCTCACGCACCTCCGCTCAAAGAATTGTCATTAAAAGCATCATGATTTCCCCCATACATTCAGGGTATAGGACCTGTCAAAAAGGTTGCCGAAGTATGCTGCATCATACTGACAGTGAGTCCATTGAGTTTAATGTGTCGATCAAGTAACTATGTTCGTTCATTTTCACAACATACGCATTTATAATGCAGGAGACCATGATTTTCAGTCAGAAAGTTCAGTCTTTAGTTCGCCAGTTTACTCCAGTGTAGGTTTATGTAAGACCAACATCTTAAAAGGAGAGGTCCAGCGAAATTTTTATTAAAGTATTGTATTGCCCCCCAAAAGTTATACAAATCACCAATATACACTTATTACGGGAAATGCATATAAAGTGCTTTTTTTCCCTGCACTTACTACTGCATCAAGGCTTCACTTCCTGGATAACATGGTGATGTCACTTCCTGGATAACATGGTGATATCACTTCCTGGATAACATGGTGATGTCACGCCCCGACTCCCAGAGCTGTGCGGGCTGTGGCTGCTGGAGAGGATGATGGCGGGGGGACACTGAGGGACACAGGGCACTGGAGGGACACTGAGCCTCCCTCTGCCATCATCCTCTCCAGCAGCCACAGCCCGCACAGCTCTGGGAGTCGGGTCGGGACATCACCATTTTATCCAGAAAGTGACATCACCCTGTTATCCAGGAAGTGACATCATCATTTTATCAAGGAAGTGACATCACCATGTTATCCAGGAGGTGAAGCCTTGATGCAGTAGTAAGTGCAGGGAAAAAAGCACTTTATAAAATACAATACAATAATAAAAATTTTTGCTGGACTTCTTCTTTAAATAAAACTTAATGTTTTCTCCCCAGTAAAACTGATGATACTTCTAAACTGATCATAATTGTCTAGAATATTTTAATAAAAAGCAAAGCTTTGATGGGGATCTAGATGTCTGATGGTCACCTCTGGGATTCTCTCTGTAGGCCAGAAGAAAAGATAAGACAATTGGAGAAGAAGGTTAACGAATTAATAGAAGAAAGTTGTATCGCCAACAGTAATGGAGATTTAAAGCAGGTGAGCGGTATGGTCGCACGGAGGTCACCAACCAGTTTATGTGTATATGATTTATCCTGTTGTTGCACTAGATACAACTTTGTAATGTATGTTATGTATGTGAATGGCCCCCTTCCCCATGTTCCCCTCCCACCCACGCTAGACTCGGAAGTGTGGTGCATTATACTTACCGCATTCGTGTCGACCCCTGGCCACCATCTTGTGACAATGACGTAATCTTCAGGAGGCCTTCCGGACCGCTCCAGCCGTCCCTCATGCCGGCCCCCCTCTGCCGCGTCATCACCTGCTCAGCCGCGATTGGCTGAGCATAATCCGGGTCTAGCGTGGGTGGGTGGGGGTACATGGGGAAGGGGGCCATTCACATACATAACACACATTACAAAGTTGTATAACTTTGTAATGTGTGTGATTTTGTGAATAAATGTTTAGCACCGCACTACCCTTTAATGAATATAATGCTGTGCCATAGGCCCTGGAGATCGCTAAGGAAGCCGGGAGGAAGGAGAGAGCCTTGGTTAGACAGAGAGAGCAGATTCTATCCCCGGAGAATGCCAACCTGGATCTCACATACTCAGTAAGTGATGATAGAGCTCACCTAATGAAAATCTCTCTCGTAATAGTAATACATAGTTAGGAAATCAGATGTGACAGCAGAATCATTCATTTATCAGGGTAATGCTGCGTTTACACGAAACAATAATTGGCCCGATCGTACGATTAACGTTGTCTGAGTAACGATTTTTCATAACGAGTTTTAATAACGATCAGCGTTTAGACGGTACCATATATCGTACGGAAAATTCGTTTTGCTATTGTTTCGCAATCGCTTAAGCCTATCTCACACATTGGTTAAATCGGCGAACGACTGTTTACACGGAACGATCTGCGAATTTTTTGCGAACGACAATTTGAGAACATGTTGTAAGATCAAAATGAACGATTTCTTGTTCGTCGTTTGATCGTTCGCTGCGTTTACACGTACGATTATCCTTCAAATTCGATCGTTATCGCGCAAATTCGCACGATAATCGTTACGTGTAAACGAAGCATTACATCACAATGCTATGTTAACACTGAGCAAAACAGGTGGAAATTCCTGTGGAATTTCTGTGGACTCGCCTGTCTTAGTGTGATGTCTCGTGGCGAGATTCCGAGCAGACTCCAAGTTGCGGGTTCCGCTTGGATTTCCGCCTCTTTTACTCAGTGTGAATGAGTCCTAATAGTATAAAGTAGCCCTCCTCCAGAAGGGGCATTGCATGGCTTATAAGACACCACACACTAGTCTGCCACTTTCCTTAAGGAGCAACCTTTTAACCCTTTAGTCCCACTACAAAGAGTCTAGCTTGGTTAATAATCCCCAGTCATGTTTCTAGGCTCTTTAAAGGACCAAGCATTGACTCTTCAGAATTTTATCCTATGTAAATCAATACATTATTTATCTATCTGTGGGTTACTTAACAGGCGCTGCTCAACTTGGCAACCCAGTATTCAGCCAATGAGATGTATGCAGAAGCACTCAATACGTACCAAGTAATTGTGAAGAATAAAGTGTTCAGCCACGCAGGTATGTACCTTGTGCTCTGCTCTATGTAGATGGGCACAGTTGGTGGCATTGTGGTGTGAACCAGAATTTGTACATTTATAACAGCTGCCTTAAAGTGAAACTTGAAAATTCTATAGGCATTCATGTTAGAAATGGAGATGCTGTGCGCAGTAATACTCTGTGCATTCGGTGGATAGAAGTCCAATGGGTGGCGTCACCCATTATTGTCCTACTTGGACTACTTATTGTCCATGTTATTCAGGAGGGGATCTCTGGATCAGCTGCACAGATCAATGTAAGGAGTATATCATTCTGTTCAGCTTCTCCACTTCACCACTTCATGCTACCCTTACATAGGACAGCATGAACCTGCTCTTTATTGATTGGCAGCCATCTTTGTATAAGCATGCGTATACAGATAGCTGTCAGTCACTGATCAGGGTCACCCACTGTACTGCTAACCCTAGAAGAGCAGGGCTTTAAATGAATAGTTTAACAAGCTAAATATCCTCGGCTTCTCCTGCTCTGCAACATGTTACTGACAGATCCAACTATTTGTTACCTGACAGGTTTCCTTTCTTTGTGATCTTACAAGCAGCAGGCATAAAAATACTTGAATTTAAAGGGGTAGTTCCACAAAAAAATTTAAATTCAAATCAACCGGTGCCAGAAAGTGCCAGAGATTTGTTGTTTACTTCTATTAAAAAAGTCTTCCAGTACTTCCCAGCTGCTGTATGTGCTGCAGGAAGTGGTGTATTCTGTCCAGTCTGACACAGTGCTCTCTGCTGCCACCACTGTCTGTGACAGAAAATTGTCCAGAGCAAAAGCAAATCCCCATAGAAAACCTTTCCTGCTCTCCACACTGAAAAGAATACACCACTTCCTACAGGACATACAGCAGCTGATAAGTATTTGGAAGACATGAGATTTTTTAATGGAAGTAAATTACAAATCTCTGGCACCAGATAATCTACCCCTTTTAAGTATCATTATGAGGTGGTATGTGTTAAGTCTGTTATTTAAAGGTGTTTAGAGATGCAGCACGACTAAGTTTGGACGCTGACACCTTGATGCAGAAATTACAACATCATTATGATCTCATGTCTGACATTCTGTATAGAATTATAGATAAATCTACTGAATTCTCTTTTCACTGAACACTCCCACAGACCGTGATGATAAACCTCAGCTCTGCTAACTCTGCACATATAAAGCATGCTGATGTATTTCATCATTTCAGACTGTAAGGGGGCTGTAGGGGGCACATGATGGAGGAGACAGAGTCAGTAGTGTTTGCTTGGCCTGGAATCACTAGGTGTTTCAGCCACAGAAATGTGACTGGCACAAGGTACGGCCTGTTCTGCATTTGAAGCTTATTTACCATCCGAACCAGAGAGCATGTGACAGGTTGAGGTAAATTTAGAAATCTTGACCAAGCTACATTTACGATAAACATGCGTTCCTGCATATAGAGACAGGGAGTTTGCACTTGTAAGCCATTGAATTATGTTTTTAGTTTGGGCCCTTAACCCCTTAGAGGACCGGGCCAATTTAAATTTTTGCGTTTTCGTTTTTTCCTTAAAAGCAGTTTCATTTTTTCACCTAGAAACCCACATGAGCCCTTATTTTTTGCGCCACTAATTGTACTTTGCAATGACAGGCTGAATTTTTTCATAAAGTACGCTGCGAAACCAGAAAAATATTCAATGTGTGGTGAAATTGAGAAAAAAAACACATTTTTTTTATTTGGGGTTTTTTGTTTTTACGCCATTTGCCCTGGGGTAAAACTGACTTGTTTTATATATGTTCCTCAAGTTGTTATGATTACAACGATATGTAACATGTATAACTTTTATTGTATCTGATGGCCTGTAAAAAATTTAAACCATTGTTAATAAATATATGTTCCTTAAAATCGCTCCATTCCCAGGCTTATAGCGCTTTTATCCTTTGGTCTATGGGGCTGTGTGAGGTGTCATTTTTTTGCGCCATGATGTGTTCTTTCTATCGGTACCTTGATTGCGCATATGTGACTTTTTGATCGCTTTTTATTACAATTTTTCTGGATTTGATGCGACCAAAAATGCACAATTTTGCACATTGGGATTTTTTGCGCTTACGCCGTTTACCGTGCGAGATCAGGAATGTGATTAATATTTTGGGTGATAACGCACGTGGCGATAGCAAACATGTTTATTTTTATGTATAACATGGGGAAAGGGGGGTGATTCTGACTTTTATTAGGGAAGGGGGCTTTTTATTGATAATAACACTTTTTTTAGGGTTAGGGTTATTCCCCCTGGGGGACTTCTAGTATAAGTGCACTGATCTCTCATTGAGATCTGTGCTGCATAGATCAATGAGATAGGCACATTGATTGCTTCCGGCTGCTGCAGCCGAAAGCAATCGAGTGCCGAGCCGGGATCAGCGTCATTAAGGCGCTGACCCCGGACGCAGTTAGATGTGTGGATCGCTCCTCAGGGACAAGGTCTCGGAGGAGCGATACACCCCGCTAGACACCAGGAATGGCTGCATTCAAGTAATCGAATGCAGCTGTCAACTTTGAAAGCTGCATCCGATTACTTTATTAGCGGGCGATCAGACCGTGCCCGCTAATAGCCGCGGTCCCGGGCTATGAGCGGCACGTGGGACTGCGGCGGTTCAGAGCACGGCCCCGCTCTGAACACATGGAGGCGGCCCTGGACGTACGGGTACGTCCAGGGTTGCCTAAGGGTTAAAGGAGAAGTCCGGTGAAAATTTTTATTATAGTACTGTCTTGCCCCCCAAAAGTTATACAAATCACTAATATACACTTATTATGGGAAATACTTATAAAGTGTTTTTTCCCTGTACTTACTACTGCATCAAGGCTTCACTTCCTGGATAACATGGTGATGTCACTTCCTGGAAAACATGGTGATGAAACAGTGCTCTCTGCTGAGATCTCTGGCCGAGACAGGAACTGTCCAGAGCAGCAGCAAATCCTCATGGAAAACCTCTCCTGCTTTGTTCCTGTCTCGGCCAGAGATGTCAGCAAAGAGCACTGTGTCTGACTGAAAATAAACACCACTCCCTGCTGGATATATAGTAGCTTATAAGTATGGAAAGACTTGAGATTTTTAACTAGAAGTAAATTACAAATCTATATAACTTTCTGACACCAGTTGATTTGAAAGAAAAATTTTTTTGCTGGACAACCCCTTTAAGGTGGAATAAAACCTAGTGACAGAATCCCTTTAAATATGAATCATAATGCATTGAATGTTTTTTTTTTTCAGGCCGACTAAAAGTGAACATGGCAAACATTTATTTGAAGCAGAAGAATTATTCCAAAGCAATCAAATTTTATCGTATGGCTCTTGATCAGATCCCTGGTGCCCACAAGGAGATGAGGTCAATGATTGTCTTCTTTTATGCATATATTAGACTTAACCTTCATACTCAGTCATTCATATACATGGAATGGTTTCTGTGGGTTGAAGCCATGCTACGCTAGATAGATTGCCATACATTTAATAACATATCTGACCTGGGTTATCTACAGAAGCTATACCCCTATAACATGTCTCTTACATCATTCTAAACAGGATCAAGATTATGCAGAATATTGGAGTGACTTTCGTCAAGACGGGTCAGTACGCTGATGCCATCAACTCCTTTGAGCACATCATGAGCGAGTCTCCAAATCTGAAAGCGGGTTTCAATCTAATCCTGTGTTATTTCGCTGTCGGAGATCGAGACAAAATGAAAAAGGCCTTTCAGAAGTTAATAGCAGCTCCTCTCGGAATTGAGGATGACGACAAGTATATTTCACCTAGTGTAAGTAGTGGTTTGCCTCGTTCTATGCTATGAAGAAATATTCTTGTTGTTTCCACTTATCTACTGGCAGATAGCACAGGAATCTTGCACTAAAGAGCCGAACCTCTGCCATTAACTAACATGGTTTTCTACCGGATTTTGCTAGCCGTTACCTTGATTTGGTGGTAATCTGTATGAATGGCTGACATTGAAGGTTTGAGTTAGGGCCAGTTTACACAGAGTAAATCTGGCGGAATTCCGTGGCATAGAGTTCAGGACTCCCGCCAGCCTCTGTGTCATACATGCACTCTGGGGGGAAGGGGGGGGGGGTGTCGGGCTTGCGCGCCTCCTCTCTCCATGCCTCTACGCTTGCAAGAACTGACTTGTCAATTCTTACACACAGAGAGAGGAGGCGCGGGCCTCCCATAGACTGCCTGTATGACACGGAGGGCTGGCAGGATTCCACCAGTTTTACTCCGTCTAAGCTGGCCCGTACAGTGGAACAGACCCAGTGTGTGATCACTGACAGCTGCACATTACATATTACTCCCATTTGCTTGACTATGTCTGTCCTAGAAGGTTGGTCTTCTCCCACTGTAGGACACAATAAATCTTCTCAACTTCCCCTAGGCTATCATTGGGCCATAGAAGAAAGAGGATATCATAGAGTGTCATTGCTATCATACAGTACCAATCAGACAATGATTCGGATGAGAGGTCCCGGCTAACAGTCTACATTTTAGTTCTTTGTAAAGGAGGTTGAGGTCAGGATGGAAACCCGTTTCATGAAGCTTCTAACACACACTTTTTGTACAGATGTCACTTTCAGAGATGGGGAATGAGCCATTCTTTATACATTACATGCTTTATCATTCAGCAGCCCCATTACCTCTTTATGGCTGACCTGTGATTACTTTTGAAGTCAGTGAGCTCTTCAGTATGACCAGACCATCATAATTTGTGTATGGAGATTGCATGGCAGTGTGCCGGATTTTATGCACCTGTTAGCAAAGTGTGTGACTGAAATACCTGAATGCAAAAATTAGGAAGGGAATAGCGGGTGGCACATATATTTGTTTCACTAAAACATAATATATTACATTTTGTTCAGTTTTCAAATCTTTTTTTTATTTTTTTTAAAGGATGATCCTCATACAAACCTATTGATGGAAGCCATTAAAAGTGACAATCTCCACCAAATGGAGCGTGAAAGGTAACCAAACCCTCTCTATTTTCATGGGGACCTCCATTGGTCTTGAGAAAGAGCTGGATGAAGTGCGTGATTGCACATTTCACTCCTTGGCTCAAAGCAGTCTCTGTCCAGGAGGCTACATTATAAGTCTATGTGGCTGCTGAAGCATCTCCCCACTCGTTCTCCAGATTGATGGGGGTCTCAGCTGTGAAGTTCCAGTCGGTCACTACTTACATGTCCTTGTACAATCAAATGTAGGCAAAGTCCGACAGCATCCAGTAAAGATTTCAAGGCTTTATTGGCACATCAGGTACATATACCAACGTTTCGACCAGTGTGGTCTTTTATCACGTATTTTTGCTTTATACACGCTGGTGGAAACATCACTATATGTATCTTATGTGCTAATAAAGCATTGAAATCTTCACTGGATGCTGTCAGACTTTGCCTACATTTGATGTTCCTAGTGTTAGTGCTGGGATTGCTGACCTGCTGGCATTCATTCTCTCTTACCATATTTTTTTGTGCACTATGATCCAAAGGTGCTGTTGGACTCTTACTTTGGTTATGTCCCTGTATGATATTAAAAGTCATCCTTCATGCTTGGTACACCTTAAGTTTATGCTTCGTAAGGATGTGCCAAATTTATCATGGTGGCTCAGGGTGGTTAAAAGGGATTAGTCTAGACCAGTGTAATTCAATTACACCGACAGGTCATGTTTTGAGGATTTGTTAAATGAACTTTGGTGACTAAATTATTAAATAATAATTTAATTTAATAATAATAATAATAATAATAAATTATTTTTGTGTACTTATTTTACACCATAGTCAAGAAGAACTGCCTTTGAATCTCCCCCATTGTGCTTCATTTGTTTGTTTTTTTAACTCTCGTGTATCTTATTTTTCATACCTTTTTAGAAAAGAATTGGCTGAAAAATATATCATGACAGCAGCGAAATTGATAGCGCCTGTTATTGAGACCTCATTTGACATTGGCTATGACTGGTAAGATCTGAAGCTTCTAATTTTGTAGTGACCTGTATTGGTTAAAATAACAAAAATAAACCCTTAAGATGGTACATTTATTTAAACATTTGACATGTTGTCCAGACGTGTCAGAAGTTTAGATCGCGCTGGGTCAGGTCTACTTTAATGTTATCAGAGAGGTTAGACATGTAACTTGATGCTTTGGGTGCCCAATGCAAGATCTGTAAATCCTTCCCCCACTGGTTCACGTCCACACCCCATGTGTCTACAACCTGACAGAGATACAATACCTGAACTGATACAATACCTGCTGTGGGCTTGTAGATCTCTTTGATATGCACATTTACACTGGCAATGCCGAATTTGCGGGTGACAATTGGCCCTCTACTATATGAGATATGATCCATCAAGTGACTCCATCCATCAGAAGCACTTTTACCTATATAGAAGCTAAGTCATGAACAAAATCACTGCCAGGTATAATCATATATTCCCAATTTTCTAAATTATTCACTGCCTGGGGAATTCACTAAAACTTAACGTTTAATAAATTACTATAAAATCTCAACTGATCACCCAAAGTGATACGAAAAAATACAAAAAGAAAACAACCATACACCAAATCCAAATGAAAAATAAAGTCATGGCATCATTATCAGTAGCATATCTCCCATTACTTCACCTTATGTTCAGTGAGGAGATATTGATGTGGTAATAATGCATAGTTGTAGTTTTGTGGTGACTGTCTAAAGCAGCGTGACCTTTGGCCTCCTAGGTGTGTAGAGGTTGTGAAGACATCCCAGTATGTGGAGCTGGCGAATGATCTGGAGATCAACAAAGCAATCACTTTCCTAAAACAGAAGAACTTTACCCAGGTATAGTCTGCATATCCAGTGATATACAGTACCTATGTAACCATTATAACTCTATCACCCCAACTATTAAAGGAATTTCTTAAAAAAACAGCAACATTTCTTTCTTAATGTTGTTTGTGTAGCACACTACCTCAACCCCACACATTACTTGTGGCATCTGGGCTGTTTTGGTAGAAACAAACCATGTTTTGTTTTTTTCTTTAAATCCTGGACACCCCCTTTAAATAATTGTTGTCTACAATGAATGTAAAAATGAATAGACTGTGTCCACCAGAGTGATAGCGCCTTATTATTACCCTCTTCCTTATTACCCTCTTCCTATTACCCTATTCCTAACAGGGTATAGAAAAAAATTTTCTTAGTGATTTGTCACTTTATATACGTTAAAACTGTTTAGAAAGTTATGGCTTATGCACAGGATCAACACACTTTGGTTTCACACAAGCATAATAAAGAAGCACTTTTACATCGGTATTATGGCTGAGAGTCTCTACCCAAACCGGGGGGGGGGGGGGGGGGGGGGGGAAGGTTAATGATGTGAGTTTGCCGCGTTAGAGTGATCTGAGACTTGTAGTGAGGCCAGAACTTGTGACACTGATGCCCCTGTTCAATATGTCCCTCCACATTAGTTAATGCCCATTTCTCAGGGGTTTAATCTTTGGTGGTAGCCAAAACGGCATAGTGTCCTTATGGGCACAGAAATCACAATACATGGACTCCCAGCAGTGACCGTCTAGCATGTGTCTATGGCTGGGATAGGGCACCTTCGGCCTTCCAGCTGTTGCAAAACTACAATTCCCATCATGCCTGGACAGCCAAAGCTTGGCTTTGGCTGTCCAGGCATGATGGGAATTGTAGTTTCGCAACAGCTGAAGGGCCGAAGGTTCCCCATCACTGGTCTATGGCATATCAGTCTCTTATTATTAGTAAGCCTAATAAAAAAAAACAACTTACAATATTTTCCTTTTTATTTTTCGCCATTTGCTTTGCATTTTCAGTATGATATGGTATGTACTTTACTGTTCCTATTGATGCTATGTAGCTGTAGTGTGTTGATTATGTAGGTTAGGGCCAGGGCCACACTGCAATGTTTTGTAACCCAATAAGATTGATTTTAACTGAGTGACTGCTGGTTTCCTTTAGGCTGTGGAAACATTAAAAATGTTTGAGAAAAAAGACACCAGAGTAAAAAGTGCTGCAGCGACTAACCTCTCATTCCTTTACTACCTGGTAAGTTTTCATGTTTCTTTTGTAATCCTAGATAAAACATTCCTTTAACATGTGCAGCTAAGTAGGGTCTAAGTTATTATCCATTATTTAGAAGCTACAGTATGTCTTATATTTATATAGGTTTTCCACCTTAAAGTGACACTGTCACCCCCTTTTTGCATTATTACTTCTCTACAAAGGTGTAAAGGGTAAATTTTGCAGTTTTCATACCTGCGCTTCCTAGACGGGGCTTCATGGCCAAAGCGCCACTTAGCTCTGCCCACACCAACACTGTATGTCCCACCTCCCACAACGTCATCAGCGCATAGGCCCGCCCCCTCGACAGCTATTGGAACAGGCCAGCCTAAAGGTCTAGGCCCCACTCCCTCTAGGTTGGCCTATAGAAATGACCGCTATGGGGGTGTGGCCTATGGTGGAGCTGTGGGTGTGGCTAAGTGGCGCTTCAGCTGTGAAGCCCCGCCCAGGTAGCACAAGCCACAGATGATAAAAGATCACTTTTTACTGGAACAAGCACCATGACGTATGATATGAAATAAGGTATGAAAACTGCTAAAATGTACCCTTTACACCTGTGTAGAGAGGTCATAATGCAAGAAGGGGGTGACAGTGTCACTTTAAGTATACGTAATGTGCTTCCTATCCTTGGACCTTCTCAGCTCTGCTTCATTATGGTCACATGATCACTTTATTATGCCCATTCATTGGTGGGTAGTGGACACCCGTGGGGTTGGCTTGTTAAATCCACAGGTGACTTTTTTTTTTCCATGGTTCCACATCATGAATGTGAAGCCATACTGGGCATATCTGTGACCTTTTGAAGAGGTCATTCCAAAGGGAGCCACTATCGTCTTCTATCTACTGGTGTCACCTGTTGCTGCAATGCTGTACAGAAGTCATATGTTGGCCATACACCTTAAACCTCTTCTGTCCTCCCCATACACACAACATGCCGAGTAAACCTTTGTTCCCTATGGGGAGGGAAGATTAAGCCGCAACCAGAGAGCTATAACAGTTTATCTCTACCAGAACAAAGGAGTAGGGCTGGTTATTTTCCATCACGACTCACCCATATCTTCACTGTTACCATCTGTTAGTGGTCGATTGATAGAGCCCCGCCCCATACACCTTATACCGGCGTGTATAAGGTGTAAGGGGACTTTTAGTTTCAGACCTAGTGGTGAAAATTAAAACTGCAAGATTTCAAAATCATTTTATAATCTAGATAGTAAAAGGAATATAATCTAGATAGTAAAAAGGAAAATTTTAAGATATGACAAAAAATTCTTATAACATCTGTTTAACAGAAAATATTAAAACAATAGGTCATTTTCGAATGACACATTCCCTTAATTTATCCATTATAAATCCATTGACCATTGTCTCTTCTGTGTCTTTATTTCTTACAGGAGAAGGATTACTCGCAGTCTGATCTATACGCAGACTTAGCGGTGACCTCCGATCGATACAACCCATCAGCATTGACAAATAAGGGCAATACAGTTTTTGTTAATGGAGAGTATGAGAAAGCAGCTGAATATTACTCCGAAGCTCTGAGAAACGACTCCTCCTGCACCGAGTCTCTTTATAACCTTGGTAAGAAGGCTTTTCTTGACCTATAAATGCGTCTTGTATACCTTAAGCAGGATTTGAATGACAGGTCTCAGCATATTTTACATTCTATAGGAAGTGCCCGATGTATTTGTCAGTTTTGAAGTATGTATACCACTATATCTCATGAGCCAAGAAAGTTTTTCAAGTCATCAGCTTCAGTTGAGCTGCAGTCTAAATGGGACTAATTTAAAGAGTAACATTTCATAAGAAGGATATTTTGTTTTCCTAGGTTTGACGTACAAGAAACTTAATCGCCTGGAGGACTCTCTGAATTGTTTTCATAAACTCCACGCAATCCTGAGGAACAGTGCCCAGGTTATCAGTCAGATAGCAAGCTTGTATCCTTACTGCAAAAACATCATTTACTAATACCAAACATTGCATTTGCGCTATTGTTTTAAACAACTTCCCTGCATGTTGTAACCTATGTGATTCCTAACTTATTTGTAAATCACCAAAAATTGCTCTTTAGGGTACAAACCCACACACCGTATACACAGCAGATACGCAACAAATACGCAGCAGATTTGTTGGTACAGATTTGATGCTGTGTTCAGTTATTTAGATATAATCTGCTGTGTTTTTGCTGCGTATTTGCTGCGTGTTTGCTGCGTATTTGCTGCGTATCGCAGCAGTAAATACGCTGCTTATACGGTGTGTGGGTTTATACCCTTACACCAGAAAAAGATCCCTAAAATCTTGACCATTAGGTGTCTTCCTTCTTTGCAATCTGCTGTCCACTGCCTGCTGTCAGGGGATTTCTGTCTCTAGTAACACAGAGACCCAAGACAAAACTCAAGAAGTAGTGCTCTGTGCAGGACAGAATGCAAGAGAAAGCCTACACTGTCTACCTGCAAGCTGAGCCAGTCTTCCTGCTAAAGATGATCCACAAAAAGAAACCAAAGCTTGCTTTTCATCTGTCACCAGTCATCACCCCATAAACTTAGGGCAGCACAAGTCATCACCCCATTGCATCAGTAATTTATTCTCTTATCCTCTACATACAGTACTGTATTGTGTAAATCATCCTCCAGCACAGGGTCGGTCTCTTCAGTGAACTTTCCCTAGGAGTTAAGATTTATCAAAATAGGAAAAAATAGAAACTGGTGTAATCTGCCCATAGCAACCATTACAACATATTACCAGAAATAAAAACTGAGCTGTGATTGGTTGCTCTGGCAGTGTACGCCGGTTTCTATTTTACACACCTTGGTGTGTTGTGTTATGCTGTGATTGACTAAAGGGAGGAAGCTCGTTTCAGGCTATCATCCCTTCTTCCAGCCAGGGAGAAGGGACGATAGCCTCAAATAGACGTTGCTCCCGAAAGTGCGCCTGCACCTTTATCCATTTCCTTTCTGTATCGTCATCGTAATGGAATAAAGTTTGAGCTGGCTTCAGATAAGAGGTGGTTGCTGGATTTCTTTGTCTACTCGTCTTGTAAGTCCTATGTGTATACAGCTTTGTATCACATACATGTCTTTTCCACAATTGATAGTTTGTTGTGCATTTACCTTAACCAAGTTTCTGTAGGTATGAAATGCTTGACGATCCTAACCAGGCGATCGAATGGCTCTTGCAGCTTATAAATATTGTACCGACGGATTCACAGGCACTTGCCAAACTTGGAGAACTGTACGATACACAGGGTGATAAGTCAGAAGCATTCCAGTTCTACTGTGAGGTATGTATTTAGTGCCGCATCGATTCAGGAATAGTTAGAAGCAATGCAATAGGTTACATTCGGAAATGGTCACTAAAACACTACATTCAATCCATTGAACCCAATGGACCTGGCAGGGTGGGGGTATGCTGCCGTATCCAGCGGCATTCTGAAATGCCAACATCCCCATAACTTATGCTGTTTAGTTAATGTAGCCTCAATAGACAACAAAAGTATGAAATTACATGATGTTCTTATACATGATTACCTTTTGTCTTTCACTTGGTTTGTTTACTTCTTCCATACGCTCTAATCATACAGTATACGGCTATGTTCACACTACGTAAGTACCGTAGGGATGACGGCCATTGTTGATCACGGGCGTGATTACTACGGTACTTACGTAGTGCTGCTGCTGAGGAAATCCTGGCTGGAGTGTATACACATAGTATACACTCCGGCCGGGATCCCTAGCGGCGCTGCAAGAAAATGACATGTCAGTTCTCTGTGGCTGCTATTCACTGAATAGGGGCCCGCAAAAACCCTGTCAGTGCACACAATGGAGCGAGCAGCTCCGGACACAGAAAACCCTGTCAGTTCTCAATATGAAGCATGCGGCTTCGGCCGCACACTACATTGTGAGCAGCAGGGAATTTGGATGCAGACGTGCACGGATGCACCCACATCCCAATTCAGCTGCAGTAAAGATGATCCAGTCGGGTCACGGAACGGCCGGTGTCATACCAAGTGGGAACATGGCCTGCGACTGATCGCTGTCAGTCAGGGCTATAATATTTATTCAGTTTAATCATTTTAAGCTTAGTGGTTATTGAAATTGCATTTATCTTTTTTTTTTCTTTTTTATCCAGTCCTACCGCTATTTTCCATCAAACATTGAAGTGATTGAATGGCTGGGAGCCTACTATATTGACAAGAAGTTTTGTGAAAAAGCAGTCAAGTACTTTGAGAGAGCCGCACTTATTCAGTAAGTACACAGATTTACCCTGGTGATTATACAGATTCATACAGATGAAAGCTTAGCAACTTGCAGCAAACCTTTCTTCTTTGCATTGTTAGTACAAATTGCATACAATTTCCAACCTTATACATCAATGTTCACATGGACTCTTTCTTTACGTCTGACATCTCACAGATCTTTGTCCAGTCTAACGAAGCCAGAAGAAGGATAAGTCATGCTAGGTTTCAAAGGTTGTACCCAAAACATAGCATGACGTGCACTTCTTCTGGCATCCTTAGCCTGGATGGAGATCTCTGCTACGATGTATGACCTTTAGAGCTCCCATGCCGAACGTGAAAACCGTGTCCACGGGAACATCGTCTCTACCTTGATGTATAAGGTTGGAATTTGTATGTAATATATACTAACAGTGCAAAGAAGAAAGGTTTGCTGCAAGTTGTTTTGTGTCTTTATTACATATTGGAACAGTGGGGTACAGCGACCCTATATTAGACACATACACCCAAAGGAGAGAGAGTGGTGTGTTTCTATGTTATTGGACCACTGTCTGAATTGGTCACATTCATTGAGGGGACTAGCAAAACGCTATAAACAACACAAATAATATCTGTCTGTCTTCTCCCTTATTCATAACTACCTTACAGACACACATGTATCAGCTTTGCTAGTCCCTTGTATGCAATGAATTAGATATGTGTATATTAAATAATAAAATACATGAATCCAGCTTCTGTTCACGTACAGGCATATGGTTATGTGCACTGACTTACTGTGCCCCCCTGTAGACAGACTTAAAATATTATAAATGTTGCATTAATGAAAGGAGATCTGTAACTTACTGATGTTTCTGCTATAAGTAAAGCTGAACCGGCTCCTGTTCTGAACCACAATATGCACCATGTTGGCTTGAAATGAATGTGCTGCATATAGGCCTGTTTGTTGTTGCCGCTTACAGGTTCCCTAGGGAGATCTATGTCAACAAACCTACATTGTGACAGTGCCATATAGAGGAAGATAGTGTATGTAAGCATATATTACTAAATGTCTTGTTAGTTTGTAACATAACCGATATGAAGAGGCAAGCTAAAGTCGTTTTTATAAACCATGGTGATATGGTTGACGCATGCTAGATACAGCCATCTTTCTTTATGAGATAGCCCCTTCGGTCATCATTCATAGAAATAGCATTATGGTGAGTTTGGAAATGTCGGGAACTGGACACAAAGCTTCATGAATAATTGTCAGATTCTCTCTCTGTCTGTAGTCCTCATACATGGACCATTCAATGTGGAGGGGGGTTTATGCTTTTTATTCCATTTAGAAATTAGCGTCACTGTTATTAATCTATATCTACCATCTTGTACAGACCCACGCAGGTGAAATGGCAATTGATGTTGGCAAGCTGTCACAGAAGAAGTGGTAGGTATCCTCTTATGGCGATTGCTTATGGATGGTGTTTTGTGCTACAATAAAATAATAAAAACTCGTAGGGTTGGGAAATAATAGTTTGTCTACATCAGAATAGCTAAAGTCCAATGTAGGCATTGATTTATGTAATACTAGATTTGAGCGAACCTCAAGCACATTCAGGTTTGTCCAAGCCAGAGTGTTTGTCATTTGACTCCTGGTGCCTGGAGAAGCTGGATACAGCCCTAGGGAGTCCACCTTGGCTGCAGCAGGAGCCTCCCCCTCTGCAGTAGGACAAATAGATGGTTAATCCTAGCCCCATGGTTGAACCTCACCCCTCAGCAAAAAAATTAGATTGGCTCAGCAGATGATTAACCCTTCCTAAAGGACTAGAAAAAAGCACAGCTCAACCCCTGTCCTCAGGTTGTGTGTGGTATTACAGTTCAGCACCCAAACTAAGGACAGGAGTGGCGCTGTTTCTGGAAGAAAGTAGCCATGTTTATCTAAGCCTGAATAATCCCTTTAACTTCAGGATTTCTACAAGACTGTTTCAGGAACATTCATAAAATCCTACAGTCTGTCCAAAGGCCCCCAGAAACGTCATCTATACACACAGATTTCGGTGAAACAAGTCGACTGTCTAGTGGTGTATGAGGGCCTCTCCTCTCGGAAGAGCATTATGACGTCCTTATACACACAAAGGATGGCTTTCTCTCCTCTTCCCATTGAAAACACATGTACACTCAGCCAAGTACAGCATGCATGTGTATTGCCAATCAGAAGGAATATCTGATGGCTGTAGAAGTGTTTTATTAAAGGGAACCAATCACTCTAATAATGCCCAGGGAGAGGTCCCGCCATGTCAAAAATCTGACAGCCAGCAGGGGAGAAAATAGAAAGCAACCTTCCCCTGCTCACAATGAACAGCTTGAGCGGTCCAAGGACCCCCGCCGGAAGGCATTTTCCCCCTGAGTTGCGATGACGTCATGACTTGGGGGAGAGATGTCAATTACACATTTGGAAACATGGGGCTTGCATGGGGGCTTTATTACATCGTACGTATAGCTTTCTGGGCATTTTTGGAGTGATTGGTTCCCATTAAGGTATATTGCCAACTATGGGTGACATGATTTCTTGTTCATTTCTAAGCTTAGTGCTCCTATAATATTAGTTAAGTAGGACTTGTAATAGCTACGGAAATTCAGTGTAAGGGTAGATAGGCCTTATGGTTCTCACCAGATGTGGACTTGGATAGACACCAACCTATTATCCACAGCAGACGTCACCATAATCTGCAGTGAGAATGAATTAACCCATTCAGGGATACAAAGCTGATTTTGATAATGTGGTCCTCATAAGGTCTTAATGTGTTCTGTAACAATCCCCATGTGTATTTGCATTTCTTTCACCTTCATTTGTCTCTCCATAAGGTCCCCATACACTTTATACTCCATTTTATGTTACGTTATTCTCCATTCTATGCTACATTGTGTTTTATATGATGTGTGAGATGCTGTAGTTATCTCAGATATTGTCTCTTTTACATGTAATATTCTGCACTGCATTTATATCATTACATTTATATCTATTCTTCTCAGGCAACTACCAGAAAGCACTGGATAAATATAAGGAGATTCATCAGAAGTTCCCGGACAATGTTGAATGTAATGGTTTATTTCTATTCTGCCATTTACCGTCGGGTTAGCTGTGCTAATATCATAATATCTAAATACTTAAAGGAAAAGTATTTAATACTTCACCTTTTACAATTTTGGCCACCCTACTAATAACATTTGGTCTTAACAACAAAACACCCACAATCCTCTTGCTGCTGAGTTGTACAAATGAGCAAATCCCTTTAAATTAGGGTTAGGGAACCTTGGCTCTCCAGCTGTTGCAAAACTACAACTCCCATCATGCATGGACAGCCAAAGCTTTGTAGTTTTGCAACAGCTGGAGAGCCAAGGTTTGCTTCCCCTGCTTTAAATGATGGTCACATTTACATACATATGAATGTTCTGTATTAGAAGATTCATGTGTGTCTTTTATGCTGTTCTTGTTCTAACATTATATGCTTTTCTCATCAATGATCCATAGGTTTGCGTTTCCTGGTGAGACTTTGCACAGATATTGGGTTAAAAGAAGTTCAGGAATACACAACAAAGTTGAAGAAGGCCGAGAAAATGAAGGAATTAAAGGAACAGGTAACCATTCGCTTCACATGAGCTGCTATTTGATAGAGAGAACATACATTATAGGAAGGTTTTTCTGGGTTAGCCAGGGGATGCATCCTACATATGTGAGAGCTGGGGGTCCCTAGGTCCTAAGTGGCTAAGAAAGGAGGAAAAGAAATATGTCAACTGCTTTAGTCTATAGACGTTGCAAAAACAGATGCGCACACCGTCTTTTCTGTAATTTTTATAGACTAATGGAGAAAGCAGCTTGCATGCTTAAGGAAGCACTCTTGTTGTTTTTTTTTGCTTTGTTTTTTTCCTCCCTTGCTGCAGGCTGGCAAATATTCTTACCATTGGTCATTGGTTTTCCTGTGGCACGGCTTCATTCCGATCCTACAGTGCTGAATAAATCCTGCTGTCAGCCATGTCACCTCTGCAGCTAAGGAGGCCAAAAGTCAGGCGGTGTACAGAACTGCCAGTAGCACTATAGACTTGCATCTTGATACACTTAAGCTAGTCTATGGCACTTTCGGCAGTTGCGTACTCTGCTCATTTTGGGTATGTGCACACTAAGGAATCCAGGCGGATCAGCCACCACGGATTCCGCAGCTTGCCCACTCTTGCGGCCGTGTGCATCTCCAGCAGTCTCATAGACTCCATTCTGTGGTCAGGCAGAGTCCGCTATCTGCTATCTGAACAGGTTCATTCATCGGGCGGAAGGTGGAATCTGCCTGACCATAGAAAGGAGTCTATGGCACAGGCGTAGATGCGCACAGGGGCGAGCTGCAGAATCCACGGCTGGTCATCCGCCCAGATTCCTTAGTGTGCACATACCCTCTAGGAGCACACTACATACCTTCTGGAGTTTTGAAAGGTTATCTTGCTGTGCAGCCAAAATTATGACTTCTGTCTTCTGTTAATTTCCATATATTCCTTGAGTTTAAGGTGGGGCCAAAAGGACTGAGAGGGCATTTGTGCAATAGTCTTGGCTGATATTTCTAGATTTGATGTCCCTTTAAGCTTCAGCCTTTTACGTAGGGAAACACCATCCTAGTGATGTTTAGTTGGTTAAATCAGAGAAGAATACACATTTTGCGAGCATAAGGAACTGATTACGAGAGGCCGCTTCATGTCATCCGTGCATGTGTGCCATGAAGTATTTATGAACATTTCAAGGAAAATGATAAATTGATCCCAAGTGAGTAATAAAATGGATACAAAAATATTCAGATGCAACATACACATAAGTACTGGAAAAGCTGCCTGTATTTCCTCATCACTATGGTAGAGACATCCAGGTAATATGTCTTATGTCTATAGCCCCTATTACACAGGACGATGCAGAGGAGCAAATGAACACTGTCAGCTCTCTTTTGCTCCTCGATCCCTGCTCGGTGTCGGCACTATTACACACGTCGGCAGTAAATGGGTAAGAGCCGGGTGGGGGATGGGGTGCCCAGGGAGCTGATCGTCCAGGCAGCCCATAGAAGATAGCGGAGGTCTGCTGCCTCCGCTCCTATTCCATGGGGTGACTGCAGCAGGTAGTTGCTATCTTAGTCCTTTGTCTTTCAACATGCATATACTATGGGGGACATTTATCAAACTAATTGCGCCGGTTTTTAGTCTAATATATCTAGTTTGCGCTCAAAATAAATCACGTATCGGCAAATCGGCAACAACGGCCGTGATTAATACTTTACTTAAGTTGTGTGAACATAGCCATAGGCTGTATCCATGACTATAAACTGAATGCTAATGTATATATTACAAAGCAAAGCATCTAAATAAATGAAAACTCCATGCACATAAGAACAGAGCCCCATACATCTACGAGCAGATAAATGAAAAGCTTATGACTGCTGAAATGCCAAAAACCTCTTCTATCATCAAGGATTGAATTCTCCCAGTCCACAAAGAGTTACAGCTTCCTTTTTACTTCTGAACCCAGTTACATATGTAGAAATAAATATTTGCTTTGGTGCAATAAATGTTCCTGCCCATCCAGCCGTGCCCAACGAGGACTGGTTCTCACAGCATAGACTATAACAGAGGTATTGAAGGGCTCTCGCTGAACTAAACCTTGCATGAGAAACCTATTTCCGCTGCAAATTCCCATCATATTTCTAGAAATCTTCTTCATATTAAGATTTTCACAAATGTTTCCCAGTCTGCATTGTTCTTACCAGAGCTTGTTTGTTAACACTTTCAGCCATTAAAGGAGAAGTCTGTCGGATGGGGGGGGGTAGGGGAAAATAAAAAAGACACTACGCTCACCTGACCCTGTGCCTGAATTGTTCTGCATCACAGAGCTCCGGTACCTCGCCGGCTGTCATCTTCTCCCAGTTACGTCACGACCCAATTTCAACGTCACAAACTGGTGGGATTTAGCCCACTCAGCCAATCAGTGACTGTAATGGTGTCCGGCCCCAATCACTAATTGGCTAAGCGGGACATCCATCAAATGGGTTGTGACGTAGCCGGAGGGGAGCTATGCTAAGGAGCTAAGCCAGGAGCGGGATATGTATCCCATTTACACTGAGATAAATACAACACTTGTTTCCTTTGCAGCGTGTCAGATCTGGCAGGGATAGCAGTGCCCGCAGTCGAAGGGACGGCAGAGAAGGTAGTGCGAGTAGTGGTAAGTCTCTAGGTATAAGTTTATATTGTTCTTTAGGTGTGTCTGACACATCACAGTTTTTATGATATAGACCTGTATTGGTCTAGAGAGTCATGAACCACATTGAGAGATATGAATTATTAGTTCGTTTTCTTTATTTGCCAGTACAGCACGATGTTTTTGTCATTTATAGAAACTTTTGACCTCATAGCCTTCATAGAGACATAGCAAAAGTTTTGATTGATAGGGGGCTGGGGCTGAGACCCTTACTGAAGGCTTAAGTAAACTCTGAGCACTTGCTGCAGGAAACAGATTGTATAGAAGAACCAGGAGATGGCAGGGTTATACAGCAAAAATCTTTTTCTTTCAAATCAACTGGTTTCAGAAAGTTATATAGCTTTTGTAATTTACTTCTATTTAAAAATCTCAAGTCTTCCCGTGCTTATCAGCTGCTGTATGCCCTGCAGGAAATGTTGTTTTCTTTTCAGTTGGACACAGCACTCTCTGCTGCCACCTCTGTTTGAGACAGGAACTGTCCAAAGCAGCAACAAATTCCCATAGAAAACCTCTCCTGCTATGGACAGTTCCTGTTTCGGACAGAGGTGGCAGCAGAGAGCACTGTGTCAGACTGAAAAGAAAACAATATTTCCTGCAGGACATACAGCAGCTGATAAATATGGGAAGACTAGAGATTTTTAAATAGAAGTAAGTTACAAATCTATATAACTTTCTGAAACCAGTTAATTGGAAAGAAAAAGATTTTTGCTGGACAACCCCTTTAATGACCCTACAAGCTGCTTCTTCTCCATTGTTACATGGGGGTGGATTTCTTTCCTCTTGTTTTCCATCTTTTTCACCTTTGCAGATTGGATGTTAGGATGTTTCTGTAATAAGTGCTGGGCTCCGGTGGCCATTTATCCCGCCTGTAGAGGCTGCTGGTCATACAGTTCTTCTTTCTCCTGGTTGTCCTGGAGTAAGTTAGATACTGGATCTTCTCCCTCAAGGAGATGGTGGATTTTTTCCAGGATAACATTTATGTTATTATAGTGTACAGTGGTACCTTGGTTTAAGAGTAACTTGGTTATAAGTGCGTTTTGGTTTAAGAGATCACAGTTTTTCAAAATTGTGTATTGCTTTGGTGTAAGATGTCCCTGTACTGGGTAGGAGAGGAGTGAGGGAGGGGCATGGTCTGCATAGCGGGGTCTACAGCACTGTACTGTGACCCAGGAAGTCTCCCTCACCTTCCAAATCATAGCAGATCCACTTCAGGCTGGGGCTTGCATCAGGGGACAGGACTGTGGAGGTAATCTCTCCATAGCTGTATCCCCTCTCTCCCGGAGAGTGCTGCATGTATGTGCCCACATCTGTCCTGCTCATTCCTTCATGCTCCCTGCAGTCTCTGTCAGCCCCTGTGTTTCCCATCCTCTCCATTACTGTACAGTAACTTATAATATCACATATTCTGCTGTTTCTGAATGTTTGTTTCATCTCTTCTACATGTTGTTCAGAATAATAAATCATTATTTTTGGGGTGTGGAACCAATTGTCTGCATTTCAGGGATTTCTTATGGGAAAATTTGCTTTGGAATAAGAGTGGATTTGGATTACAAGCGCGGTCCCGGAACGAATTATGCTCGTAATCCAAGGCACCACTGTATACTCAAAACATTAAATAACGAAAAAGTAAATAGGAAACTTTACCTTCATACTTCACAAGTTGTGCACTTCAAGCACTTACTTTTAATCCACTCAGGGTCGTACCCATCATCATCACTACAAATGTAAAATGGGATGCAGTTTGTGGGTCTGCTGGGACTTGTATTTCCATGACGGCTGAAATCCAGAGATGATAAAGCCTTGAAGTACACTGAGGTGTACTGAGGTGGCAGATAGGGGCCACCCGATTTTATGTAAGATATGTACATTTGTTGATAGGGGTAAGAAGTGTCATCTCACGACCAGTGATACACAGTATGAATTATTGCTTTAATGAATTATTGCTTTAATATTGGTTGGGATTTATTGATTAATTTATATTTATGACTTATTGTGGACCACGTTTTTAATGCATATCCAATAAAGTTTATTATTTTTTAGATCTACATGTTTTCAGTGATAGCTTGAAGTACAGCTTGACAGATCCGTACAATTGAGTTGTCATTGCTACTTAAAATTAGCAAAATGTTTATATGTGAGGTGTGAGGGGGAGAAACTACGACTGCAGCGTACAAAAACATTGACATAGAAATTATACCGCCCGCAGCTAAAAGGTCAGCACCAAAAACACAGTATATAAGACAGAGAATGTTCTCATGAAATCGCTGACATGTGCACCCAGAGACCAGCACATGAAAGCAGTTAACCTCCACAGGGTTCAGGGCTGTTTTCGAGCTTATTTGCCTTGTAAAAATGCTCAGAAAATCTAGCACAAAAAAAAAATGCACGCACACACTGGAGCTATAGTAGTGTCACTGGACTACATGGACCATAACATTGGATTATCAGATAACTAATTTGGCTACTTCTGTAAATCCCCCCCCCCCCCCCCCCTTAACGCGACTCTGACCCCCTCTAAACCACTTGTACCTTCGGATAGCTGCTTTTAATCCAAGATCTGTCCTGGATCCGTTCGGCAGGTGATGCAGTTATTGTCCTAAAAAACAACTTTTAACTTGCAGCCCTGTGCCCAACAGCTGGGGCTTAGAGTATCTGTGCCCTAACTTAGCACCACCCCTTCGTCGTTTCTCCCCACCCTCTTCATCATTAGAAATGCCACTGGAACATTTTCTCCATGCTAAACATTGCACAGGTGCCCTAACGATCCAGCCCATGTTCAGTATTCACACAGGTGAGGAATAGGAGACAATCTGCCTGGAGCATTCCTAATGATGAGGAGGGCGGGGTGGAGGGACAGAGAGGTTGTGCCAGCCTATTGCATACACAATCCAAGCCCCGGCCGTTGGGCACAGGGCTGCCAGTTTAAAAGTTGTTTTTTAGAACAATAACTGCATCACCTGCTGAACGGACCCCAGGACAGATCTTGGATTAAAAGCAGCTATCTGAAGGTACAAGCGGTTTGGGTGGGTCAGACGGTGGGTCAAACTAGGAATTTACCACAATAACTATAAATCATATATATCATATATAGATAGGTATATTTTTTATATAGCGAAAAATATATTGATAAAATTCTAAAGTGCAGTCTTTATTTTAAGTTTGCCAATTTAGGAATATTACCTGGAACACTAAAAACTACTTACTGCCATCCTCTTTTGTTTTCTTTATGTATTGATATAGTGATATCTAAAATGCACAAATCTATGGGAACCTGCAGATCACTGTACTATGGGTTCATACACCCTCATTGTTGCTCAAAGCCATATTACACCACTTATAGAAGTGTATGGGTCCTTACTGTAGCACATTAGGTTTCCAGTTTTGCACAGTTGTAAGAAAATGTGTTGTTCATGTCTCTTGTTGAGCACATTGAGTAAACATCCACAGTGCAGGGGAAAAAAAACAAAGTACAGTTAGTGAACCTTGACGTTAAATACTTCTCCAACAGCATGGTGTTTCTAAATACAAGGCCATGACCTGATGATAAATAGATGAAACATTTCAAGGAAAGACTAGGGGGGATATTTACTAACAAATCTAAAAACACGATTTTGTCAAAGATGTTTTGGCATAATTTCCAATCTAATGTCAAATTTATGTAAATTGTCTAATAGCATAGTAAATGTGTCTTAAAAATAATGGTCTTTTAAATTAGTCGAATAAATTCACCTGGTTCGGAGCAGACGTAGCGATGCGCCAATACAGTATATGCGACTTTTAAAAAATTGCGCAGTTAATAAATTTAGCTAAAAAAGAATTCTGACGCACTTTCGATCTAATTAACAACAAAAAATCTAATTCAAAAAGTCGCATCTAGTTTAGATAGTCTTGTCTAAAAAAGCTTCATAAATTCATATTAGATTTATGTTGAGCGCAAACTAAATATATTAGACTAAAAACAGGCGCAATTAGTTTGATAAATGTCCCCCTAGGTCTCTTCCTCTTTTCAAATCCATTCTCAGTATTCCTTAATTGCAATTAAAAACCAGAATGAGTGAACCCAACTAATGGTGCATTTACACAGACAGATTTATCTGATAGATCTTTGAAGCCAAAGCCAGGAACAGACTATAAACAGGGATCAGGTCATAAAGAAAAGACTGGGATCTATCCTCTATCTATCTATCTATCTCTCTGTGTAAACGCACCCTAAGGCTTCGGTTCCCCGATTTGTGATCATAAATGCGTCCGAAGAAAAATTCCCACCAATAATTCTTCAACTTTTGGGGTTATGGTTTGGGCCACAGTCATGATTATCAGAAATGTGAGAAAATGGCCTAAAGAGGATGAAACTGGAAAGGTGAGTTTTTATAGGCGCTTTACCGATTAAATAAATTGGTTGGCATGAACCGTGCCTTGATACAAACAACATTAACAAGACCTGAAAAGATGTGACTTAAATTAATAAGATAGCCGCTTTTGAGTCGATCTGGGAACCCTGGGACGCATACTGTGCCCAGCAGGGATATGACTGACCTTGTCCAGGACTGGCCCCTTTCCTATGACCCCTCCCTCCACTCCCCCCCCCTTCTTTTTGATTTTTTTCTGTCTTCTCCCCTATTCGTATGTCTATGGTGTTGAGTCTTTCGTGTATGTCCCCCCTTTGTATTTTTGCTACCTTCTTTCATTGGCTCAGGTCTATGCTGTGTTATTGAACTTGTAATATGATTACTCAGACCAACGAATGTCGATATTTACACTCTTTTATTGTCATTATAAAAATTTTCAATAAAAATTAGTTTAAAAAAAAAAAAAGATGTGACTTAAATAACAATTAGACCTTGTTAGTAATTCATTCAGAAATCCAGCTAATATGAAAAAGTTCATTTGCTCTTTCTCCCTGCTCTGTGGATGTTTACACAATCTGCTCAATAAGACAGGAATAGCACATGATTAGAGAAATGAACTTTTACATTTTCTTGCAGTTCTCTATTGTTTGCTTCTTTTGGACCATGTTTTACAGAATTAATATTGCATTGCATAGGCCTAATATCTTTTTGATAAAATGCAGTCCACAGCAGTCCACATTATATCTATAGCTCCATGCCACCATATAGCCCCAGCGCACATGGCTGTGCTTTGTAGATGAAGCCCAATGCTGTAACAACTGGACAGTAGCATAATATTAAGTTTAGGTAAAATATAGGCGCAATACCGGTTCACCACTGACAGCAGCCATGTTTGGGACATGCGAGGAGCGTCCCCGCCAGCTTTTTAAGAAAATAGCCTCTCTGTTCTGCGGGTAAACATCTAGATTTGAATATGCAAAGAAGGGGTCTGTGGAGCCTCAGTTGCGAGTCTCAAAACATGGGAATAGCCAGATATCCCTCTCTCCCTCTTTTTCATTGCCCCTGATAGCCAGAATTCTGCTCCACACTGATGAGGGGCAAATACCCCGAAACAGCTGTCTGTGGATGGATGCCTAGCCTTGGTAACCCTTGTCTTATGTCATTAGACTCGCAACAGAGTTAGACTTTGACTTATAGGGGCCTCACTGGTGTTTCCCTATTTACGTCCCAATGCTTGCAACAGAGTGAGGACCTGAGGGACTACGTATCAGGGTGGTTTGGTGCTCTCCCCACTAGGAGGCACCCCTTGGCAATGGGCTTCCTTCTCTGGAGAGAGGGATATCTGGCTATTCCCGTGTTTTGAGACTCGCAACTGAGGCTCCACGGACCCCTTCTTTGTATATTCAAATTTTGTAGGGGCAATCAGTGGAGACTCTCTTAAATGAGTACTCCATTGGATTTTTTTCACTGATCTCCCTGAGTTCAGTGATTGTTGTGTTTTGTTAAACCATGTAGATTCCTAGATCCACTAGAAGTATTTAATAAAATGTTCAGTGATTAAAGGTGACTGACTGACTTCCTCCATGGTCGCTGCTCCAGCTGTTTGCTTATTGAATGACTATTCTGTTCATGCCATAGACTGTTTTTCCATGATTATCAGTAACTAGTCCTGTGCCAGTTGCTAGGTGACTATATATGAAATAATACCGCTGGTAATAGTCTTCACACAAGTCCAGCTCCGCTATTCTTATTAATGTTAACCATTTCTGTTGTGTCGGTAATTGTTGCATAAGAGTAGATATGAGCGAACCTCAAACACGTTTGTGGAGAAGAGATTCCAAAGGAGACGTAAAGACGTCCGCCACAACAAAGCAGAAGAAATGTTGATTTCTCTGTAAGTCAGTTAAATATAATGTAACTTCTGATGTCCTAATATATGGGCATGTTTAAGGTTTAGATGGAGATCCTCTTTATTCTATCTCTATGAAACCACCCATGATACACGCCATGTTTGTATGACATCTATACTAAATAGTTTACCATTTATGTCGATCCTTCTGTTTTATCGTATCCTAGACAGCGGGCAGAGCAGTAGCACCAGTGCTAAAGGAGAACGTCTTAGCGCTAAACTGAAATCCCTCCCAGCGTCTAATGATCCTTATGAGAGCAGCTCCAACCAAGAGATCGGTACGTAATCTCCAGCCATTGAAACCATTCCTTTAGATGGGACTTTATTGCTTATGTGTAATGTATAACTGCAGCACAGAGTGCTTACACATCTCATTGTATAAATCAGAATTCATGTGAATCTAGACTAATAGATCTAGGAGTTATAACCATTAACAGCCATAGCAAAGCCATTACACTCCCAAAGCCCCTTATAAATGGTTACTGGACAGTCCAGATATGATGACAGATGACTGGGAAGATGTCACAGAATATTACTTCTCTACTGTGGTCAGTGTGTGGGACATCCTCATTCAGCACAAATTCCTCCATAGAGTATACTTTACCCCCGCCCGACTAAAACGTACATGAATGTTGCTGACTGACGCTTGCTTCCACTGTCAAAATGACACGAGTACCTTCATGATGTCTTCTCTTGTCCTAGGGTCCATACTTTCTGGTCTGTGCTTGTCTTCCTTAATCAGCACCTAATCTTTCTGAGAATGGTTTCCCCCCAGCCATGCCTCTTGGGAATTATAGACAAACTAGTGTTTTGAACATATAATTCATTTCCTTTTTTTTTTTTGTGCCAGTAAAGTAGTTTTAGTGGCTTGGAAATCTTGATACTCCTGATACTCCTACTCTTGCACAGTGTAAAAGCCTGGATAATAGTTACATCCCTCTTTATAACTTTCTACACCTTAAAAGAAAGTGCCCTAAAAATGATAAAATATGATTGGAATGGTAGGCTGGCATCTGAAAAGGAATATTGATTTTTTTTTTTATTCTTACTTTCTTAATTTAATTTAGTTTAGTTTAATTAATTTATAGTTTAATTTAATTTTATTTTATTTAGTATCACTGTAATAGTGACAAGTGCCTAAAAAAGATAGCATGTCAAAAATTAAAGGGGTTATACAGACTTAGAAAAACATGGCCTCTTTCTTCTAGAAACAGCACCTCTCCTGTCCTCAGTTTTGGTGTCTGTTTGCAGCTCGGTTCCATTAAAGTCAATGGCCATAAAGTGTAAAACCACCCACAGCCCGAATACAGGGGTGGTGCTGTTTTTGCAAGAATGTAGCTGTGTTTTTTCTAGTCCTGGATAACCCCTTTTAACTAGCTTCATTAAATAAAAAAACAAAAAAAACAGGCTCTCAGATCACTTTTTGAACAGGACAGCAACACATTGGATGCTTCTGGTATTGCACTATAGTCCTGTTCACTTCAGTGCCGCTTAAGCGATCTACCTTACACAACTGATGACCAGGGATGGCACTGTTTCTAGAAGAAAACTCCATGTTTTTCTAACCTCCTATTACACCATTGGACATGTCTGATCTGATATTTTTCTTGACTGTAGAACATAATAAGTAATTGTCTTCCATGTTTTGTCATTCAGATGTTTCCTATGTAGATCCTCTTGGCCCACAAGTCGAAAGACCAAAAACAGCAGCCAAGAGGAGAGTGGAAGAAGAGGAGTTTGCAGATGAAGAGTTAGGAGACGACCTGCTCCCTGAATAATACTATCCCATTAGGCATCTTTCTCTTCGTGTTATTTATGTGTTGTGTGTAATACTAGACTAAGGCTTTATAATGTATTTACAGAGCAAGTTTTTATAACGTTTATATAAAATATCTTTATGGCACTAAGGAGAGCTGCCGATTCCGTTGTGTCCCCGAGGGGGGAACATCCTTTCAGGGTCAATCATTATTGGGGTGTGTGAAGGGTTCATAAAGAGTTTACACAATTTATACAAGTGTAAATTACTCAGACTTTCCATAGTCCCGCCATAGATGAGGCAGAAAACCATTTGTAGGCAGGCCGTTCTCTGGTTAGTCATCATGGGAATGCTGATAATTCCATAAGCTCATGTATGATGTCATGAATTATGTAAATGTCTGTCAGCTAGAGGTGCACATGCTATGTTACTAGGGTGTGAAGACAGAATTTTAGTAGAAACTTAATTTCATGATACCTATGTGCCTGATGGCTGTAATGGAAATTTTTAAGTTTTTTGAATCCCCCCCCCCCCCCCCCCCCAAAAAAAAAAAAAAGAAACAAAGGAAAGAAAAAGACTTATCTGCTAAATGCAAGGAAATTGGAGAAACTTTTTTTTACGAAAGATGGGGGCACCCACACACTCTAAGCACCTCCAGCAATGGGGACTGTCAGATTGGGCCAATTTGACGTGTTGACAAATCACTTATGCGGTCTTTTCCTGCAGTTATCCATTGGCCACACATCTTCCCATGTAATAGGGAACGATCAGCCAATGGCTGATAGTAGGAAAGGTACGCATCACTGATGGAGAGTTGCTAAGGCTTTGTAAACTAGCGCTTCAATGTTTATATTAAAGAGGAAGTCTGACAAATGGTAAAAATGGCATGCTGGGTGGGAGAGAAAAAAAAAACAAGTTTACTTGCCCATCCCTGAGCCTCTATTGCGCCGCTCCGGGGTCCCGTTCATCACCGGCGGCTGTCATCTTCTGCAGGAAGCCAGGTGTGTCATGTACATGACTCCTGCAGCAGCAACGTTACAGCCTGACTGAGCAATTGCTCGCTCAGCCAGCCAGTGAATAGGACGGTGTCCCTCCCCAGTCACTGATTGGCTGGGCAGGCAATCACTCAGCGGGGGACGTGACATTGCAGCTAGCGGAGCTGCATGACCATGGCTGATGTAAATGAGACCCGGGAGCGAATCTACGAGTTCACTTGTTTGTTTTCTTACCCACCCCCGCCTGCCTGCCATTTTTACAGTTTGTGGGACTTCCCCTTTAAAAACTACACTACAAAAAAACATAGTATATATGTAAACTTGTCCACGTGGAAAGGTATACATAAGAAGACCTGTAGGATGATCAGTCTACACCTTAGTGAACACCGCTCAGCTATTTCGCTATATATACAGAAAACTAGTCTGGACAAAGAGGGGGTACGGATGGAGGAAAGTAAGAATTTCGTGCACAGGATTTGCTCAAAGTTTTTAAAGATGGGACATATGGTTTATAATGTATATTATATAATGGTTTGATTTGATTTGAAAGAAGTGAGAGTGAGCATTCTCATCCACCGCTCCATTCAATCTCTGGTACTTTTAGGGTACTTTCACACGTCCGTAGGGCTGTCCATAGCCGTGGACCTGAAGCTAAGGACAGCATCCCATCTCCATTGCTCAAATCTACTCATTGGTAAATGGCGATCTATGCCACAATTTCTGATCCTTACTAGGACCTGTCATTATTTTTCGCAGCATGGATCATGGCCCTGTAACACAAACAGACCATTCAAATGAATGGGCCTGTGGTCTGTCCACATCTGTGGACATGTGAATGTAGCTTAAATTTTGGGTTAATCACTTTAAAGAAGCAGTCCACCCTATTTTTTATTTGCCCCCTGGCAGCAGACTGGTGTATATACTTACCAATGATAATCAGTGTCCTTCAGAGCGGCTTCATTCCAGTCCATTCCAGTGCCGTTCAAATCCTGTGCGGAGTGATGTCATTTCTCTTCTGACACCTCTTGTTTCTACAGGTCTATTGGAGGCCAGAAGTAAGGGTCTCCAATGCATCTCTATAAAAGAGCTCTCATAGAGATGCATTGGAGACCCTGACTTCTGTCCTCCTTTGCCTCAGTCAGAGAAGAGGACACGTAGGCACCCGTGGGATTTGAATGGTGCCGCAGGACCAGAATGAAGCCGAACCGCGGGACACTGATCATCATTGGTAAGTATATGCACCAGTCTGCTGCCTGGGGACAAAAATAAGGTGTAAAGCTTCTTTAAGGAAATATATCTGTAGGATATTGCTTAGCTTATTGTGGGATGGTACAGTCTAATAAAACATCATTTCACTACATAAGTATGTATGTACTAATATTTAAAATATGGAAAACCAATAATACCAATGCCAGCGTTCCCCAAAGTGCAGCCTGTGACCTGGGCAGCTGTTTTCTCAACCTTCCAGGGAATCTGTATAAGGAATAACTTCACTTGCATGCAGTGGCGTAGCTACTATAGAGGTAAGGTAGGCAGTTGTTATGGGGCCTGGGGGAGAAGGTAAGAGCGTGTGTCCTTCTGCTTAACCCCTTATGTACTGCAGTATGTAAGGGATCCAATGTTTACTTACATGTTGCAATACAAAAAAAAGGGTTAACAAGCAGAAGACAGAGATCTCTGCTTCACTGCACTGATAACCCCTGACCTCTGTTCTCCAGCTGCCCAATCAAGTAGGAAAGGACTCCTGCAGTGCAGTGCAGTAAAGCAAATATCTCATTGTCTTCTGAACTTTGGGTTACTTACGCACTCCAGTACATAAGGGGTTAAGCAGAAAGTAGTCTATTCCTGCACCTATGTATTAAACCATAAGGACTCCTAATGTTCCCTTATAGGTAAAAACAGTGGACCGTCATAGAAAGCAGCCATTGGCTATCTGGCAGTCACTCTTGTGGCTGCAGTCAGGATTCTGCCTCTGGCCACAAGAGATTTTATTTTTTGGCCACATCACAGAGCATATACTATATATATATGTGTGTGTGTGTGTGTGTGTATATATATATATATATATATATTTGTGGCTGAAATTCCAGCTTTTGCCCAACCTCCATCAATTTGGACTAATATACTCAGGTGATAAAGATCCATCTGGGAACGTGTGTGTGTTTGTTTTTGTTTGTTTGTTTTATGGAGGTTGGGCAAAAGCTGGAGTTTCAGCCACAACTGGCCTCATGTCTCAGATCAAAAGTCTTGTGTCTACAGCAACCTTTAGCAATTTGGGGGGAATTTATGAAGACCAGCGTACGCCGTTCTTATATTAAGCTCCACCCCTTTTTCGCGGCAGGATTCACTAAGAGGCGCACGCCTCTTAGTGAATCCGGGCGGGCGTCCGAATATGCTCCCAGTGTACCAAATTAGGTGTAGATTTGCGTCATGAATTGCACCTGCAAGCAGGTGCAGGGAGAAGGCCCCGCCTCATCACGCCCCCGCCAGCCCGGGCGTACGCCCCTGGCGTACCGTTCGTAAGTCCCCCCCCTTGGTGTTCAAAGTTAAGTCTGTATGTTGGAGAAGTTCACTCCCGGCCAAGACCTATTGGAGCAGATGTAAGGTAATGCTTCCCACAATAAATGTTCAATCCATACTTGTGCAACATTATGTACAGGTAATGATTGGTTACAACATGGAGTTTATCGGGGTATTTTACCTTTTCCCTGGCTGAGGATTACAAAGAACACTTCTGATTCATTTAACTTGCACTGGTTCCAGTTTGCAGCTTAGTAATGTTTTGCATCTGCTTGTAAATGCAATGGAAACTCTAAGAGTTGGCAGACGATCCTATAATAACCCTCCAAAGTAGACAGTGCCCCCTCCTCTAATGTAAAATGTGGTCATAGAGTGTAAACAGCCAAATTCCGACATTACACACCTGCTGCTTTCTATTCAAATCACATTCAGCATTCGGAATCACGACCACCAGGGTTCATGGTTTACACTTATGGTGCGTTTACACGTAACGATTATTATACGAATTTGCGCAATAACGATCGAATTTGAACGATAATCGTACTTGTAAACACAGCGAACGATCAAACGACGAATGATACATCGCTCATTTTGATCTTTCAACATGTTATCAAATCGTCGTTCGTCGTTCGCAAAAAATTCGCAAATCGTTCCGTGTGAACAGTCGTTCACCGATTTAACCAATGTGTGAGATAGGCGAATTTTCCGAACGATATATCGTACTGTCTAAACGCTGCTCGTTATGAAAAAAAACCTTTACTCCGACATCGTTAATCGTATGATCGGGCCAATTATCGTTACGTGTAAACGCACCATTATTATGGACAATAATATTCTTGTATGAGTTAGAAAACCAGATGATAAGACTTCACAGGGGTACAGGATATACGTCAACGAACCAGGATCCAGTTAGAAAGGTCATCTCTTGCTCTGGAGGACCCAACATGTCGTCAATGTACACAATGTATTGCTTCTTTTCCCCTGTGGTGGCACTGTAGTGAATTTGAACATCTGCTGCTGGATGACCCCCAAAGCTTAGTTCACAGGTGTCAAACTCAGGCCCTCCAGCTGGACAAAACTACAATTCCCATCATGCCTGAACAGCTAAAGCTTTGTTATCCAGGCATGATGGGAATTGTACTTTTGCAACAGCTGGAAGGCCTGTGTTTGACACTGGTGTAGGTGCTTAGCTGTCTTAGATTGTCTCATAGCTGATCACAAACAAGGAGACTCATCACTTATGTCTCTGTTCTAGTGATCTTGGGGGTTTCAGCATCTAGACCACCAATCCAAATTTTTAACTAGTCTTCATGGCAAGTCAAAAATTAAAATTAAAAATCTTTACAGTCTGTCAGTGGGGAGTTTTGTTTTTTTTATAGTTATCATCCCTCACCATATGGTTATTTTGTCAGACAAACTTCAACCTTTGTAGATAAAGTAATTGTCTACTTTGAACAGTGCTTCTATGGTAAAAGGGTCCACCATGATAGGTGCCCTGCTGCTGGGACCTCAGTGATCATCCGTAATCTACTTTGAACTGTGCTTCTATGGTAAAAGGGTCCACCATGATAGGTGCCCTGCTGCTGGGACCTCAGTGATCATCCGTAATCTACTTTGAACTGTGCTTCTATGGTAAAAGGGTCCACCATGATAGGTGCCCTGCTGCTGGGACCTCAGTGATCATCCGTAATCTGGAAATCTTGCCGTATGTGTTAGGATCCTATTACACGGGTCTACAATTGCAAATGAGATTGTTTATCGTTAACCTGAAATCGTTCACCATATTACACAGAGCGATGGTCGTTAGTTACGATCGTTACTATGATCGTTATTGCTATCATTACTATGATCGTTTATTCCATCTGATCCCGGTGAACCATGTGCAATTACACTGAACGATTAGTGAACAAATGCGGAACCTGAGCGAACGAATGTGGAATGACAGCAAACGATTAACGATAATTTTAGATTCAGATCTAAATCAACGACACACGAACGATTTTTCAATCGTTGCCTGCAATTACATAGAACGATTATCGTTTAAATTCGAACGATATAATGATTTTTTGCACGATAATCGTCCTGTGTAATAGGGCCCTTAAATTTCCCTACAGCACCTCTGCAGGAGAAATGAAGAATTACACCGTGCCAGTTAGAAGCAATAAGGAGTCAGAGACTGGCTAAGGGATGGGGGCTCTAACTATGGGACCCACTCTATTAACTAGTTCCCTATTGGTAAGTGAGATTGCTAAACCAGCCAAAGTCTCTAGAAAACAACTAGCTTAGAATCTTTTATATTGGGCAACGTGGTTAATTGTTGTGCTGCAACAAATTTTAGTGCGATAAAATTTTCAAGGCTCTAGTCTGCGTGCTGTGCAAGGGTGGTAGGTTCCCACAAGAAAAAAAAGAAGAAACCTGAGTGGGGTATTCCCTATATCTGAGGACTGTCGTCTAACTCCTCAGCACTGTGTTACAGTCAGCCCAGCCTGTGTGTTTGTGTAAGTAGTGTCGTCTGGGGCATCTTTCCAGGCCTATTCCAGTGGGAGTGTGAGGCCAGGAGTGGGTGGAAGAGCTGCCTGTGTCCATCTGCTGCCAGCTCCAGCTGTTCTCCTCTGCCCATAGCAACCCCTCTGCCCCCATCATCTGCAACCTGTGCCCCCTGTGTGCCTCCCCCACCCATCTCCCTTCTCTATGATCAGACATTGCATAACTTGGGTTCTCCCTCCCACTTCTGCTGTCTCTCTACTCACTGTCTCATTCTGTAGAACCTCAGTTGCATTAGGTCCCCCCCCCCCCCTCCTTCCTCTCAGTCCAGCAGCGGAACATATTATACCCCCTTTACACCCCCTACCTTGCCTCCTCCTCTTTGGTCATCTATCTGTCATTCTCAGACCTGAGGAGCTTCAGATCTTCAAGATGCAGCCAAGGAAACAGGTAAGAAGAGGGGTGGGCACAGGAGGGGATGGAGGTGTGTGAGTAGAGGAAGGAGGGGGCAGGATCTGTACCCCTATTCATTGTGCAGCCAGTAGTGAAGGGGTTAATAACAGGAGGGTCTCTGGAGACAGTGGGCTGCTTTGTGCTTTATGCTTACATGGTTGTAGCAGAGCATTCGCCTGTATTTCAGTGGGGGGTTTTAAGGGGGTCATTTGTAGTTACGTCTTAAGGAGGTGGGATTAGATCTGGATATTCTAGACTCTGTAGATCTAGCTTTGACTATTTCATAGTTCTGCAGAGACTAGGCTATATACATATATAAGTTATTTGGTTGCATGACATGCAGTAGACACAGTTCAGGTCCCTGCACAACATGGGAGAATTTGTATTCTGCAAGTAAATTTGCAGCATGAAATCCGCACCAGATGGAGCAAATTTTACTGAAAATTTAAAATAACAAGTTTTTTAACATCTGCAATTGCAAACTTAGCTGCAGATCTGCTGTGGTTCAGAGTTATTAAAGTGTTTGACTTCCCCCGTTCAAGTCGATAGAGGAAATCTGCAAACAATCAGTGACTGACACGCTTCTCTCGCATATGGCCCAGGAAATGTTTAGTAAGAGATACGAAGCATAGAGTACTGCATGCTTCACTACTCGGTGTACAGGAGCAGAGAGGGCTGTTTTAACAGGAGTCCCTGCTACTGTACTTACAATATGTTACATGACATATCAATAATATAGTGTGCCTCTTGAGGAGAAGCATGCTGCCAATCATAATATCAGGAGTTACATTTGTATGTTTTGGTCGCACTGTAACAACATAGAAAGAGCGAATTTACAGTACTAGCGAATTGCTACGTTACATAGTCGCTAAGGTTGAAAAAAGACAAGAGTCTATCAAGTTCAACCGACAGTGTTACCCTACTGTGCTGACCCAGAGGCAGTCAAAACCCTTATGAGGCAGGTGTCCTATCACTAGAGATGAGCGAACTGTCGGACTTCTGGTCCGAGGGCATCTTCGCTCCATTACTATGCCTGCGATCCAAGGTGCATAGTTGCGCTCCCGGGAATCTGCGGGCAGGATCTTCCAGGGAATTCAAGATACATTCCCTGGATTTCCCAGGATCGCAGGCATAGTAATGGAGTGAGCGGCTTTTGGACTGAAAGTCCGAAAGTTCCGCTCATATCTACCTATCACATGAAATGCCCATAGCTTGTAATATTATATTTTTTAAGAAAAGCATGCAGGCCGCCCTTGAACATATTTAATAAATGAGCCATGACAATATCATGTGGCAGAGAGTTCCACAGTCTCACTGCTCTTACAGTAAAGAATCTGTGTCTGTGCTCAGGGCCGGCGTCAGCACCCGGCTAAGTAGGGCAAATGCCGGGGCCCCCAGCTCCTCTAGGGGCCCACTCCCGTTTGTTACTACATTTTTTTTGTTAGTAAAAAAAGAAAAAAAAGTGTAGTAACAAAGGGGACTGGGCCCCTAGAGGCCGCATGTGACAGTTAGGGGCCACGCCGATACATACTGGGGCCCCCGAGCACCTGTCTTCCATCACAAATCTTCCCTACAGCCGAGTAGGAAAGAGGACCTTTGAGTCTGAAGGACCTTTGATGATGTCACGGGTCATGTGATCGGACACATGACCTGATAAAGGGCAGCAGGTAGGCTCTGCAAACTATGTCCTGTATGTGCTGGTTCTTCTACTTGTTTTGTGTATAGAGGTCCTGCTGTAATATATATATATCTATTACAGCAGGATATATATATATATATATATATATATATATATATATATATATATATATATATATATATATATATATCCTGCTGTAATAGATATAGATATATTACAGCAGGACCTCTATACACAAAACAACTAGATATCTGTATCTATCTATCTATCTATCTATTTCCCTATCTCCTATCTATCTATCTATCTATCTATCTATCTATTTCCCTATCTCCTATCTATCTATCTATCTATCTATCTATCTATCTATCTATCTATCTCCTATCTATCTATCTATCTATCTATCTATCTATCTCCTATCTATCTATCTATCTATCTATCTATTTCCCTATCTCCTATCTATCTATCTATCTATCTATCTATCTATCTGTCTATTTCCCTATCTCCTATCTATCATATGAACATGGTGAGACCTCTAGTTCTCCTATATTCAGGCCCTGCAGTGATATACAGTGTGTGTGTGTGTGTATATATATATATATATATATATATATATATATATATATATATATATACACACTGTATATCACTGCAGGGCCTGTATATAGGAGAACTAGAGGTCTCACCATGTTCATATTATAAATAAATATATATATATATATATATATATATATATATATATATATATATATATAATGCTGGTGCTGCTAGTTCTCTAGTATACAGCTCCTGCTCTGTGTGTGTGTATGTATATATATATACACACACACACACACACACACACACAGAAGGAGCTGTATACTAGAGAACTAGCAGCACCAGCATGATATATATATATATAATCCTGTGACTGGGTCTGACTCCTCCAGAGTCCTGACTACTGCAGAGATCAGGAGATACAGGAGGAGAAAGATATGCAGCAGCCGCATGTTTCTTCTGCTGCAAATCTTTCCTCGCCTGTCTCTCCATGATTTGCTCCTCAAAGGGGCCCGCCGAGGCTCTGTCGCCCAAGGGCCCACAAAAAGCTGGAGCCGGCCCTGTCTGTGCTGATGATGAAATCTTCTTTCCTCTAGACGTAGAGGATGCCCCCTTGTCATTGTTACAGACCTAGGAGTAAAAAGACCACTACAAAGATCTCTGTACTGTCCTTTCATATATTTGTACGTTGTGATCAGATCGCCTCTAAGACGTCTTTTTTCTAGCATAAATAACCCCAAGCGTGATAACCTGTCCTGGTACTGTAACCCACCCATTCCCTTAATGACCTTTGTTGCCCTCCTCTGCACCCGCTCCAGTTCAGCTGTGTCCTTCTTATATACCGGTGCCCAAAACTGTACACAGTATTCCATATGTGGTCTGACCAGTGATTTATAAAGAGGCAAAACTATGTTCGCATCTTGGCCTCTTTTGATCCATCCCATTATATTATTAGCTTTGGCAGCTGCTGCCTGGCACTGATCACTAAAGTGATCAGTTTACTGTCCACCAATACCCCCAGGTCTTTTTCAGGAACAGCTTGGCAGTCGGCTGCCTTTGAACACCGTGCCACTCTTGGTGCCTGGCAAAGCTGGATCCAGTCCTGGGAAACTCGCTCATATTTAGTTAGGAGCCACAGTGCCAAGATTCTTTTAGAATACCCTTAAAAAAATATTCTGTGGTATATTGTGGCTAACCTGTGGAATACCCACATACTTTAAAGCATTATGTTAATTTTTCAGTAGCTCTCACACCATGTCAAAAGTTGCCGACCGCACTGACTCTCACTCCCGAGACCTGCTGCGATCCTCAGATAAAGCAGGGGAAATACGCTGCAGTTGGCAATTAAATTCAATTTGTTTGTTACGTATTATGCTCTATGGAGAGAACAAGTCGGATTGCCCTTCTAGCCAGGTCCTCAACTGTATCCTGGGATCGCACCAGATGTCAGGAGTGAGACCAGGTGTGATCAGTAACTCTCCACCTTCTGCTGTTTTTAGCTTCCCATCCATCCCTGGCGGCTATAAACAGGCTAAGGAGCCCTCAGTCTGAAGATAGGTGCCAGTCCCAGATTATTATAGTATGCGCTGTAGATATATAATATGTCACAGATGGGTATATCCCTTCAAAATTAAACTCGCAACTGGGCATTAGTCCTTGATTCCCAGCACTAGCAGTGTCACCCCCACCCCACTGATGCAATGTTTAAAGAAAAAAATTACTTGTAAGGCTACGTTCACACAGAGCAAAAGGAGCGGATTACGCAAGGAAATATTTCCGCCTGAAATCAACTGACACTGAATTCCGAGCAGAATATAAGCAGAATGCAAGCAGAATCCCTGCGTATTCTGCTAGGAAAGTGTTCAGCTCGTAATCAGCTCTTGACAAATTCAGCGCGGAATACTCGAGGAATCCGCGCTGAATCCGCATGCATTCAGCGCTGAAATTCAGCGAGTATTTGGCGAGTAAACTAGACTATACCAGAACATATACTAGAATCCTCCTCCCCCCCCTTTTCCCCCATTTCCGCGCTGATTCAGCGAGTAATTTCCGCTTGTATTCCGCTTGTATTCCGCGCTGAATCCGCGCTGAATCCGCGCTGAAACAGAAAATCAGAGCCCCATTGATTTGTATAGGCTTCCGCTAGCGGAAGAATGAACATGTTCATTCTTCTGGCGGAAAGCGGATTAGTTCAGTGCGGAAATTCCACTGTGTGAACTGCAGAGCAGAATTTCCATTCAACACAATGGAAATTAGCTCTGCACCTATTTTAACGGCTGAAATTTCAGCGCTGATTCAGCGCAGAAATTCAGCTGCTTTTGCTCAGTGGGAACGAGCCCTAAAGGCGTAAAACCTTAAAGCGTAACTGTCATATTTTTTTTTTATTGCAGAAATCAGTAGTATAAGCGATTTTAAGAAACTCTGTAATAGGTTTCATCAGCCAAAAAAGCCTCCTTCTGTACTCAAGAAGCAATCTCCCAGCCTCCCCCCGACTTCTTATCTGTGCATTATCAGGCAAACACGTCTTCATTACAGAGAAGCCATTGAAGACGGGTTCTGCTCTCTCCATTGTAAGCCTATGAAGGGGGAGGGGCTGAGGGAGATGAGGGAGCAGGAAGAGGTGACATGAAGGTCAGCTGTTTGTAGACTCTCTAGGCACCTAAACCGCAGGATTCTGGGGTCAGAAAGGTCAGTGCTTATCTATGAACTTACTGAGAGAAGATTGCAGGGTGTTGTGCTGTGCAGGACTGCTCCGTGCTCAGTCACTCCTAACAGCCCCTCCCCTCTCCATAGCCACATAATGGAGACAGAAATCCTGCTTCATCTGATGTGAGGGGGAAGGCTGGGAGATTGCTTTTTCAGTACAGAAGGAAACTCTTTTAGTGCATAAAACCTATTACAGAGTTTCTTAAAATCGCTTGTACTGTTGATATTTAATGTTTTCAGAAAAATGGCCCTGAAATGACAGTTATGCTTTAAGAAAGCTGAAACTAAAATAATAATGTATAAGGCCCTACTTACTATAAGGCCACATATGTTTTCACACCTACCCACAGATCTTTTTGGCCCAAGCTTTTCTGATGCTTTTTCTTGGACTACTGATTGTCAGCTCAGAGGGCTCTAAACCAATAAAGCGGGCCCCACCAAAGACCAAAGGTTGTGCCGAACGCCAAGAGGAGGTGCTGGAGCAGATGTATGGACACCTGGCTGCGGGTATGCTCAGTGCCTATCACCACACACTGCAGCTCCAACCACTGGAAAAGGAGAACATCAGCTGCCCAGCTGGGACCCGAGGCAGAGCTCCAGGGGATGGCAAGCAGCGGCTACCAGTCAATATCCACAGCATATCCCCGTGGGCGTACAGGTAATGAAGAGACCCCCAATACTCTTTACATCCATATCTATCCTATGGGTATTGGACCTTTGACATTCATGGTGTACTTTTACAAGTTCTTCGATTAGAATGGGGCGGCCTATAACCCATGAGATTTTGAGTTGAACAGTTTACAGCAGGTGAGAAAAGAGGGTAAGAAGGAGGGCAGGCCGGGCATGTTGGTTGCTCTCTAAAGTCTATAGGGGAGATTCAAACTGGTGTAAAGTAGAATTGTCTTAGTTGCCCCTAGCAACCAATCAGATTCCACCTTTCATTTTTCAAAGGATCTGTAAGGCATGAAAGGTGGAATCTGATTGGTTGCTCCGCTACTCTTGTAACTCCAATAAACTGTAAGGGTGGGTTCACACGTACTGACTCGCAGTCGAAATCTCGCTGTGAGTTTAGCAGCGAGATCCGCTACGAGTTAGGGTCCTGGCAGGCCCCTGCCGCTGCCGCCTAGCTCCCGCGCTGTCTGTGTATACATTACCTGTCTCCTTGCTGCACGGGGTCCCGGTGTCCTGCTCTCCCGCCCAGCCAATCAGTGTGTTGCCCGGCCGCAGCCACTGATTGGCTGGGCGGAAGAGCAGGACACCCGGGACCCCGTGCAGCAAGGAGACAGGTAATGTATACACAGACAGCGCGGGAGCTAGGCGGCAGCCGAAGGGGTTAAGGGGGCGGCTGCATTACATACTCACATCGGTCTTTCAGACCGCTGCGAGTATGTAGTTCCAGGGGCCTGCCAGGACCTTAACTCGTAGCGGATCTCCCTGCAAAACTCACAGCGAGATTTCTGCTGCGAGTCCCTACGTGTGAACCCACCCTAAAGGAGAAAGCACAACTGGTACTTTCCCTTTTCTCTCTCTCATGACAGCCATAAGCTGTTTGCTATAGAATATAGGAGGGTCAAGGGTCTCCTATTTTCCCAATAGGTGGTGATTCCTGAGACGTGACCCCCAACACTTACTACCCATGGATACACAATAAATGTCAAGGATCAAATACCTCACTAAAATTCCCAAGCCTCCATAACAAATCCTAGAAGTGGACCTCCCTTGTTCATTAATAAGGGGCAGACTATGTTATGGATGGTTTCAGTAGGGGCTTGCAGAGCAGATAAATGTTAAGCCACCATGGGGGTCTAGCTGCACCAAGTCAGTCAAGACAAGGAAGCTTGAAGTTACATGTTCTCGGCAGTCCAGAAATTGTTATCCAAATAGGCTCATGGGGTCTGAATTTATTTTGGGGTGCAGACTTTGTAGCAGGTCAGTGGTGGGAAAGGCAAAAGGGGGGGCATGGTCTACCTAATCCACCACTATTAGTGATTGGAGATTTTATTTGCTATATTTGTTTACTTTATTCTTGGCTGTCATATCAGAAAATGGTATCAGATAAGATGTAAGAGCCACAAATACAGAAAAGAGGTGTGGGAAAATCCAGACCGGCCTAGTTCTAGTTCACAGTTCTGGTCACAGAATAATTGGCATCCGGGTTCTATTAAAGGGACTTTTTTAATGGTGCCAGATCCTGCTGCACAGTGTTTGCTGGTCATAGTCTTGACACAAAGAAGTGCCTGCTCAGCCAATCAGTGGCCACAATGGTGACTAGCCTCAGCCACTGATTGGCTGAGTGGGCCATTTCTTGTGTCAGGACTGAGACCTCGTAGCACCGCGCAGCAGGATTGCAGACATTACAGACATGAAATGTATAAAAAACAATGACATATAAAATTACTGTTCTGATTTTTTCCTAGGATAACGTATAACCCCACACGGTATCCCAAGTACATCCCAGAAGCATATTGTCTCTGCAAGGGTTGCTTGACAGGACCCTATGGAGAAGAAAACTTCAATTTCCGCTCCACCCCAGTCTACATGCCCACTGTCATCCTTCGTCGTACATCTTCATGCACTGGTGGCCGCTATGTCTATGTTGAGGACTACATCACTATCCCAGTGGGCTGCACTTGTGTACCAGAGCAGGAGAAGGAGTCAGAGGTGGACAGTGTGAATTCTAGTCTAGAGAAAGAAAAGTTCAAACTGTCTATAAATAAAAGTGAGAAACCGGCGTCCAACTGAGCAGTGGCACTCTCTATGGGGCGATGTGTGGACTTTGCTGGTCTTGGACAACTCTTTGTAATTTCTCTACAGCTACAATGGAGGTAGGATGTCCTAGAGTAAACATAAGCACTTGATGGGTGAGGAAGGCCCAGAATTATGCTGCACTGTAAAGCAGGGTTATAAAGGAAATGTATATTAATATTATGTCAGTACTGGAGTCAGGACCATGGTAGTCACTGATCATAGATGAAAAGAAGGAGTCTGTAATTGACACTAGTGACAGTCACACATGCCTCCTGGTAGTCCAGTCTTGGGACAATCTATTCATTCCTAGGGTAATGTAAGTTTTTTAGTTGGTTGACAATATGACTCTCATCTGCAGATAGTGGTTTTTGGCTAAGTTACTAATAATATGAAAGCCTATATCCACATCCACACCCAGGTGTTAATCTTCTCAATGTATCGAAAATAAAAAAGGAAGCAATATTGTAAGTAGTCTTGATCTACTCCTATCATTTTCTGTTGACATCTCTAAGGAGACCTATGTGTCTCCATGGTTACAGACTACAAATAAACCAAGTGTAGTCAGAGCATGCAACTATACTTTCTTCCTTAAAGCGACTCCGTAGCCACAATCTTTCCCCCCCAAACCGCTTGTACCTTCGGATATCTGCTTTTAATCCAAGATCTGTCCTGGGGTCCGTTCGGCAGGTGATGCAGTTATTGTCATAAAAACAACTTTTCATCCGGCAGTGCTGTGTCTAACGGCCGGGGCTTACATTTGTATATGCATTAGGCTGGCACCACCTCTATGTCCTTCCTCCCCACCCTCCTCATTATTAGGAATGATCCAGGAACATTTACTGCTGTTTGAGCTTTGCACAGGTGTATTAACGATCCAGCCCATGTGCCGGGCTGCCACAGGTGGGGAATAGGAAGCAATCTGCCTGGAGTATTCCTAATGATGAGGAGGGTGGGGAGGAAGGACAGAGAGGTGGTGCCAGCCTAATGCATATACAAATGTAAGCCCCGGCCATTAGACACAGCGCTGCCGGATTAAAAGTTGTTTTTATGACAATAACTGCATCCCCTGCCGAATGGACCCCAGGACAGATCTTGAATTAAAGTCAGCTATCCGAAGGTACAAGTGGTTTGGGGGGGGACAGATTGTGGGTACGGAGTCGCTTTAAGTTCATAACATGCATTTAAAGGGTTAGGTTTGTTTGTAGTCTGCAATGGAGGCACATAGGTCTGTATAGGAGCTGAATATACAGTTCAGTTGGATTTTTATATGACGGATGTGTGAACATTTTCACATATTGTGCAATGCATACAGTTCTGGTTTATTTGCAACATATGACCTCATAGAAAACTTACTATGTAGGTCAGGTTGGAGATGTCATTAGATGGTTGTGGGCTCACTGATCTAGAAAATGTATGAGCTTCATATTAAGAGGTGTGCTAAGCAAATTAACAAATTATCTATATGTGCCACATTTTCTAACCCGTATATATACACTGATTAACCATACGATTAAAACTGACTGTATGTAATGACTAGAGAATTGAATAGCATTAGAGATGAGTATAAATCCAATATGCTAGAGTCCAATCGCATTTAAATACCGCTGATCAAGAAGAAGCTGGATGCAGCCCTAGGGAGTTCAAATACCAAAGAGATCAAGATGGTCACTGGGCCTCCAAATTCTCCAGATCTCAATCAGATTGATCATCTGTGGGATGTGCTGGAGAAACAAGTCTGATTCATGGAGGCTGCACCTCACAACTTACAGGATCTGCTGCTAATGTCTTGGTGCCAGATACCACAGGACACTGTCATGGATCTTGTGGAGTCCAGGTTTCCATGGGTCAGAGCTGAGGACATACACAATATTAGGTTTTAATGTTACGGCTGTCTGGTGTAGGTTTGGGTCAATATCACATAATGTATGTGTAAGTATGACTATAGATGTACCCTAATATATCCTAATATGTATATACTATGATAGTAACAATCACTTTCTGGCCACATATGCAGTTTATCTGCAATCTGAATTTTACCCTTATTTTAATAATTTCCTAAAGCTTTGATGCTACCGCTTTATCCTAGTGGAAGGTTTATTCTATAGGACAGTTATTATTTTTACTGTTCTGTACGTATAATACTGCTAATGGAGCTAGTGATCAATAAGGGCACCGCTGACCTTTTATTATAGACTTTTAATGCACTTACTCCTTTTGTAACACAACTTGACACTGTTATGATTTAGCTCTTTTATGTGAGTTTGGGATAAATAAATGTAATATCAGAGTCATTGTCTTCAGTGTCCTTTCTCTGCAGGTACAATATACTGCCGGAGATCAATGAGCCATTAGCTGGGTGCAGAGCTATGTATAATATGTAATACTGTTACACACCAGATTATTGCGTTGAAGCTTCCATTTGTCCCATTCTAGCTGTTTTAAAGTGAAAATTTTGTACAGAGCTGGAAGCCTCCACTCCGTTTATTATGTGGTGTGGTATCAATGGGAGCTGTACTGCGGTAACCCACCGCTAGTCCGCTACTTAAGTACAGAGCCATGGCATCCACCTCCACACGGATCTCATAGACTTCTATTGGTTAATCCGTAGCGCAATCACTATCCGCAGTCAGGCCTGTATTTGGAGTACATGCTGCTCTAGGGGGCGGAATTGTCCCTATATTGTCCTTATTTTATAGACCTTACAATTAGGACAATACAGAGGGAGCCTTACAGACCCCAGTGTCAGTGTCCCAAGTATATTACCCCAGTATAGAGAGTGGCATCCCAGGTTCTTCTCTTCAGCTCTCCAACCTCTGCTTATACTGAGGTGCCAATATCCCTGGGAAAGCTGGGTGACCGCCATTATACTGACTACTATACAAGATGCTGGGAAAGCTGGGTGACCTCCATCATACTGACTACTATACAAGATGCTGGGAAAGCTGGGTGACCTCCATCATACTGACTACTATACAAGATGCTGGGAAAGCTGGGTGACAGCCATTATACTGACTACTATACATGATGCTAGGAATGTGAAATAAAAACAAAAAAATTGCCAAACTCCTATGTAGGCCAGCGCTGCCGCAAAAGATCACTGGCACGAAGTATTAGAAATAAATATAAAAACATTTATTGAAAATTAGCACAGATATAACGTGTTTCAAAAGCAACAGCTTTCTTCATCAGATAGTGTGCATACATGTTATGGTGACAAGCTGGGTTAAAAAGGATACAAAAAGGGCGCCAATCCCGCCCACTTGGGTTGCTAGGATATGGTAAACATAATTACAGGATAGACAATGACTGCTGTGACGTAACACTAACGGACAGATAAAGCAAAAGTGATTTACGTATGATGTCTAAAGTCAGTGGCAGTAGTCTTGCTGCCGCTTCGGAGACACTGTGGCAGTATAAGTCAAAGGGATACAATTGTAGCTGTGCACGTACAGTGTTCTGACAAATGGAGAGTCACGTGGGAAAGCGGAGGCCAATCCGGGGAGGAGGTGTGTCACTCTGATCCAATGAGAGCGGTATTACACGAGGCAGTAAACGGTATTACACGAGGCGCCGCCTCCTGCCTTTCCCTTTTTTTCCCCCCTTCATGATGCTAGGAAAGCTGGGTGACCTCCATCATACTGACTACTATACAAGATGCTGGAAAAGCTGGGTGACCTCCATTATACTGACTACTATACATGATGCTGGGAAAGCTGAGTGACCGCCATTATACTGACTACTATACATGATGCTAGAAAAGCTGGGTGACCGCCATTATACTGCCTACTATACAAGATGCTGGGAAAGCTGGGTGACCTCCATTATACTGAGTACAGGATCCTGGGAAAGATGAGTGACCTCCATCAGGCTGACTAGAAGATGCTGAAAAGCTGTGTGACCTTAATCAGGCTGACTACAAGATGCTGGAACGCTGGGTGACCTCCATCATATTGATGACAAAATACTGGGGAACACTGGGTGACCTCCATCATACTAAGTACAAAATACTGGGAAACGCTGGGTGACCTCCATCATACGGAGTACAAAATACTGGGGAATGCTGGGTGACCTCCATCATGCTAACTAAAAGATGCTAGGTAAGGATGCTGGGAAAGCTGGGTGAACTGAGTACACAGAGAGGGGGCAGGGGATCCTGTATGATACAGAACCCCCCCCTTACCCATGTACTGTTCAGGACCTACCTCCCCCTGTATATATGGGCAACAGGCCCTGAACAGTACACAGGGGGCTACAGGTACAGGATACCCTCCCCCTCACCATACTGCTTACTAGGCCATGGTGCAGGGGAGAGGGGATACTATATAAAGATCCCACCCAGATTCTGCCCCCAACCCCGCAACTTTGGCCCCGCCTCCTTCCACCCGCGACCCGACCCCTCCATGTTCCCTACCCAGGCCAGATGGTGGTCTCCTTTGGTCCCAGGTAAAGGGGGCGTCCATCTTCTCTTGCAGGGCAAGGGGCAGCTCTCACAGCTCCTTGCTTCAGTAGTGGAGCAGGGAAACTGTGAGCCGCGCTGCCAGCTCCATCACTGAAGCAAGGAGCTGACATCAGAGAGCACTGCACACGCTCTCCCTGCCACTATCGTGACTCCTCCCCCTCGATCATGGCCCCACCCACACTCATTAGCAACCATGAGGGTGAATTATTTTTTTTTTTTTTTTGTGCTCAGAAGGTGCCACCCCCTGCAGGGTGATGCCCTAGGCACCGGACCACGGGTGCCTAGTGGCAAATACGGCCCTGTCTGCAGTAGGACAGGTCCTATTTATTCAAGGAACGGACTGCAGATCCATGAAAAAGCGGAATGTGTGAATAGAGCAATAGAAATCAATGGGTGCGAAGGAGACAACCTTGCGGAAGGTGTGAATAAGGCCTAACACTGATTTACACAGTATCAAACCTGCAGCAAACACCTCATGTATGAATATTTCCTTAGAGGAGAAACGATATTTGTTAGAAATGTGTACATTTCATAAAATAAAATTCTGTGCACAGAACTAAAATATAATAACCTGCCTAATTTTGTGTGTGTGTGTGTGTGTGTATGTAATATATATATATATATATATTTTTTTTTTTAATTTATTTATTTATATATTTACTCTGAATATATGATCCCACAAATAAGCAAAGTAACAAAAAAATAAGGTTTTATTTACTGATACAGAACATATAGATCAGAGTTTACAAAATTCAGTGGTCTCCCTTTAATTATGATTTCCCATCAAGCTGTACATATGTACCATTCATCAGGATGTATCTCAGCCGTGTACCTATATGCTGACCGCTGATATGACAGGCAAAGCCTTCTGATTTTCTTGTGGAGCAAGTCTACATTTTACATACACGGGAACAATGATCAGTAAAATCCATCCTGGACACCACCAGGGCCTCTGCATTATGTAGAATGTGCACATAAGGTCCCGTTGTCAGTGTGGACAAGGCCGGTGTTACTGCCGTTCAGGACTGATCCAGTTCTACAGATCCAGTCAGAAGATGTCAGGTATTCAGGATGCAGCATCAAGACCAATTTCATAGTTAGCAAAACATCTAAACTCGTTGGCAAGTGAACGGTTGTGCTTGGGAATAAATTTACACAACTTCAGTCCAAGTATCTGAGTCACTAAATCCTCCATCACTGCACCTGGAAGACAAGAAAAGCTGGATCAATCAAAACTCCATAGGGAAGCATGGCCTTGTGTATGACTCTCTATGCATCCGCATGTACTGTACATGACCACCAAGGCCACAGATCAGCTGTCACATGCTCAGTGTATGCAGACGTCATTGAAGCACTTCAGGTGAGGAAAACCGAAGTAACAATGAGGTGAAGGGTAATAACATATAGAAAGACTTGGTACAGACTTGTGCCATGGTGAAGCAATGAATATGCTAAACGACTGTCGCTCTTAGCCGTGTCTCTACTGTTATATCCAAGCTGTATATAGAACAAATGCTCAGTGTGTAATCTGATGACTGTCGCAGGTCATCTGCCTCTCCTACCTGTTGTGAATTTATTCTCCTCCTATAAGTTGAGGATGATGTGGCTCCAGCACTCCAAAAATTGGTTAAAAATATATTAACTTTATTAACTCCTAATGTTAAAATAAGTGGTACAATCTTCTCTGTCTAGTAAGATTCTTACATCTTACGAGACAGCGTAGATTGTATTACTTATTTTAAAGAGTCACTGTCGTATTTTTTTTTGCAGAAATCAATAGTCCAGGCGATTTTAAGAAACTTTGTATTTCGGTTTATTAGGCAAATCTGCCATTATCTGTATTCAAAAAGACTTTCCCCAGGTCCCCCCCTCCTCTCTCTCATTCACTGCTCATTATCAGGAAATCATGTCTTGTTGCATCAGACATGCCCATGTCTGTTCTATGGAGAGGGGAGGGGAGAGGGGGGAGATTAGTCGGAAGCAGAGAGCAGAGAACAAAGTATTACACAGCGGGAGCTGTGTGAAAGACGTATTCAGAGGTCAGAGAGGTCAGTGCTGACTTCAGAGGCAATGGCCTGGTGATGTAGCTGTAAATTAACTCTTTGGTGTCCTGTTTTGGTGCCTCATCTCCCTCCACCCCTCCCCTCTCCATAGAGAACAATGTAGACAGGGGGGAGAGCTTCAAACTGCTTTCTCGTGATAAAAATTCATTTTTGGCTAATTAACCCAATTACAAAATTTCTTAAAATCGCCTGTACTATTGATTTCGGCAAAAAAAAAAGTAAACGACAACGACACTTTAACATTATGATTTAATAAAGTAAATCTATTTTAACCAATTTTTGAAGTGCTGGAGCCACATCATCCTCAACATGCCAAATTCATTGTCTGTTGGCCACTGCAGGAGCTGTGCACCCTCCCGAATGTACTGAGATTCCTAGGAATAATAGAGGTGAGCTGATTTCCACTTGCTTTATTTTCATTCTCCTCCTAGGAGAACCAATATTCAACCAATGGTATATTGCATTTACTTACAGGTATGTATTGTGCCATATATCCCCCACACGTCTATACACAGAAAGCAATGAGGTTTGTTATATATAATACTACATCCTTAGTCCACTGCCACTCAATAACAACTTTCTGTACATCAATAGTACAAGAACCTTTGTAATATATAGAATTACAGAAATGGGTCTCTTTCTCTACTTATCGGAATCCTCTCTTCCTCCCTCCACTGCTGACCTCTCATACTCAATACAATGGTAAAATACATCTTCATAGAGGCAAACATGAAGATGGATTATTAAGTTACTGAGGGATCAGGTTGCAGCTGTTTTCTACAGACATCTATGGGGATGGGGATCAGGAGCTGCTGGAGGGAAGCATATAACTTTATTACTAAGGGCCGTATTACATAGCCGGATATGAGAGAGGTCAGTGAGCGTTGACCGGAACACACTTGCTCCTTGTTCGCTGCTCGCTGTCTGTGCAAGTAATAGTGTAATGTTTGTGCGTGTAATGTAATAATCGAGTGAGGAGCAGGGGGGCTTCCCAGACAGTCTTTAGACCATCCTGGTAGCCCATAGAAGAGAGTGGCGGTCTACTGCTGCTGCTTCTATTACATGGGGTGACGGCCAGCGGATCATCGCTATCATTATAGGGATTTTGGTTCATATTTAAAAATCAATGATCAGCCAACATTTTGCATGTCGGCTGACCATTGCCTTTCAACATGAGCTATTACACATAAGGATTATCGGCCAGAACGGCCAATAATAATCGTTTAGTGTAAAAGTACCCTAAGTGACAGAGGTTTAGACAGGATATACTGTATTATCATACAGGGGAATACTCGCTATTATTATTACATACCTGTGCACAGCAGAATTTTCTCTTTGGACAAAAACTGAATGGTCTGGGTGGTTTTGCGGAGACATTCTTCAGACAGGTACGGAGGGTCCGCTAATACTATATCAAAGCTGTGCTGCTGCAGTCTGTCTGGCAGGTCTAGCGGGTTATTGTAATCATAGAAGACAAAGTCATTGCCATACACCGAAAACCGCCTGTCATATTCCAGCAAGTACACAGTCACATCATCTCCGACCAGTCCTTTAAGCTTCTGATAGACACTGGGAGCGCTCACACAAGCGATCCTATAAGAAGACACAACAAGAGTACAGAGAGGGTATAGGAGGCTGTAAAAGTCTGCAGCTTTTAGGAAGATCTGCTGGATATGGATGAATGTTCTTTAGAAATGGAGACAAGCAAGATATAATAATAAGAGCTGTGAGAGATTTTTGCAGACCTCATATTTGTCACCCCCCAAAATAGTTGTAGTGATTGTGAGTTGAGCTGCAGTAACCCCACCACACAATGTATGGAGTGCTCTGCTCTTGTGTATTTTTACAGTGTATGCAGGCGCTGTGGCTGGCAGAAAACTGATCATAGGCCATCAATATCAGCGTCAGAGGCATACCCAAACTATTCACCACTTAGCATTTATCAAGTGTCCACGTGACACTTCCTTACCTTCCATTTCTCCCAGAGGCCTCTATTGCTTCTTTAGCCAGACTCAGTGCTGTTTCATCACTGTACCAAAACTGGCTCAATTGCTAGTAAAGGAAATACATAAAAGATATATTACTAGAGTGCTCCCCCTGCAGGTCAGCTAATAAAATAAAGTTTTATAACAAAAAAAAAAATCAGACAGTTCATCTATCATTTTGGTACCGGATGAGAGAATAATGGAGAGTGTCAGTCTGTAGAGATATCACATCTCATCAATATCAGAACTGGATGAGGACACGGTTATCTAAACTGACTCAACCCATGGTTCCCCCTATGGCTGTATTCTTTGGCCATCGGTAATCAAACGGACTCGAGTATGCTCAAAGCCGCCCATCTCTAACCAACTGTTAGCCCCCTATTTGTGTATATTATTTTATCGATTGATTGATTTTTTTTTAAACTCCTTTACTTCCCTCAGTATAGATATCTGTCTGCTTGGCTGCTTGTTGAACCTTAATATGGTATAGTAAATAATATGTCATCATAACTCATCACCTATCCACATTATGAAAAATGGGCACTGACGTTTTATTCAGTCTATGAGACTGGCCGTCCCCTGGTCCTCTCTTCATCCTGCTTACAAGATACTTAGGGGCAGGACCCGCTGTCTCAGCCAATGGTTACCCGCAGCGATATCCCATCACCTGGGTAAGGTAGCAGGTACTGTTCCTGATCGTTCATCTCGGAAGCAGAAAGAAGAGTGAAAGGGTAAAAAAAAAAATATATATTATATATACATTTTTTTTCTTCTTCTTCCTATTCCCCACCACAGTATATCAACTTTTACACAAAGGCTGGAATATCCCTTTAAGATTGCAACAATATTGGAGGGTGGCACACCAGCACCAGATGGAATAAGATGGCGCCTCACCCAGTCCTCTTCAACGGCTCCAACTGCAAACCTGTCATAGCCCGGCCCGGCCTTCTGAGACTCTCGCTGCTCCTGTTCAGTGTAAAACACCTGTAATGCTGCCAAAGTGTGAGCCGAGAGCTGAGGAACCTCGTCATCATCATCACTGGCGTCCATATCTCTGATGAATGCCTGGAAGCCAGAAACATCAGGTCAGTTACCAGTCTATACCAGGAACGTACCAGTCACTGCGATTAGTTATATCTCTTATGGGTGACGGCTTCCATGATCTGTAATAGCGGTCATATTAGTTAAGAGTCGGAGCTAGTTTTGGATGAATTCGGAGTCAGAAAAAAAAAAAATACAGAAAAAATTTCTCACATACATTTAGTTACAAAGGGTGAAGCATTTTCTCCATATATCAGTAATAAAGCACTGGCCCTATTAGATAAGGGTGGTCGGGGAGATGTTATCGGTCACTATTTGGCAGTTTGTCTTTTTGACAAATATCTGCTTTATATCTTTGCCTTATTCCCTCAGAAGTCGCCCCAGGATCATGTAGGACATTAGGGAGAAGCTGCTGAGCCAGATCAATAAGAACCAGTGGGATAAATAACTTCCTTGGTGTATGACCGGCCATTTACCAAGGAGTCACGAGTCGGAGTTGAAGTTGGAGCTGCATCTTATCAATTCCACAGCCCTGCTGGTAACAGATGATTATGGTCCCATCATATTCTTGGGGTATGATGCTGGTATACAGCAGGCAGACCATATACCATGGCACTAGAACAAAAAGCAGACAGGCGCTCCTTGGTGCAATATCGCCAAAATCATATAAGTGAGATGTATAATCGCCCAAGAAGGGTTAAAGAGGTACTCAAGGCTGGGGTCAATTTTATTGTTTGGCCGGGAAGGGGGTGGATATAGAAGGTGCCAGTCACTTACCTCCCCGGTTCCAGCGCTGGGTCCTGGATCGCGCTGCCCTGTTCTCCTGTCCGGCTGCCGCTTCCTGGTCTGAGCTGCGGCTTGAGACGTGACGCTATGGTCGATAAATGGCTGAGCTGCCTTGAGACGTTGTGTCTCAAGCCGCAGCTCAGACCAAAAGGCAGCCGGAGCTTAATTGAAAACAGCACCTGAACTGGAGACAAGAGTATGGCTGTCTCTGGAAGAAAGTGGCCATGTTTTTGTAGCACTGGATAACCCCTTTAAAGTTAATGGGTAATGGGTCTGCTGTTGCCCACATATTGTATGGGTACTATTACACAAATCGTTTTTATTAACGATACTAGAACTCAAAGGGTCGCTATGGTGAACGACCTGAAATCGTCCACTCAATTACACGGAAAGATGATCGTTACCTATGATAGTTATTGTGTTCGTCCTGTCGTCGCCTCTACTGCGAACGACGTCTTAATACATGCAAACTATTTGCAAACGATCAACGATAAAAATAGGTCCAAATTCTATTAAATCGTTGGTTGTTTAATCGTTGTCTGCTCTTACACTAAGCGATTATCGTTCAAATCCGAATGATTTAACAATTTTCTAGCGATAGCGATAATGTGAACACCGCCATAAAGCATGTGCCTCCTTTCAAAGCCAATATATGCCAGGAGGGGACAGGTTCCCATGGTAACAGTGCGGCCAGAAGGAGCTGACACATCCTATTTATGAGGTCATACTGTCCTGACTTTGATGTCCATGGCAACCAATCACAAACTTCGTTTTGCCACATCACTTTAAGAAATGAAATCTGTGCTGATAGGTTGCTATGGGCAACAACCTCTGCCATGAGTTCAATACCTTCTACAGGTGTGCCCGACCGTAGCAGCAGTCTGATGACGTCATCACGCCACGCCGTGTGTCTAGTCTACAATTGACTGGATATAGCGTGATGTAATAACCAGTGTAACACAACTAGCGAGTAAAGATCCCGATTCTCACCTGACACGCGGAGAGATTTCTGCTCAAATGGTGAAGGCGAGATAGGAAACTACAATTCCCATCATGCTTCGCCCTTTCGCCCCGCCCACTGAATACAGTGCGCTATTAAAAGCCGACCCGTCGGCTGTGATGGCTGTACAGAATGTTGTGGTGCTTCAGTGTGAGGTAGAAGCTGTGAGCTGATCTGAAGTTTTAACTCTTTTTGAGGGACTATCTCTTTCTAGTCTTCACTCAGCACGTGCTGTCATGAGCGGTAGAAGGACCTTTATGACGCCACGGGCAACTGATTCAAAGCCGCCTTTCATTGGTCCTTATCGTCATGTGACTAATGTATTCAAGGTCCTACTGTTGATGCTCTACAAGTATTTCCCGGAAGTAGGCAGCACGTGCCCTTACGGTGACAGGACCGCAAAACATTTCACCTGCTCGGCTCCTTATTGGCTGCCAGGGCTGATGCGGCTCCGCACCGGCTCTAACTAAGGACTCATGAGGGGCACACTATGCCTGGCGCATGGCAGGCAGCATGGGGCGGATAATAATAAAGAGTGAATCATGGGAGTCCAGGGCCCCTGTGTGTAGCTGATATTGGCTTTAGTATAACCCAATGCTGATTCCACACCGGTATTAAAGGGGGTTTCCAGGGAAAGATAAAGCCATACCTGCTGTCTGTCCCTGCATTAAAATAACAAACACACTCATACAGTTAGGACAATACAGAGGGAGCGTTACAGACTCCAGTATCAGGTCCACAGCATATTACACACCACAGTATCAGGTCCACAGCATATTACACACCCCAGTATCAGGTCCCCAGCATATTACACACCCCAGTATCAGGTCCACAGCATATTACACACCCCAGTATCAGGTCCCCAGCATATTACACACCTCAGTATCAGGTCCCCAGCATATTACAGATCCCAGTATCAGGCCCCCAGTACATTACAGACCCCAGTATGAGGCCCCCAGCATATTACACACCCCAGTATCAGGTCCCCAGCATATTACAGATCCCAGTATCAGACCCCCAGTACATTACAGACCCCAGTATGAGGCCCCCAGCATATTACACACCCCAGTATCAGGTCCCCAGCATATTACACACCCCAGTATCAGGCCCCCAGTGCATTACAGACCACAGTATCAGGTCCCCAGCATATTACAGATCCCAGTATCAGGCCCCCAGTACATTACAGACCCCAGTATCAGGTCCCCAGCATATTACACTCCACAGTATCAGGTCCCCAGTATATTACACACCACAGTATCAGGTCCCCAGTATATTTCACACCCCAGTATCAGGCCCCCAGTACATTACAGACCCCAGTATGAGGCCCCCAGCATATTACAGACCCCAGTATCAGGTCCCCAGCATATTACAGACCCCAGTATCAGGCCCCCAGTACATTACAGACCCCAGTATCAGGCCCCCAGCATATTACAGATCCCAGTATCAGGCCCCCAGAACATTACAGACCCCAGTATCAGGTCCCCAGCATATTATAGACCCCAGTATCAGGTCCCCAGCACATTACAGACCCCAGTATCAGGCCCCCAGCATATTACAGATCCCAGTATCAGGCCCCCAGTACATTACAGACCCCAGTATCAGGTCCCCAGCATATTACACACCCCAGTATCAGGTCCCCAGCATATTACACACCCCAGTATCAGGCCCCCAGTACATTACATACCCCAGTATGAGGCCCCCAGCATATTACAGACCCCAGTATCAGGTCCCCAGCATATTACAGACCCCAGTATCAGGCCCCTAGTACATTACAGACCCCAGTATCAGGCCTCTAGCATATTACAGATCCCAGTATCAGGCCCCTAGAACATTACAAACCCCAGTATCAGGTCCCCAGCATATTATAGACCCCAGTATCAGGTCCTCAGCACATTACAGACCCCAGTATCAGGCCCCCAGCATATTACAGACCCCAGTATCAGGCCCCCTGTACATTACAGACCCCAGTATCAGGTCCCCAGCATATTACACACCCCAGTATCAGGTCCCCAGCATATTACACACCCCAGTATCAGGCCCCCAGTACATTATAGACCCCAGTATGAGGCCCCCAGCATATTACAGACCCCAGTATCAGGTCCCCAGCATATTACAGACCCCAGTATCAGGCCCCCAGTACATTACAGACCCCAGTATCAGGCCTCCAGCATATTACAGATCCCAGTATCAGGCCCCTAGAACATTACAGGCCCCAGTATCAGGTCCCCAGCATATTATAGACCCCAGTATCAGGTCCCCAGCACATTACAGACCCCAGTATCAGGCCCCCAGCATATTACAGACCCCAGTATCAGGTCCCCAGCACATTACAGACCCCAGTATAAGGCCTCCAGCATATAACAGACCCCAGTATCAGGCCCCCAGCATATTACAGACCCCAGTATTAGGCCCCCAGCCCATTACACACCCCAGTATCAGGCCTCCTAGCATATTACAGACCCCAGTATCAGGCCTCCCAGCATATTACAGACCCCATTATCAGGTCCCCAGCATATTACAGACCCTAGTATCATGCCCCCAGTACATTACAGACCCCAGTATCAGGCACCCAGCATATTACAGACCCCAGTAACAGGCCCCCAGCACATTACAGGCCCCCAGCATATTACAGACCCTAGTATCAGGCCCCCAGCACATTACAGGCCCCCAGCATATTACAGACCCCAGTATTGGCCCCCAGCACATTACAGACCCCAGCATCAGCATCTCTATATAAACTCCCCATCTGTATTGCTCCACACTATAACTTTGCCTATTATGTGCTCCTTTAGATCAGGTCCCATGGATTGTGTCCACATCCTAAATAGTACTTAAGATCCCTCTGCGTCCCTACACAGTAATAACCCCCCACCCCCACCACCACCGTTGCCACCATGTAGAGGACAGTGCCCCTCTGTGGCCCAATATAGTACTTAGGCCCCTCTGTGACTCTCATATAGTACTTAGGTCTTTCTGTCCTACTCTCCACTGTAGGTAGCCTGCCTGAAGGTATCCCCCAGTATGTTGTTTTCTTCATGTAGGCTTTCCCTTAGGGTAATCCCCTCCCCAGTAGGCATCACCTGAAGGTAATCCTATTGGCACTTAGCTCCCATAATATGTAATGTAGTTGAGACTCCCCTGTAGACATCCCCCTGTAAGCCCCCTCCCACCATATTAGGCATCTCCCCTGCGAGTTAACCCTCCCACCACCTCCCAACCATGTAGGCACCCCCCCCCCCCCATGTGTAATTTTAAAAAAACATACGCACCTGCCTGCAGCGCTGCCCTAGTAACTCATTTCCCCACTGTGTATGTGTGACGTCACTCATGCGCCGGGAGGAAAGAGCGCTCTCTTGTGGCTGGAGGCAAAATACTGCCCGCAGCCACAAGAGGTAATGTCAGAGAGGGGAATCAATGGTTCCTCCCTCTGTCCGTGCACTATTTAACTATAAGCACTCATGGGGATGGGGTACATAATGTACGCTATCAGCACCAAAAACCACAGTGAGCACAACAAACCTCTTCAGTAGTGCTGGACACCACAGTGCTGCCCGAAATAGCTCAAAATATCACAAGAGTACAGCACAGAAACAAATACCACTGTGCAAAGCAGACCTAGAGGGGTCTGATAAATACTATAAAGTATATCAGTTGTATCTTTAATACATTGGGGTGGTCTTTAAAAGGACATTTAGGTTAGTAAGAGACTTACCAGGCTTAGAAAACCATGGCCACTTTCTTCCAGAAACAGCTTTTTTAAAAAGCTTTTTTTAAATAAATTTTTAATAGACTTTTGCAGTCCTTCTATGAGCAAAACCATGATTGCTTATAGGGTTAAATGCAGGACTGCATTGATTCATCTTGATTTCTGCACTGTAGCAATCACGATCCACAGCAGCATCAAGCAGAGGTCTCCGCTACCTCCTCAGCCGATCATCTCCCCGTCATCACATCGCGGGGAGCCACCAGTGACAGGTATTTCTACTGTTTAAATGCAGCTTTTAGAATTGACAGCAGCATTTTAACAGTTAAAATAGCTCGCTATTAGCCGCGGTCCTTAGCTGCTGATAGCCAGGAGCCACTCAGTATCCAGTGGGCTTGCGTTGTGAGCCCTCTCAATGCTGCCTTACAGGTCGTGGTGTGGGAAGGGGTTAAAGTGAATAGAGCTTAATTGTAATATCGCAAACAATCTAAGGACAGGTGAAGTGCTGTTTTTGCAAGAAAGTAGATGTGTTTTTTGGATTGTGATGCAGTGGAAGTTCCAGCGCTGGGATTCATACCCAGCCAAGAACAATACCTCCTTAGCCATAAACTCTCATGAGGAACCGTGAGGCTACAACCCTAGGTAATGGCTGAGAATGAGGACAGACAGCTGCCCAATGCCCATGACATCCGAATCAATATAACTATTACCACTTAAAGGGGTTTTCCCATCCCAAGTTATACTTGTAGGGCTCATCAAGATAACTATTTCTGCAAATACATTCATTTAGCAATTTTCTCTTTTCATGATATGCTGCTATTTTCCTCCCATTGTTAACAGCTCGTTGTCTAAGTAACCGACCACAACTCTGCTCCAGAAACAGTGGTAACTGGTGGAAATATAGCTTCCGTAAACATATTTTTATAAATTATACTATGTGAAATTATATTACATCTCTATTAGAGATGGGCAAGTAGTGAACTATTCGAAAATTTTCAAATTTGATTCGAGTAGACTGTGATACTAGAAAGCCAGATTTAAAGCAAAAGAAACATTTTAATGCACCCCTTTAAATCACATTGCCTATGACAACTACAGATGGCATAGGAAAGGGGGAAATCAAACAGCACCCACCGCTAACTGTCATTGTGTGTTTGTGTGTGATAGAGATGAGCGAACCTGACGGATTTCTGGTTTGTACGAACCAGAAATCTCGGCATCTGACTCCAGCTGTCTGCCGGCTCCTTGCAGTGGGTGGATACAGCCTAAGGAACGCCTGGAAAACTGGGATACAGCCTATGGCATAGGCTGTATCCCAGTTTTCTAGGCGTTCCTTGCGCTGTATCCACCCGCTGCACAGAGCCGGAAGACAGCGGGAGTCAGACGCCGAGATTTCTGGTTCGTACGAACCAGAAATCCGGCAGGTTCGCTCATCTCTAGTGTGTGATGTGGTCAGATACGTTCTACACATAAAGGGGTGTGGTTCTCATGAAAACCATGTAAAAACTGAAATTGAGGCCCGTCGGTGAAATGAGTCCTCCAAAAATCCTGGGAGTTACAGGAAAACTGATAACAATACAGTCTTCTTAAGAGATTCTGGAAATTGAATATTCACACTTGAAGATCCTTTAAAGAGTATCTAGGAGAAGGCAAAGTTAAATTGAATTTGATGGGAAAACCACCCACTATTATCGCCTCTACCGACCTGATTGATCCTGCCTGCTAAACAGTCACTTCTTCCACCTAAAAGCATATTGAAAGAAAATTAGCAGGCCCTTGAAGTGAGTCCTCCAAAAATTGATTTTGTGGCCCTTGAGGTGAGGCCTCCAACATTCCCATTCGATTTGATTTAATTAAAAAAAATAAATAAAAGATTGAATTGAATTCAAGTTAATTTGAAATTGAAGATTAAAAAACAGCCACCAAAGTGACCTTTATCGGCCTGCCGCCTTCTGCCTTTGAAGCACCTACAAAATGAAAGGAAGGCAGAGGACACCGCCAACAAGTTTGTATCTAGATATAAAATGGTTTGAAATGGACAACACAAGAATACTACTAAAATAGCAAGAATCGGATTGAACGCTGAAATGCCAAGTTTTTGGCCCACACCCTGATGCAATTGTGCATGAGAGCCTAATTATTGTAGGTAGGGAAGCCAGAGGGCACCAAAATTATCAATACCAATTGGCATGAGCATTGACAAAAAATAAGTTAAGCCCTCCAAAATAGAGTTTAAGCCTTTGAGTTGAGGCCTCCAAAAATGGAGTTAGACAAGTTATAATTAAAACATTCAAAAAAATTGATTTTGATGCTGTAGAGGTTTGCCCTTTAAAAAGTTATTTTGATGCTCTTGAGGTGAGCTCTCCAAAAATGGTGTTAGACAAGTTAGAATTGAGACCTTCCAAAAATTGATTATGATGCCGTTGAGGTGAGCCCTCTAAAAATTTATCTAGATGCCCTTGAGTTGAGCCATCCAAAAATGTAGTTTGACGAGGTAAGCCCAACAAACATTACTTTTTAGGCCCTAGAGCTGAGCCCTACAAACAGTGATTTGTAGGGCTTGAGGTGAGCCCCTGAAAAAATTATGAACATGGCCCTTCAGGTGAGCCTTAAGGCTGGGTTCACACTACGTATATTTTAGTCAGTATTGTGGTCCTCATATTGCAACCAAAACCAGGAGTGGATTAAAAACACAGAAAGGATCTGTTCACACAATGTTGAAATTGAGTGGATGGCAGCCATTTAATGGCAAATATTTGCTGTTATTTTTAAAAAACGGCTGTTGTAGTGAAATAATGGCAGTTATTTACTGTTATATGGCGGCCATCCACTCAATTTCAACATTGTGTGAACAGATCTTTTCTGTGTTTTTAATCCACTCCTGGTTTTGGTTGCAATATGAGCACCACAATACTGACTGAAATATACGTAGTGTGAACCCAGCCTTATGCTGTTTTTTTTTTTAAATGGCCCATTTCTACGGTGGATGAGGAGGAGGAGAAAATGAGCTGAAGCAGACACATGGCGCTTTACTTTTGGCTGCTTTTCACTGGTAGAAAAGCAAAGACTGGGTCAATCCAGTGGCTGTTTATTTTTATGAGCGTCAACCGGTCAGCACTGTCAATTGACAGGCGGCTGCGCTTGTCTGTGATGATGCCCTTGGCTGCGCTTAACACTTTTTCTGACAGGAACAGTTCCAGCCACGTGTCCAACTTGGACACGCAATAGGTGTAGGGTGTCGAGGGATCGCGGAGGACAGGGTTGCTATCGGCCAGGAACTCCCGCAACATCCGCCGATACTTGTCCCTCCTGCTCATAATAGGACCCGCAGTGATGGAAGTTTTGGAAGGGGGTACAATGAATGTGTCCCACACCTTTGAGAGTGTCCCCCTGGTGGCTGTGGACTTGATGGATGTTGTCAGGCTCTGGGAGTAACTCTCTCTGCCGCCAGCAATGGTAGGTGGAAATATTTCCATCATGTTCTGCAAGATTACTTTATGGTATTCCTGAAATCGATGGCTCCTCTCCTCCACCGGAATAAAAGAGGACACCTTATCTTTATAACAAGGGTTGAGGATTGCGAACATTCAATAATGTGGACAATGCGTTTGTCCTGGGAAAAGCAGTCCAGCATCATGTCAGCCATGTGTGCCAGGCTCTGAATAGGCTTGACATCACTGTATTAAATCTGGCCCGCCTGACGTTGCAGCGGATTAAAATATGGGTGGTCTGGACAGCCGCTTGGACTGGCTACTTTATAAGAGACTATTTGGAGGGCTGGCTACTATATAAGAGACTATTTGGAGGACTGGCTTCTACATAAAAGACTGTTGGACTGAGGGCTGGCTACTTTATAAGACTATTGGAGAGAGCTGGCTATTATATAAAACTATGGGGGAGGGCTGGCTACTATATAAGAGACTATTTAAGGGACTGGCTTTATATAAAAGACTATTGGGAGGACTGGCTACTATGTAAGAGACTATTTGGAGGGCTGGCTACTATATAAGACACTATTGGGAAGGGCAGGCTTCTACATAAGAGACTATTGGGAGATCTGGCTACTTTCTAAGATTATTGGAGAGAGCTGGCTATTATATAAAACTATGGGAGAGGGGTTGTATTGTATAAGAGACTATTTTAGGGACTGGCTTCTATATAAGACACTATTGGGGAGAGCTGGCTACTATATAAGAGACTATTGGGAGGGCTGGGTACTATATTGGGCACTAGTGGAAAGGCTGGCTGCTATGTGGGGCTCTAATAGTGGGCCTGGCTAGTATGTGGGGCACTATGGGGGGGGGGGCTACTACTAGAAATGAGCGAACCGGCCGAGTTTCAGGTTCGTATGAACCTGAACTCTCAGCTTCTGATTCCCGCTGTCTGCCCCCTCCATGAAGAGGGTGGATACAGCCTGAGGACCCCCTAGAAAACTAGGATACAGCCTATGGCTTTGACTGTATCCCAGTCTTCCAGGTGGTCCTCAGGCTGTATTCACCCTCTGGACGGAGGCTGCAGACAGCGGGAATCAGAAGCCGAGAGTTCAGGTTCATACGAACCTGAACCTCGGCCGGTTCGCTCATCTCTAGCTACTACATGGGGCACAATTATGGGATTACCTACTGCTTGAGGGATATAATGGGTAACTACCATGTGGGGACATTTACTTTAGGAAAGGCAGTGCCGCACTCTACATTAAATATTAAGGTTGGCCCGCAACTTTCTCCAATTTTTTAATTTTGGCCCGCTGTGTATTTGAGTTTGACACCCCTGCTCTACGGGATCTTTTTGTAGTGGGGAACTTTTTAACTAAGGTGTAGTGTGGTCCCGCTATGTAATATATTACAGGTTATTACTGGCCTTTGCATTCTGCCAGTTCTTTATCACTTCATTAATTCTGTTAATCTGTGAAAAAGAGAGTTCAGTGCTGGTTCTGTGTGATTTACTTTTAGTTTATTAACTATAGAAAAAGACTCAACAAAAACAAACAGAAGAAATGGGCCATAGAATAAGGGCGCTATTACACGGGACGATTATCATGCGGAAAATCGTTATATTGTTCGAATTTAAACGATAACCGTCCTATGTAATTGCAGGCAACGATTGAAAAATCGTTTGTGTGTCGTTGATCGTTGACCCTAAAATCATTGTTAATCGTTCTCTGTAATTTCACATTCGTTCACTAATCATTCAGTGTAATTCCAAATTGTTCTTTCTTTTGCTGGGATCAGATGGAGTAAACAATCGTAATAATAATTGTAACTAACGACTATCGTTCTGTGTAATATGGTGAACGGTTTCAAGTAAACGATAAACAATCTTGTTTTTGATCGTTTATCGTTAATTGTTTATCATTAAAAATCAAATAATCTAATAGGTCCCTAAGGTTAGTTGTATGCTATAGTGTTAGCATCATACTAAACTACATACTCCGATAGTGGTAACATCATACTAGACTACATACTCCGATAGTGGTAACATCATACTAGACTACATACTCCTATAGTGGTAACATCATACTAGACTACATACTCGGATAGTGGTAACATCATACTAAACTACATACTCCTATAGTGGTAACATCATACTAAACTACATACTCCTATAGTGGAAACATCATACTAAACTACATACTCCTATAGTGGTAACATCATACTAAACTACATACTCCGATAGTGGTAACATCATACTAAACTACATACTCCTATAGTGGTAACATCATACTAAACTACATACTCCTATAGTGCTAACATCATACAAACTACATACTCCTATAGTGGTAACATCATACTAAACTACATACTCCTATAGTAGAAACATCATAGTAAACTACATACTCCTATAGTGGTAACATCATACTAAACTACATACTCCTATAGTGGTAACATCATACTAGACTACATACTCCTATACTGGTAACATCATACTAAATTACATACTCCTATACTGGTAACATCATACTAAACTACATACTCCGATAGTGGTAACATCATACTAGACTACATACTCCTATACTGGTAACATCATAATAAACTACATACTCCTATACTGGTAACATCATAATAAACTACATACTCCTATAGTGGTAACATCATACTAGACTACATACTCCGATAGTGGTAACATCATACTAAACTACATACTCCTATAGTGGTAACATCATACTAAACTACATACTCCTATAGTGGTAACATCATACTAAACTACATACTCCGATAGTGGTAACATCATACTAAACTACATACTCCGATAGTGGTAACATCATACTAAACTACATACTCCTATAGTGGTAACATCATACTAAACTACATACTCCTATAGTGGTAACATCATACTAAACTACATACTCCTATAGTGGTAACATCATACTAAACTACATACTCCGATAGTGGTAACATCATACTAAACTACATACTCTTATAGTGGTAACATCATACTAAACTACATACTCCTATAGTAGTAACATCATACTAAACTACATAATCCTATAGTGGTAACATCATACTAGACTACATACTCCTATACTGGTAACATCATAATAAACTACATACTCCTATAGTGGTAACATCATACTAGACTACATACTCCGATAGTGGTAACATCATACTAGACTACATACTCCGATAGTGGTAACATCATACTAGACTACATACTCCGATAGTGGTAACATCATACTAGACTACATACTCCTATACTGGTAACATCATAATAAACTACATACTCCTATAGTGGTAACATCATACTAGACTACATACTCCTATAGTGGAAACATCATACTAAACTACATACTCCTATAGTGGTAACATCATACTAAACTACATACTCCGATAGTGGTAACATCATACTAAACTACATACTCCGATAGTGGTAACATCATACTAGACTACATACTCCGATAGTGGTAACATCATACTAGACTACATACTCCTATACTGGTAACATCATAATAAACTACATACTCCTATAGTGGTAACATCATACTATACTACATACTCCTATAGTGGTAACATCATACTAAAAATTTCCCCACAGTCTCAGACATACGCTACCTGTAAGGTCAGACTTTTTGTGTTGCCCATTATGTACCGTATAAACACTTTGCTTCCATAAAGCTGTATGAGGACTATTTATTTATTATTATTATTATTATTATTATTATTATTATTATTATTATTTTTTCATTTTTGTCTTTTTGAGGTACATGTGACTTTTTAATGTAGAATAAACAGGACAAATTTATTATCTGGGATTGTACAGTTATGGCAATTTTTTGTACTTTCATTATTGTATGTTTTCAGCACACAAACATTTAAAAATGTGTTTGTTTTTGTCAGATGAATAATACTTTTTTTATTTCCCTACCCACATAGCTGTGTAACAAGTAGTTTTCATTAGTACAACAGACAAGTTTTTGATTGTTTTAAATTTTTTAATTGCTTCTGTTTTTGGAGAGGCATTTTGTTTTTAAAGGGTTATTCCACTCAAGTAAAATATATGTTAAATCATCCCCCCTCCTGGAGACAATTTGCTCCGTATTTGTTATTATTACTCAGTCTCCTTCCCCCAGTTCTGATTCTGCTGCTTTCTACTGAATACACAGAAAACTGTGTGTGAGCATTTCTCTCTGTCTCCCCCTCCCTTTTGTGACGGCTCATGTAAACAGTGTCCCTAGCAGGCTTTTTCTGCACTCTGTGATGCCGGGAGGGTTAATCTGAGGTCAAGTTGCTGGTGACCTCACTGTGAATAACCCTCCTAGCATTACAGAGTGCAGCAACAGACTGCCAGGGACAATGTTTACATGAGCCGTCACAAAGAGGAGGGGGAGACAGAGAGAAACGCTCACACACAGTTTTATTTGTCTTCAGCAGAAAGCAGCAGCTCAGAACTGGGGGAAGAAGACTAAAAACATAATAACCAGTGGGGAGGGGGGGGGGGGTGATTCAACATGTATTTAACCTGAGCGGAATACCCATTTAGGCTAAGATCACACGCTGTATAAACAACAGCGTTCCATGAGAACGGCCATTGTTTAACGTTACCTACGGCCATACTTAATGATCCTGATCATTAATTTCCGCTGTAGGTAATTTGTAGGCAATGGCCATTCATGTGGAATAGCCCTTGTTTATACAGTAAGTGAACATAGCCTCATGGTGTAGCATAAATTATGTGATATTTTTATAGTTTGGCTTATTAAAAATGCAGAAATACAAATCATGACTAGTGTATTGTTTTTTTTTTAACAACTGTTTAAATATATTTTATAAGGTAAAAACTTTACAGTTTATTTAGCTATTTAGGGGATTTAAAATGTTACTGTTAATTGACGTTACATCACATTACATTACATGACGTTACATTATAGCCATATATATACCAGCCAGACCAATGCTTTTAGAGCAGAGTGTTGGACAGTAACCTAGACAACGAGATGTCAACAATGAAAGGAAAATAGCAGCATATCAAGAGAAGAAGGCAAGTTTGCTAAATGATTGTCTATGCAAAGATATTCAGCGTGACAACCCCTACAGGTATAACTACGTTATGAGATGGGAGTACCCTTTTAATGCATTAAAGAGCGCCATGTATTCTCTCTTTGGTCCCATGATTGGTTCACTGCAGTGTTAAATGTCGGGTATCACATTTGGCACGCTTTATTATTGTTAGGTAACCAATCTGTAATTATAATTCAGGCCAAAGAGGCAACAATATGTTACACTCCTAGGTGTTAGTTTTATTTGTAACTGGTGATTTATGATTGACTAAATGTGTGGATTTTAAAAGCTGCTATTTCACCACAGTGTTATACATCGCTGCACTCAGGAAAGCTTACATTTGTATACATCAGAAGCCTATCTCTTTAGAACTGAAGTATTTTAAAGGGGTTATCCAGCCAAAATCTTTTTCTTTCAAATCAACTGATATCAGAAAGTTATATAGATTTGTAATGTACTTCTATTAAAAAAATCTCAAGTCTTCCCATACTTGTCAGCTGCTGTATGTCCTGCAGGAAGTGGTGTTTTATTTTCAGTCTGAGACAGTGCTCTCTGCTGACCTCTCTGGCTGAGACAGGAACTCTGTTTCCGTTTTCTATGTATCCCCATAGAAATCCCAGTTCTGTGTCACGTGATCAGTCTGGCTCTGCCTACGTATGTCTATGAAGCCCGATTGAAATCATAGGACACATAGCAGGGAACGGGCTAACTGCAGCGTGGTCCTCTCCCCGCTCATTCTCCTGAACGATATGGGTCTGAACACTCAGACCCGGACCAATCAAACCTTTTGACATGTCTCTATGGCATACAACCATACAACATGCAAAACGTTCAACAACAACCTACAGGTGTAAGCCCTTACCGTACATACTCCCCCCGGTGTACACACAATAAAAACCTGCTCTATAGACATTAAAAAATGAAAGTCTTAGCAAACTATTTGATCAAACAAAGTGTACCATGTCGCCATGTTAAGGTGTCCTCAGAGACATGGTCCCTACTCTAGCATTTTCACACTACAATGGCCTCTCCTGGGCTAAATAAGCCTACAACTGGTCAGAAAGGATCCAAATAGATAGCACCCTTGGGACATTGCTTTTTTGTATTATATCTCTATGACATGTTATAAGTTTTTCAAAACAACAGCGACACTTTACATAATAAGAACGAAATCTTGTTTTCAGAACATCCATGAATTACCTGGAGTCAAAGGCAGCTATGTGATGTGCATGTGTTCCTAGGAAAGATCAGAAGTAAGGTGAGAAAGTATTACTTTACTGAAAGAGTAGTATATACCTGGAGCAAACTTCCAGCAGATGTGGTTGGTAAATCTACAATAACTGAATGTAACCTGCCTGAGATAAACCTATATCCATCCTAAGATAATAAGAAAGAAAATACTAAAAGGGCGGACTAGATGGATCAGGGGGTCTTTTTCTGCCAACAATCTTCTATGTTTCTGTGTAAAACTATAATTCCCATCATGGCTGGACAGCCAAAGCTTTGAGTGCCCAGACACAATAGGAACTGTAGTTTTACAACAGCTGGAAGGCCCGTGGTTCCCTATCCCAACTGTATAGAATACTTTTCTTTCATCTCTTATGCAAAAAAGGGGTCATTCACACACTCCGTAACCCACGGACCCTATGGAGCATGAAACTGTGCAGTGGACTCACAGACCATATTGATACATGATGCCAGAGGAGCCGAAAGTGTCTACAATATTCGGAGGCTGTACAGTCCTGTGAAGATTTAAACACTTTCGTCTCACCCAACATCACATTGATACATGATGCCGGGAGATCTGCGAGTCCACTGTGCAGCTTCATACTCCATTGGGTCCATGGATTACTGAGTGTGTAAATGACCCTGTCTCGTTGGGTTCACTAATGTATTATTAAGATACCGTCAGGTATACACTGTAAGGCTATGTTCACACAACGTATATTTTCGTAAAACCACAGCTGTTGTACAATGCCTGTGATTATTATGAAATTATATGCTACCTTGCCATCTATGGGATCCCGGCCGGAGCGTATACACATAAGGGGACATTTATTAAGTCCGACGTTTTTTACGCAGGACTTAAAAATGTCCCCGCATCTCCGGCGGTACGGAGATTTATGTAGAGGCGGACTGCCTCTTCATTGAAGAGCGGCCGTAGAAAACCCTATCAGTGCACACTATGAAGTGCGAGGCTCCGTCCGCACGCTCCGTAGTGTGCTGTGGGGAGTTCTGATGCGCATCAGAAATCTGTGGCGCTAAAGATCATCCGGATGGTACTGCAGTTCCGGCCTGGGATAATCTTTTCAGAGACCGGCCGTTCTGTGACCTGGAACAGAACGGACAGTCTCAAACGTTGTGTGAACATAGCCTAAAAAGGTTATCCAGTCTTAGTTCCATTGAAGTAAATGGAGCTGAAATGCAATACCACACACAGCCTGAGGACAGGGGTGGCGCTGTGTTCGCAAGAAAGTAGGTGTGCTTCTTTTAATCCTTGATAACCCCTTTAAGGAACTGCTATTTATGCGTTTCTCTAATACACTAGAGCCTGTTTACCACTAATACAGCCGCTACAGTGGAAGAGTCCTCAGGCCACAAAAGGGTTAATCTACTGGCTTGGCTAGACTACTTTTCATGCCTGGAAAAGTGCCGCCCTTCAATCATTGTGGACGGTAAAAGTAAAGCCCTAGGTTATGGAGATATAATACACCAGACCAGTGCCATAACAGATCTGTATGAAATGAAGGTGGGGCACTGGATTGATTTCAGCAGCCAATCAGTGCACAGCTAGCATGTTCCAGGCTGGAGACTTCCAGGGCAGCCAATCAGAGCACAGATTGTATGGGAGGTCGTGCAGGCACCATGTAAATAGGCTGGGTTGGGAAACTCTGCTGCTAGTCTAGCACTGGCCGGATCCTTTCTGCAATCTGTAGTCATAACACGTTACAGGCGAACATGACTGAGCCAAAGGAAGGGAGTATTGTGATTATTGGAAGGTAACGTGGATACAGCATACTGCTCCTGCCTGCACTTAGCTTACATTTAAAGGGTTTGCATAGTTTATAGCAAACGTAGTACATTTATGTCTTTTATTATCGGCTGTAGAAATGTAAATTGTTAACCAGACATGCTGAGATTTGTAGTACTACAGGAGCGGTAACGTAAGAGACTACCTATACTCAGTGCGGGATAACCTGATATTAGATACAACACAGGAATCAGGATTAAAAAAATGATAGAAATAGAAATGTAATTTTTTATATAACTTATATATTATAATATTTTATATTTATTTCGGCTTTATGGATAATTATTTTTCGCACAAGAATTTTTGATTCTGAACTTTTTCAAAGATTCTGATATTTTGAACTTCTATGTGAAGTTCAATTTATGAGAGTTTTCTAACTTCTTGTTAGTTCGGAGGTTGATGTTTTTAAAATTGCTCCCATCCCCCCCACCTCGAAAAACAGGAAACAAAGAGCTGACACTGGATAACCTCCTATACACGTCTGTGTCTTTCCATACAGAAGGGCTGTGGAAATACATCCTCTGGTTTCTTGCTATTCAGCAGAATGACATAACCAGGCAGAGATTAGGAACTTGCCAATAGCCAAGGCTGTGTTCACACACATTGCAGTAATGTTGCGGTACCTTCAGAGTTTTGCGCTGATACAACACTACCGCTATGGAACTGTAGTGTGTGAACACAGCCTAACAATCCCTTGATGGATAATGTTTATTTTATTGGCTCCTTTATGTGAGCGATACCATGTTAAAGGGGTATCCCTATCTTAAATAACATAGTTATACTTTTAGGACACATCAAGTAAAATATTTTTGTACATACGTTCATTCAGCAAACTGGTCTCCTTCTGATATGTGACTCTTTCTCTTGTTGCCAACTCGATGTCTAGGTTACCGACCACCACTCTGCTCTGAAAGCAGTGGTGTATATACAGCTATAGTATACATATTTATATATTATACAGTATATATACACCAGCAATACCATTTCTTTTAGAGCAGAGTGTTGGTCGGTAACCAAGACAACAAGCTGAGGGAGAGAAAGCAGCATATCAAGAGGAGACAACTTTGCTAAATGAATTTGTTTGCAAATATATTTTACTTGCCGTGCCCTACGGGTATAACTCTATTAGCTGAGATCGGAATACTTTTTTAGGGTGCCTTCACACCTACCGACTCGCAGGTTTAATAACGCTGCGAGTCGGCTAGGTCCTGGCAGATCACAGTGTGTTGCCCTGCCGCAGCCACTGATTGGCCGGATGGGAGAGCAGGACGTCGGGACCCCGTGGAGCGAGGACAGGTAATGTATACAGAGCGGGAGGCGGGCGGCAGCGGAAGGGGTTAAGCGGCCGGCAGATTTACATACACGCAGCGGTCGTTCAGACCACTGCGTGTATGTAATGACAGTGATCTGCCAGGACCTAGCCGACTTGCAGCGTTTTTAACGCTGCGAGTCGGTAGTTGTGAAGGACCCTCAAATATACGTAGTGTGAACATAGCCTAAGGCTGCAAAAGTCCCGAAACAGTTCCAACTAGAGATGAGCGAACCTGCTGAAAGTTTGAGTTCGCATGAACCCCGAATTATTGGCATTTGAATCCCACTACATGGAAAAGGTGGATGGAGCCTGAGGACTGCATCCACCTTCTCCATACAGAGAGATTCAAATGCTGATCGTACAGGTTCATGCAAACTCGATCCTTTGGCAGGTTTGCTAATCTCTAAACCCAACACAGTACCCATAACAGGGCCGTATTCCCAGCTGCTGCTGCTCTAGGCACTACACCTGCAGACGCCCCATCTTCACTCACCAATTAGCATCATGATTTTCTAGTTTCTGAACATCATATTGATATCTGATCAGTCTTAGGCCGTGTTCCCACATTTACCGTACGTCACCACATGCAGCCGAAACCAGATCCTCATGCGGTAACCAGTAGGTGTATGCCCAAAACTGCTGTGACTGGTTAACACCGTTATACCAGACCTGACCAATACCGCCATACTGTAATAGAATAACACCACCATACCAGCCCCCCCCCCCCCCCCCCCCAAAAAAAAAAAAAGACACCAGATTTACTGGTAAGTCTAAACGGGACTTAGGAGACTGGAAAAAAAAGTTGTTTCCTTCCCCCTGCTTCCTGGCGCTGCCCTCGTGAAAGGTGCTGCCCTAGGCACCGGACCACGGGTGCCTAGTGGTAAATACGGCCCTGACCATAACACAGCACCCTGTGACTGCTATCAGCAAGGAAGCTTAGTAGTTTGATTTAGACGCCACTTCCTTATCATACTACACCTACTACTTGTAAGTAATAACTATATCAGGTAATTAGTATTTGTATAGTGTACTGTATATTGTGTTATTTACGAGAAGCAGTATTATATGTGGCCGTTCAAGTTGTTACACTAATGTAACCAAATCAAAATCTATGCAAAAGACCTAAATGCATACTATGGGGGAAATAAATCAGGGCTATGCTAGATGCATACCCAGCAAAAAGTCACACCTTTTTGCACTAATTTGTGCATTTTTGTCAGGTCTTTGCCTGGCTTGGTAGGGGGTGAAGCATGACGCCAAGGGGGATCTTAGAGCTTTTAGTAAAGGTACTGGGTAGCTCACAAGCACCTAGATGTATGTAGGGGTACGCTTCTCTACGGCCAACTGTTCCTAATAAAGCCAACTCAATTGGGTTCAGCATACAAAATGTAGCCTAATAGGGGTTTCGTCTGGTCCATCTTGAAGCATATATAGGGGATTTTCTTCTTGCACTGTTTTCTTAAAGTGACTCTGTACCCACAATCTGACCCCCCCAAACCACTTGTACCTTCGGATAGCTGCCTTTAATCCAAGATCTGTCCTGGGGTCCGTTCGGCAGGTAATGCAGTTATTGTCATAAAAACAACTTTTAATCCAGCAGCGCTGTGTCTAACGGCCGGGGCTTACATTTGTATATGCATTAGGCTGGCACAACCTCTCTGTCCTTCCTCCCCACCCTCATCATTAGGAATGCTCCAGGCAGATTGCTTCCTATTCCCCACCTGTGTGTATAATGAACATGGGCTGGATCGTTAATACACCTGTGCAAAGCTCAAACAGCAGTAAATGTTCCTGGATCATTCCCATTGATAAGGAGGGTGGAGAGGATGGAAGGAGAGGTTGTGCCAGCCTAATGCATATAAAAATGTAAGCCCGGCCGTTAGACACAGCGCTGCAGGATTAAAAGTTGTTTTTATGACAATAACTGCATCACCTGCCGAACGGACCCCAGGACAGATCTTGGATTAAAAGCAGCTATTGGAAGGTACAAGTGGTTTGGGGGGATAGATTGTGGGTACAGAGTCGCTTTAAAGGGATTGTCTGGGAACCAGAAGATGACTAAAGCCTTCTGCTCCCTGGCACTTACTTTCGGCTTTTCCAGGTCTCAGAAGTAAGCTTTCCGAGACATGGAGGGGCAGGCGCACATTCTGATCATGAAACGTTGGCAAAAGTACACCTCATTGCACTGTCCAGTAGCAACATGGTTGACAAGATGTTGGTGCAGGCTTACCATACTTTGGGGAAGTCTTATCCTAAATGTATGGCCCAAGGGGCTTGTTTTAAAGACCAGGTGAGAGAAGAGCCACCCTACAACCCCCAAAGAAATGGCACCTTAAGAGCACTGGAAGACTGAAAGACCAGACATTACAGAATTGCCATGGGTGTACAACAACAGCACTTTCTGCCACAGGTTACTCTCCCTTCTTGCTGATGTTTGGCAGAAATGGATGGAGTGCTATCAACATGATGATGTCAGCCCGCAGCAAGAGTGAAAAATGGTCACTGCAACCTGGATCCAGGCCTATTGAAGGAAAAGGCTAAAAAGCAGAGTTTACTCAACATGGAAAAACAACTCCTAGTCAGGGAAGGTACCAGTCCACAAGCGAAGCAAAAAACAAAACTAAAACGTCAATCCAAAAAAATAGCAAACCTAAACATCTTTACGTACTACTAGACCCAAGGAACATTGTTACTCAATCAAGGTAAGGGCCCTATTACACAGAAAGATTATTGTGCAAAAAAATCTTCAAATTGTTTGTATTTAAGCGATAATCTTTCAGTGTGTATGCAGGCAACTATCAAACGACTAATGGGAATTTGTTGAATGTCGGTAATCGCATCTTATGAGCTGACCATAAAGTCATTGTTAATTGTTTGCAAACCTTTAGGTGTATGTACACATGGTTGGTTCGTGTACTAGAGTGTACAAACGATTGTAATTGCAATCATAATTGCGATTGTAACTAACGACTATTGTTCCGCGCATTATAGCGAATGATTTCAGGATGTTTCCAAAAGCGTTTGCTAACGGTAATTGAAAGAAACCAAAAAATCGCCTTGTTTAATAGGACCCTTAGCCTGTTGACAATAGGAACAAGCACTGTGACCGGGAGTATGTAAAAGAAACATTCCAAAAAGCCATGGAGAAGCTCGTATAAAACCAAATCACTGGTATCAGGATAGTGAAAAATACTGTATTGACTTTTTTTTTTTTTTACCTATTCTTAATATTATCAGATGTATTATAACTGAGCATTGACTTTTCATTTTTTTTTTTACATAAAGGTTTCAGATGGAAAAAAAATATGTTCATTTTGTCCCCCACCAGCGGACAAGGTTGATAAACAGTAACTATCAGATTGTTTTCATTGTTGGTGTTCTTGCCCCGGCCTGGTGGACTTTAACGATAGATCAAAGTTTAAACGATTTGTACAATAAAGACTTCACTCAAGTGCTGGACACTTACTGAGCAAACATTGAGCAAGATCACTTTAAGGCTATGTTCACACTACGTATATTTCAGGCAGTATTTGGTCCCCATGTCAGGTCCTCATAGCAAACAAACCCAGGAGTGGATTGAAAACACAGAAAGGCTCTGTTCACATAATGTTGTAATTGAGTGGATGGCTGGCATTTTTTTTTTTAAATATTTGCTATTTTTTTTAAACAACGGCTGTTATATTGAAATAATGGCATTTATTTACCGTTATATGGCGGCCATCCACTCAATTTCTACATTGTGTGAACAGATCCTTTCTGTGTTTTTAATCCACTCCTGGTTTTGGTTGCTATGAGGACCTGACATGAGGACCAAATACAGCCTCAAATATACATAGTGTGAACCCAGCCTTAGTAAGTGTACTCACTGCACTTACTGACAGTAGTTCCCTTATAGAGATAACATCAGACTCCCCCTCCTCCAGGCTTTGCTGTCCTGCTTTGTGGTGATTCTGTCCATAAGATGGCCGACATGGAGGAGCATGTGACCATGCCCCACCTCCAGTGTCCACCACTGAGCCTGTATATGCCTGACATGAGGACCTAATACTGCCTGAAATATACGTAGTGTGAACTCAGCCTAATAATGTAAAGTGTGTTCATTTTGTACAATTCTGGTCATTCATGACCCAGATGATACTGCCCATTGGTTAAAGGGTAGTCAGCAAAATGGTAAAAAAATGGTATATGAGGGAAGTGAAAGTGCCATGGATTACAAGCATACTGTTATTTGTAATCCAAATCAGCCTTAAACCAAAGCAAATTTTCCCATAAAAAATCATTAAAATGCTGACAATTGGTTCCACACCCCCAACAATAATATTTTATTCTGAGTAACATGTAGAACAGATGAAACAAACATTTAGAAACAGCTGAATATGTGATATTATAAGTTACTGTACAGTATAGCAATCGGCCTCATTTTGCTCAAAAATGTTAGACTCATTATGTGGGAGTGTTCCTACGTATATGGTTATTGGGTAGGGGCTTAAAGGGGTGCTCTGGCGGGGGGGCACTTTTTTTGGGGGACCGGGGAGGAGGTGGCTGAAATAAAAGACGTCCACTAACCTCCCCGGTTCCAGCGGCGGGTCCCGCATCACGGCGCTCCGGTCCCCGGTTCCCGGCCGCTTCCGGGTGTCTGACGCGGGCCCGAGACGTGACGTCTCAGGTCCGCTCAGCCACTCAGTGAAGGAGGCGGGATCCGTTTGAAGTCCGCTCGGGCTTCATTGTTAATAGGGATAAAATATATAGTGCAAAAGATTTACCTTCATCTTCACCATAGGTCCGTGAGGAGGATATGTATAATTCCTGAGCATTATGTTAGCCTTGTCCACTTCTGTTCTTGGATTGTACTGAACGGTTTGTCTTTTTGTTTTATTTAAAGGGATTATCCAGCGCTACAAAAACATGGCCACTTTTCCCCCTTCTGTTGTCTCTAGATTGGGTGTGATTTTGAAACTCAGTTCTATTGAAGTAAATGGAGCTTAATTGCAAACCGCACCTGAACTGGAGACAACAGTAGGGGGAAAAGTGGCCATGTTTTTGTGGCGCTGGATAACCCCTTTAATTGCTATTGCCTTTGTTCTATAAAAGCCAGTGTTCTAACATATGGATAATCATGTATCTGTATATCCTATGTCTAACAAACCTGCTGTTTAAAATTCTGCTGTTTTGTTATGTAAATTTTTTTTTATAATAAAAATTCTTTGAAACGAAAAAATGGTAGACTTTTCTGTGACTGGTGGACAAACATGTGCGACTTTCTAAACTTTTTGTGCCAGTTTTCTGGTGTGGGCATTAATAAATTCCCCTCTTTGTGATTATTTTTAAGAAATCACCCCTCCAGATTACGCCATGTTATGCTGCGTTTACACGGAGCGATAATTCGTCCAATCGAACAATTATCGATTTCGAAATAACAATGTGTTTTTTATAACAATCAGCGTTTAGACGAATTTTTTAAGCGAACGACCATCGATGATTTGAGAACATGTTGAAAGATCAAAATGATTTCTCGCTCGACGCTTGATCGTTTGCTGTGTTTACACGAGCCCATTATCGCTCAAATGCGATCGGTATCACATGAAAGTTTGAACGATAATTGTTCCATGTAAACGCAGCATAAGGTCACAATGAAATGTCCACTGTCTGTGGATTTCCACATGTAGCTCCACCCCTAGTGCGCCCAACAGCCTAATTTACTTGTTTATTAAAGTGAAGATCTAGCAAAGATGGTGCTGAGGATAAAGGTAAGAAAATTGCCTTCATCCTCAGTTTCCTTTTAAAGAGACAAAGGGGGGAGGGGGGGGAATCAGGATTTATGGAGTATATAAAAATGCTTTTTTTTTCTTTTTTCTTTTTCAGTGGTCTCATTGGTCGCAGCTGGGCCATGGTGTTTGCGAGTGGTGGCTTTAAAGTTAGACTCTATGATATTGTGAAAGAGCAAGTTACCGCTGCACTGGAGGATATACGGTACGATACCTAAATATTACAGTAACAAGTAACAACAGTAACAAGGCTGCCAGATCTTCTTCTTTTTTTTTTTTTCCAGATTTTTTTAAATCATTCATCTTTTTAATCTGTTCATATGTTTTGATTGTAATTTCTTTATTATTTAATTTCATGTACATTATTATTATGAGGGAAAATCATCTTGTTTGAGCTGCTTAAAAGGGATTATCCAGGAGAAGAAAAAACACAGCTACTTTCTTGCAAAAAAACCCCTGTCCTCAGGTTGTGTGTGGTATTACAAATCAACTCTATTCCCTTCAATGAAACTAAGGGTCAATTTACACAGAAAGATTATCTGACAAATTATCTGCCAAAGATTTGAAACCAAAGCCAGGAATGGATTTGAAAAGAGGAGAAATCTCAGGCTTTCCTTTATGACCTCATCTATGTTTATAGTCTGTCCCTGGCTTTGGCTTCAAATCTTTGGCAGATAATCTGTCAGATAATCTTTCTGTGTAAATGGACCCTAGATAATCTTTCTGTGTAAATGGACCCTAAACTGCAATATCACAAACACCCTGAAGACAGGAGAGGTGCTGTTTCTGGAAGAAAGCAGACATGTTTTTTTCTAAACCTACATAATCTTTTAAACCTCTTAGGGCCCTATTCCACCGGACGATTATCGTTCAGATTATTGTTAAATCGTTCGAATCTAAACGATAATCGTTCGGTTGAAATGCAGTTAACGATTAACGACCGAACGAGAAATCGTTGATCGCTTTATAAGACCTGGACCTGTTTTAATCGTTGCGCGTTCGCAAATCGTTCGCATTGAATAAGACATCGTTCGGTCGTTCACAATAGATACGAACGCAATAGCGAATAAATAGCGAAGAAAAAACGATCACAATTACGATCATAAGTAACGATTATCGTTCCATGGAAATGAGTGAACGTTTTCAGGTCTTTCGCAATAGCGGTTGTTTGAGATCGTTAATCGTTAACGATTATGCAAACAATAATCGTCCGGTGGAATAGGGCCCTTACCTAATTAAAGTGACTCTGTACCCATAATCTGACCCCCCAAACCACTTGTACATTCGGATAGCTGCTTTTAATCCAAGATCTGTCCTGGGGTCCGTTCGGCAGGGGATGCAGTTATAGTGATAAAAACAACTTTGAATCCGGCAGCGCTGTGTCTAACAGCCGGGGTTTACATTTGTATATGCATTAGGCTGCCACAAACTCTCTGTCCTTCCTCCCCACCCTCCTCATCATTAGGAATACTCCAGGCAGATTGCTTCCTATTCCCCACCTGTGGCAGCACGACACATGGGCTGGATCGTTAATACACCTGTGCAAAGCTCAAACAGCAGTAAATGTTCCTGGAGCATTCCTAATGATGAGGCGGGCAGGAAGGAGGGAAGGAAAGGTTGTGCCAGCCTAATGCATATACAATTGTAAGCCCCGGCCGTTAGACACAGCGCTGCCGGATTAAAAGTTGTTTTTATGACAATAACTGCATCCCCTGCCGAACGGACCCCAGGACAGATCTTGGATTAAAAGCAGCTATCCGAAGGTACAAGTGGTTTGGGGGGGACAGATTGTGGGTACGTAGTCACTTTAAAGAGTTTCATCAATCCCATTCATGCAAGTGAACAGTGAGTTATCTATTAGTACATGTCATACACCTTGGATATTGGCTGCTGCCAGTATCTATGTAGGTGCCAGGACATGTCTGGCACACCTTACTGACAACGAACATATGCTTGCTCATAAACATAACACTGCAATGTGCTTTGCATTAAAATACCCTAAGGGTAGTTTTGTTCGATGGGAAAACTGAGGGGGCGATAATTAAAATTTAGTTTCTGAAAACATTTAACAAGACCTGTCAAAAGTTTTGATTGGTGGGATTCCAGGCTCTGAGACCCCACCGATCATGGAAAGTCTATGAGCAAGTAAGGAGAGATTGCACTCCGCCGAGCACTTCTTCCCCTTTCTTTTACCAATCGTTGGAGGTTTTACAACCTCTACCCTCGATTACCATAACTTCTGACATGTCTCTGTAACAAGTCAAACATTTTCTTCAAGTACCTTTGGCACAGTTAGGTGTAGACATTTAGAGGTAAAATGAACCCTTAAAGGGTTATTCATATCTTATATCCACAGCATATACCATGAGTCCCTGATAGGTATATGTCCCAGAGGTGGTACACTCATCTATCCCTCCGACCCTCTATCCTGCTTTGTCCATGCCATCCTGGTGGAGACTAAACAGAGGGCACAAATGGAAAGGTGGAGAAGGCTGAGCTCAGGGCTGGGACAAGGGATTTTGGTGCCTTAGGGAGGTGAGACAAATGCTGCCCCTTCCCCAATCCGTGTGTGACTTTGCATAACCCCCTCCCTTTGCTCCAGTTCCATTACACAAATCCCAAATAACGCTGGCTTCCCATCTGCAGCAGAGGCCCTGTTGGAAGCTTTGGTCGCAGGTTCTTTTCAGCTACTACAAGAGCCCCATCTATAGTGTCCCACACACTAATGGGGTCAACTTTAGGACTTCCTACCCCATTGTGCCCCCATACAATGAAATCCCCTTTTCTGCTTTCATAAATTTGTTGTCTTCTTTTGGGCCCCCAAAGAGTAGGTATATAGACCCCTCATTATGTAGATAGGTGCCCCCTCTACTCTTAATATTGCTTCCTTTGCATAGAGGTAGGTCCCTCTCTTCCCTTATTAGTGTCCCCTTTGCATCAATACTTCCCCTCTTAATCCCCCATTTAGGTAGGTAGGTGGATCCCTCTTTGCACATATATTTCCTCCCATTAGGTACATTATTTCCCAGGGCGAGCAGTTAGTACCTCTTCCAACCCAATGCACTTGAGTATAGTGCCTGTACTGGGATGCAAACATCCTGAGCCTCTCTCAGTCTCTGCCGCAGACCTAAAGCAGCCTGTGGTTCTCTGCTATGCCACAGACAATGCCATGTAAGTTACTGATGGTGATTATACAGCTCCTGTTGCACAGTTATAATGGATTTCATGATGGTTCAGTCGCCTTGGCTGTATATATAGTCCCTCAACTTATTTAGGAGAATAAAAAGTTTATTATAACACAGTCCTTCCAGAAGGCAGAGATGGTAGTGCCTTTACTTGCCCTTTTGATGCTGTGCTGAGGTATCATGGGATTGATAGTAGATTTTAGAGGGGAGAATTCAGTGTGAAATCTGAAAGTCAAGATAGTGGCAGATCAGAGGTCACATGACCCAGATACAGTAATGAAATGTGTGGATACAGCAGAGCTGGGATGAATCAGATGGCACTGCATAAATAGTAAATTATATTAGAAAAAAATCCATTACCAGTCATCTGTAAATATGAATATGGCAGTGGAGTAAATACAAATAGTTTTTTTCTTTACAGATGCACTTTTTAATTTTTTTGGAGAAGGTCTGACCCAGTATTTTAGCATACAAAGAGAAATGAGAATATGTAAAAACCCATAAAGCACACTCAAGTTAATGAAATACATAAAATGGCTATCACACTAAAACTACACTACAACACTACACCACACTAAAACTACAAAAAAATAAGAGTGTCCTCACAAGGTGCTATATGTGGATATAAATAAAGAATACACAATCACACGTAAGGAATATTCAGATGGTGACCTTTTATTATTTAGATTTTAAAAAAAAAAATTCTATTGTCCTTATGATAACAAGGCAAGGAAAGCTGGTAGCAAGGATCCGACGCATTTCATTGCCAAACATCACCAGCTGTACAGCATGCCATTGAAGCTCTGTCCATTAGAGGGCAGCAGATGACCAGATGATTGTTGTAAATCTGCTATATACTGTGCACTCACTGCAGAGGAGCTGATTGCAGAAATCAGTAAGATTACTAGGTGTCTGGAAGCTCTGTAATTACTATAAGTGCTATATACCTACTGGAGAAGGAACCAGAAAGTTAGGCAAAAGTGCGTCTAAGTATTTGTCTCTAGATAACTACAGCTTACAGATACCAGGAATATCCAGTCTGTGGCTCATATATGTAGAATACGTATCCATTAAAGGAGCGTGCTGGGCTATAATTAGTCCTGCCTCATATAGCTCAACTATATGCATATGCTTTGAAGACTGAAGAATACTGAGTGGCACATGAGATAAGTGCTGCATATTATAGACAAAGCATAGTCTTAAATAGATAGATAGGCACAGGGAGAAGTACCATAAAGAGACACCTGTCAATCCAGGAAAGCCTATATATATATATATATATATATATATATTACATATATAGTAAAAAAAGTACCATCCTGATTGAGGCTTGGGGGTTAAACTGTTTTTTTTTTTTTTACCTCAATTGGGTGAATGATGGCCTAGGGCTACATTTGGCCTATGTGCTGAGAGCTTCCCCAATGCATATGCTGGAGATGTACGGAGCCTGACCTGCAACAAGGACAAGATCTGAGAAAAGGACTTAAAGGGGAATTCTTATCTAGGCCATTTATTACATATTGATGGGATGTACCATAAATTTCCCTATAATAAAAGTGACAGGTCATAGCTGTGCTCTTGGGAATTCCTGAACAGGATTTAAAGGACAACTGCAGCCAAAAGTATTTTCTGATATGTTATTTCTTATGGAAAGTTAGACAAATTCCTAATGTACATTAATTATGGGAAATGCACATATACTGCTATTTCCCTTAATTTAGTAGATCAGGGAGGCTTCACATTCTCTCAAATACCATGACGTCACAAATCAGGGTGTAATTCCTATGGAGTGTCCAGCAGGGGGCGCAGTATATATAGAAGCCTATGGACTTTATTGAAGTTTATGGGAGATGTAATGTAATCTACACTTTATTGGTAGACTATGTTTATGGGATAATTTGGGGAGCAAGGACATTTGCTCCCAAAATGGAGGGCACCGAGCAGAGAGAAAGAGAGTTATGTGCATCTAACTACCCCCTCCCTCCCTTCCTTGCTTGCTGCAGTGGGACAGATAGGCACTACTACTCCTCCCATGATCTGCTCATAGTATGAGCAGATGATGGGAGGAGTAGTGCCAGGGAGATCCCCAGCACCAAGCCCCCCCTCAGCAGACAGCCCCCCAGGACCGACACCACACCCGCCGCCCACACACAGATCTGGCCCCCTCCGCCGGTAACCTCAAAGATCTAGCCTCCAGCCACCCCACACACCCGCCGCTGGTAACCTCCCAGCCCCCCCCCATCACCCTGTCTACGGTTCCATGGAATCCTGGTTGGAAACACTGATCTACATATTGCTGTTACATACTTGTTATTGCCCCCCAACCCCCTTCCCGCTGTTTTTTTGACTCCCTATTAGAATGTCCGCCTGATGTGTTCCGTGGAAGGAAGAAGCCGCTTATTCTATGCTGATTTATATAGGTTAGTCCATCAAGTATCAGAAATCACTAACCCCCCCCATCTGCTATGCGATACAGTTGTGTGACCAACAGCAAAGGACACATTCTGAGAAGGAAACACCAGGTGGCACCATAACAAGTGTGAACCCACAATATCTAGACACAGGGAAATGTTTTAAGTCATCCCAATTGAGACGTAATATTTTATCATGGGGAGACCACTTCAGTTTAAATAGGAACTTGAGACTGTAATATAGCAGAGGTGGCCACAAAAAGACTAATGGGCCTCCTCTGGCTCCAACACCATGACAAACAAACATGCAGAATTTAGTGAAAAAGTCGAGGATTGCTCAATTGTTTATCCGGCCATTGACCCATTCTTGTTGGCAGCACATCGGCTGTGTACACTGGATTATGTACTGCCAACAAACCCATTTGTACACATGTTGCACTTGTACGTTTACATTCCTGGTGCCAGAAAGTGGCAGGGATTTGTCATTTACTTCTATTAAAACATCTCAAGTCTTGGTGCATTCTTTCCAGTCTGGAGAGCAGTTCCTGACATAGACAGAGGTGGCAGCAGAGAGCAGTGTGTCAGACTGAAAAAAACAAACACCACTTCCTGCAGCTGATAAGTATTGGATTTTTTTTTTATAGAAATATATTACAAATCTCTGGCACTTTCTGGCAACAGTTGATTTGAGATTGAAATTCTTTTTGGTGAACTACACGTTTAGGCTGGGTTCACACTACGCATATTTCAGTCAGTATTGTGGTCCTCATATTGTAACCAAAACCAGGAGTGGATTAAAAACACAGTAAGGATCTGTTCACACAATGTTGAAATTGAGTGGATGGCCGCCATTTAATGGCAAATATTTGCTGTTATTTTAAAACAACGGCTGTTATATTGAAATAATGGCCGTTATTTACTGTTAAATGGCGGCCATCCACTCAATTTCACCATTGTGTGAACAGAGCCTTTCTGTGTTTTTAATCCACTCCTGGTTTTGGTTACAATATGAGGACCACAATACTGACTGAAATATGCGTAGTGTGAACCCAGCCTCCAAGGGAATCTGTCAGTTCTATATCATGCTCAGAGCTGTGCAGATAGCCGATAGGAAGGAAGCTGATATCAGTCTATGAGCTGATGTGCAAAGATATAAAACCATGTCTTACGTCCAAGCTCAAGTGCCATAGAGCCTCCTGCCCTGCATGATGTACTGTATTTGACTCCTAGCACTGAGCCTTGCACAGCACTTATGCAGGACAGGTGGGGTGGGGAAGAAGAAGGAGGCATGCATACTGCACTTCAGCACAGGCTCTATGGGTCTTAAGCTTGGAGAGAAAACACGATTTTATATCTTTGCTAAAAGCCATCAGCTAAGAGACCGGTATCGTTAGTTCTCCTCCTATCAACTATCTGCCCAGCTTCTCTTTCACTACTGTGTGCTACCCTTAAATAGGACGGCATAAACCTGTTGACAGAGTCTCTTTAACCCCTTAGCGTCCCATGACGTACCTGGTACGTCATGGTGGCGAAGGGGGAGTTCAGAGAGGGGTCCAGACGGTACCCCGCTCTAAACGGCGCTGCTCCCGGCTGCTATCTGTAGCCGGGGAGTGCCTCTATTAGCCGGAGCAGGTCCCATTGCGCGCCGGATAATTAAGCACCCCCCTTTTCCCATTTTATAAATATAAATAAATAAACAAATAAACATGTTTGGTATCGCTGCGTGTGTTATCGCCCAAATTATTAAATTATCACATTCCTGATCTCGCACGGTAAACGGCGTAAGCGCAAAAAATTCCAAAGTGCAAAATTGCGCATTTTGGGTCGCATTAAATCCAGAAAAAAAAATGTAATAAAAAGTGATCAAAAAGTCGTATATGCGCAATCAAGGTACCGATAGAAAGAACGCATCATGGCGCAAAATATGACATCTCACACAGCCCCATAGACCAAAGGATAAAAGCGCTATAATTTTTTAAAAGCCATCAGATAAAATAAAAGTTATACATGTTATATATCGTTGTAATCTTACTGATGTGAGGAACATGCATAACAAGTCAGTTTTACCATAGGCGAACCGTGTAAATGCAAAACTTCCCGAAATCCAAACAAATTCCTTTTTTTTTTCATTTTGACAGCGCAAATGATTTTTTTCCGGTTTCACAAAATTTTTTATGGAAAAATAATTCCAGTCATTGCAAAGTACAATTGGTTTCGCGAAAAATAAGGGCTCATATGGGTCTCTCGGTGAAAAAATGCAAGCGCTATGGCCTTTTAACCCCTTAAGGTCAAAGCCTATTTTCGTTTTTGCGCTTTTGCTTATTCCATTTTAAGTTTAAAAGTCCATAGCGCTTGCATTTTTTCACCTAGAGACGTATATGAGCGCTTATTTTTTGCGAAACCAATTGTACTTTGCAATGACAGGCATTATTTTTCCATAACATATGCTGCGAAACCGGAAAAAAATCATTTGCGCTGTCAAATTGAAAAAAAAAAACGAATTTGTTTTGATTTCGGGGAGTTTTGCATTTACGCCGTCCGTCCTATGGTAAAACTGACTTGTTATGCATGTTCCTCAAGTCGTTACGATTACTATGATATATAACATGTATAACTTATATTGTATCGGATGGCCTGTAAAAAATTCAAACCATTGTTAACAAATATACGTTCCTTAAAATCGCTCCATTCCCCGGCTTATAGCGCTTTTATCCTTTGGTCTATGGGGCTGTGTGAGGTGTCAGTTTTTGCACCATGATGTGTTCTTTCTATCGGTACCTTGATTGCGCATATACGACTTTTTGATCGTTTTTTTTATTACATTTTTTCTGGATTTGATGCGACCAAAAATGCGCAATTTTGCACTTTGGAATTTTTTTGCGCTGACGCCGTTTACTGTGCGAAATCAGGAATGTGATTAATTAATAGTTCGGGCGATTACGCGCGCGGCGATACTAAATATGTTTATTTATTAATTTATATTTATAAAATGGGAAAAGGGGGGTGATTTGGACTTTTATTAGGGGAGGGGATTTTTTATTAATAAAAACACTTTTTTACTTTTTTTTTTACTGTAACTAGAAGCCCCCCTGGGGGACTTGTATATAGACAGCACTGATCTCTCATAGAGATCAATGCTGTGTATATACACAGCAAAGATCGATTAGATCGGTCATAGATTACTATGGCCTGCTGCAGGCCATAGCAATCTATTGCCGAGCCGGGATCAGCGTCATTCCGACGCTGAGGCCCGGCACGGGCAGAAGAACGGATCTCCCCCCCGCGATCGCATCGCGGGGGGGAGATCCGTCCCACTAGACACCAGGGACGTGAGGTTTGAAGCCTCTAAGTGCAGCTGTCAGGTTTGACAGCTGCACTAAGAGGCTTAATTAGCCGGCGCGGCAACGGGACCCGCGCCGGCTAATAGAGGCCCTGCCCGGCTGCACGTGTCAGCCGGGATCAGCGCCGTTCAGAGCGGGGTCCTGGCGGGACCCCGCTCTGAACACCCCGAGCGGCACCATGACGTATCAGATACGTCATGGGTTGCTAAGGGGTTAAACATAAAGTGGAAAAAGCAAGAGTGCAAAAACGAAAATTGGCTTTGACCTTAAGGGATTAAATATCACAGTCATAAAAACTTCCAATATAAATGTGACCTAAATCCAATTTAGAAACTCCATAGAGTGCACTTCCCAAGCGGTGTATCTGGCACAGCCTGGCACCAGATAGTGGCAAAGTCCATCATCCGGAGTTCCTGAGGATCTGAGATAAAATGTAATGTGATTCTATTGAGATAAGGTATGATTTGTATGATTTGTGCACATAAAACCCTGGTTACATCTAATGTATACAACTCTTATACAAGCTTTTAGAAAAACCTTTTGTAAATCTGAAGCCAAGTAAAGATCTTTGCAGCAGCGCCACCACAGGATAAATGAGGCATTACAGTTTCCATTTAGGTAAGTTGTATATGTGTAATGCATGGACATGCTGGGTCCTCCAGGGTGAGTGATGCTCTTTGTAGCCCCACTCTGCTCTGGTTATTGGGTAAAGATTGTAATATTATGGGGTCCAGACTGTGGGTCCCCTCCTCTCTACCATCCTTATCTGAAGCAATTCTCTTTACTCTGGTATCCAGGGCCGGCTCCAGATTTTTGCGGGCCCTCGGGCGACAGAGATTCAGTGGGCCCCTCATTCATCCACTATGTCCACTATGCACGATCACTTGAGACAACACTAACATACACAAACACACGTTACTGACACAGACACTGACTGACTGACACAGACATCAACTGACTGACTGACAGTTTGACACACACTGACACATTCAGACACTGAGACACGCACTTATATCTCAGTCTTCTCCCTCTACCTCTCTGCCAGGCTGATCTCCACACTGTAATGTTGAGGACCTTTGGGTCATGTGATCAGGTCCTTAACCCTTTTCTCAAACTGTGCAGATCCTGCTTCGTCTCCTGTGTGTTCTGGTGTCCAGCGCTCACCCTGCACTACAATGAGCGGGCTGAACATTAGAACACGGGGCCCCTCTCCCTCTCTGGGCCCCTAGAGGCAGTGTGGGCCCCGGAACTTGCCCGCGTAAGCCCTGTGCTGACGCCGTCCTTGCTGTTATCTTATATATCAAGACGATTGGTCCAGTTCTAATCCTCCCATGTCCATTGTAGGTGTTTACGTAGGTAGGTTTTAGCCCGGCCTTAGCTTAGCGTCTTACTAAACGTTGTATACTGTTTTGCTATAACTCTGATTCATATATTGCAGATAATAGTAGCCGCTCTCATCAAGAAATTTTTTTGCTTCAATGCTTTTTATTATTTTCTTTCCCTCTATTAGGAAGCAGATGGAAGAGCTGAGAAAATCGGGAATTCTAAGGGGAAGTCTGAGCGCTGAGGAGCAAATCTCTCTGATCAGTGGTTTCAGTGATTTAAAGCTGGCACTAGAGGGCGCTATATTCATTCAAGTAAGAAACCTCAGTACTAAGCTGTATGGCAGTACAATGATTAGCAGTTCTTGCTTAGGAATATTTCCTTCTCTATTCTTGAACAGGATTTTCACTAAAAATATATTTTCAGTCTTTCTTGTAGGATTCAGGAGGAAGCTCCCATAGATCCCTGTAGCAAAAAGTGTAACTTCCATAACTGATTTAATACTGCATTATATTGAGGGTCAGGGTCTGCCTTCTCGGCTCTCACCTCTTGCTGTGGTTTGATAGCTATATAGGTTTTGTTACATGGCTGCCTGTAGGGGGAGTAAACTGAACGTGTATTTCAGGCTCTGTGCACACAGGAGCGGTATGGTTAGTGCCAATGATGGAATCTGATCCCATCCTAGAAAATCAGGAAAGTCTTTCCCAAAGTTTGCCCTTAAAGGGGAAGTCTAAATAATTTTAAGATATGTTATTGCCCAAGAAAAGTTATGAAAATTACTAATAGACACTTATTATTGGAAACGCACCTATAGCGCATTTTAAGTGCAGGGAAAATGCGCTATAGGTGCATTTCCCATAATAAGTGTCTATTAGTAATTTTCATAACTTTTCTTGGGCAATAACATATCTTAAAATTATTTTGCCTGGACTTCCCCTTTAAATGTGAAGTTCATTTTGCTGAATGCCAAATGTTTTACTAGTTTGCAGTTTACAAATTCTTGATCACTGAAATGTAGTCACTAAGTAAGGTTTCCCAAATGGGAATGTGCCATCAGAAAATGGATGATTGTTTAAAGGGGAATTCCCATTACAAAGGATAGGGCATACCAAGCAGATCAGTGGGGGTCAGACCTCAGGGACCCCCAATAATGTCCAGAATGAATAGAGCATACCACATTTGTGTGGCCACTGCTCAATTTATGGCCTATGGCAGGGGTAGGGAACCTTGGCTTTCCAGCTGTTGCAAAACTACAACTCCCATCATGCCTGGACAGGCATGATGGGAGTTGTAGTTTTGCAACAGCTGGAGAGCCAAGTTTCCCTACCCCTGGTCTATGTGGTCTCCACACATTCAACAAACAGTTTAGCACATACCCTTTGCACAGCAGTCATGCCTGGGACAATTATATTCCCCATTCTCAGGATTGTTGGGGGTCTCACAGGTCACACTGTGGGGTCACAGTGTGTCACTGTAAAGAGTCGGTCTTAGGATAGAGGCTAAGGGTCTGCTGCAGAAGTACAGAGCAGGGGGGTATACCCAGGGCCGGACTGGGACTTAAAATCAGCCCTGGCAATCAAACCCCAGCAGCCCGCATACCATATAATGGATAGCGTAATTCCCTGTAGCAAATTCTGCTTCATTTAGCCATGTCCCCACTACTCCCTTAAACATGTGAACCCACCATCAGCACCTAAAAATAATGCTATAACATAATCTGCTGTGGATTTGATGCGGCATATTTATGCATTTATTTCAACTGATTAAATCACAAGCATCAAATCCGCATTGGATTAGGTATGAACATGCCCTTAAAGGGAACCTGTGGGGTCTATACCAGGTGCACAGCTGTAGATCCCAGCGTACAGGTCAGGGACTGGATCTTTAGTCCAGTGTAAACCTTTATAATCATTCTTTCCATTACCAGCTGAAGTGTCACAGAGGTGGAGCCACAGCAGCACCTTCTGCCCCGCCCCTTCCTGCTCTGACTGATGGACGTATAGGTTAGTGCTGCTGCTGCTGCTGCTGTTGTGAAACTTTAGTTGGTAATGAAAAGGACAATTATAAAAGTTTACAATGGACTAAAGGTCAGTGATATCTCCCTCACACCTGTCTGCTGAGATCTACAGCCCTAGACCTGGAATGGACCTCATAGATTCCCCTTAAAGGAGAAAAACATGGCCACCTTCTTCATGAAACAGTGCCACACTCTTCTTCAGTTTGTGTGAGGTATTGCAGCTCAGTTCCATTGAAGTGAATGGAGCCAAGTTGTAATATCACACACAGTCTGAGGACAGGGTGATGCTGTTTTTGGACAAAAGTTACTATATTTTTTAAATCCCTTTTATCCTGACTATGTCTGCACTCCATATAATGGCGGTATAAGTTGTAAGGTTTTATTCATTAAAATGTGTCTGCTGGTTGTGATCTCATGTGTAATCAAAGCTACATAATACGCTGCTAGATAGACATTTCCTACTGGATATCTATCTATGTCCTATCTATCTATCTATGTCCTATCTATCTATCTATCTATCTATCTATCTATCTATCTATCTATCTATCTATCTCCTATCTATCTATCTATCTATCTATCTATCTATCTATCTATGTCCTATCTCTCTATCTATCTATCTATCTATCTATCTATCTATCTATCTATCTATCTATCTCCTATCTATCTATCTATCTATCTATCTAGAATTTTCTGTGCATGATAATACTGTCATAGTTAATAACACCTGTAAGCAAATATTATTCCCATACTGTACATGTTACTGCTATACTGTTATTAAGCAAACCTACCAATATTTCCTATACTACCAGTATAACAAATAATATCACCACACCATGAGCACGGCCATTACCACCACATAATGACTAATACTGCAACACTGTGACTGAATACAATCCACTATATACAACACTAATATTACCAATAATACCAGAATACACAGGACCAGTAATACCATCACACCATGCCCACTACCCTCAGCATACGGTGACTGTATACCACTATACTGGCACCAAATAACAGCCAATATATAAAGACCAATATTCTTCCAAAGCAGTGACCATAAAACACATGTGTCAAACACCAGCCTTCCAGCTGTTACATCACTACAAATCCCATCATGCCTGGACAGCTAAAGCATGATGGGAATTGTATTTTTGCAACACCTGGAAGAACGGAATTTGACACCCCTGATACCGCGGTAGATCCCAGCTGTATAAAGGTTCTGCAGACCTTATAAGTGATTATAGTGCAGTTACATCCTGTGACTCACAGTAGGCGTCTTCTCTGCATGAAGAGCCGTCCACTTTTCCTTTTCTTCTCCATCTATCTCCGGCCGTCATGAAGGCTTCTCTGGCCATGACTCCTCTCCACGGGATCTGTCAGACAGACATTTTAGGCTTCTTGTTCCAGCAACATCCTCATCAATACATCCCTCCATATAGAATAGCCTCCTGCTGCACACCTTTCCATATAGAATAGCCCCCCGTGCATCCCCCCCATATAGAATAGCCCCCCGTGCACCCCTCCATATAGAATAGCCGCCGTGCACCCCCCATATAGAATAGCCCCCCGTGCATCCCCCCCATATAGAATGGCCCCCCTGCTGTGCATCCCCCCATATAGAATAGCCCCCCGTGCATCCCCCCATATAGAATAGCCCCCCTGCTGTGCATCCACATAAATAAAATAACACACACTTTCTCACCTGTCAACTCGCTCCTGGCAGCTTCTTCCTCCCGGATCTTCGGTCACTGCACCTGCCTCCTGCTGCAGCATGGCGGCGTCTCTCTTCTCTCTCCTGCCAGGTCCTCAGCGGCGCGTCATGGAAGTGACGTCAGCCGCCGGGGGCCTGGCAGAGGTTCCTGCAGACGTGCCTGCGCGCGGCACGTCTGTGACCCCGGGCCGGCCCTGACAACTTCCGGCTACGAAGACCGGCCGGCCACAGGAGTGACTGGCAGGGCCGGGGGCCAACGGCTCCCTGGATCTGTCAGTCAGAGGCAGAGTGCGGCCGCTGCAGACTGTGAGCGTTCATCTTGAACGCTCACAGTTTAAGGGCCAGGTCACCGGCCCTCTGCAGAGGCTGAATGAATAGCGCAGCGGCCGGCTGCGCTATTCTTGCAGCCACTGCTTAGGGCCAGTGCACATGGGGGCCAGGACCAGCGGCCCCCGGATTGGTAATCCTGGCAGCCCAGCGGGCATTTGCCCGCTTTGCCAGATTACCAATCCGGGCCTGGGTATACCTACCACTATGGCATATGTAATGGCAACTACTGGACCTGCAGTGTTAGGGGGAGAGAGCTGGGCATACAGCCAGTCAGACTCGGACCAGAGGGGGCTACCAATGCAGGTTTTTTTGGGGGGCCGTAAACCATGTCAAAACTACTCAGTATCTTTAATGTCACACTAAGGCTGGGTTCACTATTTATTTTTGCTGTCAGTTCAGGGCTAGGCCACTTTCAATCTATGTTTTGTTTTTTAAATATTGTAAGTAAATGGACAATTAATTCTGCAGTATGGCATACAACAGCATCCACTCTTAGTATCTGTTTTTGCGTCCGTTTTCTTCTTTCAACATATACTGTACGTTATATGGACAGCATAACTTCCTAACTTCAGAATTTGTGTCCCATTGATTTAGATTTTAAATTTTTTATTTTTGTCAATACAATAACCATTTCTTTTTTATTTCAAATTCTCTGCTTGCAACAAAGATGGTCACACAACATAAATGATAATTCACATTTACAATATGTCTATTCTATGTTGGCATTATTTAGTAAAGGTCCTTTTACTTTTGAGGCTGTTACACGACTTAGAAGTTTAGCAGCAATTTTTTTAAAATTTCACGTACAGTAACAGTGGCAACAATCAGGTACACATAAGGCACATAAGGTATCTTCACCGATAGAGACACAGTGACGGCACTCACCAAATCCTCTTGTTTAGATGCTTTATTAAGGCAAAACCAGCAGAACTAAAGTCAAGCATACAAACAGCAAGCAATGGCTGTTTCATGTCACAGCGCTTCTTCCGGCTCACAACGAACGATAAGGTATAGTAAGTGGGGACAGCAATCACATAACCTAATGGGCAAGGATTAGGTAGGGTAACAGTAGTGCCGATCACGTACACTAACAGCAGCGACAGTCAGGTACACTTACAGGAGTAAAGATTAGGTAGACAAACAGGGGACAGGGACAACTGTCAGGTACTGCAACAGGAGATGCTCATACATTACTTTGTGCCATGGTTGTTTTTCTCTCACAGTTCTGAACTCCTCCTACACACAGCAGATCAGAGTCGGAAGAGCTATAACAATCCAGCCCCTCCTGACACTTTACACTGCGATTGGTCCGTCTGTAATGACGGACCGATTGCAACCAACTGCTTAGCTGAGGCAGGTGGTGATAGGTCCCTGGCTGGTTGCTGTGACCTGTGACCCCTTGCAGACATCACTCAAAGTTTAGCACGGACACAGTTGATCTCATTCACCTATATATGTGGGGTTGCACTCCTGTGCAGTAATCGAGGATGTACATGCATGTGAAATGGGTTAAAGGGTTATATGCCTTTCACCCGTTTCACCGCTTTGCCATTAACCACATCACAAACGTTATTCGTACTAAAATCTTATGGAGCTTTGCCTCAAGAACGAGTCTTCTGTAAATCATCTGTTTCGTGCAGATTCTGACACTGACCTGTGGTGAAAAAATGGCTGCCATGCCTGGCTTTGGAATGCAACATGGTCTCCATAGACTAAGGCAGCTGGGGCCTATAGATAGGATAGTTTCGCTCCTAATTTGGCATAATTAAACAATTGAAAATGTTTTTGCAAAAAAAATAAAAATAACGTCACACGACGGGGAACAGTCTGTTTACCTGTAGTCTGGTATGAAGTAATCTTAAGGGTACAAACACACACGGCATATACGCTGCGTATTTACTGCTGCGATACGCAGCAGATTAGATCTAAATAACTGAACACAGCATCAAATCTGCTGCGTATCTGCTGCGTATCTGCTGTGTGTGTTTGTACCCTAAGGACAATTTGTAACACACAATGTAACCTCATCAAACGTTCTTGCATAGACATGTAAGGGCATATGCCAGGTCTTGGTGTTGTAATGTGCTAAGCTTCTAAGGGAGATACTTGTTTTGTGCCAATTACTCTTTTCTATGTTTATTGGGAAGTGGTGGATTGTTCCATCTCCTCCGATGTCTCGATAAACATGCACGCTCTGATCCGCAAAGCAACTATGCATAATTAGCCATTGCCAGGCACCGTGTGTCTCCAAGCCAAGGGATCAGACATCTAACAATTAAACATGCCTGATCCTTGTTGTCCCTGATCATCAGGAAACAGCTGGTAGGCCCATATACAGATGACTGACATTTTTGACGAGTTCCATTGTCCATGTATAATAGTTTTTGACAGAATTTCTAATTGATGTCCCACAATCAGCAAAATTAAACGGTTAGAAGTATTTTGTTGTAGAAATTGACGTGATTCTGCTCATTTGTCATGTCCAATATAATGCATGGACAAATGGGCTTAACTAGAATCCTTTGGCCCTTAGATATTTTTTGGAATAACTCCCCCACCAGTGAACATACATAACAAAATTACCAAATAACCCCCCCCCCATTTATAATATATCTAAAAAAAAACTGCCATATCACAATGACAAATTACCACCATGCTGTTACTAAATAAAAACCCGCTGTGCCATACAATGACCACATATATTGGTAGAGACCCGCTCTGTAGACCATGGGGGGAGATTTATCAGACATGGTGTAAAGTGAAACTGGCTCAGTTGCCCCTAGCAACCAATCAGATTCCACCTTTCATTCCTCACAGACTCTTTGTAAAATGAAAGGTGGAATCTGATTGGTTACTATGGGCAACTGAGCCAGTTTCACTTTACACCAGTTTGATAAATCTCCCTCTATGTGTGTAGACCATTACAATGCAGATACATTCAGTGCTCACACATTATGTATTCTTGGAATTAGAATAAAAAAAATAAATAAAGTTCCTTAGCCTATCCCTAGCTATAGTGGTAATAATGTTTCTCCTGGTGTCTTGTCTCACACAGTATTGGATACTATTGTGTACCCGCAAACAACAATATACCTGCTTTTTTGTCCCACTTAGTATTATGCTCCTCTGTGTCCCCACACAGTAGTTAGCCCAGATAGCTGCCCTGTACCTAATAATAATAATTATCCCTGCCCCAGTAATAGTGCACCCCTGTTTACATTACTAACCAATAAATAGGGAACAAGTAAGAGATTGGGGGGGGGGGCGTCCTCCATACCCCCTGTCGTTCTCAGTATTGGACCCTAGTCTTCTTTGTTATGAATACAGTCATGGGTACGGCACGTGACCCACGCCTCTATTGATTCCTATGGAGCCCCTGGAAAGAGTCGAGTAAGCCAGAAAGTGCTTACTCGGCTCTTTCCAACAACTTCATAGGAATGAATAGAGCCTTGGGTCACGTGCCGCACCCATGACTGTATTCATAACATATAAGATGGGGGCCCGATACAGAGATCGTCGGGGAGTATGGAGGATGGACCATGATGTTGACAAGCCCAAATGGGACACATAGAAAGTTGTTGTTAATATAAGTGGGAATAAAACATGTAAACTTTATTTTGATTAGTTTTATGTCTTTCTAATGTATTTTATAAGGGAAGATAATGGTTTGACACGATGTCCCTATAAAAGCAGGGAGAAATGATGACGCAGGCTGCTCCTATTGAAAATCCCTTCCTGCCCCTGTCCCTGAGGTGTGGCACAAGTCCTAGAAATTGCAGCAATTCTTAGAAATTTGCTTTTATGTTTTATCATGACTTTTCCCTGGGTAAAGCCTGTTATTACTTGAACAAGCGACACACGCCAATTGACAGGAACGGGACGAGTCCCGGGACCGGCTAATGGATGCACTTATTACATAATGGCATTTCTATGAAAGTTCTCTCTGTGACAGCCGGATTAATGTTATGTTTTATTGGCTAATAATTTAATGATTATTCTTAATAAATGTGACCGGTGAAGCTTTTTAATAAAATCAGCGAAGGCACAGAGGAATGTTGTGATCTGTATGTCAAATAAAGTTAACTGTATATAATACTGTATATGACTGTATATGACACCTCCATGTACAGTCAGCAGATCCTGATAGCAGAATATTCCTTTCAGAGATGGCAGTGATCCTCGGCTGATCGCATCTTTTCGACTGCTTTAAAATTCATCGCTATTGGTAGTGCATCGTCCTGTGTGAACAGGGGATATGCAGCAATCAGCAAAGGGAAACTGACAGCACAGATAGTTATATATCCATGCTGTCAGTTTCCAGATCACACATGCAGTACATACATACCTAGTACGCTACTGTGTAATTCGGCATCCTGCTCTCCGGCTCTTCTGTCCTGGCCACTGGCAGTATCCTCCAGCAGAGAACGTGATGCCGGATCACACAGCAAAGCACAAGGTATGTATGCACTGTATGTGTGATCTGGAAACTGCCAGCACCGATATATGTACATCTCTGCTGTCAGTTCCTATGGCTGCACAAACGATACAAGGTTCCCATGGCTGCTCAACTATTGTGTAAAGGCACTGCAAACAAGCGCAGATCAGCAAAAAATAATAAAAATATAATTTAAACATTCCATAAAGGTGTTTTCTAGTTTAGGAAGTGCATTTTCATACACCCTATTAGAGAAATCTGAGCGGTTACAAAGAGCCTCTTGCTCTGGAGGACCAGTCCTGTCTTGTATTACCCAGGTCTTTAATTCAATAGATACTGTGTAATGCTAATTCTCCCCTGTGGGGGCACTGCAGGGAAATTGAGCACTTATTACCAAGAATAATAGCTGATTACTGGGGTGTACCAGGGTGTACTATGTGACCCTTCTAACAAGCAGTGATTGTACAGTGAATATCAACAACATTCACATTTTTTTCCATAGACTGGAAAACCAGGCTAACAAATGTATTGTGAAATTAGTTAAATGCTTAGAACTTTGGGTAAATGTTGTCTTTAGAAAAGGGTGTAGGTCGCCATGTGTTCTTCTTATATGTTGATGTAGCTTTCACTGATCCACGCATGTGTTGGAAAAACGTGAGGGTAATGGCTGCGTAACAAGAAATATCTCAAGGCAAAATTCACTCTGCGCAGCTCTCTGCCACACCCTCCTCTATAATAATCTGGATATAAGTGAATGGCGCCTTATGTAACTACATAGAAATGTAAATTCTTAAGTGGGAATACTGGAAATGACATGACAAAGGAAAACTCATTTATACTAATGTTAAAGGGGTTGGCCACTTTATAGTAAAAATTTTTGTGTGTAGTAATAAGTAAGTGTATTCACATTGCTTACTGACAGTAGCTCCCTGTGTACCCCATAGAGGTAAAATCATTCTCCCCTACTCCATGCTGTGCTGCTGCCATCCTCCATAGGCATATACAGGCTCAGTGGTGGACCCTGGAGGTGGGGCATGGTCACATGCTCCTCCATGTCGGCCATCTTATGGACAGAATCACCACAAAGCAGGACAGCAAAGCCTGGAGGAGGGGGAGTCTGATGTTATCTCTATAAGGGAACTGCTGTCAGTAAGTGCAGTGAGTACACTTACTAATACTGCACACTAAACAATTTTATTATAAAGTGGCCAAGCCCCTTTAACAATAAAAACATAATGCTATTAATCCTTATTAAATAAAAGTTTCCTTTATCCTATATTGATTTCAATTGGCTAATGTGGTTCGGAGGCCACTAGTTGACCATTGGTACATTACGGGTATATTCACACGAACGGACTCGCAGCGATATTCTCGCTGCGAGTCCGGCAGGTCCTGGCAGTTCCCACACACTATATACTCGCTGCGGTCTGAACGACCGCAGCGGGTATGTAATTCTACCGCCCTTAACCCCTTCTGCTCCCGCCCGGCTCCCCCGCTGTAAGCATACATTACCTCTCCTCGCTGCACGGGTCCGGCGTCCTGCTCTCCCGTCCGGCCAATCAGTGTGTTGCCCAGCCGCAGCCACTGATTGGCCGGATGGGAGAGCAGGACGCCGGACCCGTGCAGCGAGGAGAGGTAATGTATGCTTACAGCGGGGGAGCCCGGCGGGAGCAGAAGGGGTTAAGGGCGGTAGAATTACATACCCGCTGCGGTCGTTCAGACCGCAGCGAGTATATAGTGTGTGGGAACTGCCAGGACCTGCAGGACTCGCAGCGAGAATATCGCTACGAGTCCGTTCGTGTGAATATACCCTACAGGTATAGTTTCAGTAAAGTATGCCTCTAGATGATAAGTGGATATGGCAGATAGCAAGAATATATTTCTCCCAGTATAGCTAGCTATAAGATGGCTTATTTTTTTGCGGGACAGTTGGTAGTTTTAATTAACACCAATTTCAGGTCCATATATCATATACTTATTAATGCAAATGCCCCCAGATAGAAATGTCAGATTGCTAAACGCATCATGGATATGCAGTATGTAAATGATTACAGGCCTTACCACAAGAGGGAGTAAAAGTACTCTCAGAGGCTACTGTAGGGCAGGTTACCTCTAGGTAAGAGATCGATGACTTGTAGACTGAACTCTTTTATTCATTGATAGACTTTTTGTACAAATGACAGACCTTGAGAAGGAGGCACATGGGCTGAAAGAGGCAGGATAGTTGTTTCGATTAATTCTTGACCATCTAGAAACGGCTTTTTGAGTACAGAAAGAGGCTTTTTTGCCTAATGAAACCTATTACAGAGTTTTTTATGATCTCTTGTACTATTGATTTCTGGGAAAAAAAAAATTCAAATGCCAGTTATATTTTAACCCCTAGGTCACCCTGGACATACCCGTACGTCCAAGGCCGTCTCCATGCGTTTAGAGCGGGGCCGCGCAGCGGCCGCACTCTGAGCCGCCACGGTCCCAGGTGCCGCTCGTAGCCCGGGACCGCGGCTATTAGCAGGCACGTTCTGATTGCCGTGCCCACTAATACAGTAATCGGATGCAGCTGTCAAAGGTGACAGCTGTATCCGATTACTTGATGCAGCCGTTCCCTGGTGTCTAGTGGGGAGGATCGCTCATCTTACCCCGTCCGGGATCAGCGCTGCAATGGCGCTGATCCCGGCTCGGCACTCAATTGCTTCCGGCTGCAGCAGCCGGAAGCAATCAATGTGCCTATCTCATCGATCTATGCAGCATAGATCTGTATGAGAGATCAGCGCACTTATACTAGAAGTCCCCCAGGGGGGCTTCTAGTATAAGTGTAAAAGTACAAATAAAAGTGTTGTTATTAATAAAAAGCCCCCTTGCCTAATAAAATTTTGAATCACCCCCCTTTTCCCATGTTATGAATAAAAATAAATAAATAAACATGTTTGTTATCGCCGCGTGCGTAATCGTCCAAATTATTAATTTATTACATTCCCGATCTCGCAACAATGGCCATACTTTTTGCGGATTGCAACATAACCTTATCTGATATGGGATCCCGGCTGGAGCGTATACACATCGTGCCGCAAATAACTGACATGTCAGTTTTCTGCGGACGGAATTCAGTGAATTGCGGTCGCAAAAAGACCTGTCAGTTGACACAGTGAAGCGAGCGGCTCCGACTGTGTGAACTGTGTGCCATGGGAAGCTCTGATGCGCCCGCATCAGAGCTCTGCGGCTGGATGGGTCATCCGGCCGGTACTTAAGTACCGGCCGCGATGATCCCGGCACAGATCGCCGGCCGGTCTGATACGTTGTGTGAACATAGCCTAAGCCTGGGAATGGAGCGATTTTTAGGAACATATATTTGTTAACAATGGTTTGAAATTTTTACAGGCCATCAGATACAATGAAAGTTATACATGTTACATATCGTTGTAATCATAACGACTTGAGGAACATGCATAACAAGTCAGTTTTACCCCAGGGCGAACGGCGTAAAGACAAAAAAAAACCAAATAAATTTCAATTTCACCACGCTTTGAATTTTTTTCTGGTTTCGCAGTGTCCTTTATGTAAAAATTCAGCCTGTCATTGCAAAGTACAATTAGTGGTGCAAAAAATAAGGGCTCATGTGGGTTTCTAGGTGAAAAAATGCAAGTGCTATGGCCTTTTACGCACAAGGAGGAAAAAACGAAAACGCAAAAATTTAAATTGGCCCGGTTCTCTAAGGGTTAAGGTTATTTTGTGGCCTCTATGGTAAACAACTACCACTAAAATGCTACCACTGTCCACTTATAGCTATGCCACCGGTCAGGACTTTACGGAGGCCTGAGCAGCTCTTTTCTTATTGTATAATTCTCATACTTTTATGTATTATGATAAACAAACATAATTTTCCATATAAGTCATGGTATGAAAACAACAAGTACTGCTCCCTGGGTGGGGACAGCCAGCATGTATACTGATGCCTTGTAACTGGGCAAGTGAATTTAATGTCCCATTACTGGCTCAGGTGACTTCACGATGAATTAAAGAAAGGAAAACCCTCTAAGTTTTTACATGTTGTTATAATCTCCTGAAATTATCTAATTATTTAGGAGAGCAGAAGACTTTTAATAGCAGTTTTTATTCCCAGTTATGAGAACGTTTTGCGTCTACTAAGAATTTACTCACGCTTCAGCACTTCAATTACCAGATTAGGCCACCTTTACCATTTAACATTTAACTATTTACCATTTTACCATTGGTCTTGGATTTCCCAAGGCACCTTAGTGTAATATCATTTGAATTTCAGACTTATTATTGGAGTACTTAAAGGGTTTTTCCATCTTGACAAGTTATGCTCTGTCTGCAGTATCCAAGGAATTGGGCATAAGGGAATATTGGGGTCCGACCGCTGGGTTCCCCCATGATCATCAGGGAAACTAAAATGGAGCAGCAAATCACGTATGTGTGCTGCATGTCCAGCCTGCTGCTCAGATTTTGGGGTCCCTGTCCTTGAGGGTGTGTGTGGGGGTCCACTGGTCAGACACTCTCCGTATCCTGTGTATTAGGGTATAGCTTGTTGAGGCTTTAAAGGGATTTTCAAATTTTAATGCAATCTTAAGTTCTGAACTAAATCACTTTAAAATTTCTTTGAATGACCTGGACATTATTATGGGACTTGGGAAATTAAAGTATGTAAAGAAGCTTAAATAATAAATTTTCTTAAAGGGGTTGTTTACCATTTTTTTCTTTCAAATCAACTAGTGCCAGAGATTTGTAATTTACTTCTATTAAGTAAATTAAAAGTATTTCAGTACTTAACAGCTGCTGTATGTTCTTCAGGAAATAGTGTATTCTTTCCAGTCTGGAGACAGGAGAGGTTGTCTATGAGGATTTTCTTCTGCTCTGGTCAGTTCCTGACATGGACAGAGGTGGCAGCAGAGAGCACTGTGTCAGACTGGAAAGAATACACCACTTCCTGCAGGTCATACAGCAGCTAATAAGTATTGGAAGACCTGAGATTTTTTAATAGAAGTAAATTACAGATTTCTTGCACTTTCTGGCACCAGTTGATTTAAAAGAATTTTTTTTTTTTTGAGGAACAACCCCTTTAAATTGGATGAGGAAATATCTGTAAGTGATCTTTTTGCTTGTCTGTAAATACTAGCTTATAAAGGTATTGAGGGCTGGGTTCACTCTGTGCAGTCTGTTTCACGTATAGGTTTTATGAAAACACGGACGCAATTGTGCGACTGACCAAATAAGATGCTTTTTTTTTTCTTTTTGTGTACACAAAAATGTGGTTGGCCACGTTTTTGTATACATTTAAAGTAACCATTTAAAAACAGATACGTCAAATGGACTTTAAAAACGCAGTGTGAACCCAGGCTTAGAGTAATAAACAGTTACGAAAAAATAATCGGTGTTTATCGGATGGGGCACCAAGAACTGAGAAATAGCCAAGAAGTACCAACATTGGGGTGAACCTAGCTAAGCTTAGTTGTCCAATAAACTAAAGTTGTATTAGGTAAGGATTCTATGATTTGAAATATATATATTTCAATAGTTTATAGTTGTGTTGTATCGCAGTCATGCTTTTTATTGTATTATAGTCATACAGTTTGTGACTATATAAAGTTTTTTTTCTTCTCTTTCTTACACACAGCAACAACTAAGCCCTGCCCCCTTTTTTCTGTTCTGGTCTGTTTGGAACTAGAGACAAAATTCCCCTAACAAAAGGTAATAGATAAAACTTGTGCCAAAACCAGAAGTGGATTCCAATGGGATGGAAAATCTAAAGGGAGGACTTGTACTTCTCTGCCCAGTTGGATCCTTCTGCCATTGGCACAAAAACTACTGTGTCAGTTTAAAAAACAAAACAAAAAAAACTGCTATGTTTGAAACCAAATATGTTATGGTTTATTTGAATCTTTTACCTCAAATAAATAATGTCATCATACAGCAAGTGAATAATTCCATCATGAACAATACTCTCTGACAGTAACAAAGTACAGTAGAACAACCATTAAATGACTCCTTAGGTGACTCTCGACCTTTCCCGTTTACTCCTAACTTGCCCCAACAAACATAAAAACTTGTTCCAGAGATATATTATATATATAATATATATATTTTTTTTTTTGGACTTAATAATGATAATAGAAGTGATAATGTCAGCCCCTTACTCTATGTGCAGTTCTTTGCACCATCCACAAGCTTAGATGCTGCACATTTGATATATACCTGTATAAAACTTGTCCGTGTCTCCTTTCTGCTCTAAAATGACTTTATTTCAGCCAGGATATGAGGCCCAACTAATGGGAAGCCCCGCCCAGTTGATACTGTTAACCAATAATATGTAGCGACAGTAAAAAGGGTGACAGGATCACTTTAATTCTGTATTGCAATACACCCCCCCCCCCCCCATGGCAACTGTAAGATCTAATAACAAGCATTGGTTGACAGCCTAGTTTCCCCCTTAAAAAGATACTGTTAACAACCCAAAGCTTGTTCCCATATACCTAACGTGGTTTGCATATGGCGTGATAGGAAACTTTACTGATGCCATTGTTGTAGGTTTTGATAGCCTTAAAGCTTATAAATAGGAACATTGCCACATAGAATTATTTATTATGATTCTGGATGTATATATATATATATATATATCACACCTTTTTGTTAGTATGCAAATGGGGCTCAAGTGCCCAGAGGTTGTTATCCAGCACAGCAAGAGCCTAGGTATGCCTAGTCCATGTCCTCTTTATTACCATTTTCTTGCTCTCTTGCATCTGTCTACCCGATCCATCAAGAAAGAAATTTTTGTGCAATAAGATAGATATATGGTAAGTATGTATGATTCCGTGTCTCCACCCGTATCATATAAACATAGAGAAGAAAACTAGAAAAGTAAATCACGGTAGTGGTAGACAGACTAAGTCAAATAACAGACTGAGTTTATTTAGATATGGAAATAACAAACTGATTGGTCGTAGTAGTAACAAACCAATTGGTAGCAGTATACCACGGCACCACAAAAGTATGTTGGAGAAAGAAAGAAAATCCCTCTATCAGACTGGTTAGGTCTGACGTGTAGGGGAGGGGGGAGGGGAAGGGGAGAGGAGGAAAGAGTTAAGGATGTGAGGTCGGTAGTAATGAATACTGATTCGTCCTGTCTCACTATGTAGGAGCCGCTAGAGTCAGACGTCCCCCACAACTAGCGGAGCTGTCCCTGCACTCGGTCGGTGCTAAGGTCGGGGAGTTCCACTTAGTCAAAGTTAAGAAGTCATATTATAGGTATAGCAGAGAAAGGAGATATATGTATATTCGCTTTGTCCACTATGGTTCCAGTGTCGATGTACTGGCTTTGTCCACTAGGGTTCCGACGCGTTTCCCCTCCTTGTCTCAACCAGTTGTGGCGGGAGCATGGAGGTTCATCAGGGAGGATATGGACTTCTTAGGGTAATCTCATAGATATATATGTCAGGTTGTCCAGACGATAAATGGGTTTTGGGACAACTCTGTGCTGGTCCTTGTTGATGAAGGACAGAGTTCCTAGTGTCCTGTGGACTGAGGGATCAAGATGATACTGCGGCCTCTGGTCACACTCCTAGTGTCCTGTGGACTGGGGGGTCAAGATGATACTGCGGCCTCTGGTCACACTCCTAGTGTCCTGTGGACTGGGGGATCAAGATGATACTGCGGCCTCTGATCACACTCCTGATACCTATTAGTTGTTTGATGCGATTCCACACCTTTGACCTTAGAGCGTTGTTACATTAAGATGCTGTCAACAAATCCCATGTGTATATGATAAGTCTGAATGAGTGTAGGTTAGTTGATGATATATAGGTTCGCTGTTCTCCACATGGGAACTGATTCTGATGTAGTGTGTACGTTAGGTTCCGGTCTCCAAGGACGCCGATCTGCGTCTCGTCTGTGTCTAACGTACACACTTCATCAGAATCAGTTCCCCTGTGGAGAACAGCGAACCTATATATCATCAACTAACCTACACTCCTTCAGACTTATCATATACACATGGGATTTGTTGACAGCATCTTAATGTAACAACACTCTAAGGTCAAAGGTGTGGAACCGCATCAAACAACTGATAGGTATCAGGAGTGTGATCAGAGGCCGCAGTATCATCTTGACCCCCCAGTCCACAGGACACTAGGAGTGTGACCAGAGGCCGCAGTATCATCTTGATCCCTCAGTCCACAGGACACTAGGAACTTTGTCCTTCATCAACAAGGACCAGCACAGAGTTGTCCCAAAACCCATTTATCGTCTGGACAACCTGACATATATATCTATGAGATTACCCTAAGAAGTCCATATCCTCCCTGATGAACCTCCATGCTCCCGCCACAACTGGTTGAGACAAGGAGGGGAAACGCGTCGGAACCCTAATGGACAAAGCCAGTACATCGACACTGGAACCATAGTGGACAAAGCGAATATACATATTTCTCCTTTCTCTGCTATACCTATAATATGACTTCTTAACTTTGACTAAGTGGAACTACCCGACCTTAGCACCGACCGAGTGCAGGGACAGCTCCGCTAGTTGTGGGGGACGTCTGACTCTAGCGGCTCCTACATAGTGAGGCAGGACGAATCAGTATTCATTACTACCGACCTCACATCCTTAACTCTTTCCTCCCCCCCCTCCCCCCTCCCCTACACGTCAGACCTAACCAGTCTGATAGAGGGATTTTCTTTCTTTCTCCAACATACTTTTGTGGTGCCGTGGTATACTGCTACCAATTGGTTTGTTACTACTACGACCAATCAGTTTGTTATTTCCATATCTAAATAAACTCAGTCTGTTATTTGACTTAGTCTGTCTACCACTACCGTGATTTACTTTTCTAGTTTTCTACCCCATCCACCACATACAGTCTACTTACCTGAACTCTTACCATGCTGGGGAACACCCCCTGCACTTTTGAGTCTCATTTTACATATTTTAAAAAAATGTTTATATCTCATTGCTGGAATGGCGATAATAATGATATGCCTGGAATCATAATGACCAGCCCTGTCTATCTATGTGCCTATTTATTCCCGTTTTCCTGCTAACAGGTCTACTTAAATAATCCATGGCAGCTGACCAGTCAGTGGTGCCAAAGAGTGCATCAACTGATTGTGCCTGACAGTTAATACCCCCCATACTCATCATAGTAATTATAGTTGGGTAACTGCCATTGAAAAGCATTGAGTCACACAATACGTGCAACTTTATATTTTCCGATCACACCCAAAGTTACGTTTTAATCGTGAACTTTAACATAGAAAATAATTTTGTTTAAAAAAAAAAAAAGAAAAATAGTGATACAACATGCCGATTTGATAGAGCACTTTGGCATTGCGTAGTAATGAAATGTCGCTAAAAAAAATTACATTTTAATCAATGGTAATAATAATAATAATAATAATAATGCTACTATAAATAAATTGACCAAGGACCTGAAGAAGGTATTACATTGAATTAGAATCTACCCCAGTAATATTATATCATATATCAATATGGTAAAAAAAAAACTTGAGTTCATGCTTCCACATTATTTGAGGGTAGTGCCATTTGACTTGGCAGGGCAGCCCTTAACCTGTGAAATCTGGTGAAGCTTGTACTAGTGCCAGACAATAATCTGGTAGCAGCTGACCTAGTTACCTTTCTAAAGAATTATCCTGGCTTCTTCACATTCTCTAGAACGTGACCTATTTCACTGTGAACACTTCTGCCCTTTCTTGTTCTCCATAAATGTCTAAGTGCCATAGTTTATTACCTTTCTTAGGCAGGCAGTACACAGGTCACACCAAGAGGAATTGTATGCAATAAAAAGGGGGACAGGTTAATTTACAAAAACTTAAAGTTTGAAGCCCATCTTACCTTTAAACAAATATATGACTTTGCATGGGAAGTCAAAGGACTCTGTCGGATAAGTTAGTGGGTCACGTCGGTGAAAGCAACCGTATAAGCTGAAACTTCACTTTTTCCAACCTTTGTCCAGTCAGTGAAGTGTAAAAAAAAAAAAGGCAACAGTTTGCAGTTGATTGTTTCTACCACATTTTTATTCTTAAGATGTCAGCCTTTTATTGGCTTTTAAAGTGTTCTGTCAACAGAAAAAATACTTGACATATCAAAACTTTTGATCAGTGTTCAGACCCTCACAATATCCAAAATGAGCTGGGAAAAGAGCTTCCAATTTGGCTGTCAATATAAGGTTTATATAGCTCTCCCAACTGACTACCGACAGGCGATGCCGGTGCAGATATGGTTCGGGTGTAATATAAAATAACTGCTATTGTTCTCGGAGAGATAAACCAATGCCAAAGCAGTCTGACTGCGGCTTAACCCTCCTTTCCCCATAGAGAACACAAGCATTTTTGGTTGTGTATAGTGAGGATGAGAGAGATAACTGTCAGCCAAACGATCATTCAGCCAACAATTCTTGAAGGTGTAACCTTTAGGCTCAGGTTTACCAATTTATTGGGGACAAAAAGGTGACTGATTTTTGTCTCAGAGAAATATCAACCAATCACAGCTCAAGTTTTATTTTTCAAAATGACTTATGATTGGTGAGAGTAGTTATTTGTGCACTCTGGCCCTTAGCCTAGAGCGTACCAAAAAAAAATATTTCTATATGCCAGAATTTTATTTTGGTTTTACAAATACAAGTCATATATTCATATATCTTACATAGTTCGAGTAGTAAATGACAATGAAATGTACAGTAATGGGTGACATACTGCTGTTGGGTATTTAGGTACACTATTATGACGTAGCTTACACAAACAATATGTTATTAGGTAATTGAGGGGGAGTGTAAGGGAAAGGGCAAAATGAGTTATGTATTAAGATAGGAAGTAAGGAGGGCAGGAAGATAGGGAGAAGGAGAGAGGGGAAGGGAGAGGGGATCCAGAGTTTTCTTTACGCAGGCATAAGTCAAGAATTATCTTCTGCACATCTGTTTGTTGTATATGCTACACTTGGTTGGTGGTTTTGGTATGGTTTTGGTATGGTTGGTGGTTTTGGTATGGTTGATGGTTTTGGTATGGTTGATGGTTTTGGTATGGTTAATGGTTTTGGTATGGTTGGTGGTTTTTGTATGGTTGATGGTTTTGCTCTTGTATACCATACTGTTGGGTTTTAGAATTAGGTATTAGGTGTTAGGGGCCCTATGGGGACAAGATGGGTGGGCACTACATTTTCAAGGAGATGTTAGATTATAAAGATGGGCAGAATGCAGCTCTTAAGTAAAATAAAGGTGAGCTAGGCAAAAGTTTGGCACCATGATGGTTACATTTTTTTAGCTGTCTAGTTTTTTTTAATGGTACAAACATAATTTGGTAATAGACCTCTATACTGCTGTAAATAGTACTTTGTGGTATGGGTTGGTTAAATAACCAGACCCAATGGTGTCTAAACTCTCCCATATCAGCAGTTTATATTCACAATACTTTAGACTTACAGTTAAAAATTTAATAACATCGAGCACCATGTGATGTAAAACTTTGCTGATACTTAGAATTTGATCTATACACAGCAATTACTTTCTAATTTTTTTAAGACAGGGACCAACAAGCCCAAAGGGAGGGTATTTACACACCTTATTATGTAATGTGAGCATTTCTTATGGGTAGTACATGGGTTGATCAAGGTCGGATTTCTTACAATTTATACCATGTAATGATATATCAGGAACAGGTACGACGGGAAAGGATGGTAATAAATCAGTATGTTCTTAAACTTTAAGAAAAATTAGTAGTATAGACCTAGCACTGAATATAAAGTCTATAGGAATATTCCATCACATAGTGATTATGATATTTTTGGAATGCCGGGACAACATGTCAAAGTTTTTACAAATGACAAGAAGACATTAAAGTGATTGTCCGATGATGAAATCTATTTTTAAGCTTTTTGTGGTCTTTCATGCTTTCCTTCTGCTTGTGATGCAAAATGTCTGCTCTGTTGTCTTTAGCATAACAAATTGTCTGGTGCACTTCCTCTAACAGGCTTCCTGTTCCTGTGTAATGGACACTGTAGCCAGGAATTCAGCCAACTCTATCTTCTTTCCACTATGTGGGAAGGATTATGGTCAAGAAAGTGCAGTGGGAGGGTGATAATGTTGGCTGAATTCCCGGCCAAAGAGTCCTATACATAAGGACAGGAAGACTGTTACATCATGTCCATCAGACAGGATGTTGGGCTGAAGACAACCGAGCAGATGGTTTTTCAAGAGCATTTTTTCAATATAGTTCTGTGCAGGAAGCCTTAAAGGAGAAGTCCAGCGAAAAGTATTGTATTGCCCCCCAAAGGTTATGCAAATCCCCAATATACATTTATTACGGAAAATGCTTATAGTTATAAGTGGGGGAGTCTGATTGTGACATCAACCTGTTATCTAGGAAGTGACATCACCATGTTATCCAGGAAGTGAAGCCTTGATGCAGTAATAAATGCAGGGTAAAAAGCACTTTATAAGCATTTCCTGTAATTAATGTATTTTGGGGGTTTGTAAACCTTTTTGGGGGGGGCAATATAATACTTTAATAAAAATTTTTTAGCGGACTTCTCACAGTCGTTATTCCTCACAGACTCTTTGGAAAATGAAAGGTGGAATCTGATTGCTTGCTAGGGGCAACTGAGCCAGTTTCACTTTACACCATGTTCGATAAATCTCCCCCCATACTGTTTTATTCCTATGCAACGACAGAAAGAGCCGAGTACGCTGGAAAAGTGAGGAATGAATAGAGCCGCAGGTAACGCATCATACCCACGGCTCTATTCCTAACAGAGCCAGCAGGGCCCGATACGGAGATCGTGGGGGTAGCAGAGGTTAGGAACCCCCGCAATCTCATACTTTGACTTTATCCTGTGGACAAGGGAAGACAACCTGGACAACCTCTTTAAAAATCTCAACATGTCCCTAATGTCTTCTTATTGTTTGACTCAAGTACAAACTATCCAGGTCTAGATGAACCTTTCGTAGTAGGTCACCGAATAGGAGAGTAGTCTTATCTTTTTGTAAGACCGAACAACAGGATGAGCTTGTATGGTCAGTTTTCATCAAGCAGAGACAGAGGTATTTTCTATCACTCTCCATCGGTGACAGTACAGTAACAACACCATGCCAAGTTATAATAAAGCAAAAAAGAAAAGTCATTAACATTCCAACCAGATAGATGAAATAAAGCCATGTCTAAATCCGCTTCCCTGCGTCTCCTAATCTTCTCTGTCTTCTGGGTCAAATAATTAGATATAAGATTCTTTTCTTCAAGACTAGATAAATGTCAGTGTTAGTTGGGGGAAAGATCAGGAGCAACGTGAAAAAATATTACTTTACTGAAAGAGTAGTTGATGCTAGGAACAAACTTCCAGCAGATGTGGTTGGTAAATCTACTGTAAGTGAATGTAACCTGCCTGGGATAAACATATATGTGTCCTAAGATAATAAGAAGGTAAATACTAACAGGGCAGACTAGATGGACCGGGTGGTCTTTTTCTTCCGACAATCTTCTATGTTTATACGAACAACCACTGATATATATACGGTATATAGTTAGGAGACATACAGGAACTGCACGTAATTTTGATCGCTTGTCTTTCTTCCTTTGAGCATTCACACCCTGTCTGATATGGTAACAGCTATCAGATATCTGCTTACACAAGAGGATACAACGCCAACAAACAATAGTTTCAGGTCATCGTAACTAAATGCGGTCAATGACAGAGAATGTTGTGTAATATTACTGCACGTTATCACTAGTCATTGTGGACGTTGGCTCCACATTAGTGCACAGGACAAACTTGAGTGAGGAATCCCTCACAAACACAAAACTTGTCGGACAAAGTTTAGACCTTGTCTAGTGGGAGGGTTAAAAGTAATGGCTTATCATACCCAAAACAATAGGATCAGGCAGTTGAAATCCAATATGTCCGATCCTTCTCTCCCCTAACAATATATGTCAGGGGAAAGACAGGAGACCACATACACTTTAGACTTTGGATGGGTTCAGCTATAGTATATGGCCACCTTTTAGACTTTTGGTACATTTTCTTGGATATGAATTGGGAAAACCAGTGTTTCTACTAACGTTGTTTTTCTCCATCATTCATATTTAGTACCATTTATTGCATAGGTAACAGCCTTAAAGGGGTTGTCCAGCGAAAATCTTTTCAAATCGACTATTATCAGAAAGTTATAAAGATTTGTAATTTACTTCTATTACAAAATCTCTTACCATACTTATCAGCTGCTATGTGTCCTGCATCAAATGTTGTTTTATTTTCAGTGTTATACTGCTCTCTGCTGACATCTCTGTCCGAGACAGGAACTCTGTCTCCGTTCTCTATGAGTTCCCATAGAAAACCTTTACTGCTCTGAACAGGTCCTGTCTCGGCCAGAAGTGGCAGCAGAGAGCACTGTGTCAGACTGAAAATAAAACAACACTTCCTGCATGACATGTAGTAGCTAATAAGTATGGGAAGACTTGAGATTTTTTTAATAGAAGTAAATTACAAACCTATATAACTTTCTGACACCAGTTGAGTTGAAAGAAAAAGATTTTCACTGGACAACCCCTTTAAAATGAGTCACCAGTGCAGCCAGGGGGTAGGGAAAGTAAATAGTATGCTGGGCTGTATAGCTAGAGGTATAACCAGAAGGAAGAGGGAGATTGTGATCCCGCTGTATACAACTCTAGTGATATCCCATCTGGGATACTGTGCCCAGTTCTGGAGACCTCATCTACAAAAGATATTGATAAAATAGAACGGTTCCAAAGACGGTCTACGAAAATGGTGGAGGGTGTAAGGCATAAAACATATCAGGAAAGCCTTAAAGGATAAGTCTGGCAATTTTTTTTTATTGAAGTACTGTATTGCCCCCCAAAAGTTATACAAATTACCAATATACACTTATTACGGGAAATGCTTATAAAGTGCTTTTTTTCCCTGCACTTACTACTGCATCAAGGCTTCACTTCCTGGATAACATGGTGATGTCACTTCCTGGATAACATGGTGATGTCACTTCCTGGATAAAATGGTGAAGTGACGACCCGACTCCCAGAGCTGTGCGGGCTGTGGCTGCTGGGGAGGATGATGGCAAGGGGACACTGAGGGACACAGGGCACTGGAGGGACACTGAGCATCCCTCTGCCATCATCCTCTCCAGCAGCCACAGCCCGCACAGCTCTGGGAGTCTGGTCGTGACATCACCATGTTATCCAGGACGTGACATCACCATGATATCCAGGAAGTGAAGCCTTGATGCAGTAGTAAGTTCAGGGAAAAAAGCTCTTTATAAGCATTTCCCGTAATAAGTGTATATTGGTGATTTGTATAACTTTTAAGGGGCAATACAATACTTTAATAAAAAATTTTTGCCGGACTGTATAATCTGGAGGAAAGAAGGGAAAGGGGGGACATGATCGAAACCTTTAAATATGGACTAATATTCAGGAGGGAAATGTTTAAAAAAAAATCTGAACTCATGAACAAGGGGACACAGTGAGAGATTAGTTGGGGGAAAGATCAGAAGCAACATGAGAAGATATTACTTAACTAAAAGAGTAGTAGATGCTTGGAACAAACGTCCAGCAGATGTGGTTGGTAAATCTACAAAAACAGAATGTAACCTGCCTGGGATAAACATATATCTATCCTAAGATAATAAGATGGGAAATACTAATAGGGCAGATGAGATGGACCAGGGGGCTTTTTCTGCAGACAATCTTCTATGTTTCTTTGGATATACTTTATCCTTTGGCATGATTTTAATTTTGGGTTTTAACGGCAATTTTTTTCTTAATTACAAGAAATAATTTTTCTCTGCAATCTGTACTTAAAACAGTGTTTAAAAAAGGTAATGGTGTTCTCCGTGAATAATGCACAATTCAAATAAACTTCCTGATACAATCACATTAAAAAACATGTGATGCAATGTAAGTCTTAAATAGCTTTGTTCCTTGGAATCCAGAGCATGACGAACTAGCAAAGTGTTCCAGCTTTCATTGTCTTCAGATAAAAAAAAAACATTCCAGATAAGATTCTGTGTTATTTGATAGTGGCTCAAACCCCAACATGATTCTTATTGTTCTAAGATGAAGAAGTCGTATTCCTGATGAAGGCATTGTGACATCATTTGGCTCTATGCTTATTTAGAAAAAAACAAACAAATAATATTGTAGAACAAAAGGATTCATCAGAAACTGATATATAATATGCTATACTATACAGTGAATGTGCAATTCAAACAATTCTAATGAAAAAAGTTTATAGAGGGCTTATCCTGGGACAGTGGCTTAAAGGTTTATTATATCATTAACTATATAAAAAAAAAGAAAAGGAAATAAAAATCCTCAGGTGCCCTCAGACCCTGCTTAGCTCTGACCCATGAATTAACCCCTTCACCAATAGCTGCTCCAGGGAGCCGACACTAGTACCATCACCAGCAGGTTTGTAGCAACCTAGGGAGTTGTGTGTGGAGGGAGAGTTAACTGATTAACCCCTTCTTTACTGCTAGTGTTTTTTCTTGTCACAGTACACCTTACCTAGCTTATTTTTGTGTTGTGGAACGAATCATCTTGGCTTAAATTATTTCTTGTGGGAAAATTTAATTTGAGTGATTTGGATTACAGGCGTGTTCCCGAAAGTGATTATGCTCGTAATTCGAGGTTCCGCTGTATATCAATTTATTAAAGGGAAACTATCAGCAGGTTACCTGCAGATGTGCCCCTATAGTGCATAGGGCTTCTTACCTTGATCGTTAGTGGCATTTTCAGTATATTTACCATTTTGCGCCCCATTAATGTAAATGGGGATGGGACTACCACCCTTACTGCACCGATCTGCCCGGCTGACCTGCCCCTTCTCATGAATATTAATCTGGTGCTTTGCGGTGTGACATTACTGCAGAGTGCCGTCCTAATATTTATTAAAAGGGGTGGGCCAACCAGAGAGGATTGGTGTGGTAGCTCCGCCCCAGTGCACAAAACTGCCCTATTTACATATTTAATAAACTACAAAGTTTTCAAAAATGGCGCTGATAATCAAGATAACAAACTTACCTTCATCCTCAGCACCCTGTGCGCTATAGTAACATATCAGCTTCTAACCTGCTGACGGTATCCCTTGAAATATAATTAATTAAAAAGGTAGTATTCTTTAGCAAAATGTAATGTAAAGCCACAAAAATGCGGTGAATGTGGTTTATTTAGATGAGAGTATTACAGCGCGATTTTGCTGAAAGTCTTCTGGATGAACCGGTAATGCCGCTAGGCAAGGAACCTCTGCATATGATTGTGGCATTACATTACATTTTGAGAATAGAATTTTTTAAAAACTAAATCCTATTTATTTTTTTATTTTTTTTGGCCCATACAATTTAATTATATCACAAAACCTACTATTATATTATACATAACAGGGCTTAGTGCTTATACATAATTAAGGCTTCAGCTAAACCCAATACCTGGTAGTCCTCCATATACTGTAGCACCCTAGTATGTATCCTTGCAACCTCTGTAGGTGGCTGTACAGGTACAGGTGCAGGGATTAGGCTGTGCTTTTAGGGGAGAGAATCTCCGTACCTGAGCCATCTAGTGAAAGGCCCATCTCTCAATGAGGTTAATAAGGCAATGGAAGAGGTTTGTTTTTTATTTATTTATGTATTTATTTTTGCACTGGAGCAAGAAGTGGATTCAAAAGGAGGGAGAAATGTAAAAGAAGAACTTGTACATCTCATTCCTGCTAGATCTACTTCTGGTTGTAGCTCAAAGAACTGCATCATAAACTGCTGGGATAGTGGTTTTTTTTTGTTTTTGTTTTTTTAACACAAGACAACCCTGATGACTTTGAAACTGTGCAGACACTTTCCCATAATCCCCCTTGATTGAATATGCAGTGGAGACCAACTGCCAGTACTAGTGGGACAAATTAAGAGATTGCAGTTGAACTGAGTATATGGATGCCCATAGGTGAATAGTAACCAAGGGCAACAGGTTATCAAAACAATGCAGGCATCACTAAAGGGCCTTTTACACAGGCTGATTATCGGCCAAACGCATTGCTAGAAACACTCCTGTGGCCGGTAATTACCCTGCGTAAAAATTACAGTGATCATCCGAGGACGGAGAAAACGCCCAATCCTCTGTTGAACATCTATTTAGAACAGGCATCTTCCTGTGTAAACAGGGTTATATGAAGCTGGTAATGGTAAAAGGAAACTGACAGAACAGATATGTATGTACAGTATTGGGGTCTGGGATATGTATATATCTGTGCTGTCAGTTTCCAGATCACAAGACGCAGTGTATACTTACCAGCCACACTGCTTGTGATCTGGCACCTGGCTTCTCCCATCCTTCGGCTGCAGGCTTTATCTTTAGGCCCCACCTCCTCCATAATGATTGACAGCTGAGGGGGCAGGGCTTGACGATACAACCAGCAGCTGGAAGATTGAAGAAGCCAGGTCCTGGATCACAAGCAGCGTGGATAGTAAGTATACACTGCTTGTGATCTAAACACTGACGGTACAGACATATACCTAGCTGTGCTGTTAGTTTCCAGGGTTGCACGAACGATACGGTGATTGTTAGATCTGCTGGGGCACTCGATTTCTCGTGACAGTATCAGAAATTCTTGCACATTTGAAATTTGTTTAATATCACATAAAATATCTGCTTCGACCTATTTATCTTCATAGGACAACCTGTTTATAAAGTAATATCCAATTCTCTAGATCAGTGCTTCTCAAACTGTGAGGCGGGCCTCACCAGTGAGGCGCCCCCTAGTTGTTGGTAAGGCCCAGCTGGGGAGCCAGTTTTCATGAAAGTTACTATGATCTGCACAGACCTTTTGCTGTTTGCATAAATCTTTATTTTAGCAACATTATTAACTTATTTTGTACTTGCTTTATTAGTATTTAGAGCTTGAGAGATGAGTGAAAGTTAGTCCTAGCATTATTTTTCACTTTTAAATGGACTTTCACCACAGATAATGAGGCCCAGGCGCCCTCTTGGTCAGTCTGGTGAGGCCCCGGCATTGCCTTGGTCTGTTGGGTGAGGCTCCAGTAGAAAAAGTTTGAGAAACACTGCTCTAAATTGATCTTATGTTCACATCACATTGCCTGTAATCTATATAACCAGACAGACCTAGTTAGTGAAACCGGTATCAGCTTACCCTCCTTCTGATGTATTTGGACACCCTCCTTCTCATATATTTACATGCACCTCCTTTTAAATGAAAGTGGTTCCAGAGCCTTCACCTCATAAGTCAATGTCTCCACTCACGTTATTTGGGCCGCAATGGACAATACTCATTAAACCTTATATCTTGTTTAGAACATTTGAGTTTTTGTCTTTTATCTTGACCAAATATTGGCCTTTGGTGTTGATCAGACGGTCAGTTGTACTGACATGTTAACTGTCATGTGAAAAACCAGCGCTCGGTCTAATCTTACTGGCAGCCATGATAAGTTCTGTGTAATCTACCAGAGACACAGGGCTTCACCTTTTACTAAAATCTTCTTTTTTACACATAAATACATTGCACTTTGCATTAGATGACTGCTTTATTGCTGGTAATATTAGACTTTGAAGGTAATTTGGAATAACTTCAGGAAATAAGATCTCACACTGCAGTCTAATGCTATGAAACCCCAGCAATGATGTGCATAAAGATACAAGGATATCATCAGATCATCCACATACGCCTAATGGAGCACAGGGGAAATTATTGATCAACTTGTGTGTGCTTTATCTCAATCATTGTGGTGTAGTCAGCCGATCAGGTTTGCCTTTCCATTCCTTCGGATGAGCAATGTATGAACATACAGCAGGTGAAAGTAGATGACCTTACGTTTTATTTACATAGCTTAAAAAAGAGGCATGAAAATGGAGATATTATTGATCTAAATATCTGTTGCATCACTATGGGGGAGATTTATTAAAAGGCTAAAATTCCCTTTTTTAGGCAGATGGGCCCGATCGGCGTAAAAATATTCCCAAATGGTCTATTTGCCAATATTTTATTCGCATTGAGCCCATCTGTGCCTCCTGCGCCAGTGGGGAGTGCGGCAGCACATAGAGGGGACGCAGCCTCTGTGTGAGCTTCATTTACGTTCATTTTTTGGACGGATGACGGAATCACTGTGGAGTTTATGACACGGGTGGAGACGCATATGCCCGCCTCAGTCTGCCGGCAGGTGCGAGCTGCAGAATGCGCGACAGGTTCGCCATTCCGCAGTGTGCAGGTACCCTTAGTTCGGGATGTCATGAAAACTACATTATGGAGCAGGAACTCCTCAAAGAAGGGAGTCCCTGCTTTTGTACTTACTGAGCAGCTTGGCGTCCATTGTATACCGTGCCCGCTCAGTGAACATTACAATATAAGATTCAGAATGAATCTGATTTGTTCCAAATCAATTCATTAATCTCTAGTGTTGTCTCATAAATACAACCCCTGGTCAGGTGCCTGAATAAGGAATATGGATTTTATTGAGGTGGTCCCCTGTTTGAGATTCCCATTTTTTATGAGCCAGAAGGGGGGAGAAGTTCATTTATTCCATAGCCAGCCCTTTATTTGAAATGTCAGAGTTACTTTCCCAGGTAATATAAGCTGATCATCGCAGTACAAAACGTTTGCTATGAATGAGGATGTGCACATGTTCTGCATAGAATAATTTTAACTTCTTCTGCAATACCCTAATCCTCATACCCAGAATCCACCAGTGATACCAGGCCTGGCGGCCTATTAAAATCTGACCTGTTTTCTTGCCTGTTGGTTGTTATTCCTACTGCTGTTTGACTCTGTTCCTGACTCTGATCCTTACCTTCACTTTGTTCCTGGATTACACTACTCTCTCCTTCTTTGGATTTGTTGCTTGGGTCCTCCAGTTCCACTCTTGGCAGTGACTCTTGGCCTGTTTTTTTTCTGGTTGCATCTCCTCCTGTGGTTTACTTCATCTTCATCAATATTAAATTGATTACCCTTGGCTACATGTTTTTTCAGAGCACCTACTGCTACTAGGTGACTATTCTGTGAACCTGACCAGTAAGAGTCCTGTTCCACGAAGCAATTTTTCGAGGATTAACGATAAACGATCTCAAACAACCGCTTTGGCGAACAACCTGAAATCATTCACCCAATTACACGCAACTATGGTCGTTACTTATCATCGTTCTTGCCGTTGTCCTGTCACCCTTACTGCATTCAATGCTACTGCGAACAACGTCTTATTACACTGGGCGATGCGTAAACAATTTGCAAACAATCAACGATAAAAATAGGTCCAAATTCTATAAAGCAACCAACAATTTCTTGGTGGTGGTTTAATCGTTGTCTGCTATTACACAAAACAATTATCGTTCAATTACGAACGATCTAACGATAATTGTCCCATGGAATAGGGCCCTTAAAGGGGTAGTGCGGCTCGAAACATTTATTCACAAAATAACACACATTACAAAGTTATACAACTTTGTAATGTATGTTATGTAGGTGAATGGCTCCCTTCGCCGTGTTTCCCCCCACCCACGCTAGACCCGGAAGTGTTGGTGCATTATACTTACCGCATTCGTGACGACCCTCGTCCGCCCTATTGGGACAATGACATCGTCTTCGGGAGGCTGGCTGAACCGCTCCATCCGTCCCTCATGTCGCCCCCTCAATCACAGCTGAGCAGCTGATGACGTGGCAGAGGGGGGCTGGCATGAGGGATGGATGGAGCGGTTTGGCCGGCCTCCCGAAGATTACATCATTGTCCCAAGATGGCGGACGGGGGTCGACACGAATGCGGGAAGTATAATGCACCAACACTTCCGGGTATAGCGTGGGTGGGGGGAAACACGGCGAAGGGGGCCATTCACATACATAACATACATTACAAAGTTGTATAACTTTGCAATGTGTGTTATTTTGTGAATAAATGTTTAGCGTCGCACTACCCCTTTAAGTCCATATGCTATATTGGGGTCAGGATGAAGACAGGGAGGTTCCTTAGACTGCACATCCCAGTCTATCCAGTGTCAATCTGATTGCAATTTTGAGAATTTACTTCTCTAGTTAGGAACATAACATTCTGTCCAGAAAAAAACAAAACGCCGGACAAGGAGGAGATGACACAAGCCTCTGATAATGGTTGTGTTGTATCAGCAGCTCTACTGTTGTTATACCAACTGAGACATACCAGGCTACTCCACCAAAAACCACACTATATAAAACTGCTGACATCTTTATTATCATCTCAGTCCATTATATATGTCACATGTAGTTGTTTGACTGGTTTAGGTTTTGTTTTTGAAGCAGATATACATTTACATTGGCACACATGCTGTGAGTTCTTTTTGCCATCGTCTATTAGGTCACATACACATAATAGTCACTACTTGATGTACTTAGTAGTAGTGCATAGACATTTATATAAAAAATAAAAAAAATGCTCTATTGGCGGTGGCCATATAAATGAGAGAAGATTTAAGAATTGACAGCAGCTTATATCTCATAAGAACAAAGGACTGAACCTGTTGAAATCTACAATGCCTGATCCTTGTTCCCTTCAACATCTGAAACAATGGATTGCCTTCCGATCATCTGCTGGTTTGGTTGTTTGTTTATGTCTGTTTATCATACCATACTTTAAATAAGCACTTCCACTTCAGCAAATTGCATAGGTCAATAGTAAAAGCGAATATTAGAATATTAGAAATGTGACAAAAGTGCTACCTTCTATTGTTATTAATACCCCCCCCCCCCCCGCTAAACTATCATTCACCATCAAATCATAGCAAACCAGAATCGCCTCAGAGATTGATTGCCAAAGTCAATTTTGCAATACCTCCTGCGGTTCAAAAGTTTGGCTATGAGGGTTGCAACAGAACTGTTAAAGGGAAGTTGTCGCTAGGTTTACGCTGCCTTAAATGAGGGCAGGCAGCATAAACTAGTGACAGAAGTGCTGAACAGATCGGTGTATTACTTACATCATTCTGTTCAGCCGTTCTCCTAATATGCAGGAGAATAAGATTGTTGCCACACCCCTCCCCCGCCATCCAGCTGCTGCTTGACAGTTGACTGCCCCTACACAGCATAAATAGATAATCAGCAGCTGGTGGGCGGAGATTTCTGCTTCTCATGAATATCCAGGACTACTGGGCTCACACACATAATGGAGAAGACTACTTTTTATCCATGTTATTCAGGAGGATATCTCCAAATCAGCTGCACAGAATAATGTAAGGGATACATCATTCTGTTCAGCTTCTCTGTCACAAGTTTATGCTACCTTTAGATAGGACAGCAGAAACCTACCGACAGTCTCTTGTGGCTATGATACGTCAGCTGTATTTGCCGAACATCACCTCAGTCCTCTCTTCTTTCATCAGTTCCATCTTCAGTTACCTGTAATGAACAACACAAGTGTGAAACTTTTTATGTTGATAACTTTTGAACCACAAAAAATAGACTTCATTTCTGAGACAATTCTCTTATGCTACATGACATTTGAAAAATATTGGAAAATTTTGCCCTTGATTCAAGATGGCCGCCGAAACACAGCCTAAAAGATAGAGCCCCTTTACCCATTACGTGCTGGGTTATTCAGATATGTCATTTCCATTTTCCCTTTTTTTCTAAAATAAAGAGTTGTCCCTAGACTTTTGATCCACCCTGTATACTATAAAACACACTAAAAGTCTGTCTGGTTCCACTCCCTTGTAAGACGCATGACCAGCAAACTTCCCTCTGCAGAGCTTGACTGACTGTATACTTGTTCTGTAAGGGTTTTTTTTAGACATTTTTCATATTGTCTACAGCACAGCCCAGATATACTCTATTGTAAAATTACTGTAACTTGTAAGGCAATGTATGCTTTTCATATCCTGATTCCAAGAAAGGTTGTCGTGTCAAAAAGTGAAAGTAAAAGGCACCTACAGTACCAGCATATCATTCACATGACTTCCCTGAAACCGACAACAAAGATAACGTTTTATTTGATAAAAGAATTTTCAATTGGTATTTATTATGCTGCAGACGTTTATCAATGGATTTGATCATGTGGATTAGATAGTAGATGGTTGCTTAGGTGCATTGATGTGACCATTGCCCTGATCAGTTATGCAAATATTAAGATACGTTCTGTAGTGCTTACCATTAGTGACTGTCCATGGCCATGACAATGTCAGTTCAGCAGTGTACTGCTGTAGCCGTTTGGGAGCCCACTACATCATAGTAATGCAACATCCGCAATGCAAAAACAGTGCTCAGCACTACTCAACCCAAGGACTCAGCATTATCATGATCCTGAGGCTAGAGTCAAGACTGTCACTAATGGAGGTGCACTTGTACATGTCCAGAAAAGGTACAGTGAATCTTAAGGAGAGAAAAACCTAAGGCACTCACCAAATATTATATATTTGGTGAGTGCCTTGTGTTTTTCTTTATTTTTTTTTATAATAAATTATGATGCAGAGAGATGCAGGTGAAGGGTTCAGTCTGTGATGTGCATCCAGCTTACCAACCGGATATCATAGACATGTGAATTTGGCTAAAGCCTGTGTGCTGTGAAGGTCATGGTCTGTTATTCTGACATTTCCTTCTCTTCTGCCATGTGCTGAGAATTTATCCTCCATTCAATCCAAAATGGCGTATGAGTCAGTGGATCTGAGGGCTGAACAATTATCACCCAAATAAAAACCACGATTAAATGAATAATATGGATTTCATGATTAATGAACAATTATTTTAGACTGATAATTAGCAAACAACACCCCCTATTTACGTACCACACCATCTTGTTATTTGTAATGAATTGTCTTAATATGCCCTCTACACACAGTATAATGCCTCTATAGTGCCCCCAAACACATGGTATAATGCCTCTATAGTGCCCCCCAACACATGGTATAATGCCTCTATAGTTCCCCCAAACACATGGTATAATGCCTCTATAGTGCCCCCAAACACATGGTATAATCCCTCTATAGTGCCCCCAAACACATGGTATAATCCCTCTATAGTGCCCCCAAACACATGGTATAATCCCTCTATAGTGCCCCCAAACACATGGTATAATCCCTCTATAGTGCCCCCAAACACATGGTATAATCCCTCTATAGTGCCCCCAAACACATGGTATAATCCCTCTATAGTGCCCCCAAACACATGGTATAATCCCTCTATAGTGCCCCCAAACACATGGTATAATCCCTCTATAGTGCCCCCAAACACATGGTATAATCCCTCTATAGTGCCCCCAAACACATGGTATAATCCCTCTATAGTGCCCCCAAACACATGGTATAGTGCCCCTATGATATCCCCCCACACATACACAGTAAGGCTGGGTTCACACTACGTTTTTCCTATCCGTTCAATGTATCTGTTTTTATTGGTTACGTTTAATGAACAGAAAAAATAATACATAAACACTATCTTTATGTACGAAAAAAAAAAAAAACACATCCGTTTCGAACCGTTTTTTTTTTTCCATAATGGAAGTCAATGGAAAAGCGGATCCAAGCAGATGGCACAGAACTGCATCTGTAGTGTGACCCCAGGCTAATCCACCTCCATACAGCATAATGCCCAGTACTGGTGGCCTTCTCCTGCAATACACTGAGCCCCCTGAGCTGTCATCATTTGCAGCACCTGGTGGTCCTTTAACTGCAAGCTCTCCTGCCCAGCACTTGCAGTTATGACTGCACTTGACTAATCTTAGTGGTCAGGGGGGCCCAATCAAAAGTTTGCAATAGGGCCCAGCCATTTCTAGTTCCAGTCACCCCTGGGAGTCCTGATGATGTAGTCACCCCTGTTGGCCCAGCCTGAATGGTGAGCATGGAGCTGGTTGCCCACTGTTGTGTTCAAACCTATCGGCATACTGAGGACGCCAATAATACTAAATATAATGTACCAGCTTTGTAATCAAACCAAAATAAAAGGTCACATTGGTTATTTAACCATTTTTTTTTAATGGTTAATTTCCATCCCTATTGGCTCCTGATTGATCATAATGGGCAAGAGGCCTAAGGGAACAAGGACGCCCACTGCGTATTCTTATACTTAGATGTGAGGACTATGTGAGTTTTTAATTGCATCTGTGATGATCTGAGAATGCCAACAGTGGCCATCAGTTCAAATAGATGACACCACTGGATGTGCCAGTTAGACCTGCTGGGCTGGCTGATCTGTGAGATGTGCAGGTGACACATCGTCGGCGGGCTCTTCTTTTAGTGCTTGGCAGCTCTTGAGATTTCATCAGCTGGTTCCTCTGACTTCTTGTTAATTATAATAAGCAATCGAACCAGATTCTGCTTCTGCAATGGCCTGGGAGTCTTATAATCTACAGTGTGTATCTAATGCTGGACAGCCATGGGATCCACGGACTGTGTTGTAGCCTTTGTTATACATAGAAATCTATGGAGCAGATAGTTTTAGGGCTTTAATACATGGGGTGATTATTAGCTTAACGGACCAGTATTGCCCAGTGTAGTTTTGCTACTGGTCTGGACAGTTCCTGATATGGACAGAGGTGGCAGCAGAGAGCATTGTGTCAGACTGGAAAGAATACACAACTTTCTGCAGGACATACAGCAGCTGATAAGTACTGGAAGACTCCAGATTTTTTAATAGAAGTTAATTACAAATCTCTGGCACCAGTTGATTTGAAAGAAAACATTTTTTTGTGAACAACCCCTTTTAAATGAGCGCTGATCTACTTGATTACTTGATTGGCTCTCACATTGGGAATGAGGCTGCATGTGTGATACAACTATTATGCAAATGAAGTTTCCCAACTTTTGTTGACTACAATGATTATCAGATTGCTTAACCAGGCATGTCTGTGTCTTATGGTGCATTTACACGAAACGATAATTGGGCCGATCGTATGATTAACGATGTCGGAGTAACGATTTTTTTTTTCATAACGATCAGCGTTTAGACGGTACGATATATCGTACGGAAAAATCGTTTTGCGAATCGTTTTTGGCTGAAGAGGGGAGACGGGAATTTCAAACGGCTCCTCTTCAGTCAATCAGTGCTGCCTTGCATTGATTGGCTGAAGAGGGGAGCCGGGAATTTCAAACGGCTCCTCTTCAGCCAATCATTGGTGAAGAGGAGCACTGATTGGCTGAAGATGAGCCGTTTGAAATTCCCGACTCCCCTCTTCAGCCAATCAATGCACTGAAGAGGGGAGTCGGGGATTTCAAAGACCTGCTACATGGAGCAGGTAACGTATGCTCGCGGCCGGGGCGTCGGGGGCGATTGCAGTGGCGGCGTTGGGGGGAGGGGTTTGCGATCAGAGCGGCGGGGGGGCGATTGGAGCGGGGGTGGCGATCGGGGCGACGGGGATGGCGATCAGAGCGGCGGCGGGGGTGGCGGGGGTGAACGACCATTTGATAACATGTTGAAAGATCAAAATGAACGATTTCTCATTCGTCGTTTGATCGTTCGCTGCGTTTACACGTACGATTATCGTTCGAATTCGATCGTTATCGCGCAAATTCGCACGATAATCGTTATGTGTAAACGCACCTTTAGGGGCCCTTTTAGGCGGCCTGGTTTGGGGCAGTAAAATCAGCGATTATTTACAGTCCCTTTACAAAGCTTGATAAATTATGTTACCAAGCTGCATGAATGATTGGAGGATTCTTCATGCAGCCACCTAAATGCACTGTAACCGGCCACACATCCCCCATTTGGACAATATGTGCGGCCTATAATAACTATATGGCCACACAAACGTATCAATCAGCAGATCCCATCCCTTTTGTTCTTGGCAAAACATTCCGCTGAAAAATTAATCTGTTGGCTGCCTTTCAAGTGATCTGCCCAAAGCAAATAACCCAGAGATATTTCACCGAAGATAAAATTCTAGATATTTTATAGTTTATTTAGCAAAAGTCACATGCAGGAGAAAAATAATTATAAATCAGATCAGATCAAATCTATATTTAAAAAAGAGCACACAATCCTTTGGAATCACAAATAATAATTTTGGACCCACTGTGGCACAACCCCATAATAGATACAAGCATGAAAGTGCAATCAACACAACAATTTACTAGAGAAAATTCATATAATAAATACACCCAAAACTACCAAAACTAAAGTACATTATATTTTTGGTATTGGCTTATGTGTAACTCTTTTATGAAGAGGTAAGCACTTTCTTTGATCATGATAAAAATTTGGTCTGTTTCATTTAAAGAGGTACTCCAAAGGAAAAAAAAAAACTTTTTAAATCAACTTGTGTCAAAAAGTCATAAAGATTTGTAAATCTAAAATCTCAAGTCTTCCAGTACTTATCAGCTGCTGTATGTCCTGCAGGAAGTGATGTATTCTTTCCAGTCTGTAACTGTGCTCTCTGCTGCCATCTCTGTTCATGTCAGGAACTGTCTAGAGCAGTATCAAATCACCATATAAAACCTCTACTGCTCTGGACACTTCCTGACATGGACGGAGCAGAGAGCACTGCATCAGACTGAAAAGAATACACCACTTCCTGCAGGACATATAGCAGCTGATAAGTACTGAAAGACTGGAGATTTTTTAATAGAATAGTTACTTTCAAATCTGTTTAACTTTCTGACAGTTGATTTCAGGCAGACTCTGTGCAGAGAGCCAATAATACTGATCAATGCTATGCAATAGCACAGCATTGATCAGTATATGCAATCTAATGATTGCATATGTAACATAAAATAAAAAAAAAGTTCCAAATATTAAATAAAAAAAACCCCTTCCCCAATAAAAGTTTAAATGACCCCCTTTCCCCATATACAAATAAAAATATGTAAAAAAAAATAATTTTGTATCAAAGCGTGCAGAATTGTCCGATATAGTAAAATATAACAATATTGTTCCCGCGCAGTGAACAGCGGAAAAAAACCACACCAGAATTGGTGAACTTTTTTTTAAAAACAAAATTATATATCAGAGAAAATTTAATTAAAAAATCAAAAACTTTTTTTTTACACCAATATGATACCAATAAAAACTAAAAATCATAGTACAAAAAAATTTAATGAAAAAATAAAAGCGTTATGGCTCTTAGAAGACAAGGAAGAACATTACCACAATGGACATCAGTGCATCAATGACCTTTGGTCATAAGGGGTTAAACTACGTATTATGGCTGCTACTAGAGAGCTGAAGCTGATCGCCTTGTTTTTGTTATTTTTGCTGTGTATAATTATTTCTCATAGAAAATCTTGTAATGTATTTGATTTCCTTTTGTGTAATAAACTTTCCCAGAAACCAGAACAGCGGCGGTCTTTTACTTTCTGGAGTTAAGCAGCAGGTCATGGCGTTCTCTGTAACCTGCAGGGTTCACATTGTCAGTAAGGACATGGCGCCCCGATCAGGGCTGATGATTTTGAGCCTGACAAAAACTTTTATTGGAGTGATCCAAAAGCGTCCGACAATTATACCAGTGTAAACCGGCCTTTCAGCAAACAGCCCATTCATGCATCCGGGATAATCGGAGCTGCTTGGGTTTCTTGCAACCTTGAGTTTTCTAACTTCTGGTTTTCATATGATCCGAGCAGGGCAGCATTGCCTTTCACTATTCGCTCACACAATGGGCCTATTCTTTGGTCTTCTTTTATGGCTTTACTTGGAAAACGCAAACGTTTGATATCTCCCTTAGTTAAACGTAGCTGTTTATGCCGCCCTAGAGCACACGTTGGCATTGCTGAAATGCAAACTACATTTAAAGGATAGCGGTGAGTTGAAAAAAACAGTATTGTCAGAATATATTGTATTATACTTTATTTACAATAAAAAATAAATAAATAAAAATAAATATCTATATATATATATATATATATATATATATATATATATATATATATTGCAAATCTATATATAAACAACACTACTAACTGTGCTCAGTTATGAGGCAGGGCAAAGAACTGCCACAAAGAGTGTCTCTACCTCTGGAGGACCCAAAATGTCCAAACAATGATGAGCATTGTGTAATGCCTCATTTCTCCTTTGGGGATGCTGTTGGGGACTGATCCTCCTCATCGTGGATGTTTCTATTGGTGCAACAATATAATCAGCTTAAAGGGAGTCAGAAAATCACCTATAGTTAAATATAATTTTTTTGTGTGTTTTTGATTTTTTTTTTTTACTTTGCATGTTAATATTTGTTTCATAAAATATTCCAAATACCTCGTAGCACTCAGTCTGGCTGGTAGGCCTTAAAGGAGTTATCCGTATCATCACAAACAGAACAGGAAGTCTTAACCTAGTTTAAAGGGGTTGTCCAGCAAAAACCTCCTTCTTTCAAATCAACTGGTTTCATAAAATTATAAAGATTTGTAATTTACTTCTATTTAAAAATCTCATATCTCCCCATACTTATCAGCTGCTGTATGTCCTGCAGGAAGTGGTGTTTTATTTTTAGTCTGACACAGTGCTCTCTGCTGTCACCTCTGTCCGAGACAGGAACTGTTCAAAGCAGTAGAAAATCACCATAGAAAACCTCTCCTGCTCTGGACAGTTTCTGTCTCGGAAAGAGATGTCAGCAGAAAGCACTGTGTTAGACTGAAAAGAAAGCATTTCCTGCAGGACATACAGCAGCTGATAAGTATGGGAAGACTTGAGATTTTTAAATAGATGTAAAGTACAAATCTATATAACTTTCTGAAACCAGTTTATGTAAAAGAAGAAAATTTCTGCTGGACAACCCCATTTATCAGCGACTTTCAAAAGCATGCAATACTTACTTAAATCTTCTCCCACTTACCTACAGGATGGGAGGCAAAATGTGGCCAATTGGCTAGACAAGAGGAGTTAGCTAGTTGGAACAGTGGGAAGCGTGAAATGTTTTTATGAATCTGGCAACCATGGCATAATTACCGTAATCTCATTTAAAGATCTTTATTTCATAATGCTGGGTGGTTTCCTTCCTTTTAACTAATTGCATAACCACACAACATGTTAGTTCTCAGCAACCTTTGGTTTTGTTTGTTCTCCTTTGAGTTACATCCCCTTCTTCCCTACTTCCCTTTCTCCCGCTCCCTACTCTGTTCCCTCCTTCCTCCCTTCCCACTTCCCTCCCCTTTACCCTAGACGCAGCCTACCCAGTGACTTATATGCAAATGTACATGTATATACTTGGGGACACCTGTTACATTTATGTATGCTCCTCTTTTGTCTATTGCAAATGTGTAACTGGGAATAATTATATATCTTATATGCTGACTGTATTTCTTGTTATTACAAAAAACTTTAATAAAACATGTTAAAAAAACAATCTAAAAAATGTACATAAAATAAAAATTTTACATTCAGAAAATCGGAACAGATAAGATGGTATTCAAATGAAAAAAACATGTTTAATGTTACAAAAAAAAATAGGCAACATATTTATTAATGTATTATTCATTGGACCAATAGTAACAAAAAATAAAAAGAAGGCAATGACATGTCATTTCAGGGTCATTTTTCTGAAAACAATAAATTTTAAGAAACTCTGTAATAGGTTTTATTTACCAAAAGAGTTTCCTTCTGTACTGAAAAAAAAACTGTTTTCCTAGGTCCCCCTTGACTTCAGAAGAAGCAGGATTTCTGTGTCCATTATGCTCTATGGAGAGAGGAGGGGCTGAGAGAGCATCATTTAATCTTCTCTCAGCAAGTTCCTAGATAAGCACTGACCTTTCTGACCTCTGAATCCAGCGTTTTAGGTGCCCAGACAGTCTACAAACAGCTGACCTTTATGTCTCTTCTCCCTGCTCACTCATCTCCCTTGGCCCCTCCCCCCTCCATAGGATATAATGGACACAGCAGAACCCGTCTCCACTGGCTTCTCTGTAATGAAGAGGGATTTGCCTGATAATGTACAAGTAAAGGGGGAGGCTGGGAAATTGCTTTTTGAGTACAGAAAGAGGCTTTTTTGCCTAATAAATCCTATAATAGAGTTTCGTAAAATCGCTTACACTACTGATTTCTGCAAAAAAAAAAAAAAAAAAAAATATATATATATATATATATATATATATATATGACTGTTACACATTAAGTCTAAAATCTCAATTTTATGCCCCATAAAATTGTGCATTAGTCTCCTCTCTGAACACCTCCCAGAATGGCATTCCTCCAATGTATCCTCACCGACTCCTATTGTTCCTCAGATGTCACTCCATGCACTAGCTTCTTATTACTCAGACAATACAGCTCTTAACCTTATAGGAAAAAAAGGAGTGTGAGACAAGGGTTGGCGGGGATCAGAAGGCCAAATCTGCTATTGGGGGCCATTGAGTATTGATTAGAAAATACCTGTCATAATTGCCAAACACCACCTTTATAACAGGAAAAATATGAACTTTTTCATAAAAAGCTTTTAGTGGGAATTGAACCTGTGATAATGTGGGGAAAATGCTAAGGTGGCCAAGTTAAGGGCCCTTTCTGGGGGCGGATTATCGTGCAGGAGCATCACTAAATATGCTCTTGCAGCCGATAATTGTGCCACGTAAAAGTGACAGCGATTAACTTAGGACCGGGAAAACACCTGAGATTCAGTTAATCCCATAATGTCAGCCTTCTTTAAAACCTATTCCTATCGGTTGCACATCTCCCTGTGTAAAAGATAAAAGGAAACTGACAGCACGGATAAGGATATATCTGTGCTGTCAGTTTCCAGATCACATGCAGCAGTGTATACTTACCCTCCACGCAGCTTGTGATCCGGCATCTGGTTCTCTGGACGCTGCTGTAACTTCAGGCTGCCACCTCCTCCAGATTGATTGACAACCAGATGATGCAGGGCTTGAAGATACAGCCGATGGTCAGAGGACAGGAGAGCCAGAAAAAGGATCACAATCAGTGTGGCTTGTAAGTATAGGCTGCAAGTGATCTGGAAACTGGCAGGGATGCACTAACAATATCAGGATCAAGCAGTCTATCGGCTCAATTTCTCATGCCATGTACCCTTAAACTACCTATTTAAAAAGATTAAATGTGAACTATCAGCAGGTTAGATTAATCTAACCTGCTGTTAGCTCCCTATTTTTCATGGGGCGCTGAGGATGAAGTTAAGTCTCTTACCTTCATCCTTGGTATCGTTCCCATGCAGCTTTCAATGTAATCCTGTGTCCGTTTGAAGCAATGCGGGCAGGACTACCACCCCCAGATGGCCTGGCTGGGGTTGGATAGGCACTCTGGGGAGGGCAGGGCTCCAAATGGCCTTACCGGATACAAGATTACAATAAAAACTGTATGGGAATGGTTGGAGGTAATGCACAATAGGGAAATATCAGCAATTATCCCCATTAAACAACATTGAGCTGCACTTGCTCACATCTGTCTGTGCACAAATGACTTGAAGTAAAGTCCATTAATGGATGCAAAAGAAACAGCACTTCAAACAGTGCAAAAGGGCTTTTTGATCTTTGTCATCCTCAGGAACAATAAAAACAACAGAAAAAAAACCAACAACTATGTTGATGCGTGTGAAACAATGCAATGCTTTGTCCACAACACCTGAAAAAACTTTAGCTGGCCGAATGCAAACTATATTCAAGCACCAATAAAGCCAATGTCATCCCTATCCATAGAGAGGATCGGCCATTTTACTTTGTATCGGCATGAGAATAGGAAGCACCGGCATGTTAGTAATTGTACTTTCACACTATTTTGTCCCATAGGGCACTGCTCCAAGTCTGTATATGCGTTGCCTATATTCTCACTACATTTCTGGGTCATACTGTGAATCTATAAGACGGAGAGGAATATTCCTGCCAGGGCTTGATGGTTGAACTAATAAAAATAATTGCGCTTCTGGTGATTATTTTTTTATTGTTTTTAGGAATGCGTCCCAGAAAATCTGGATTTAAAGTTGAAGATATTCTCTGACATAGATCGTCACGTCAACGATTCAGCCATAATAAGCAGCTCAACATCTTGCCTCTCACCAACAAAGATGTTTAATGGTCTCCGACATGTCAAGAATTGCATAGTAGCACATCCCGTAAGTCCCACACTTTTTGACTAGTTTGGCAGATAATCCCTGTGATTTTTACATATATTTAAATGGTGTAATTTAGTTTAATAGTCTGTCTAGGAGACATAGAGGAGCCTGATCCTAAGTAGAGCTTCTTAGTTGTAGTATTGGCCCATATTTGGGTAAAAGGTAAGGAACTATTCTCTGCTAAAGCCATTGTTGTGCGTCTAAAGTTGGCCAACAAATGGAGGGTGTGTGCTTGATGGTTTTCCACTCTTAGGCAATGTTCATGAACATTATTTGCGTACATCTGGTGATGTAAGCTTTCAGCTCGCTCTAGAGATCGTTGAGTATTTGAACATGTAGACCCTCATTCGTTCTAAATTTTTTAACATATCTCTCTGATACATCAAATATTTTTTTTGCAAATGTCAGAAACACGTTAAAATGTAAATCCAGTTATGTCCGGGCAGCAGGAGACTGCACTTCCAGTATATCCATAGATTGCTCACTTTGGGCTCTATTACACTGAACGATTATTAGCCTTTCGTGGCTGACTACCGACCGCTCAGGCTAATAATCGTTCAGTTTAATAGCGTAAGCTCAAAGGCAACGATCAGCTGACATGATCACTCCGTGTAATAGGAGAGATGGCAGCAGACCGCCGCTGACTTCAGTGGGTTGCTGATGGGAAAAGTCATGTTAGGCTAGGTTCACACTGCGTTTTCAGCATCCATTTAACAGATCAGTTTTTTGCAAAAAACGGATTGCAAAAAACGGATGCATTTATGTGCATCCGTTTTTGTTCTGTTTTTCCATTGACTTCCATTATAAAAAAAGGATCAAAACGGATGCGTTTTTTTTGACGCACAATAAAGTTCTGTTGACACTACTTTTTTGACCGCTAAAAAAACGGATCCATTAAACGGATGCTGAAAACGCTAAAATATTGATAAAAAAAAAATAAGCTTCACCAAACCTTTGTCTGTCTGAAATATTTCCAAATGTCCACCACGTCTCTGGTTTATATCTAGCATGTTGGTCAATAACATTTTTAGCCAAAACGGTGAGGGGAATCATCACAGAAAAACTACATGGACAGATTTGCTCCATTTCCTGTATTTTGGACCAACTCCTGGTCTCTCCATGATAACCACTTTTAGTGATCAATCTGATCTCTCAGTCCCCAGATTGCTAAAGTTTTTTTTTTTCTGAAACCCCCATCGATCAATGGCCTTTATGGGGGGAATCTAGAATTACATGGCAACCATACATACATGTATGTAATACATGTATGGGCCTGGTCCAACAGAGGAGAACCACTGATGTTTAGCAGCTTGTGGCTCTGACTAAATAAAATTCATATTCCTTTATATTGGGAAATTAAGGGGACTGCTGGAAATTCATGCATATAGTCTATTACATCCACCATCAGTCATTAAAGGGGTTATCCAGCGCTACAAAAACATGGCCACTTTCTCCCCTCTCTTGTCTCCAGATTGGGTGGGGTTTTAAACTCAGTTCCATTGAAGTAAATGCAGCTTAATTGCAAACCCCACCTGAACTGGAGACAAGAGAGGGGGGAAAGTGGCCATGTTTTTGTAGCACTGGATAACCCCTTTAAGCAATGACTGTTACTCCACTCAGTATACACGTCTACAGAAGTCTTGGATATTTCTAATTGGTAACATGCTGTAATTGGTCCTATTGTTCTGCAGCAGATTGAGTCATCCTGTTGACTTGTTACATTGGATTTTAATTTCTCTTTAGGTAGGTAATCTCTTAAAAGCACAGGGATACAGTATTCCAGCATCCATTATTTTTTGTGAGTTTGTGTTTTACAAGCTGTGCAAGTAATAAAAATGCTGTTTTGCCTCCCAAACATACAAGACTGCAACTTTCCGTGACATCGTTCGTGGGATATAGGTTAATTATAACTTACAACATCTAAAGGGAATTTAGGGCCTAGATTTTTTTATTTTTTTTTACCATTTGGAGACATTTACTGAAACCTGATTCTTTTTGTGCTGATCTGTTTATATTTTCTCATAGTGTTTTTATTTCATTTTCTATACATTATAATGGGGACAGCCGTCTTGCCTGAGCTATTTGATATATCCTGCTTTAAAGTGTGTGTGTGTATATATATATATATATATATATATATATATATATATTTTAGTGTCCATGTCTGTGCTCTTGCTTTAAAAATGAAGTTCATATATTACCTCTACAAGATTTCAGAAATATTTTGTAATTTAGATAGTAATATGGAAAAAAAAAAGAAAAAAAAAATCACCACAAATTCTTCACAAATATGTTGAACATAAAAACAGGACATAAACAATAGGTAATTTTCTGATTATGCATATCCTTAGTGATATCTAGGAAAATTGATGAATGATGAAGTGTTGCAACCATAAATATCTAATAAAATATTTTAAAGCACCCATTTTCCGTCCAAAGTGCTTTAAATATTTTGTATATATACTGTAAAAGTACGGCTGTTGTTGCAATTGGCAACAATGGCGGCACTTTTTACGGAAAGATACATTGCCTAGTCTTCTATGGAACCCCGGCCGGAGCGTACACATATAGTATACGCTCCGGCTGGGATTTCTCACTGCGCCGTAGAAAACTGACATGTCAGTTTTCTGCAGCCTCTATTCAGTGAATAGTGGCCGCAGAAAACCCTGTCAGTGCACACTGTGGAGCGAGCGGCTCCAGCTGTATGTTCCATAGTGTGCAGTGGAGAGTTCTGATGCGGGCGTGCACGAATGTGTCCGCATCAGAACTCTGCAGATGCAAAGATCATCAGGCCAGTACTGCAGTACCGGCCGGATGATCTTTTCAGAGATCGGCCTTTCCGTGACCCGGTCGGGTCACAGAACGGCCGGTCTTTTACGATGTGTTAACATAGCCCTAAACAGTACAATACTCTGTAACTAAGTTCCAAATCATAGACACAGCATTAAAAGAGGAAATCCAGAGAGCAGAAAAGGTTTATCTGGCATCCAATGTTAGTCACTGATGGTGCAGATAGCAATTGGCTATGGAGTGGGCCCAACTCCCGATCCTACACCAGACACACATAACCTTCAGGAAATTTGTATGTATCATAGAGTTGTTAAGAAATTAAATGCTGTTCTTGTGAAACACCATGTTGGGATGGGTTTCTTTTGGCCCACCAGAGGGTTTGATTCTCAGGTTCTGCCTTTAATCTCTTCGCTTAAAAGTGTACTCCTAAGAAAATAAATCAGATAAACTGGGGCAAGTTGTAAATTGCCTCTATTTAGAAAAATAAAAAATAAAAAAAGAAATAAATTCCTGTCCTTATCAGCTGCTGCACACCCTGCAGGAAGTGGTGTATTCTTTTCAATCCAATATGGTGCTCTCTGCTGCCACCCTTGTCCATGTCAGGAACTGTCCAGAGCAGGAAAGGTTTGCTCTAGGGGTTGCTACTGCTTTGGACAGTTCCTGACCCTGGCAGCAGGGAGCACTGTATTGAACTGGAAAAAACTATACCACATACCCCAGGGCATACAGCAGCTGACATGTACAGGAAGGCTTGAGTTTTTAAAAAGATTTTCACTTTGAAAATGCTGCAGTACTGCTATAGTACCTCACTAAAACTGCAACATATGTGAACAGGGCCTATGAGGTAGGCCCCAAAGCACCTCATGCTAGATTTTTAGGGCTCAGGGAATCCTGTGGTGGTCTAATCTGACCCTATGTAAACATGGATAAGGCCCAATGACTTATAATAATTGCTCTCTCTCATATTCTGCTTCGCAGGTGAATCCACCATATTATGTTCCCTTGGTTGAGTTGGTTCCCCACCCACAGACGGCACCGGCCACGGTGGAGAAAACATACGCTCTCATGAAGAAAATTGGCCAGTCACCTGTAAAATTAATGAAGGAGACTGATGGGTTTGTGTTGAACCGGCTCCAGTATGCGGTGATCAGCGAGGCATGGAGACTTGTCCAGGTACAATATGTGCACAGTATTATCGGTGTGCTGCAGTAAGTGAAATATGATGGAATACATTGTTATTTTACATTGTTCTTTGGGAGACTGAGATACAGTATTAGCCTGTTATGTGGTGCAAACATTTTTATAACACATCATAGCTAGTCATCTGGGACTATGTCTGCATTTAATTTATGTTCTGGTTAACCCACTTTTTATAAGGTTGTCACTATAATCTTGCCTATTCATTACATATTAACATAGGGGGAGATTTATCAAACATGGTGTAAAGTAGATTTTGCTCAGTTGCCCCTAGCAACCAATCAGATTCCACCTTTCATTTTCCAAAGGATCTGTGAGGAATGAAAGGTTGAATCTGATTAGTTGCTAGGGGCAACAGAGCCAAATCTACTTTATACTAGTTTGATAAATTCCCCCTATAGTTTGTAAGACTAACATATGTCGCTGTAATTCTGTCAGTTATCCTGCGGTGTGGAGGTAGAAGCCATTGGTCCGCATTTTATTTCCGATTCTAGATTTGGCAATCATAATAAATCTCTGGATCATCAACCCTTGTCCAGAATCTAGTGACTATATCCTGTAATATCATTACACTCCAGAAGTGTATCCAGGCCCCTATTGACCTCTTTTAGTGAGTTGGCCTTTACCATTATAGTAAAGAATCCCTTTTGTGTTGGTGTCAAACATTTTTGTAGATCCCAGGGTAGATCTTTGTTCTGTCCCCTGATATCTTTATATGTAGTTATTAGGCTGCCCTCAGATGTCTTTTTTTCTTTTTTCTTAAAGGGGCAGTTCACAAAAAAAAAGAATTCTTTCAAATCAACTGGTGCCACGGATTTGTAATTTACTTCTATTAATCTCAACTCTTTCAGTGCTTATCAGCTGCTGTATGTCCTGCAGGGAGTGGTGTTTTCTTTCCAGTCTGGAGAGCAGTAGAGGTTTTCTATTAGGGTTTGCTGCTGTTTTGGACAGTTACTGACATGGACAGAGGTGGCAGCAGAGAGCACTGTGTCAGACTGAAAAAACAGTTTTTGTTAACTACCCATTTAATAAAGGAGAAGTCTGGCCTCAGGATTTTTTTTCCAAACAACAGGGGAAGTTTTTTTTTTTGGGGGGGGGGGGGGGGTTAACATATCAAACAATACTACCTCACCTCTTCACATGCCTCTCCAGCACTGGATCGCCGTTCCGGGACCCCCGCCTGGCTCCAGAATATGACAACCCGGCTAATGACTGGGGTGGGACGCCACTGCAGTCACTCATTGGCCGAGCGTGCAGCTCATCATTCGGGCATTTTTCCCCAAGTCCTGATGTCATTACAAACCGGGGGGAAAATACCTTCCGGCGGGGGATCCTGAAGGCGGTCATGCTATTCATTGCAGGCATGGGGAGGGGTAAGCAATCCTTGATTGTTATTTTCTTCCCTGCCTCTCTCCTTTAATATTTTTATAATCTTTCTGGGTCTTGTTGCTCTCCCATTGAATATTATTCTGGTTGCCTGTCTTTCCAGCTCCTCTATGTCTTTCTTGTACCCTGCTGGCTAAGACTACGCACAGTATCCCATGTGTTACCATGTGTGATCTAACTAGTGATCTGTACAGTGATAGAACCACTTCCTTGTCATGTGCATCCATGTCCTATCTAATGCACCCCACCATCTTATTTGCCTTGGCAGCAGCCGCCTGACACTTGGTTGCTACCGTTAAGTTTACTGCCAACGAAAATTCTTAAGTCCTTTTCAATGTCATTTTTGCCCGGTGTTTACCCATTTAGTGAAGTATTTTGGCAGGGATTTTCTTTTATCTCACATTTATCAGTGTTAAGCCTCATCTGCCACTTCCAAAGCCAAAACATTAATATTATCTAGATCCTTTATAATAGTTTGCTGTCCTCTTTTGTGTCATCTGCAAACATTTACATTTTACTGTGTAAGCCCCCTGTAAAGTTATCACTAAATACATTAAAGACAAAAGGGCCCAAAGCTGCCCCTTGTGACCGCTCCAATAATGACCCCGTAGTACCAAACAACTTAGTGCCTATTACATGGGGCGATTATCTGCCCAATCAGGCCGATTTGGGCAAATATTGCCCCACCTAATAAAGACAGTGATCATCCAAAGAGCCGATCATCAGCTGATTGTTATATTTCAGCACGTTTAAAAATCATTGCTTGCCGACCACGCATCACTCTATATAATAGGAGGTGCATGGTCGGCGGCTAATGAAGGTGTATAGAGAATAATAAAGTTATATACTTACCTTTCCAAGCTTCCTGGTGTCATTTTTGCTTCTCCATGCTTACCGCAGCCGTCACTGCAGCTTCTGGAGCTGTCTCTGCTCAGCCAATTACTGGCCACGGCTCTGTCCCGTCTTGGTCAACGATTGGCTGAGCGGGCTTTCACTTCAGAGACGTGTCAGATGTGCCAGCGGTGGCTCCTGGGAATGTTGGTGAAGCCGGAAGGAAGCCGAGGAGCATGGAAGGGTAAAGTAGATTTATTATTTTCTATATATGCAGCAAGGGCTGCCCCATCATGTATACAGCCCTTGCTGTACAATCATTGAGCCATGTAATAGGGTTAGTAAGTGATCATCTGTACATCAGAACTTGTAATACAGCTTTTATAGTCACCAATCAGAGTATGTACTGCTTAAAACCGCCCTCTGCTTCCTATGATGGATATGGTTACTTCAGAATTTCCATGGAGACTTCCAGCGAATTCCGTCACATTCCACCGTCCGCCCAAAGAATTGTCCATGCATCCTTGTGGAGATTAATGGTAATCTACATTCTGAGAGGTTGGATATATTTCAAGTTTCTTAAAGGGACTCTGTCACCTCCAACCCACCCTCCTCAAAACCCTAAACTAAACTGAAATGTAAGTAGGATAAAGGATGTTGATTCCAATTCTGTCATTTGTATCTCTCTTCTCCTTTGTATTTCCCGCTGTAAGCCTACACACTGGCCATGTTGGTGCTTAGAGAGGACTACTCAGCTCAGGAATATAATGGAGAGGACTACTTACACTCCTTTATTTGTGGCTTATAGCAAAGCAATGCAAGAACATAGAAAGATAAAAATTGTAGATATAGAATCAGCGTTGAATACTCTACTGCTGTATAATCTACTGATAACTTATGTTTAGTGCGTGTTTTGGAGGTGACAGAGTGCCTTTAAACTATTTAAAGTGCATAAATCATAAGTGGGGATTGTCCTGCTACAGGGGTGGTGCTAAAGCTTCTTAGGCCTCACCGGTAACTTTCGTTCATGTCCTGTCCCACATGGATGAACCTCACCAAAGTACTGCTCCCCCTTGTAACATCTGCAGTCTTTCCTCTGTCTTGGTTTAGAGCAGGGGTGTCAAACTCAAATAGACAGTGGGCTGAAATTAAAAACTTGGACAAACTCGCGGGCCAACCTTGATATTCATTGAAACGCACAAGCAGCATGTGTGTAACTTTCAGAGTGGCGGGCAGCGTTCCTGGCACTGTCAGAGTGCATCACCAAGCACTTGCAGCCGTGAAGAAGTGCCGGATAGGCAGGAAACAGCTGTCGCTGCTACACGCTAGGCGTCCTCTCGTTTCACCTGTTTTTGCATGAATTTAATAAAGATATGGTGAAGACATCTAATGGTGAGTGCCATGTCTACCCCTCTTTTGTGACATATATAGTAGCCAACCCCCACAATAGTGCCCATTATAGTAGCCAGCCCCCACAATAGTGTCTCATAGTATCCAGCCTCCCACAATAGTGCCCCATAAAGTTAGCCAGCCCCCACAATAGTGCCCCATGAAGTTAGCCAGCCCCCACAATAGTGCCCCATGAAGTTAGCCAGCCCCCACAATAGTGCCTCATGAAGTTAGCCAGCCCCCACAATAGTGCCCCATGTAGTAGCCAGCCTCCCATAATAGTGCCCCGTGTAGTAGCCAGCCCTAAAACAATAGTCCCCATGTTATAGCCAGCCTGTGCCCTGAATGCCGCTAATACCTCTAGGGACAGGGGCACTGTTGGTCCTCTTGCTGCCATGTCTCCGGTGCCCGGCGTCCGGTGCAGCTGCTCGCACTTTATCTCCTGCATGGAGCTTTGGCTCACGTGCCAGGAGGAGAGGAGGAGGAGAGGCCGGATCTGCCTGCAGCCTGAACCGGTCACCCCTGGACAGCTCCCGAACTCGCGCTACCCCTGGATCCGGCCCCTATACTTACGCCATCCTGCCGGTCCCGCTCCTGATGCCGATCCTGCTGAGGAGATACGACCGGCCGCTCATCTGCGCGGAAAGCAGTTTCTCCGCGGTGGGATCGACCTCAGGAGCGGGACCGGCAGGATGGCGTAAGTATAAAGGCCGGATCCAGGGGTAGCGCGAGTTCGGGAACCATCCAGGGGTGACAGGTTCCCGGCGCACATCGCATCAGATTATAATATGGGCGGTCCAGAAGACCGCCCATATTATAATCTGTTGCAGTGTCCTATTGGCGGGCCAGCTCTAGGCAATCAACTGATTTCCTAGGCGGGCCAAAAATATTGGCACCGCGGGCCAGATTTGGCCCGTGGGCCAGAGTTTGACATGTCTGGTTTAGAGGAAGAAACTGTGTCATTGTTTATGTCCACAAGAGGGTTGTCACTTTGCCCGTTTCACAAGTGGCAGCACCGCCCTGCTATTCATAACAGCCCGCAGTGCTTTTAGTTGGAATGTGGTAGGAGCTGCGATGTAGATTCTCTCCCCACCCCCACCCCACCCCCAATGAAATACAAGTGCACATGGTAGAACAACAGGAGTAGTAAGAAAAGAGTGAGATGGGGGGATGAATTAGAGGGACAGGTGTATATGTTTCTTACAGTTTTCAATTGTGAGCAGCTTCTGACTCACAATTATGGCCTATAGTGGCCGAACAAGGAAGGATCAGCGTTATTTGATCATAACACAGCTCCTACATCATACCAGGAAAGAGGTCTGTGCCTGTAAGGCTACTGACAACCAATAAATGGGTATTTCCGCTTACAGCATTTACCATAAAGTCACAGGAAAAATAGATGTTCTTAATGGGGAAAAACCCTTTTAATTAGATGGTAGATTAGGTATCCTGTGTTCTCTATGGGGAGAGGTAAGCCGTAGCCTGAGCGTTATTCTGCGATTTAAGCCGTAGCCAGAGCTGCAGCCAGTGAACTCTGACTGCAGCCTATCTCTCTCAGAACAAAGGGGTCGGTGGTGATGTTCCATCACGGCTGACCCCCTATCACCACCAACATCATCCATCAGTGGTCTGTCGGGAGAGCCCCATACACCTTATGGCAACAATGGCTGAACCTGCTGGGAAGGGTGGGTACTGCCAATTAACATATAAGGTGTATAGGGATGTTTAGACTTCTCTGTATGAAACTAGAGGATAACTGTACAAAGGTAAAGTGGGATCAAAGGTAGGGTCCAGTGTTCTCTGTAAGGGCCCAATTACATGGAACAATAGTCGGCCGATTCAGCTGATTATTTCTCCATGGAATAGAGACAACGATCAGCCTATGACAAAGATCATCGGCCGATCACGTCTTTTGGTCCTCACCAAAAATTGACGACCATTGACTGTTCATCACTACATGTAATAGTGAAGCACAGATGAGGGCTGACGATTGTGTAAAAAAATAAAACTATATACATTACCTCTCCGCGGTCCCGGTGTTCTTCTGCCCTCTTCTCGCTTCCCAGAGATGCCGCTGTAGCTTCAGAGCATGTCTCTCATGAACTGACAGGCTGCTCAGCCAATCACTGGCCGTGGCAGTGTAATTGACGGCCAGTGTAATATAAACAAGCGCTGATCTAGCAGAGTTGAGCACTGGAGTTGAGAAGCACTGTTCTAAATAATAAAATAAAATTGTAAAAACTTATCTGTCTTATAGTTTGAGTCAAATGCAATGTTTCTCCCTGACATTCTCTCAATGACTTACCAACCAGTCAACATGTGGAATCTAAAACCTCCCACCATTACATGCTAATCCTGTTGCAGGGAACATGTCATATGTTCTAACAATACATGTATTTAAAATATATATAGTCAATGTGTACTTTACTCTGGGCTGATTGGTGTCTTTGGCATAAGGCTCAGTTCACAAGGAGTATAATCGACGGAATTGAATCTCGCCAGCCTCCGTGACATACTGGTAGTCTATGGGAGGCTTGTGCACCTCCTTCTCTCCGCGCTGAAGAATGGACATGTCAATTTTTCCGCCAGTTTAACTCCTTGTGAACAGAGCCTAAGTCTCAAAAGTTTTTGTTGTCAAGCGATTTAGCCAATTTTAGGACAAAACATAAACTAAGTGGTATTATTGGTTCAAGACTACATTGAGGCTATGGAGAACCTTAGGATAGAAACTGGGCTCTTGAGGTTTTACGTAAGGTAAACAACATGCTAAAAATAAGGTTGGAATTCCTGGGGTTTTCCCTCTTTGTTGTTGTCCCCTGTAGACAGGTTCTTTAAGGTGAGTGAGTAACATCCTCCCTTCTTATCACAACATTACAAAATAGCAATAGCAATACAGTAATGTACTGCAGGAAGCAAAGACATTTTGCTCTTGCCACTGTTGCTCAGCTCCTTACACTTGGCCACTTTTCCTGGTTCCTAGACCAACTTAAACTGACTGTTCACTGGCTGTCTAATATATCACACCCCTTAACAAGTGCCATTAAGTATATTCAACATTACTCAATTCATCTGTCAGCTTTTTTTCTAGCTGGGAAACCCCATTAATGTTATTGTGATGAGTGTATAGTCATAGTTACACATCAGTAGCATGTAGAATAAGCACCTTCAAGATGGTGGGTCTTGTCAAATGTTCATGGTATACACTGGAATATTTCTGGTTTGTGTTGAAGGTGTTGATTTAAAGTGTCACTATAGTTACAAAAAAATTGACATGTTATAGAGACATGTCAAAAGTTTTGATCGGTCCATGTCTGAGTGTTCAGACCCGTACTGAGTTGTTGGTTGGTGTAATAGCGCCTGTGAAAAGACCACAATCAGCTGACATGCACAATGTTTCAACAGGATGAAAAATCACGATAACGAGAGTGATGGTCTGCTGCACAAGGCTCCGTGTAACAGAAGTGGCGGCAGCAGACCACCGCTGACTTCAATGGGCCACATGGACTATTTAAACATCACCTGGGCAGCCCCTCTCCTAGCTCCCCATGGCCCCCTTCCCGCTTCTCCCGCTCACTGTTTGTGCGTGTAATATCACAGGCAGTGTGCGGAGATTGAGGAGGAAGTGATCGCTCACTTCCTCCTCTAGATCGTGTCCATGCCCCGATGGGTTAGAACTGTTTTGGCAAATGTTATGGCTGACTAAGGAAAGTGTGTGTATAGATAGGGATACAGCTATCGATTGCTAAGCAGTGGTTATCTTTGCATAAAGATTTTAGATCTACTGTTATTTATGTAATTATAACTTTTTGTAAATCTTTTTTTTTTTTTACATACATGTACATTTATTGCTAAACAATGCCGCCTTTTATTTAACACACAAGACAATGCGCGGGATATCACTGCGTTCCATCACCAGCTTGTACACAAAAACCATAGTTATGCAACACCAAAGCCATACTGTTTAGCTTCCGTGCCCTAGCATGTGTGCGTCCTGATATTAGAGATTAGATTGTGAACAAACAATGGGACGGGTGTGAGTAAATGCAATCTGTGTACAACGCTGCAGAATATGTTGGTGCTATATAGATATGCTGCAACATAAATAGGTGCTCATATATCGCTACTCTTTCTTTTAAAACAGGATGGAGTCATATCGCCGAGGGACGTGGACACGGTCATGTCTGAAGGCCTTGGAATGAGATATGCTTTTCTCGGCCCCCTAGAAACTGCACATCTCAATGCAGAGGGTAGGATCGGGATTTTAACTAGAACTAAGCATATAAAGGAATATATAATCCACTCTATAACAATGCACTGTCATTTACAGCTTTCTTTACACCTGGGCCTTTTTACTACTGTATTACAGGTCATAATGTCCAGAAATGAACATTTACTTGCTCCCCTCCACCCACAATAATAATGTAGAGTATTATAAAGCTAATTTACAATGTATGAGTGTAGGTATATCATCTTAACGCTTTCTGAGAAAATAGGTGTCTGCTTTCCATAAAACCTATGAGTATCGTTCATTAATCCGTGTAATGTATGTAATGGATGCGTGCATCATCCCCTGTGTAGTGTCTTACACGTACCCCATGTAACTGAAAACTCATCAACCCTAATGCATTATATATATGAACAGAAGATTACCTTCACAGCATATATGTAAGCAAAATGAAAACTTCTCAGTTCTATTTTATTTTTTTGCCAAAGAACTTGTCTACTATCTATTAGCCATGAGGGTATTTGCTGCCAAGGGGGTACAAATCATAGAGGCAGACCTTGTGGCTGCTATAGGGCCCTAGGAGAAAGTGGGGCCTGCTGTAGTTTTCAGACAGCACGGTGGCTCAGTGGTTAGCACTGTAGCCTTGCAGCGCTGGGGTCCTGGGTTGAAATCCCAACAAGGGCAACATCTGCAAAGAGTTTGTATGTTCTGTGTTTGCATGGGTTGTCTCTGGGTCTTCCAGTTTCCTCTCACACCCAAAACATACAGGTAGGTGAATTTAGAATGTGAGCCCTAATAGGGACCAAAATGGACAAACTATGTAAAGTGCTGCAAAATCAGTTGGCACTGCAGATAACTTTACATTGTTCTGTCCCCATGATACTGGGTGGTGACAAACTTTTCCAGACATAGGGTGGGTTCACTCTACGGAATCTGCGCGGATAAGTTCTGGCAAATTCCATTGCTCATACCCGCTCATGGGGCGCGCATATCCACCCGTGCCATAGACACAATTCTGTCCTGTGACAAAGGCCCGTCTGTATTGAAAAGAACCTAGAAAAATCTGTTTATAGATAAATAACTGTTTCTTCTGAAAAATATTCTGGCTTGGCGAAAAATCTTCAGTCTCCTAAAGAATTCAGGCATTAGAAATTTGTGTTAAGGCTCCTCTGTGTGCCCATATAGTAGTTAGGGCCATCTTTGCCCCCATGTAGTATTTAGGCCTATCTTTGCCCCCATATAGTATTAAGCCCCTCTGTGCCCTTATTTAAAGACATCACCAAGTAACAGTAAAATAGTGGCTGGAATACTGCACCCCTAGTACTGATATTTTATTACATTATTCTCTATACAATAGCGGTGATGCCTTGATGTGAAAACATACTGGAGCACCTCAGACAATTTGGATTACAAGGTGCCACTCTTTTCGATGGTTTCTCTATGTCAGTCTTGACACTCACCACATTTGTGATGCTCATTGGTTGATGCGTATGGCAGTATGGCAACATACCCATAGACTTTAATAGACTAATGTATGCCCAAAACGGGACTGGGATATTCCTGAATGCCACAATCCTGCAGCTGACTGTGTTTTTACCCTATTTTGTTTCGGTAGGTGTATGCACCTCTTAGTCATAGAGTTGCATATGTCTGTCCACACTTAATAAATGTGTAAGTGTAGCCACAAGATGGATGGATTGGTCATCAGATGAAATATCAGGTGTGAGATCACACTGTCATATACAGTCGCTGGTCATGTAGTTTGGTACCATTACATTACTGTCCTGCTCCAGGCTGCTGTCTCCCATCATACCCATAGTTCACAAGGTGACCTAATGAGAAAGTCCTGTACATCCTGCGGGACCTTTTGGCTAATAGGTAACTTGGACTGAAGCCTAAAGACGAAATAAAGTTGACAATGAGCGCACCAGACTCTGGTGAGACGGAAATCTGAGTGCTGAATAGACTATAATGCTGGAGCTCAGGCGAAGAAGAATCTGTCCTTTATTTTAGTAAGAGTAGTGGCAGAATAGCATCTAATAGTAGAACATGATAGTAGTGTGAACTGATTCCAGCGCTGATGTCGTCTCTGATCCATGTACAAGTTCCAGAGCCTTTCATTCATGTAACTAAGAAGGACTGATGATTGGGACAGTGAGAAACACATACTGGTAATTATACTGTAAGATTATATAAGGCCTATGTGCAACTTGCATAGATTTGCATCTATTTTATTTATCACACACATGTAAAAAAAAAAAAAAAGATTTTTTGAAGACAGTCTTGAAGTCACTTCTATGGAGATCTTTGTCTCCAAGATAATGGGCTACAAACAAATCTTGTGAATCTGCAGTCATACTACCTTCCATAAGTAACCAAAGAGTGGAAGGGAGTATCACTGCAGAATCTGGTTACATACATTACAACATATGGATGAGATTTGGGAAAATTTTATCCACTATGCTGATGCTATCGATTACAGTGGGTTAGTTGCTGATAAATTCAGTATATTACCAATCCACCAGGGACAAATAATACTATTACACTTCTATTACCACCATACTATAACTGAATGTAATCTTATAAAATACTTAGACTAATGTTCCCATACACAGTGACCATTTATAGTGACCATATATTGGTACATACAGGCTCTGTACATCATACATATGATGACCGTGCACATATAAACAGTGTCTCACAGGGGACGTTATCTGTGAATTGAGTTGTTCCCTTTTTTTTCTTTTTCATTTGACCTGCACCATGATTCTTCTGTCTAGGCTCCATCACATATAGTATTTGGCTCCCCTGTGCCCACTATATAGTAGTTAGGTCCACCTCTGTGTCACCATGTAGTAGTTAGGCTCCTCTGTGGATCCATATAGTAGTTGGGCCTCTCTGCCCAGGCAGGCCCAAGTAGGCAGTATCCCACATGTAGTTGTCCCCCTGTTAATAAGCCCCCTCAGTCGGTGGTATACTCCATGTAGCTGTCTGCCCAGTAGTTACTCCCCATGTAGGTAGTGCTCCCAGTAGGGATAGTGTACCTTAAATAGGAGATTTTTTTTTGTGTGTGTAATCTGTGCAAAATAGGTGACATGCCACTAATCTGTCACAGATTGAAATTCATGCAGAAAATGTTTAAAGCATGTTTAGAGGATAGTGAAAACCACATTGCTAATAGATTGTCACTGGATTTGACACAGATTTTCTTTATGAAATCCAGGTCAAATGCAAACTATGGCTTAGCAGGGATAGCAGCAGTAGTGCTCGGTCACAGCCTTATAGAACCATCAGCAGTAGAAGAACCATTTACTGCAGCAGCCTGTATTCTGAGCATGGCGTCTCAGCATTTCATGCAGCTGTACATCTAATATTTGTAACATATTTTATTATATGCTTACATTTGTTGTTAATAATAGATTACAGTTGTGTTATATCTATGTTTTTTTATTTGGTCCAGGCTTTAAAAGCTATTGTGAACGCTACGGAGAAGGTATAAAACGTGTTTTGGAAACTTTTGGACCCATTCCAACTTTTTCAGGTGAAGTTGCAGAGAAAATCGACCAGGTACATATAAAGTCTTTTATTTAACAGCAATTACATATGTATAGTCCTGTTGCTTTTGCAGGTTGATAGTATATACCGTTTAGAGCCTAGGTCCAGATATCTGTAATGATTAATTTTATAACATATATTTAAAGGAGATGGAGCTCAGTTGTCCAGTCTCCTGCTGCTGTTGTCCTGACTGTTTGGTCCGTTGTCTTGACATGCAGGAGACACTCACTCAGCCAGTCATTGGCCTTAGATGTCATCCACCTTAGCCAGTGAATGGCTGAGCGGCAAAACAAAAGCAGGAAGTGCTGATCAGTAGGAAACAGTCCATTGCTTCCAGGGGAGAATAAGGTCCCTATTCCACCGGACGATTATTGTTCGCATAATCGTTAGCAATTAACGATCTCAAACGACCGCTATTGTGAAAAACCTGAAAACGTTCACTCATTTCCATGGAACGATAATCGTTACTTATGATCGTATTTGCGATAGTTTTTTCTTCGCTATTGCGTTCGTATCTATTGCGAACGACCGAACGATGTCTTATTCAATGCGAATGTTTTGCGAACGAGCAACGATAAAAATAGGTCCAGGTCTTATAAAGCGATCAACGATTTCTCGTTCGGTCGTTAATCGTTTACTGCATTTCAACCGAACGATTATCGTTTAGATTCGAACGATTTAACGATAATCTGAACTATAATCGTCCGGTGGAATAGGGCCCTAACGCTATGCATATGGAGTCCGATGCAGCTTGTAGAGGAGTGCGAAGAAGCTAGAGGCCTGTACATTTTTAATAACTTATGGGTTAATGATAGCTATCCCTCCTGTCCTCTCCATAGCCATAACACAGCCAAATGGTCATGTGATCTCTATAGGGGAGCTCTGGCACTGACTTATCTCTCCGAAAACACAGGGTCAGGCAGTGAAAATCCGTCACGCCTGCCCCTCTCTTCACCAGCCGATAGAGAGTCAGGAGTCTCTTGATGAGCTTAGTGAAAAACCATTAGATACAGGCCATAAACTATTGTTTATTGTCAGAATAATACAATGGCTAACACATTGTGACTTAATGGGGTTATCCAGCGTTCGAAAAACACGGTCACTTTCTTCCAGAGACAGCACCCCTCTTGTCTCCAGGTCAGGTGTAGTTTGCAATTAAGCTCTATTCACTTTAGTGGAACTGGGTTGCAATACCTGCACCCAAACTGGAGACAAGAGTGGTGCTGTCTCTGGAAGAAGGTGGGCATGTTTTTCTAATGCTGGATAATCCCTTTGAAGAATTTCTTCTGCAAGCAGTAGTATATAAATGCAGGAGACCTCTTTAAGGAACTGAAATATCAATTGGCTGCCAATGAATCCCTTTAGACCATCATGGTAAAACCGACTAAATCTGATGTTGACTTTTGGTCTTCTTAACACCTCTTGGACCAAGTTCAATAAGTTTGTATGTGTATTAGCATTTGCACATAAGTTAGTAGGCATTTCCTTACCCATCTGCTTCTGTGGATTGGCTAATATGCATTTACATGAAATCTGGAGCGGTTTCTTGCATCATTCTCTTGGACGTGTAGCTACTCATGCATCGCTTCCACATTGTAGAATGGAGACAATAGCTTGGGTTAGCTGGAAGCAACTTAACAAGGGATGATTCAATCCATATTCCCTTTTTCTTTTGGCAGGCATTGTGGGAGGAGCAGACTGATGTAGCTGATCAGCTTAAGACCCGGAGAGAATGGAGGGATGCATGTCTGAGTCACCTAGCCAAGCTGAAGAAAGAAACCAAAAAGAATTAGTTCATGTTTGTGTCTCGATGATTCCAAATGCCATTCAGTGCGCGGCTTACTAATCCCCTGCTCTTGGCTCCAATACATACATTTGCTGCCAACATGGGCGATGCGGTGTATTAGATTGCAGCAAAAAGTATACAATGAATAAAACGAGGATGGGAAGATTGTTTTGATTGTTTTGCCTGACTTTACGGACGACGTTCTTGATCAGGTTCCTATATTGGACATCTAGATTTAATATTCGCTTATGCCTTGGGACCAATTACTGAAATTTTTGTGGACAAATTTGCATTTTCATTACTGGAGACAGTGATCTTCTCTTACTCATTACTAGCTACAAGTAGCAGGACTTTGCAAGGGTTTTTATGTCTTGTTTTTATAGCTTTGGGTTGATTGCATTTGGTGTTATATTTCCTGCCCATACATTTCATGTGACCAGAAATGGTTCCAGTACAAAATTTTACAATGGCTTCCATAGGTCTGTTGGCTGTCAAGCGAATTTACTGGTGACCTCCCAGAATATTTACTGTATTTTGTTTACTTTCCCATTAAAGATGGATGTGATTTAGCCCCTGTGTCATTTATTGTTTCTGTGCCGCTCACAATCACACACGTTTTCTATTGTATGTGCTGATATGTTAGGTTTTAGGCTTGCTCCTATGTCAGGTGAAAAAAAAATGTAAATGCTATGGAAGCATATAGCATTGCTCACCTGAGTGCCCAATCCCTTTGTTTTGTGGTTATGACAGTTCTCCCATCCTGCCTATGTCCCTCACACAGCACTCCTGTTAGTTCCCCACCTAGAGTTGTTGCACAACATTTCAGTACACATCAGACTATTTCTCTGCAGTCAGTAGATCTGCAGCACCTGCTGCATTCATTCCCCGGCAGCTTTCCTGGTTGAGACATCATTTATCACAAGACCGAATGGTGAATACACACCTTATTCTTCCCTAAGTACCCTAATAAAGGTGTATATGTATGTATGACAAACTCTCTAGCTGGAGGAGCTGGATAGAGGTGATGAGATCAGCGATCAGTGAGGCTTGCCTTCAGTGACCAGATCCTGCCAATCTCCTTGAGACAGATGGTAATTGGCTGTTTTCGGATGGAGGGAGATGTCAGAGAACCGCTGAGATTTCATTGAAAAAATGTAAGGACTACACAATTTCCTGCCAGGGAGGTTTCAAAGCACTTGGTAGGCACCAAGCACTGCATACAGGCAGGGCCGGATTAAGGTTGGTGGAGGCCCTGGGCAAAAATTTTGTTGGGGGCCCCCCCATTTTTTTCCCCCAAATATATCCCATACAGCGATCTATACAGGTGGCTACTTACTGTAGCAGACTTAGCACCTACCCCTCCTCACTCCTGGCTGTATGGCTCAGCATCCTCCTCTGTTTTGCATGTGATGGTCACTACAGGCTGCAGTCCAGAGGAAGATGCCAGGCCCTAGAGACAGGATGGGGAGGGGTGTATTCCCACTCGGGGGGGTGTTCCCACTTTGTGTTTATGTTAATAATGCAATGCGAGAACACAGCCCTTCAGTACTTTCTGTGCTCTCTTGCCCCCTGTGTCAGCCCCCACAGCAGCAGATGCAGATGTGAATCGCTGAAGGAACCTGGACTTGCAAGTCTAAGTCCCATCTGCAGTTCCCAACCATGTACACTAGCTGAAGCAGTAAGGAGGAACCAGAAAGTACTTAAAGGCTGTGTAGAATATATAGCGGATATGGTACATGTGAACGTACCCTAAGGATTAAAATACACAGCTGTGTGCAGCCCATTATATGGCATATATAGCCTGTGTGCAGCATATGACATACATTGGATATACACCATATGCTGCACACAGGCTATATACCATACACTACTCTCAGGCTATATATCATATGCTGCACACAGGCTATATATCATCCACTGCTCTCAGGCAATACTGTATATCATATGCTGCACACAGACTATATACAGTATATACCATATGCTGCACACAGACTATATACAATATATACCATATGCTGCACACAGGCTATATGTCATATGCTGCACACAGAATATATACAGTATATACCATATGCTGCACACAGACTATATACAGTATATACCATATGCTGCACACAGGCTATATGTCATATGCTGCACACAGACTATATACAGTAAATACCATATGCTGCACACAGGCTATATCTCATACACTGCTCTCAAGCTATATATCATATGCTGCACACAGACTATATACAGTATATACCATATGCTGCACACAGACTATATACAGTATATACCATATGCTGCACACAGACTATATACAGTACATACCATATGCTGCACACAGACTATATACAGTATATACCATATGCTGGGCACAGACTATATACAGTATATACCATATGCTGCACACAGACTATATACAGTATATACCATATGCTGCACACAGGCTATATACAGTATATACCATATGCTGCACACAGACTATATACAGTATATACCATATGCTGCACACAGGCTATATACAGTATATACCATATGCTGCACACAGGCTATATACAGTATATACCATATGCTGCACACAAACTATATACAGTATATACCATATGCTGCACACAGGCTATATACAGTATATACCATATGCTGCACACAAGATATATACAGTATATACCATATGCTGCACACAGACTATATACAGTATATACCATATGCTGCACACAGGCTATATACAGTATATACCATATGCTGCACACAGACTATATACAGTATATACCACATGCTGCACACAGACTATATACAGTATATACCACATGCTGCACACAGATTATATACAGTATATACCACATGCTGCACACAGACTATATACAGTATATACCATATGCTGCGCACAGACTATATACAGTATATACCATATGCTGCACGCAGGCTATATACAGTATATACCACATGCTGCACACAGATTATATACAGTATATATCACATGCTGCGCACAGACTATATACAGTATATACTATATGCTGCACACAGACTATATACAGTATATACCATATGCTGCACACAGGCTATATACAGTATATACCATATGCTGCACACAGACTATATACAGTATATACCATATGCTGCACACAGACTATATACAGTATATACCACATGCTGCACACAGACTATATACAGTATATACCATATGCTGCACACACTATATACAGTACATACCACATGCTGCACACAGACTGTATACAGTATATACCATATGCTGCACACAGACTACAGAATTATTATCTCATGCAGTTTTGCCACAATTGCAGCTGATACAGTAAAACTCTGCTATTAAAAAGCAGCGTGTGTATTATGGCAAAGAGCAATATTTCCCTTTTCACTTCAGGGCCCCCTACCAAATAGTTTTCTACAAAAAAACAAAGAAAAAACATGTAATTCAGTGACTCACAGGTGACGTCTTCTTTAATCTCAGGTGTCACTTTCCTTTTCCTCTCCATCTGGCCTGGACCTCCAGGATGATTTCTTGCAGCTACAATTCTTCTCTTTACAACCTGCAAGACAAACATCTCAGGCTCCGCACATTTCCTTCAATTTCCTTCCCTTTTTTCTTAATGAGTGTGTGGGTTGTCCCCTGTATGTAGCATCCTCTGCTGTGCCCCCATATAGTAATAATGTCCCCTGTGCCTACATATAGTTATAATATCTCCTGTTGTGCCTCCGTATAGTAATAAATTCCTCATGTTGTGCCCACCTATAGTAATATTGCCCCCTGCTGTGCCATCATATAGTAATAATTTCCAGCCCTGCTGTACCCCCTGCTGTAATGTGCCCCTATAGTATATACCCCCTGCTCTAATGTGCCTCCATAGTATATGGCCCATGCTCTGATATGTGTCCCCATACATAGTATATACCCCTGTTCTGATATGTACCCCCATTGTATATGCCCCCTGCTGTAATGTCCCCTTACATAGTATATGCCCCCTGCTCTGATATGTGTCCCCATACATAGTATATACCCCCTGCTCTAATGTGCCCCCATAGTATATACCACCTTCTCGAATGTGTCCCCATAGTATATGCCCCCTGCTCTGATATGTGACCCCATACATAGTACAGTATATGCCCCCTGCTGTAATGTCCCCATACATAGTATATACCCCCTGCTCTGATATGTGTCCCCATACATAGTATATATACCCCTGCTGTAATGTCCCCCATAGTATATACCACCTGCTGTAATGTCCTCCATAGTATATACACCTGCTGTAATGTCCTCCATAGTATATACACCTGCTGTAATGTCCTCCATAGTATATACACCTGCTGTAATGTCCTCCATAGTATATATACCCTTGCTGTAATGCCCCCCATAGTATATACCACCTGCTGTAATGTCCCCCATAGTATATATACCCCTGCTGTAATGTCCTCCATATTATATATACCCCTGCTGTAATGTCCTCCATAGTATATACACCTGCTGTAATGTCCTCCATAGTATATACCCCTGCTGTAATGTCCCCCATAGTACATACCCCTGCTGTAATGTCCGCCATAGTATATACCCCTGCTGTAATGTCCTCCATAGTATATACCCCTGCTGTAATGTCCCCCATAGTATATACCACCGGCTGTAATGTCCTCCATAGTATATACCCCTGCTGTAATAACCCCCATAGTATATACCCCTGCTGTAATGTCCCCCATAGTATATATATATATATCCCTGCTGTAATGTCCCCCATAGTATATATACCCCTGCTGTGATGTCCTCCATAGTATATACGCCTGCTGTAATGTCCTCCATAATATATATACACCTGCTGTAATGTCCTCCATAGTATATACCACCTGCTGTAATGTCCCCCATAGTATATATACCCCTGCTGTAATGTCCTCCATAGTGTATATACCACCTGCTGTAATGTCCTCCATAGTATATATACCACCTGCTGTAATGTCCCCCATAGTATATATACCCCTGCTGTAATGTCCCCCATAGTATATATACCCCTGCTGTAATGTCCTCCATAGTATATACCCCTGCTGTAATGTCCCCCATGGTATATATACCCCTACTGTAATGTCCCCATGGTATATATACCAGGAAGGAAGGAGGCCGGTGACTTAATTTGGGGACCGCTTTTGTCCAGTGTCGGACTGGGGCACCTGGGGCCCACCAGTATAGAACCAGTGAAATGCGACATGCTGACCCGCTCCTTTCCTGGATTCATCTGTATCTGTGACAAATCCCTTGTAAATAACATTTTCAGTCGAACTAAAACTCAGGGTATGCTGGGAGTTGTAGTCTCTGAATAAATCACTGTGTGCAGAGTGTCCTGGTGGCTGCAGTCTGTGGGTGACTACCATCAGGGCTGGCCTTTGGGGTGTGCGACCTGTGCGGTTGCACAGGGCGCATCACTCCAGGCCAGCAGGGGGGCGCTCGGGCAGAAGAGACAGCTGCACATCTAGCTGTAGTAATGTGTGCTGCTGTCTCTGTCTGCAGGAGCGCCGCCGATACACTACAGCAGGAGGGTGCAGGCGGCCCGGCTGCTGGGCAGAGAGGCAGGTCTGCTTACTTATCTTTGGTGTAGTAGAAAGGAATGCTGTATGTCTGCAGGAGCGCCGTTAGAAAGGAGCAGGGTGCTGGGCAGCCAGCTGGGGGAGCGATCGGGCGGACAGACATACACAGCATGCATTATGTGACAGTGTCGTGCTGTGTGTATGTCTGTTCGCCTCGATCGCTCCCCCAGCTGGCTGCCCGGCACCCTGCTCCTTTCTAACGGCGCTCCTGCAGACATACAGCATTCCTTCCTGTTATCAGGGCCGGCCTTAGGGGTGTGCGACACCGTGTGTCAAAGGGGGCGCCAGGACCCGGTAAACCCGATCAGGTGCCGGGGCTGCCACCCGGGTGCTGCGCCGCCCTGTTTAACTAGAAGCATGTCTATGACATGCTTGTAGTTGCCTTGTTTAGACAGCGCAAGAAGCGATTGGCTTTTCACGCTGTCAATGACCCTTGTGGCCGCAGGCAGCAATATGCCTGCGGTCTCAAGAAGCCAGCTGGATAAAGTTTGAGTGCGGTGCGTTGCGTGCACATGCACGGAAGGAAAGCCGGGTCCTGAAAGCTTCCGGTGCAGAGAGCCTCTGTATATCAGGCTGCCTGCACCGGAAGACCGAAGATGCCATGCCTGGGACTGACAGAAGAAGGGAAAAGAGGAGCTACGGGGAGCTGGTGAGTATTTATTTATTTATTTTACTCTCACCATGGGGGTGCTATGATACAATATGTTGGGGCAGCACACGGGGGATAATGTATTGGGGGCAGTACACAGGGGGGATAATGTATTGTGGCAGCACACAGGGGACAATGTTTTATTGGGGCAGCACACAGGGGGGATAATGTATTGAGGCAGCATACAGGGGGATAATGTATTGAGGGCAGCACACAGGGGGGTTAATTTATTGGGGCAGCTTACAGGGGGGATAATGTATTGGGGCAGCACACAGGGGGATAATGTATTGGGGCAGCACACAGGGGGATAATGTATTGGGGCAGCACACAGGGAATGATAACCTATTGGGGCAGCACACAGGGGACGATAACCTATTGGGGCAGCACACAGGGGACGATAACCTATTGGGGCAGCACACAGGGGACGATAACCTATTGGGCCAGCACACAGGGGACGATAACCTATTGGGCCAGCACACGGGGGATGATAACCTATTGGGCCAGCACACAGGGGACGATAACCTATTGGGGCAGCACACAGGGGACGATAACCTATTGGGGCAGCACACAGGACAATAACCTATTGGGGCAGCACACAGGACGATAACCTATTGGGGCAGCACACAGGACGATAACCTATTGGGGCAGCACACAGGGGACGATAACCTATTGGGGCAGCACACAGGGGACGATAACCTATTGGGCCAGCACACAGGGGACGATAACCTATTGGGCCAGCACACGGGGATGATAACCTATTGGGCCAGCACACAGGGGACGATAACCTATTGGGGCAGCACACAGGGGACGATAACCTATTGGGGCAGCACACAGGACAATAACCTATTGGGGCAGCACACAGGACGATAACCTATTGGGGCAGCACACAGGACGATAACCTATTGGGGCAGCACACGGGGGATGATAACCTATTGGGCCAGCACACAGGGGACGATAACCTATTGGGGCAGCACACAGGGGACGATAACCTATTGGGGCAGCACACAGGACGATAACCTATTAGGGCAGCACACGGGGGACGATAACCTATTAGGGCAGCACACAGGGGATGGATAATACATGGGGCTCCACAGAGGGAATTATAATTCATTAGAGCAGTACACTCATACAATGAGGAATGCACAGAAGGGCACAGGAAGGACATACCTAGCTATTATGTGAGGGCACATTGGGCATTAAAATTATATTGGGGGTACAGAGGCAGCCTAACTACTGTAGCAAGGAGACTAAAATGTTTCTCTGAAGATTCTGGAGAGAAGATTCATGGCCAGGAGAAGATGGCCCAGGCAGAATGGAGAGAAAAAAAGAAAAATTGAATGGCCCAGATCAGAGAAGACGCCCCCTGTGAGTTGGTGTTGTTCAGTAGCAGAATTGCTTATATGTAATCACTGTATGGTAGTAATATTTATCGTCAGCAATAAATTTGATACTCAGTGGGGACACTTTGAGGGCATTATACTGTGTGGGAAGACTAAGAGTGTGCCCTTCTGGTCTCATATTCTGCTGATTATGCGCTGTGTCCAGGAAGGGGGGGGGGGCGCTGAGAGGAAATTTCGCACAGGGCGCCATCTACCCTAAGGCCGGCCCTGACTACCATCAGCCCTGAAGGTCCAGCAATAAATCTGTCTACAGTTATGAGAGGATTGTACTGCTGTACTACAACTCCCAGCATATCCTGAGGGCTGCAGACTGTCAGTACATGCTGGGAGTTGTAGTGCTTGTAGCTGTTGTAGTTGGGTCCTAGGTGCATTATACACTGGATGCTTTGTGGGAGATCAGAATACAGAGATCTGTGGGGGCTCAGTGCAGGGAAGTGACCCCAGAACATCACTAATAGGGGATAGGGGGAGATGTTGTTGTTCTATACCCTATTAGTGATGTTCTGGGGTCACTTCCCTAAACTGAGCCCCCACAGATCTATGTATACTTATATGCCACAAAGCATCCAGTGTATGATGCACCTAGGACCCAACTACAGCAGCTGCAGGCACTACAACTCCCAGCATATCCTGAGGGCTGCAGACTGTTCTGGGAGTTGTAGTGCCTGCAGCTGTTGTGGTTAAGTCCTGGAGGCATTGTGGGAGATCATAATACAGAGATCTGTGGGGGCTCAGTGTATGGAACTGACCCCAGAACATCACTAATAGGGGACAGAACAAAAACATCTTCCCCTATCCCCTATTAGTGATGTTCTGGGGTCACTTCCCTGCACTGAGCCCCCACAGATCTATGTATTCTGATCTCCCACAAAGCATCCAGTGTATAATGCACCTAGGACCCAACTACAACAGCTGCAGGCACTACAACTCCCAGCATTTACTGACAGTCTGCAGCCCTCAGCATACGCTGGGAGTTGTAGTGCCTGCAGCTCTTGTAGTTGGGTCCTAGTTTAAAAATTTGCGCTAGTGTACTGTAGTGACCCCGGGGCTGTGTCAGTACACTACCGCAAACGATACACTGACCCATTAAGACCCCAATGGTGCACAGGCTCTGCACACTATAGAAGTGATTATAGTGCAGTTACTAATGACTCACAGGTGACGTCTTCTCCTATTGCCGTCGCTCACACTTTGCTTTCTTCTCCATCTGGAGCAGCCATCATGAAGACTTCTCCGACCACAACTCATCTGCAGGCGGGCAGCTGGGGGTGACTGGGGAAGGGAGGCAGCTGAGGGTGACTGGGGAAGGGAGACAGCTGGGGGTGACTGGGGAAGGGAGGCAGCTGGGGGTGACTGGGGAAGGGAGGCAGCTGGGGGTGACTGGGGAAGGGAGGCAGGGATAGCAGCTGGGGCAACAGGGGGAGGGGAAGAAGCTGGGGGGCAGGGAGAGCAGCTGGGGCGACCGGGGTAGGGGAGAACCTGGGGAACAGGGGGAGCAGCTGGGGTGACAGGGGGAGAAGATGGGAGGGCAGCTGGGGTGGCAGGGGAGGGGGAGAAGCTGGGATGACAGGGGGAGAAGATGGGAGAAGATGGGAGGGCAGCTGGGGTGGCAGGGGGAGAAGCTGGGGGGCAGGAAGAGCAGCTGGGGCAACTGGGGGAGGGGGAGAACCTGGGGAACAGGGGGAGCAGCTGGGGCAACAGGGGGAGAAGATGGGAGGGCAGCTGCGGCGGCAGGGGGAGAAGATGGGAGGGTAGCTGGGGTTGCAGGGGGAGAAGATTGGGGGCGGCTGGGGTTGCAGGGGGAGAAGATGGGAGGGCGGCTGGGGTTGCAGGGGGAGAAGATGGGAGGGCGGCTGGGGTTGCAGAGGGAGAAGATGGGAGGGCGGCTGGGGTTGCAGGGGGAGAAGATGGGAGGGCGGCTGGGGTTGCAGGGGGAGAAGATGGGAGGGCGGCTGGGGTTGCAGGGGGAGAAGATGGGAGGGCGCCTGAGGTTGCAGGGGGAGAAGATGGGAGGGCGGCTGGGGTTGCAGGGGGAGAAGATGGGAGGGCGGCTGGGGTTGCAGGGGGAGAAGATGGGAGGGCGGCTGGGGTTGCAGGGGGAGAAGATGGGGGGCGGCTGGGGTTGCAGGGGGAGAAGATGGGAGGGCGGCTGGGGTTGCAGGGGGAGAAGATGGGAGGGCGCCTGAGGTTGCAGGGGGAGAAGATGGGAGGGCGGCTGGGGTTGCAGGGGGAGAAGATGGGAGGGCATCTGGGGTTGCAGGGGGAGAAGATGGGGGGCGGCTGGGGTTGCAGGGGGAGAAGATGGGGGGCGGCTGGGGTTGCAGGGGGAGAAGATGGGAGGGCAGCTGGGGTTGCAGGGGGAGAAGATTGGGGGGCTGGGGGAGAAGATCGGGGTAAGCTGGGGTGGCAGGGGGAGAGGATGGGTGGGGGCAGCTGAGGTGACAGGCAGGGAGGGAAGAGGGAGCGGTCGGGGGGCTGAGGGATTAGCCGGCTGGCAGGGGGACCAGCCTGGGGATCAGCAGGGCGGCAGGTACAGAGGCAGGCTGAAAAGGTCTCCCCCATGCAGGGCCGGCGTGAGCTTCCAGTACAGACAGGCCAGAAGCTCGCAGTGCAGCCCCGCGATGCCCCCCAAACCGCCCGGGCGCGGACGTTAGCGCCGGGGCGGCGGAGGGGTTTAACAAAAAAAAACCCTAGTGGTGGAGGCCCAGGGGCACGTGCCCCTTGTGCCCCCCCCTTTAATCCGGCCGTGCATACAGGGAACACTCTACAACAGTGCTTCTCAATTCCAGTCCTTAGGCCTCACCAGCAGGTCATGTTTTGAGGATTTCCTTAGTATTGCACAGGTGATATAATTATACTCAGTGCATCAGGTATTCTCACAGGTGATCTTTGTATGGGAAATCCTCAAAACATGACCTGTTGGTGAGGCCTGAGGACTGGAATTGAGAAGCACTGCTTTACAAAACCTGCTGTTCTGGAGATGCGTAGACCTATCTAGCCATCTAGCCACCAAGTTTTTCTTGCCCATATTCCTATTCCTTCTGACATTCTATACAAATGCTGTGACCGTACAATGTAATGTTTGCAGAGAAATTAGACTCACAGGAATATAATCCCTTTGTCAACCTTACAACCATATCCTTAATGCACATTGTGTTCAGCTTTTGTACAAATAATCCGCCTTGTTCAGTCACGTTAATCAGATGGAGAAGGCCAACTACAATCTACACGCGGAAATATAGTTTTCTGATTTCTTTGTAGAAGGTAACCTTTGATATACATGTATACATATTAGTAAATTACACCCTGTCTTCTTTTCTTACAGCAACTACTGTTGCTTGTTTTGTAAGTGAATGGTCATGTCTGTCGTCCCCTGAATATCTCTGCAGCTAAGGCTGGGTTCACACTACGTACGTATTTGCCATCTGTTTTTTTTTCATCCATTTTTGCAAAAAACTGATGCATTTGTGTGCATCTGTTTTTGCATTGACTTCCATTATAAAAACAAGGGTCAAAACGCAACAGAGTTTTTTTTAACGTATACAAAAATAAGGTCAAGTACCGTTTTGTGAAAATTAAAAAAAACTGATGCGTTTTGATTAGAGATGAGCGAACCTGGAGCATGTTCAATTCCATCCGAACCCGAACTTTCGGCACTTGATTAGCGGTGGCTGCTGAAGTTGGATAAAGCCCTAAGCCTATGTGGAAAGCATGGATATAGTCATTGGCTGTATCCATGTTTTCCAGACAACCTTAGAGCTTTATCCAGCTTCAGCAGCCCCAGCTAATCAAATGCCGAACGTTCGGGTTCGGATGGACTTGAGCATGCTCCAGGTTCGCTCCTCTCTAGTTTTGATCCTTTTTTTAATAATAGAAGTAAATGGAAAAATTGATTTACACAAATGTATCTGTTTTCCATTGTTTTTTCCATTGTTTTTTTGCAAAAACACATGGGAAAAAAATAGATTACAAAAACGTAGTGTGAACCCGGCCTAAGAGTGTCACTGTGTATGGAAAATTTTCAATTTGCACTAAAGCATTCTCAGTCAGACCCCTGTCGCTCATAAAGTGTTGGTCTATACTAGTGATAAGATGGGAATAAACCTTTAAGTCATTAATAATCAGAAGCAAAAAAAGAAGAGCCTGTGGACGCAGGACTAGCCAGACATCCCTCCAGAAAGGACCCAGCCAAGGGGTGGCTCCTGTAAGGAAACCACCAAAACCACCATATTAAGTGGCCCTATAAGTCAGTGTAATGACAAGGGAAAAACCAAGGCCAGGTGTCCAGCCAAAGACAGCTGTTTCGGGGTATTCCCAAGCTGACAAGCTGTTTGGGTATAATTACTAAACACACCCCAATAATGAGGAGAATGGTGGAGAAGTATACCCAGAGTGAATGGAATGGACTATTTCAATAAGGCTTGCAGATATCCATGACCCTCACTAGTGTTGAGCGAACTTACCGAAAGTTTGGGTTCAGCAACGTTCTTACAAACTCCAGTGCTCGGCGTTTGACTACCGGTGGCTGGAGAAGCTGGATGCCACTCTATGGTATTCTTATGTCATCTATTCTAGTTATATGTCAAGTTAAATATTTTTGACTATTTTGAACAAATGCTTGATAAATGATTATTTTACAGGAGCAGATAAAGGCCACATTTCCATATTTTTGGTCACCTAAACCGCGCCACCATGCAGTCACCAAAAGCCGCGTGATGGTGCTGATCTATCCTGAAAGGCTATTTTGGTTGAAATCAGACACTTTTATCTTATTTAAAGTTTTTTTTTTCCATTTTAGTTATCCCCTTTCAAGAGGATAGGGAATAACTAACAGATTGTGGGAGGTCCATTCATGTCAATTCTTTCGGCGGATAGCGGAATTGGCCCTGTAGAATGGTGTCTATGGAGCCGGCGGAAAGTTGCGCGTACTAGTGATGGAATCCGTAAGAATTTATCAGCGGGGATTCCTGTAGTGTGAACCCACCCTTAGAATGGAGCTGAGATTACACATGTGCATTATTGCTCCATTCATTCTCTATAAAAGCTGTGGAAACAGCTGAATGTGCGGCTCCCACATAGAAAGAATGGAGCATAAACAACCAATGTCTCCATTCTAATACTAACAATCCCGCAATCCCTATCCTTGATGGGATGGGAAAACCCCTTTAACTTCAGGTAAATGGGCACCTTTAAATCCGTTTTCTTAATCTTCATAGCTCTGACCTTTTTTGAACCCTTAGACAATGTTATAGATGGATAGAAGCTTTACATTCGGTTCATTATTGGACCTGTAATCTTTTTTTGCTTTTATAAAACCAAAAGTGAAAAAAAAATATCTTCATAAACAAATCTTTATATTGTTACAGTCCAGGAACGTGATGCAATTAATTCTAATGCAAAATTCACAGCCTAGGTGGGTCTTGTTCGCCCAGCTACAGGCGTTCCCTGTCTGCGTAAGGACTGGAAGCTATAGTCGCAATCGCTGCCATAATAAAGAACCTGCAACATCTAAACTTAGTCACCATGAACCTCATTTACATTTCCTGCATATGAAGGCAGCATGCCAGTTTGCATTGAATGTCATAATATGGGGAGGATAAAAGGTACAGATGTACGCGACACCTTCCTGGTTATTGGGATTAGTCATTGATTATTTTTACCAGCACAGCAGAATTACTGCAGGATTTTACAGGTTCAGGCTACGTTCACACTACGTATATTTCAGTCATTATTTTTCAGTCAGTATTGCAACCAAAACCAGGAGTGGATTAAAAACACAGAAAGGATCTGTTCACACAATGTTGAAATTGAGTGGATGGCCGCCATATAACAGTAAATAACGGCCATTATTTCAATATAACAGCCGTTGTTATAAAATAACAGCAAATATTGCCATTATATGGCGGCCATCCACTCAATTTCAACATTGTGTGAACAGATCCTTTCTGTGTTTTTAATCCACTCCTGGTTTTGGTTGCAATACTGACTGAAATATACTGACTGAAATATACGTAGTGTCAACATAGCCTTAAAGTGGTTCATCCGAAAATGTTTCACATAGTCAATATTCACTTGAGATTTTGTCCTCATTTTATGTGTTGGGTGGGGTGTCTATTCAGGATGATCATCAATAAGGCTATGTTCACATATAGTATTTTTGTTCAGAATTTTGCAGCCAAAACCAGAAGTGGGTTGAAAACACAGAGGCTATGTTTTTTTTGCCATGAAATGTTGTCCATCTACTAAATTTCAACGGTGTGTGAACATAGCCTCTGTGTTTTCAACCTACTTCTGGTTTTGGTTGTAAAATACTGACCAAATTACTGAGCAAAAATACTGTGTGGGAACATAGCCTTAGGCTGCATTTATACGTTCTGTGTTCCTCACGGAACACGGACGTGGAATGCCTGTCTGTGATAAGATGCTGGCAACTGTACTCATATGTGCCATGCTGTAATGAATCAGCTGTGCGGCTTTGTCACTACAGTGCGGTACATATCTGTACAGTTCCCCTGCTCCCAGCATCTAATTACAGATGCAGCCCGGGCGGGGGAGAACATTCCACATCCGTGTTCCGAGAGGAACATGGAACGTGTGAATGCAGCCTAACGCTATGTTCACACAACATAAGAGACCAGCCGGTTTCTGAAAAGATCACCCTAGCTGGGTACTGCAGTACCGGCCAGATGATCTTTGGCGCTGCAGTGTTCTGATGCGGGTGCAGTGTTCAATGAATAGCGGCTGCAGAAAACTGACATGTCCTTTGTTTGCGACGCCGCTAGGGATCCCAGCCGGGGCATATACTGTGTGTGTGTGTGGGGGGTTTACGAAGACCGGCGTACAAGTATGCCGGTCTTATATTAGGCCCCGCCCCCTTTTTCCAGGCAGGATTGGCTAAGAGGCGTACTCCTCTTAGTGAATCCGGGTGGCCGGGCGCCCGAATCTGCACCCGGCATACCAAATCTAAACCTGCTTCCAGCAGGTGTAGATTTCAGTCATGATTTGCGCCTGCCAGCACACCCCCAAAGCTCCGCCAGCCTGCCCATCGGGCAAGTCGGGCGTACGGGAGGCGTATGCCAGGGAGAAGGGGCAAATCTGCAAATACTCCCTGGCGTATGCCTCTGGCGTACCCTTCGTAAATCCCCCCCTATGTGTATACTGTCTGTCTATACTGATTTTCATAGGCAGCAATGGCACGTATAATAAATGTTTCACTTGACAAATACAAATTTAGCTATATTAGTTAAAATGGGATTATCCCTTTAAGATACATAGTCCTCTGTAGTTTTACTGAACCGAATTTAGATCCATAATCCTTTGGAGTTCTGAATTCTGTTCAATACTTTATGTGCATATTTTTCAATGGTCAATGGAAAATGTCCCTATTGCAGCATATGGTACTGATAGCAAAGTGTGGCAGGAAACCGGGTCTGATGATACTACAATAAGCTAACCATAATAACCTAAATAGCAAACATTGTATGTAGCCAATGTAATGGGGACGGGGATTAATTCTAAAATCTAGGACAGCTAAAGGCAATCTTACATAATCATGATGAGGCCTCATATTTGCCAACACCCAAGATCTCCTGGTTATCTACAGATGTAGCAGCCATCACAATGTAGCATCTGGATGCTGCTGTATATACATATTGCCATTTACTATGTAACTTTCCATAGTACCCAACAGTGTAGAGTGCTATGGAAAGTACAGGGACTTCTGTCAAAGAAGAGGGTCTCTATCCTGTACCCATCAAATATGTATGACGGGCCAGGAGGTAAGTGGAGATGTTGTTTGCATCAATTTTTGTGCCCCACATGCATAGTGTAGGTTTCAAACTACTGCCCTCCAGCTTTTGCAAAACAACAATTCCCATCATGCCTTGGACAGCAACGGCTGTCTTTCTTCCAAATCAACTGGTGTCAGAAAATTATATAGAAATATTCCACGAGAGTATATGGAGGCACTCACTGTATAAAATCTTCTTTATTGGTAAATCTTCATTAAAAGACATACAGAGTGTGTAGCAGTCAACGGGGACGTCGCTCAGCAGCTGTTTCCCACGCGCATGCGCGCTTCCTCAGAAGGGGTGAAGGAGTGTCTGAGGAAGCGCACATACGCGCGGGAAACAGATGTCACACTATCAGCTGCTGAGCGGCACCCCCGCCGACTGCTACACACTCTGTAGGTCTTTTAATGAAGATTTACCAATAAAGAAGATTTTATACGGTGAGTGCCTCCATATACTCTCTTTTGTGGAATATTTCTATTGTTGCTTTTGCTGTATCTCCTTGGAAGAGTGCCCCGTCTCATGCCGCAATATTAGCCCAAGATAACCATTTGCACATAGTTAATTAGTGCTGGTCCGCTGTTTCTTTGCTAAGAAAATTATATAGATTTCTAATTTACTTCTATTGAAACATCTCAAGTCTTTCAGTAATTACCAGCTGCTGTATGTCCTGCATGAACTTGTGTATTCTTTCTAGTCTGACACAGTGCTCTCTGCTGCCCCCTCTGTCCATGTCAGGAGAGGTTTTCAATGGGGATTGGCTACTCCTCTGGACAGTTCCTGTCACAGACAGAGGTGGCAGCAGAGAGCACTGTGTCAGACTGGAAAGAATCCACCACTTTCTGCAGGACATGCAGCAGCTGATAAGTACTTAAGATTTTTAAATAGAATTAAATTACAAATCTATATTACTTTCTGCCATCTGTTGATCTGAAGGGGAAAAAAAATCGCCAGAGCGCCCCTTTAACTATTTTGGAGCTCACTGCAAGAGTAAGAATTGAAAAGTTCAGTGTGTGATATACAGTCAGCTTACAGACCTTATATTACAGACTGGACACGAATGTATGAATCTGGCCTAAGGGTGATGTTTTATGCCTCATAATACACCAATTCACAGGCCTTAAAAACTGTGTGTGAACATAGCCCATGATGCACAGATTCCTAGGTATAGGTATAGGGTTCATGCTTCTTTAACGACTTGTTTCAATGTTCATGGATACATTCCTAAACCAAATGGCTTCTCATCCAGTGCTAACTTCACATTATCATGTGCTCATTTACACCCTATTGTCATTACTTAACTTTTAATTGCTAAGTCTTCTATAAACCACGGTCTGGTGACAAACCTCCATGAATACACCTTGCTATCTAACCTCGCCAATGTCTGACACTTTAAGTGTTATTGTGTTGTCCAGCCTTTTCTGTTGACTTCCATTGTTTCTCCTGGATTCTCTCCAAACACACAAGCCTTAAATCCCCGGACTCTCTGTCACTGATTCGCTGGACTGTTTACCCATCAGTGTATTCAAATGGCTGAAACCCACTGTCCTGATCCGTATAGAAAAGCGCTATTGTGGAAAGGAGAGACGCTATCACTAATTGGAGTTATTTGATAACCAAAGCCCCTAAAACACATCTTTTAGCTGGAAAACATCTTAAAGAAACAATGACCCCTTAACTGACCATAACAACTTGCAAACAGAAGAGTATTGAATGCGTGCAAGGCCTACTTAGGGTTGTGTGTTCTGCTCCATTGTTCATGGCATGGGGATTACTTGGTTATGCAGCTATTACTAGAGTGTCTATAAGCAGATCACACACAATGGGAATTTATTCAGATGCAGGTAATAGAACTTTCAACTCTCAATGTAGGGCTGATTGATATGGCAATGCCATACAGTTTCTATTGAGAGCAATGCTACTAGGGGAAAAGTCCAATGTAGCTAACCAATTTGATTGGTTGTCAGACTTGCACCTCAATATACCTCCATATTAGATCAGGAGCATACAGATGTATAGCGGGGGCCTGTGGCACCTCTATGGCTGGCCTAGTACAGCTCAGTTCAAAGAGAGCTATGACATAGCCTTATACAGATAGAGGAGCTCGGCACTCACCAAATGGATTATGCTTATTTATTCAAGTGCAGCAGGCATCACTATTAGAGTAAGGACGTGTTTTGGTCCAGGCTGGCCTTCATCAGCTTGTCAGCTTCATCAGGAGGCAAGGCTGAAAAACGTCCTTACTGTAATATTGATGCATGCTCCACTTGAATTAATAAGCATAATCCATTTGGTGAGTGCCAGGCTCCTCTATCTACCTGCTGCTGGACTGTTCCACCACCTCACCTTTGGAGTGCTGTCCATTCTACTTATACTAGGTAGCCTTATCCAGAGTCCTAGCACTGATCTATGACATCTATTATGTATACTTATTTTTTGGTATATCTCATTTGACTAATAGACTCCTAAAGAAGCATCATGCCTCCATTACCACAGACCTAAGAATACAATAAACTCAATACATGGGAAACACTGAAGGGAAGTCCTGTGAAGAAGAGTAAAATTGAAAATATCCAATCCACAGGCATAATGTTAAAGAGCAGGAGGAGCTAAGCATATATATATATACTGTATATATTTTTCGCTAAAATGTTACGGGATAACTCATGTAAATCTCTGCTCATGCTGCACTAAATAGTCATCTGGGTGGTCCTACTCCTATGGAGAGAGATGTCAATCACTGATTAGGACCACCCACATGACTATGTAGTACAGAATGAGAATAAGTTATTCTGGATCTTTTCCCACAAAATTATATATCATTCTTCTCAGCTCCTCCTGTTCTATATAACGTGATGCCTACAGATTAGGTAGCATTTTCAGTGTTACAGATTCCATTAAAACAACCTGTTTCTTAAAGTGACAGTGCCCATTTAATTTAGACCAGTTTTAGATAGTATACAATATATATAGTATACGACATCCACAGCACACTCAAAAGCACACACAAAAATGTAAATATGAACATTTTCCAAAAAGTTTCTTTTCTGCTGATCACTTATTCACTCCAATCTATCTGTGGTAAGAAGTTTGAGGAGATGAGTACAGGGAGGTACAGTACAAACACTACCCATGTTTTATATCTTACACTACTGGCTCTATGATCTTTGATCCTCATGTATGTGTTTTATTGACTTTCTGAAGAGAATAAAGAAATGTTATTTTAACCAAATGGTGCTGGGTCAATCTTTTTATATTTAAACTTTGATCATGTCACAAAAGTGCTGGATGTAGGTGGTGCCAGCAAGTCTTTTTATACATCTCTACATATAGCCAGGACCAGAGGAAGAACCCTGCGCATGCGCGCGAAACAGCTGTAGCCTTGACTTGCCAGCGTCCATGCCCCACTTTTAATTGCATGGAATAAATCAAGATGGTGGTTGCTGCTTTTTGTCTACTTGTGCATCTCTACATATAGTGTTAATAGATGTAAATAAGATGTAATTGAAATTGATCCCTGGATAAGTGAGCAGATTTGCAGTTGGCTAATAGACACAGTCCTAAGTATAAACAGATCACAGGGGAGATCTCTGCATTGAGCTTTGATATAACTATACATGGTTATTAGGTCGTCCTCAGATGCCAATTAAACATTTATTTTCAGCAAGTGTCCTATTTCCAGGAAGTGTTACCTTCTTTTCCTACATATTACAGCAGGAGGGGTCATTTTTTTTTATCAAAGGACTCATCTAACAAGTATGGGTTGTCTAAAGTGGAGAACCCTTTTAACCCCTTCCTGCTAAAGTCAGTAAATGTACTGACTTGTAGGATGATAGTTCCAGCACCAGTCAGTACATTTACTGACCTGCTTCCGATGCTCGCTGTTTACACAAACAGTGCCCGGGAGCTGCAACTAAACTGTCAGCTGATAGCTAACAGTTTAGTGTAACTGCCTCTGGGGGTCCAAAAGGGGGTCCAGCATCGGTAATCGCCGGCATTGGTGGATCAGTAACGGTAATTGGTGTGGTAAAAAATACATAGGATTACATTGGAGTCTCTGGAAAGAAAATGAAAATGTTAACTTTTCACTCCTACTTTGCAGTTATTCCTGTGAAATGCCTTAAGGGTGAAAAAACTGTATGAATGTCAATTTGAATACTTGAAAGGGTGAAGATTTCAAAATGGGGTAAATTATGGGGGGTTTCTAGTATACAGGCCTCTAAAATATTCTCCAAAATTGAACTGGTGCCTAAAGAATTTCTGAGTTTGAAATTTTCATGAAAATTTTGAAAATTGCTACCAAACATTTATGGCCTCTAACATCATAAAAAAGTAAAAGCATGTTCACCAAATGGTGTTAATATAAAGTAGACATGTTATAGATATGAATTAATAAATAATAAATGACATATTACTATTTTCCTTATTTGCAGAGACTTTCAAATTTAGAGAAATGCACTTTTTTTAAAAATTTTTAACAATATTTTGGAGTTATTCACAAAAAAATTCTAAAGATATCATCAACTCAAATTTACCAATAACAAAAAGTGGAATATGTAACGAAAAAACAATTTTGGAATCACAAGGATAGGTAAAAGCATTCCCAAGTTATTAATGAATAAAGTGACACATGTCATATTCATAAAATTTGCCTTGGTCCTTAAAGCCATTTTAGGCCTGGTCCTTAAGCGTAAATAACAACCAACACAAAAATTTGGGATTAAATAGGAAGGGTGGGGGGCAGAAGCATTGTAAGAAACACTGAGAGTAGTAGATTCTTGGAACATATGTGGTTGTTAAGTTGAAAGTAAAGGTCCGTTTGGATAGGCGGAAATTCAAGAGATCGGCGCTTGATCATACGATTGCTAGATCGTCTGCATGGCCCTTTAACTTCATTATTGTCAGCCAAACATGTGTTTACACAGAATGATGTGAATCTAATAAAGCACATGTGCATATTACATTTTTTGTTTTTGTTATCATACTTTAAAACGAAAAAAAAAAAGCTTACTTGTATCCAGGTCCAGTCTCCTAAAGCTTTTTAGCCTTGTGCTGTTGAAAAAAAGGGACTAAACACAGGAAGTCCTGGGTATCTGCGCACAGAGAAAGCAGTCATTTGATTGACTGACACATTGAGCCGTAACACTCCTGCCTTCAAGAGACTGGGCCTGTATACAAGTAAGTATAGCTTTGTGTTAATGCATGATAATACATTTATTTCACATCTACTGTTGATTTAGATTTTGAAAGTTATAATGACTGGTACCCTTTAGGCTATGTTCACACTACGTATATGTCCGGCCGTAAAACTCCGGCCGAAATTTACGCAAGTTGCGGCTGGCTACGTACGGTCTGCGAACTTACGCCCGTAAGCTACGTACGCTTCCCGAGCGGCGTACGTAGCGATCTGACAGCGGTATTTCACTGGGATATCTTCGGCTAGCCCCGGACACCCCACAGAACCTTTTGGATCGGCAAAACAAAGTGGAAAAAAGAAGAAATCACCACTCCGTACGGGACCGCATGTTACGCTACGGGCGTAAGTTACAGCATTTCCGTCCCGAAACAATGGTCTGGTTCATTTTTACGGCGCCGCATACGATCCGGGCGTAGGTTCGTACGTAGTGGGAACTGTGCAGCCATAGATCGTATACTTTCCATTGTACGCAAACTACGTAAATCTCCAGCCGCTTATTCTCGGAGCATGCTACGGCCGGAAACTTACGTAGTGTGAACATAGCCTTAAAGGGGTTATGCAGGATTAGAAAGCACAGCTACTTTCTTGCAAAAAAAAGTGCCACCCCTTGTGTGTGGTATTACAATTCAACTCCATTCACTTTAATGAAACAAGAGATGCGTTGTTTCTCGAAGAAATCGGCCATGTTTTTCTAAACCTGGACAAACTCTTCAAGCACATGTAAACCTGCTTGAGATATACATATATCTATCCTAGGATAAAATAAAAAAAATTATATAAGTGCAGACCCGGATGGGCCATGTGGTCTTTTCTTTCGTCAGTCTTCTATGTTTCTATGAGAGACTGATTCTCTCTCTCTGATATCCCATCCACATAACAGCTAGTCAATATCCGTGTCATGAAAACTCCTTGGCGCACAGAAGCATAGAAAAAAAACAAGGGGAAGTGGAACAAATGGTCTTTGTGTCCAACACAGTGGAAAGAGTAGATAATTGTGAGCACTCTCAGATTCTGGCTTGGGTATAATAACCTGGATGGACAGGAAGAGACATCTGATCGCTCGCCTTCTAAACGAATGACTGAGATTCTCTGCCGCAAAGACAAATGGTGGATTGAAGTGATGGGCAAAGTCCTTCACTGTTGTAATACACGTCCAAACCAGGGCATCCCGGGCCTTCTTGGCAACAACACCTTATAATTGAAATAAATAAATATATATATATATATATATTTATATATATATATATATATATATATATATATATATATGTAATACTGATATGGTACATGCTTTGCATTATCACATGAACTTTTGCACGTAGTATACAGAATATCCATGTGACAATATTATGATAATTGTACATTACATAAAATCCTAATAATTTTCCTCCATTATGTGGATTTTATAAGATGATGTTAAAACGAGATGAGATTTCTGCAAATTGACAGTTTTGTATATCCGCCACATATCTACCAATGAGAATAGTTAATCCTCACAGTCTTCAAACGCTTCTCTTCTTTGGGCCTAAGGCTAAATAATAGAAGACGTGTTTGTATGGGAGATTATTCTTACTGTAATGACTATAATATCATGGAGAAGTTATAGAGTAATGGCCTGGAAAGGGGCGTGATGGGACCTGAAAGATTCATTTCTACAGGTAAATGCTTGTTGTGTCTCAGATGAGGACAATAAAACATTCCGTCATTTCGGTAATCCTTTGTATCTATGTTGGGTGTTGGTCTAATGGACCAGAGAAGGTCCTGCCTGTAATAACTCCAGATTCTAATAGTATTGTAGTACCAGATCAGCTGTATCACAGTAAGAAAGTCTCACATCAGGCCCACCTAGCCGGATTTTATTCTAAATGCATTAGTTTTCCTGGAAATTCTGTAAATCCTTGAAGTCCGAATTTCACCAGTGTGATCCAGGTTAAGGCTATGTTCGAAGCAGAACTACGGCCGTAGTTTTGTGGTGTGTAACATAGCTTATTTTCAATGGGATCCCGGCCGGAGCGTACACACATCGTATGCACTCCGGCCGGGATCCCATGCGGCGCCGGAGAAAACTGACAGGTCAGTTTTCTGCGGCCAGAATTCAGTGAATTCCGGCCGCAAAAAGACCTGTCAGCGCACACAGTGAAGCGAGCGGCCCCGGCTGCTTGCTTCACCGTGGGCTATGGGAAGCTCTGATGCGGGCGCACTGCGCCGGAGCTCTGCGGCCGAAAAGATCACCCGGCCGGTACTTAAGTACCTGCCGCGATGATCCGGGCACAGACCGGCCGTTCCGTGACCCGGCCGGGGTCACGGAACGGCCGGTCTGTTACAGAATGTGAACATAGCCTAAAGGTGTTTGATGGACGTTGCCCAAACCTGTCAATTTAGGCTGAATAAACCTATGTAATGACCCCCACCCTATGTATATGGTGATTTCTCAACTCAGCCCCACTGGCATGTGTGTGAGGGATTCCAATAATGTATTTCAGGTGCCCTCAAGGAGGTGAACATGTGGGATGACTGCGGGTATGTTGCCACCTTCAAATGGCCACATCATTCTACAACATGGGTCTCCAAACTGCAGCCCTCCAGCTGTTGCGAAACTACAACTCCCATCATGCCTGGACAGCTAAAGCTTTGGATTTGGCTGTCCAGGCATGATGGGAAATGTAGTTTTGCAACAGCTGGAGGGCCGCAGTTTGGAGACCCATGTTCTACAAGATGGGTCACCAATTCAATGCACTTTAAAGGGGTTATCGAGCGCTACAAAAAATATGTCCACTTTCTTCCAGAGATAGCACCACTCTTGCCTCCAGTTCAGGTGTGGTTTGCAATTAAAGGGGTTATCTAGTGCTACAAAAACATGGCTACTTTTACCCCCCTCTTGTCTCCAGTTTGGGTGGGGTTTCGAAACTCAGTTCCATTGAAGTAAATGGAGCTTAATTGCAAACCGCACCTGAACTGGAGACAAGAGTAGGGGGAAAAGTGGCCATGTTTTTGTAGCACTGGATAACCCCTTTAAGCTCCATTCACTTCAATGGAACTGAGTTACAAAACCTGCACCCAAACTGGAGACAAGAGTGGTGCTGCCTCTTTAAGAAAGTGGCCATGTTTTTGTAGCTCTGGATATCCCCTTTATAGGGGTTGTACACCCAAAAAAAAATTCTTTCAAATCAACTGCTGCCATAAAGTGCCAGAGATTTGTAATTTACTTCTATTAAATAATCTCAAGCCTTCCAGTACTTATCAGCTGCTGTATGCCCAACAGGAAGTTGTATTATTTCCAGTCTGGAGAACAGGAGAGGTTTTCTATGGGGATTTGCTTCTGCTCTGGACAGTTCCTGACATGGACAGAGGAGGCAACAGAGAGCACTGTGTCAGACAGGAAAGAAAACACCATTTCCTGCAGGACACACAGCAGATAATAAGAACTGGAAGGCTTGAGATTTTTTAAATAGAAGTAAATTACAAATCTCTGGCACTTTATGGCAGCAGTTGATTTAAAAGAAAGATTTTTTGGGTGTACAACCCCTTTAAGCATGTGTAATATATTGTGTTTTATGTTATATAATGGACTATTTATCCCATATCGCATGTCACACAGTGGGAGGAATTTATCAAGACTTACATAAGGTAAAGCCTTACTCCTATATACTCAGTAAATCTGGTGGATCTAAGGCTAAATATAGTGGTTCTGGTGGTCTCTCTACAGGAACCATCCCTTTGATAGGTCCTTCCCTGGAGGGATATCTGGCTAGTCCCATGTTTTGAGACTCGTACCTGAGGCTCCGTGGACCTTTTGGCCTATGGTCATCATGACCTTTCTCAGAATTTCTGCTGACACTAAATGACCAGGGTGCCGTCATTCAGCACAGATATTCTGAAGAGTAATTAAACCGAAATCTAATAATTCATTTGATCTGAAATATTTCATAACAATAAATATATGAACTTATATTCAGAAAAAGTCCCAGCGTTTCCCCATCGAGCTGTTGATTTTTGGCTGTGCATTTCCTTAGATCTTCCTTAGATTACCTGGATCTCATTGAACTGGTGCAGGAAATTGGGCAACGCTTGTTAATTGTGATATCATTTGCATATTAGTGCATTGTCTCTTGTCAAGGAAAGCATTGCAAATCTAATTATGCATATCAGTCAGTGCACAAAAGACGCAAGATAGTCCCATCAGCCCTTCCTATCAGTCATACAACATAAGCCCCTATGTGGCCTGGGAAAGCCCTCAAAACTGCATAGTGTCCCATTTAAGATTTAACCATGTTATTTCAGAAAAGTAAAGTGACTTTTCAGGGTACATTTTGCCTTGTTCATGTGGTTAAACATGTCTCCCCCTTTCACGTTCTATGACATAAAGCCCTACTTAGTACAAGGACGTTCTTTTAACAGCTGTCAGTCAGATGAGAATCAGGAATATCTCTTTTATAGCGCCCCCTATCAGAAAAGAGTGTCTTTACAGGCTCTACAATATATTTCTCATATCTAAAGGCACTATTACAAGGGACAATGAAGGCCCGATCAATATTGTAAACAAGCGCTGATCTGCTAGATCAGCACACGTTTTCTGGTATACTGGTACTCGTATATGTCCCGATATTTGTTTAGCAAGGGCTGCACGGACATCGTTAGCAATGTCCGTGCAGCCTTGGCCCAAGTGGCATGTCAGCTCAGAGACCGCTCTGAAGCTGCATCTGCGGGACCGGGAAGAATGCAGAGGGCAGGAGAAGACCAGGAGCGTGCGTATTAACTGTTTGTTCGATTGTCAGCCATTGGCCGCGCATCGCTATTACACATAGAAACGCACACCAGACGCCCGATAATTTTAGGTGATCGTTTTATCGGCTGATTGTTGTTTCTATTAAATGGAGTGATAATCGGCAGAATGGGCCCAATTCAGCCAATTATCGCTCCATGTAATAGGGCCCTAAGTCTATTGTATAAAATGTGTGACATGGAGTATATCAGAATCAATACTGAATGGAAATAGAGCCATTTCATTAAGTGATAGAATTATATACAGAAATGATTATAAAAAAATAATTGATGTATGTATTGATTTCATGTAAAATAGGGACAAGTACCTTCTTTGTATATCATTACATAGTTACATAATTGATAGGATTAGGAAAGACAATAATCCATCCAGTCCAACCTATAATCCTAAAGTGTTGATTCAGAAGAAGGCAAAACACCCTCAAACACCCTTCACGACTCCAAATATGGCAATCGGAATCAATCCCTGGATCAATGTCAATCTAGACCCCATCTCCTATTAGACACCTCTTATAAAGAAGATGGGTGACCCTTGCCGTCTATGGTGGACACGTCCCATTCTTCATCAGTGGCCTCTCTTTCCTTATATCCCTGTAATAGAGATGGATATATATATTTCATGGATTAAGCATGTTGAATTTTTCTGTATATGGACATGGAGGGCAGCTACAGTCCTGATTAAGGAACTTCTATGGTCTGAAATGCATAATATTTCCACTATGGAGGTGGGTACCTCCATATTCCCTGTGTTATAGCTGAATATGGAGATGTATGCTATTAGAAAGTAGTGTGGGATGTATGAACAGTGACTGCGACTAAGACACGGATTACCCAAAGAGTAGAGCAATGAGGGGTTAGTGAAAGCGGATATGTCACATTTTGGGCTTATAAACATCCCTCTGCAGATGCTGCTGTGGATAGAAGTTTGGGTTGCTGTGGAAATATTCTAAGCATCAATGTGTTCTGTGCACAAGCCCTATTCTTCTCGAGCTACAGAACTCACCAACTTACTGTAGGACGTTTCCACAGCAACCCTAACGTGTGTAGGCAGTTGTGTCTGCATGGAAAGTTTTTAAAGCCCACACAATGACAGGTACACCCGAAATATAGTTCTATATATTGTAAACTTGCACCACAGAGATGGAGTGTTCATCACTCCTCCATGGGACCAGTTACTGAAATTTAATTAAAAAAAATAATATATCCAAATGACTGCAAAAAAGAAGTTACATTTTTGTTGGATCAGTTAATAAAAAAAAAAAATCAAATGCTAAATTTAAAAATGAGTAAATACTGTTCTGCAATAGGCGGCTGCAGGTTGCAGACCTGATCTAGAGCAATAAAGGCAAAAAAAGGAGCTCATAACAACCTTTAAGCTTCTTTTTCCAGTGCATCCTGTTCTGTGTTCTTTTTTTTTTTTCTTTTATTCTATTTTTTTATGCAGGTTTCTGGAAAGGATTTAAAAACAGAAGAAAAAATACTGTAAAAAAAAAAATCACAATCAACAAAAACACTGAAAAACAACAAGAAACTGTGTGTGCTTTGATTATTTCAGCACACATATGATATCGCTGTCAGTGCCAGGCAGCCTGGGGCTGGAGGATTATCGACCTGTGTCTTCTTTTAGTTGTAATAAATGAATAACTAAGCCCGGTCTATCTAGTAGTGTTGAATTAACTCTACAGGGGAGGAGGAGCCAGTGGGAGCAATAAATGCCGTCTACCTGTCTGGAGTTGTTAGTGAAGTTCTAGCAAGGAGCTTGGAGGTGTCACCTCCTACCTGAGCTACTGGAGGCAGTCACTCTGGATTTCTACTAGCTCGTACCTTATCGGATACATTAGCCATCCATCCGTGCACAGGTGAGTCCTTCATCTTCCTCATTCCACCACTACCTGTCACTGCCTCGCGCTGCTTGTGTGGACCATGTTTTCATAGACATTCCTTTACCTATAGACACAATCTGTGCAGTCAGCCAGGAGTGAATAAGCCGCCTGTTTGGCATACATATGTTCTTATTCATTCCGCCAGACAAGGGTTACTAGATTAAAAATATGATATAATCTCTCAAATACACATGAAGTGGCCAGAACAAAGCAATCAGATGAATAAAGGAGCGGAAGCTCCTAATTATAACTCACATGGAAGCAATAGAGTCAGAGGAAGGACATCTAGGACATCCACTAACATATAGGGTCAGTGACCATTTCATTCTCGGCATGGATTCTAAGCAGGTACTGATGGGAGGACTCACTGGGGGTATGGAGATGGTGGGTGTAGGTGGTGGTTCTATGTCACTTCTGTGGGTAATTCTCAAACTGTACATGTATGTATATCAGTCTCTACTGGTGGATGGCTATGGTCATTGGGAAGGTGTTTAGTGTTTGCCGTCTAGGTTGGAGAGAGTGCTTTTGCTTGGGTGAGACCTACATGCGTACCCGCCTACGTACATCGGTCTATGTCACATGAAGTTCTAGGTAATAGATGGACGTGCTATTCTGGGTCAGGGCTAGTTGTCTATTTTTAGATCCCAAACATGACCATTAGCATAGATAGAGGGTGTCTGTCAAGCTCAATTACTAGCAGTCGCTCGCCACCCATGTAGGACACTACTTAATATAAGATTGGTTTACTCTGTACTGTTTTTTTTAAGAAAAGGAGAACCATAGGTCTATATAATGTTAAAGGGTTTGTTTGTGGAACAGGAAAGGTGGTACATTACAGGTAAGACCTATTCTGCCTCCTGGACAACCCCTTTAAATTGAAGAAATGATGTAGATGAATTGTAGTTGGGTCTTTACATAGATATCAGTTTATATCCTGAGCTGATATGGCATTGGTGCATAGTAGAAAGGTGGGTGCGATCAGCCTAAAAGCAGCTTTATGTTGTTTGTAGGTCTCATTTATATGTTGTTTCTCTTCTATGTCTCTGATATACAATGGGATATGAGAAAAACAGTGTGCCAATGTATACTGTGACATATCAGTGGTGGGCCCACTGACTACTAGACACAGCTGGTCCATTCACCAAATGTATACTTTGCACGCCCCAAAAAGCGTAGACTGCTAAAGAATAAAGTATACATTAAGGATATGGACTAAATGTGGTCAGTTGTAAACTAAATTTGGTCCATTAAAGCGACACTCCGGCCATGAATTTTGTTTTCAGAAGGGGCATTAGCAGGGTGAGGCTAAGGGCCCTATTACACCAACAGATTATCTGACAGATTTTTTTGAGCCAAAGCCAGGAGTGGACTATAAACAGAGAACAGGTAACAATGGAAAGACTGAGATTCCTCCTCTTTTCATACCCATTCCTGGCTTTGGCTTACAAAAATCTGTAAGATAATCTGTTGGTGTAATAGGGCCCTAAAAGTTGCCCCCCTCTCCCTATTACTGCCTGGTTCTAGTTTCCCGATAATTACTCAGGACTAGTCCTGGCGTTCCATAGAGTGGCATACAGAAAGTGACTTCTATATGTGAGATGGCTGGACACAACGCTGCTCGCTGGGACTGTACCCCAGTAATTATTGGGAAAACTGAGCCAGTGCAACCTAATAGAAATCATGGCTGAAGTATCACTGTCATTTTTAAGTAACTTTTGACGTGTCCTCAGACATTTTAAATAGTTACTGATCACATCGGGTCTCACTTCTGAGACCCACTGTAATCCAGAGATACAGCCATGGGAGTGCACAGCCATACGCTTCACTCCTCAGTTGTCAATCGAATCTTACTTGTTTGTTCCATTAGAGCATGGGTCTCCAAACTATGGTCCTCCAGCTGTTGCAAAACCACAATTCCCATCATGCCTGGAAAGCTAAAGCTTTGGATTTGGCTGTCCAGGCATGATGGGAAATGTAGTATTGCAACAGCTGGAGAGCCGCATTCTGGAGACCCATGCATTAGAGTATATGGAGTGAAGTCAGTCAGGTCCCTGCCGGCTGAGTGGGGAGACCCGGTATGGAGTGAGACCCAGTACAATCAATAATTTTCAACATGTCTGAGGACAGTAATGTTTCAAAGTCAATGGTATATGTTGGCATACATTTTAATGGTATCCTGACATAGATGAAGAATGACAATGTGAATGAGCCTGTAGACTACATGTAAGTGACTGAGCTCAGGAGTTTCATGGCTAACAATAATCTGTTATAGGGGGATACGGTTGTGCTTCTTTGTGAGATATAGAAAAGCAAGGGCATCATATACTGTTCATTGACACCCCGCTACCCAGGTCCACCTCTGGTTTATTCAGTTTTACTTTTCAGTAAACCTGTAGATCTAGTGATCCTTTAATACAGGTGACCTAGGGACAGAGTTCACAGCTACTGAAACAGCGCACATGCCAGTCCCAGCCTGTGATCCCCAGCTATATCATCCGTCCTGCCATGCCGCTGGAAGAGGCTGATCCCATTACATGTTACAACAGAGCTGATTACAAAACGCTTATTAGGGTGTATATTGACACACCTGGCTTATAATATGTAAGTACCAGCCTATTGAGGTCACATGGAGTAGCCCGGCCCAGATCACTAAGGTTTGACTTGACGATTCATCCCACAACTTCCATTGGAAAGAAGATCCCAGGTATGTCGGGTTTAATTCTTGAATGGTAGCTGGTTGTCTTCCCTTCTTCTTATGCAGGAGAAAAGCCTAACGGGGAGATTTAACAAACTGGTGTAAAGTGAAACTGGCTCAGTTGCCCCTAGCAACCAATCAGATTCCACTTTTCATTTTCCAAAGAATTTGTAAGGAAAGAAAGGTGGAATCTGATTGGTTGCTAGGGGCAACTGAGCCAGTTTCACTTTACACCATGATTGATCAATCTCACCCTAAATCTATAGGAAGAGGTTTGATCATAGCTGGGGGGGAATAGTTTATATTACACCATCAGTAGCAGTTTCCATCTTTATAGTAGTAGTTGAAGTGCAACATCCATTACTGAAGGTGGACCCTGCTCTTATGTAGGTTTTAGCAATTTTTGACAATCCTAAAGACGGAATAAGATGAGCATTCTGATACTTTGCTGACATCCGGATAACTTTCCTATGGAAAATATTTTGCATCATAAATCAGTGCAATTGAATATGTGCATTGCCTTACATCGGTATTTTTCCAGCTAATGCATTAAAGGGGTTTATCTGACGCAAATCCTTTACTTTCAAATCAACTGGTTTCAGAAAGTTATATAGGTTTGCAATTTACTTCTATTTTTTTTTTTAAATATTCAGTCTTCCAGTACTTATCAGCTACTGTATGTCCTGCATGAAGTGGTGTATTCTTTCTAGTCTGACACAGTGCTTTCTGCTGCCACCTCTGTTCATCTCAGGAACTGTCCAGAGCAGGAGAGATTTTCTATGGGGATTTGCTCCTGCTCTGGGCAGTTCCTGAAATGGACAAAGGTGGCAGCAGAGAGCACTGTGTAAGACTGGAAAGAATACATCACTTCCTGCGGGACTTAAGCAGCTAATAAGTATGGGAAAATTTTTGAAGATGAGATTTTTAAATAGAAGTTAATTACAAATCTATGTAACTTTCTGAAACCGAGATTTTCGCCGGAGTACCCCTTTAAAGCAACCAAATTTTTGAAGTAACGTTATAAAAGGATGATCACAGCCATAACAGCTGCATTACTGACCATAAACAATGCAGATTGGATGAACGAAAATAGTGAAGAGTGTCTCTTTTAACTCTATAATGCCTGCCAGCAGTTGCAAAACTACAATTCCCATCATGCCTGGACAGCCAAAGCTTTGTTGCAAATTTAGGTCCATACTTCAGCCACAACTAGGTGGTCAGCATGGATCTGGCAGCTGTAATATGGATGCAACAATGGGTTTGTAATTTCAGGGCCCCGACAGCTGTAAACCCCCCTAATAAAACAACATTTCCCCATAAAGCGATGCGTTTTATTGGCTCACCGCACCCCTTATAAATAGGTTTCCTTTGATTTCCTGTAAAGGGACACAAGACCCAGTGAGATCCCTTATTGTAAGGAAACCTTTAATAAGGGGAGAAGCCGGTTGTCCGTCTCTATAGGTAAACAGGTTGCATCCAGTTAATTACTATTAGTCATATGGCGTCACATTTAGTCACTCCCATTATGTGTGTAATATACGTTACGCAGCATTTGTGAGCGTCGTGTGTTTGTTACCTGTAATTCTCGGCGGTGCGTACTACACATTGTGTATAGATGACTGATGGGGTGAAAAGTCACTATGGTGCTATAAACAGATTACTCATTGGGTTGAAATGGGAGATTGTTTTGTACATGGCACCAATCGCAATAAACTATCATGGTGTTGCAGTGTGTTTTGGTTTGTATAAGATGTATTATCACTTAGAGCTTTCAAGCTATTGCAAAACTACAACTCCCAGCATGCCCTGGATGATAGTTGTGGTCTTTATTAGACTGCCAGGACATGATGGGAGTTGTCATTTTGCAACAGACTATTGGGGCATAATGAGATTAATAGATTTGGAGTTGGAGTTGCAGTTTTGCAACAGGCTGTAAAGCAGGGGTAGGAAACCTTGGCTTTCCAGCTGCTGCAAAACTACAACTCCCATCATGCCTGGACAGCCAAAGCTTTAGCTTTGGCTGTCCAGGCATGATGGGAGTTGTAGTTTTGCAACAGCTGGAGAGCCAAGGTTTCCTACCATTGCTGTAAGGAAATCATGTAAGTTGTAGTTTTACAACTGGAGAGCCACATACTGAGAAACATTAGTTAGTTAGAAGAAGGTTTCAGTCCGTCATGTGACTAGAAAGCATTTAAAAAACTGAACGTGATCTTTTTATACTTATATACAGATCAATATATAGGAAACTTGTGGAAAACACTTGAAACATTCCTATCCATCTGGTAACTTTATTGGCCGTTATGTTCTAGCACCACCTAGTGGCCGATAGATCAGCCCTTTCCCTTGACCCTTGGACTTGCACATACAGCACAATGCACGGCTCTAGATGAAACATTAATCCAAAAAGCTTTTGTTTACCAGATTCCAGAACTGAATGAATCATTTGCATTTTGGAATACAGATTTTATATGTCTAGGTTAGGGTTATTTGTGACTTGTTAAGATAGTTTGTGAGTGTAGAAGTTAGTATTCTATGTATTGAGCTGTGTGAATTACTAGAGCATGTTGCTTATGGGTGGATTCTGCGTCTGTGTCATTCCTGTAGAGAGACATAAAAGCAAAACAGCATTCCCCTCCAGTGACGTTCGCCATGATACAAAGTGCATAGATGAGAGTTAATGGGGCACAGGGATGACCTTTAATGCTATCTACTGGATCACAGTGTTCTACTATAGGAAGAAGCTATGTGGAATCGGCATCTATATAGCTAAATATGGAGGCGCTGTCATGTTGGCGTCTGCTACCTGGATGACTAGTAATGAAGAGTTAAACAATTTTTTAGGATATATCTAATGTATCAATTTCTCATGATTTCCATCATTGACATTCAGTCGAAACTTTTACTGTTCCCTCCCAGGTGATAAAATCTGTCCTGGTTATGTAATGAACACACAGTTGTATGTCTCATGAATGTTCTATATGGGGTGGGGTAAGCTGTCACCAGCCACCTGACTTATCCCTCCGAGAACAAAGGGATCAGGTAGTGATAACCCATCATGTCCGACCCTTATCTCCATCTAAATATGTTGGCGGAGTCTCGAGAGACCCTACATAGAACTATTAGACTGACATTAAAGGAGTTGTCCAGCGAAAATCTTTTTCTTTCAAATCAACTGGTTTCAAAAAGTTATATAGATTTGTAATTTACTTCCATTTAAAAATATCAAGTCTTCCCATACTTATGAGCTGCTGTATGTCCTACAGGAAGTGGTGTTTTCTTTTTCAGTCTGACACAGTGCTCTCTGCTGACACCTCTGTTCATCTCAGGAACTGTCCAGAGCAGGAGAGGTTTTCTATGGGGATTTGCTGCTGCTCTGGACAGTTCCTAACATGGACAGAGGTGGAAGCAGAGAGCACTGTGTCAGACTGAAAAGAATACACCACTTCTTGCAGGACATACAGCCGCTGATAAGTATGGGAAGACATGAGATGTTTAAATAGAAGAAAATTACAAATCTGTATAACTTTCTGACACCAGTTGATCTGAAAGAAAAATATCACTATATAACCCCTTTAAACCAACTACTAGTGGCAGGTTGTGTAGACTGACTATAATGATGCCAGCATCCACATTATAATAGGGTGTGGACCAGCATGAGCTTGTATTCTGAATTGGTGGAGGTTTTGGCTGAAGGACCTTCCATGACTTGGTCATCAAGTGGATATTTTTAGCCTATGTTATTGTCTTCATTAAATACAGATGTTCCTACTCATGAAAAGCTTACTAGGTCCCTGACAATGTTCTACCATCTAACAAGCCATCTATTTCTCTTCCAGAGACGGTCTTCCAACAACATGGATTGGGGAACCCTTTATGAAGTCATTGGAGGAGTCAACAAATATTCTACCAGCATTGGCAAAATCTGGCTATCGGTGCTCTTCATATTCCGTATTATGATCCTGGTGGTGGCTGCCGAGAGTGTCTGGGGTGATGAACAGTCTGACTTCAACTGCAACACCTTACAGCCTGGGTGCAAAAATGTTTGCTACGATCACCACTTCCCTGTGTCTCACATCAGGCTCTGGTGCCTACAGCTTATTTTTGTAGCCACACCAGCACTGTTGGTTGCCATGCACGTGGCCTACCTGAGACATGGAGAGAAAAAGCGACTCATAAAGAAGGGAGAATGTGGCGAAAGGCAATTGGAAGAGCTGAAGAACCGTAAAGTTAGAATTGAAGGCACCCTGTGGTGGACATATGCCACCAGCATCCTGTTCAGAGTCATATTTGAAGCTGCTTTCATGTACCTCTTCTACTTCCTCTATACTGGTTTCCATATGCAACGTCTGGTCAGATGCTCAAACTGGCCTTGCCCCAATCTTGTTGACTGCTTCATTTCTCGGCCTACTGAAAAGACTGTGTTTACCTTCTTCATGATCATCGTGTCCGGCATCTGCATGGTCCTCAATGTGGCCGAGCTGTGCTATCTCATCATCCAGGCGTCCATGAGAAGATCCAGAAGACATGCCAAAAAATCCGCCAACCACTCCTCCTGTAGCGGCAAAGAAGAGAAGCAGAACATGCTGAACGAGCAGAAGGAGCAATGAAGCATGTGAAGGCGTCCTTTATGGTTTTATTTGTTGAACCCGGCCTGCCATTGTGCCCGAGGAAAGCGATTTGGTTCATGTAGTAGACACGCAGAATAGATCTGAGAGTAAGGAGTCACATGACTAAAAGGGAACACTTGTGGATCCAGAATAAGAACTTGTAGATTATAAATTACCGCAAATAGTATTTCTGCATTTTATGTTTTGTTTTTTTTTGGTGGGTTTTATTTTCATTATTTATGTTACAGCCGAGATTTGTTACTTATGCCGGTAACAGACTAATTTTTTAAGTTTCATGACTGTATTTTAACGGAAAACACTGCCAATTTTCTTATTAAGAGATAAATGTGAGGCCTGTGCAATGAGATGGTGCCCTAGGTAAGGCTCGACTGAAATATCAATATTTTTTACCTTGCCTCGGAATATTTTATACAAGTATGTATTAGAAGACGTGTTCTCTCATCTTAGTAAAGGGTGTGCTCTAACATATACCTGAGATCCTAATCCTCCCTACAACTGCCTAGTGGTGTACCTATTGCTTCAATACAAGTGATGGAAAGGTTAGAAGCTTCTTTACTCAAGATGGGACTTCCCATGCCAAGTCTTTTGTGTTGTTTTTTTTTTTCCACTTTTTTTTTCAGAAGGGAATGAGGAACATATTAAACCTGTTAGTCTGACCGCTGTATATGCTGGATGGCTGCTGTTTTTCCGCCTGGCAGGGTGTGCGTGCTTGTATTTTGGATTGTTCTTTTTTTTTTTTTTCTCTCTGCACAAACTTCAAATGAACAATAGGATTCTTGATGTAGGAAAGGAGAGGGCCAGATCCACTATCTCTGCCTACTTTTTTTGGATGTTCGTAGCTGTATTTCCAGCAATAGGTCACTAGAGGGAGCACCTCAAGTACAAATGCCAGAATGTAAGATTTGTTTTTTTTGTATTATTGTGTATGTTTTAGTAAAATAAATGATTTATACTATTCTCTTTTTCTCAGTTTTTCTAGAGATGATACGCTGTATATAGGCCAGGGCGCAGAGAACGTCTACACATTCTCATACATGTATTCAGGCTTATGTTCTCTATCATTCCTAGGGAACCTGTCACACCGAAAATGCAGTCCAGTCTGCAAGTAGCATATTATAGAGCCAAGGGAGTTGAGTGTATAGTGTAAAAAGTTTCAGGATATCTTTATTAATTTATGGAAATCTCTGCTCATTCTAGCCTAAGTGGTCATGTGGGTGGTTTTACTCAGCGATCAACTGTTTATGTGTATAGTTGTGTATGCAGAACCAGCTGTAGGACCTCCCACATGACTATCTGGTTTATTCTGTGCTAATACGTCAAGCGAGTAAGGGTCCATTTACAGATAAAGATTATCTGACAGATTATCTGCCAAAGATTTGAAGCCAAAGCCAGGCTTCAAATCTTTGGCAGATAATCTGTTAGATAATCTTTATCTGTAAATGGACCCTAAGAGTAGTCCCATTGAGATTGATAGCTCTCTCTACATGCACACTTATACAGGCAGCTATCAGTCACTGTGTAGGACTGCCCACATGACTTCCCATCCAAATAAGCAGACATAACATACTGCCTGCAAATTGGAAAGCGGTGTCAGTGGGACAGGTCTTCTTTAAAAAACAATAAGGCATTTACAAGTACTCCCCTTCTCTTAAGGGCATATGGATATCATAGAAGATATTCCCCAACATGGGATGACTTTGTGTTATGGACTTTGTATGCACCTTCCTAGACAAGTCTGTGTGGCTTAGATAAAAAAAAAAAAATTCATTTAAATGGTTACATGTAATACCACATTCCTCCTGTAGTGGCCACTGCAGGGAAACTGCACACTCCAGGCTAAATCTCCTGATTTTCTGGGATTACAGGTTCCATATTGAAACCTATCACATCTAACAGGGTAGATTCCAGAGTATTCATGTGCTTCTTATACACCTCTGCCTCTGGCCGACTGATTATTTCATAGAACCCATTCAGGAGACAGAAAGCCACATTAACCAATGAATTGGAGTTAAAGTACCCCTTGTACCCACAATCTGACCCCCTCAAAAGCGGTTTGGGGGGGGGGGTCAGATTGCGGGTACAGAGTCGCTTTAAAGGGGGTTATTCAGCGTTAGAATAAATACAGCTACTTTCTTGCAAAAACAGCACCTCACGTATCCTCAGGTTGTGTGTAGTATTACAATTCAGCTTCACTTGTAACAATGTAACTGAGCTGCAAAACCCCACATCCAAACAGAGGACAGGAGTGGTGCCGTTTTATTTTAGCAACTAAAAATCTGTTCCATTGTAATTAATTATCATGTGGGGAGGGCATACGTGATAAAATAACTGCAGAGGCGCTGTGTATGATCTGTGTCAGCGAAACCTCTCCAGACGACCACCTCTTTGAAAAGACCCCCTCATCCAGACCAGCATCTTCAGCTCCCCTATTTGATTTACATACGGACCCAGTTCTATGAGAATGAGACCTCCCCCCTTGAAGACCACCTTTTAATGTAATTTTTGCTGGTCATGTCAGACATTTCACTGTATTTCCAGCATGCATATAGCAATGTTAGCGGATTAAGAACCGAAGCCACAGTGTAAACCAGGGAAATGCTGTTACATACAATAGCAATATGGACTTACCACTATGGCAGAAACCATGAATTCTCATGCTGTTACAGAATAGCATATCCAATAACCAGGGCCGGATTTACCACTACCACTTTACCGGTTGGGTGCCTAGGGCAGCACCGTGCAGGGGGGCAGCAACAGGGAGGATGGAGGGATGGAGGGGTGTCACAATCCTAGGGCATAGACACTCTAGGCCACGCCAATTTGGCACAGGGCTGCAAGTTTAAAAGTTGTTTTTTAGGACAATAACTGCATCACCTGCCGAACGGACCCCAAGACAGATCTTGGATTAAAAGCAGCTATCTGAAGGTACAAACGGTTGGGGGGGGGGAAAATTGTGGGTACAGAGTCGCTTTAAGCGCCTATTACATTGGCCAATTATCTGTTATATCAGGCCGACATCACTATGTGATCAGCAAATGGTCACGTCAGCTGATCGCTTAACTCTGACATCTTTAAAAATCATTGCAAAACGCCTTAAGACTTCACTGTCCCTGATCTGCTAATGCTATACAGTATATTAAATAGTTTGTTATTGCAGTGACACAGATGAGAGTAAAAGGTTAACTCCATGTACAGCCTATGGCTATGTTCACACAACGTATATTCTCATGAAAGTATGGCCGTTGTTGCCGGCTGGACCGTATACACATAGTATATGCTCCGGCCGGGATCCCTAGCAGCGTCATAGAAAACTGACATGTTGGGATGATCTTTAATGAGACCAGCCGTTCCGTGACCCGACCGGGTCATGGGACGGCTGGTCTCATACAGTGTGTGAACATGGCTATGCTTGTAAGCAGCTACAGATATAGCAGTCAGTACCTTACCCCGATGATCTTATACATAGGGCTACATATGCAGACACATATACTACACAACAAATACATATCGTACAGTATACCGCACTATCACCCTAGACATCAGACAACCTGAATTTTTCTTCATGTTTCCAGGCCGCAGAATTCTTGCAGATCTGCAGCATATCTGTGTGAACATACCCTTACGTCTATGTTCCTATAGAAGTATAGTATAGACCCTTGCTAAACATTTATAGCATTTTAGAGCACAATGTAATATAGAATAACAATAAAAAAAGTTAGTATTTCAGAAAAATATTCACATTTTCTCGCCTTCCATGCAACAATGTTGAAATGACTGATTTGATGACACAGATTTCTTCTACATTACACGACTCAGGGTCAGCGATCAAGTAACACCCTGACCTTTTCAGTGTAATCTGGGTCTCCTCCCTTCCCAATAACTAGCATGCAAAGTGTAGAGCAGAGCTGTGGGCTATGAGGGCGGCTTCACCCACCGGTGACAGGCACCAGGGTTTAGAAGTGGCATGAAGGGCGTGGTCTAGCCCAGCCGGCTGCTAACTTGTTGGGTTCAGCCATGCATGCTCACAGAATGTGACAGCAGAGATGGATGAAGAGGAGACCCTGGACTCTTTGGAACATTAAGACACCCCTATCACCTGCAAACACTTTTCTAGAGTTTGTTTTTTCCACCTCGGCTGTCACCAAATGCCCAGAAGAGGAGATCTATGAGTAGAGTTGGCTGGCTGCGGTCAGGACTGTTGGGTAAGCTACAGGTGTGGTGTGCTGGGTGGTGGACAAGTGGGAGGGCTGGCTTTCTAAGATGACCATTGTATCCTCCACACTTCATGCTATACACCTGCCTACAGAATATAGTCCTACCTATCCAACTTGATCCCTGTAGCATGGACTCCATGATGTGGATGCTGGTGGTGATGATCCATCTCATACACCATCATCCCTTTATCTATAGGGGTTGTATAACGGTGCTGGTCTGCAGACATGTGATGGGACTGGGGATCACGCAGACTTCTAGCCGCTTCCATGCTCACATTACAATGATCTAACCTCTATAGGAGGGGGCTCTGTGCTGGAGCCACAGGAGACAGGGACAGGCAGTTTGGATAGAAGTAAACCTGATCCATAATGTGGATATATGGATGGATGCTGTGTATAAAGAAATACAGATATATTATACATAGAGCTTTTTCTGGACTATAGCGTCACACATTTACAAGGAAAAAAAGCCATATATCTATCTATTATCTATCTGTCTATCTCTCTTCTATCTATCTCCTATCTCTCTTCTATCTATCTATCTCTCCTAACTATCTCCTATCTATATATCTTCTATATATTATCTATCTATCTATCTATCTATCTATCTATCTCCTATTTATCTATCTATTTATCTATCTCCTATCTATCTATCTATCTATCTATCTCCTATCTATCTATCTATCTATCTATCTATCTATCTATCTATCTATCTATCTATCTATCTCCTATCTATCTATCTATCTATCTATTTATCTATCTATCTCCTATCTATCTATCTCCCATCTATCTATCTTTTATATATTATCTATCTATCTATCTTCTATCTATCTATCTATCTATCTATCTCTCTCTCTACGAAGAAATGGTCCGCAGCACACCAGCATAGGTGAAAAAGTGTTTATTACCAAGAGTGCAAAATACAAGGAATCTCTCTCTCTATCTATCTCCTATCTATCTACCTATCCATCCATCTAATATTTATTGGTCTACTAGATATCTATTTATCTCGTATTTTTCTATTTACTATCTCATAATAATATAATAATATTTATTTATTCATTTACAGTAACACATATCTATATATCTTTTTTTATCATCTATCTATCTATCTATCTATCATCTATCTATCTATCTATCTATCTATCATATCAAATTCAAATAAGCTATATTGACAGAACCAAATACATATTATCATTGCCAAAGCAAGTGGGAAATTATTGGGTAGGGATGGGGAATGGGGATAGGGGATCTCCTATCTATCTATCTACAGCTTCAGCTGTATGGTATACTGTATCTTCATGGTTTGAAGCCATGAATGATGGACAACGCTGAGTGCTGGATGATGAAATTGATCTGTATATACACAATCTGTTTATCAGATATACTACAGACACCCAAAGACGGACAATAGATTTCAATGTTCGTAAACACAATTGTCCTTGTAACTCCTAACTTTGTGAGGTCACTACTATCATACATTGACAACCTCTATTCCTGGAGACACCAAGTTACCTATAGATCTAGTAGAAATATATCACTTCATACGGGAGGGATGATTAAAAAAAAAACCTGCAAGAATTAAGAGTACAAATGAGTAATTGTGCTGCTATGTCTGATGTTGCCCCCCGCTCACTGTAAGCATCCGTTGACCTGGCACTATTTCCCCTGGTTCAGCACATCTAGACCTGCTGACATAAGCATGTCCCAGGGTGGCACACAGACATGTAAAGCAGGGGGGATTTGCTACATACATTTGTTGTTGATGCAACAGCATTCATATATTTCATGGACTCCTGCTGAATAGGAGACTTAACACGCCAGATTATTTATGTATTGCCGGACACAATAAGATACAAACCTTACTATATGGTGTTCTGTAAACATTGTACATAGGATGAGGCCTGGAAGCCATAACTATGGCATATATATATATATATATATATATATATATATATGTGTATATATATATATATATATATATATATATATATATATATATATATATATATAGTGCTAGATGTGTGTTCAGTTACTAGGAGTGAAAATGACAAATGACATATTAGAAAACCATATAGCTATATAGCATGTACTGTAATATGTAAAATAAATTGTGTAAATATTTGGTTGAAAGAAAATTGAGGGAAAGAGGGAAATTTATCAATGATATAGTACTGGGATGTGCGCTGCTATATTGCATCACAGCCAGGTTATCTATAAAGTTATGTATATTGCCATAGCGTAGTGATGCATCTATATGATCTATATAAATGTGATTATTTCACAGAATTTGACATTACAATTATTCTGTCTAGAAAAAGTCCATCTATCATCATCTATCTATTATCTCTCTATTTATTATGCATTTATCTCCTATCTATCTATTATCTATCTATTTATTATGTATTTATCTCCTATCTATCTATCTATTATGTATTTATCTTCTATCTATCTATCTATTATCTATCTATCTATTATCTATCTATCTATTATCTATCTATCTCTTATCTATCTATCTATTATCTATCAATCTATCTATCTATTATGTATTTATCTACTATCTATCTATCTATCTATCTATCTATCTATCTATCTATCTATCTATCTCCTATCTATCACCTATCTATCTATCTATTATGTATCTATCTATCTATCTATCTCCTATCTATCTATCTATCTATCTATCTATCTATCTATCTATATATCTCCTATCTATCTATCTATCTATCTATCTATCTATTATCTATCTTTCTCCTATCTATCTATCTATCTATCTATCTATCTATTTATCTATCTATCTATCTAATAATATGTATGGGATGATAATGCTTTCTATAGTAAAGTTGTAGAATTTTACATGGTATTCTTTGTCCAGAGCTGAAAGATGTCAACATCCCTTATAATTTATAACATGGGGTATGTTATTGCTTTTCTATCTACATCTGATTTTTTAAAAAAAATAAGATCTGCAGCAGCCCAGGTGTGTATTCTATAGCTTTGGAATACAGAACTGTATAATCCAGGCCGCAGCTGCTATAGGAAGTAGTACATGTATGATGGGGGCACTTGTCAGGTTCTGATAGGAAACATTTGAAGTTTAAACAAATATTTACAAACAAAGCAATTAAAAATTGCCGCCGACCCATTCTGCAGATTAGTTTTCCTCAATTCAAGGAGGATCTGCTATGTATTGGGGTCCATGTCTATCAATAATGTTCCTCAATGATAATAGCAGGTAGTGTCATGTGTGATCTTTAATGCTAAGAACAACAACAAATTCCTGTCTTCTCAGCCGCCATCACTTGTACTATCATAACAAACCTTGTTAAAACATGGAATGACATGTCTCTCCTCTCTGGTGTTTGCATGGTGCCGCTATGGGGTGACTGGTGGGAATGGGGCACCTGCCCTCCCATGTTATGTATGCTTCACTCACCTCCACAGCATGAGGGCTCAGCAGGAGTTCATTGGGTCTCTTTATTTGATCTTGTCATTGTCAGTTGTCTTAGAAGCATCCCATAGGTAAGTCATCATCTTATTACAATCTTAGAACCCCACACCTCTAGGAAAATAAAGGGAGAGGTCAAATGTCAGAATGATATGTTATTGGAACACTAGGAAGTGCTTCTTTTTGTCTGTTTAGTAATGTGCATAGCAAGCGGTTGTGAAAATCAATATATTATCTATCTATCTATCTATCTATCTCCTATATATCATCTATCTATCTATCTATCTATCTATCTATCTATCTATCTCCTATCTATCTATCTCCTATCTATCTATCTATCTATCTATCTATCTATCTATCTATCTATCTCCTATCTATCTATCTATCTCATCTCTATCTATCTCCTATCTATCTATCTATCTATCTATCTCCTATCTATCTATCTATCTATCTATCTATCTATCTATCTATCTATCTATCTCATCTCTATCTATCTCCTATCTATCTCCTATCTATCTATCTATTATCTATCTATCTCCTATCTATCTATCTATCTATCTATCTATCTATCTATCTATCTATCTATTATCTATCTCCTATCTATCTATTTATCTATCTCCTATCTATCTATCTATCTATCTATCTATCCCATATCTATCTATCTATCTATCTATCTATCTATCTACTATATATCATCTATTATCTATCCATCCATTATCTATCTATCTATCTATCTATCTATCTATCTATCTATCTATCTATCCCATATCCATCTATCTATCTATCTATCTACTATATATCATCTATTATCTATCCATCCATTATCTATCTATCTATCTATCTATCTATCTATCTATCTATCTATCTATCTATCTCCTATCTATCATCTATTATCTATCCATCCATTATCTATCTATCTATCTATCTATCTATCTATCTATCTATCTATCTACTATATATCATCTATTATCTATCCATCCATTATCTATCTATCTATCTATCTATCTATCTCCTATCTATCATCTATTATCTATCCATCCATTATCTATCTATCTATCTATCTATCTATCTATCTATCTATCTCCTATCTATCATCTATTATCTATCCATCCATTATCTATCTATCTATCTATCTATCTATCTATCTATCTATCTATCTATCTATCTATTTATCTATCTCCTATCTATCATCTATTATCTATCCATCCATTATCTATCTATCTATCTATCTATCTATCTATCTATCTATCTATCTATCTATCTATCTATCTCCTATCTATCATCTATTATCTATCCATCCATTATCTATCCATCTATCTATCTATCTATCTATCTATCTTCAAGGGGAAACACTTGTGAACTTTTTTTTTTTTTTTTTTTTTACTATGTATGCATTACTTTTTATTGAACACGCATTTACTCCTATGGGGGGGCCTGCTTTTATCCTGTGGGGTGCCCCTTTATTCATTCCTGGGGTAATCAGTTGGCCTTCCAGCAGAATTAGCTGTGACCATATTGTTAGATCATAGCAAATGTTGGAATGTATCACCATAAATCTGATGTCGATTACCAATTTATGATTTTCTCTCTCACTACCAAATGACCGTAGAAATGTTGGAGAAGTACTGTATTTGCCATTGTATGTTCTACCTTAATTTACACAGTAACTGGATTGTGAGGACAGATTCTTTAAATTTGGCACATTTGGCATGGACACTAGGTATATTTGGGCAAATGCCAGGAGCCACTCGGCTTGGGGTCTGCAGTAATGTGGGCCTGCTTCTGCACGTGTCATTTGGAGGTAGGGAAGATAAGGGGTAGGATAAGACTGGCACACCAGAGGATATTCTGCTCATTCTCTGGGCTGGGCCATTGGAGGTGATGGTGGACCTTTATCACTAGGGTCTAATGTCTAGATGATTTATAAATAAGCTATTAGATCTTATTGGTGATAAGTCCTGTGTGTGCAATGATAGATTTAAAGTGTAATGAACAGAGGATGCACAAATGTTCTGTACAGATAGAGGGTAAAATCCCAGAAAGCCCAAGTGCCAACATGAGACAATATATTCTGTAGCTATATTTAGGAACAGAAGAGGGTCTCACGTTCCAAGCACGGTCTATATATACGGAAAATGTGCTATTGAACAGACTTATCATCATTCTATATGACTGAGCTACAAAATAACTAAATCTTCACGCTACTGTACTGACACAGTTATGTCAGTACAGTAGCGCAGAGATGTAAACAGTTTTGGAGTTCACTGCATGATAATGAATGATGATGCTGGAAGTTCCGAAGGCCGTTCCATAGCACATTATCTGTATGTATGGACTGTACGACACATCTGTAAGTAGCCTAATAGCAAAATGTTCTTTGAAGAATCATCTTAAAAACCATAGAGACAACAAGAGAAACATATGACGCGTTTAAGGCAAATATTAGCCCTTATGTATAGAAAAAAGCTAATATGAACCTGAAAGGCGTCAGATCAGTATCTTGCATTTAATGCAATTTATGTTGGCCTTTGCCATTTATCTGCACTGGCCCTTTTTCTGGTCTTCCCTGCAGAACCGTCTACTGCATTCACTATGGGGGAAACTTATCAAACATGGTGTACAGTGAAACTGGCTCAGTTACCCCTAGCAACCAATCAGATTCCACCTTTCATTTTCCAAAGAGTCTGTGAGGAATGAAAGGTGGAATCTGATTGGTTGCTAGGGGTAACTGAGACAGTTTCACTTTACGCCATGTTTGATAAATCTCCCCCTATGTTTTTCTAGATGAGCTGGATTACTTGTTTCTAAGCTCTTAAATAAGATTCATTTACCCAGTGTAACTGTATCATCTCCCAAATAAGAGCGTCGAGTAATTTCAATGATAGATATATCTTATTACATACTTAAACATACATTTTTGTATAATCTTTGAACCTTTGATCACCAGGTGATATTTGCTTCTACCTCAGTTACCATACTAAGAAATGATGATAAATTTGTCCTTTTTGGTAGAATTCATTGTATTATGCAAATCCTTACTTTGATTTATTAAAGGACAATTTGTAGACAGCCAATGCCCCCAAACTAATTTTCATGTAAAATATAAAGCTCGTGAAAATTACAAAGAAGTTGAAGGAAGGTTAAAGGGGTAGTCAAAAAAATTATTTTAAATCAACTGAAGCCAGAAAGTGCCAGAGATTTTTAATTTATTTCAATTGAAGGATTTTAAATCTTCTATTACTTATCAGCTGCTGTATGTCCTTCAGGAAGTGGTGTATTCTTTCCAGTCTGACACAGTGCTCTCTGCTGCCACCTTGTCAGGAACTGTCCAGGGCAGTGATATTTTCTATAGGGATTTGCTACTGCCCTGGACAGTTCCTGACATGGACAGAGGTGGCAGCAGAGAGCACTGTGTCAGACTGGAAAGAATACACCACTTCCTGCAGGACATACAGCAGCTAATAAGTATGGGAAGACTGTAGATTTTTTAATAGAAGTAAATTGCAAATCTATATAACTTTCTGAAACCAGTTGATTTGAAAGAAAAATATTTTCGCCAGAGTACCCCTCATATTTTTAAAGTATCTAATATATATAAACTACTTTCAGGAAATCAGTGTTTGATGCATAATTCTCAGCATCATTTAGTAAACATATAGAGGAATTGTCATTCTTCTTTTAGTAAGGAAGTATAGTATATTAAACTTCCACAACTCAGAGGGCCAGCTCTGGGGGCTTCATATTAGATGGATAGTGGACAGTGAACAGGCACTTCAGGTAATGCGCTCGTCATTTATTAAATAACACTTTTTGTTCACAAATCTGCAGATAGGTGGCGCTGTAGCAGTAATATATTTGCGTCTATTGAGGCTCTCACAGATGCAAAGGTGATCAGCTGTTTCCCTCCTCCCTAATCTGATCTCACCCCATGTTACTTCTGATTATGGGGTGTTATGAAGGACTAGGTCTACCATCACAGACCTGCATCAGTGTGACATCTGAGGGACAGCATTTGTCTGCATAGTTTAGTGATTATAGCTGACTCACAGCGTTCAATGGTGGAAAACATGGTCTTGCGAATGGAGAGTGCTATTAAAAACTAAGTAAGGGCATATGGAACATTTGGAGCCTGATTTTGTGTAACTACAGAGTCACCTATCAGTAATTGTTTGTACCTTTTTTAATGTAATAAATGGTGCGCGCCTTTGAAAACTATTCACCTCCATATAGATTTAGGCTATGTTCACACGGCGTATCAGACCGGCCGTTTCGTGACCCCGGCCGGGTCACGGAACTGCCGGTCTGTGCCCGGATCATCGCAGCCGGTAGTTAAGGATGATCCGTCCGGCCGCGGAGCTCTGAGAGGACAACAACTGTTGACACAATTATTAGAAAATGGAAGAAACACAAGATGACTGTCAATCTTCCTCAGTCTAGTGCTCCATGCAAGATCTAGCCTTATGGGGGTAAGGATGATTCTTAAAAGAAATCAGCTCAGAACTACACATAAGGAACTGGTTAATGACCTGAAGAGAGCTGGGATCACAGTCTTAAAGATTACCATTGGTTACAAACTACATCATCATGGATTAAAATGCTGCAGGGCACGCAAGGTCCCGCTGTTTATACCAGCACATGTCCAGGCCTATTTGAAGTTCACCAGTGATCATCTGGATGGTCCAGAGGAGGCATGGGAGAAGGTCATGCGGTCCTGAGACCAAACTAGAACTTTTTGGTATCAACTCCACTTGCTGTGTTTGGAATAAGAGGAAGGATGAGTACAACCCCTAGAACACAGTCCCAACCGTGAAGCATGGGGGTGGAAACATCATACGTTGGGGGTCCTTTTCTGCAAAGGGGATGGGACAACTGCACCGTATTGATGAAAGGATGGATGGGGACATATTTTCCAAGATTTTGGCCATCTATCAGTAAGAGCATTGAAGATGGGTCATAGCTGGGTCTTCCAGCATGACAATGACCCACAACTAAAGAGTGACTATGTAAGAAGCATTTCAAGGTCCTGGAGTGATCCAGCCAGTCTCCAGCCCTGAACCCAATGGAAAATTTTTTGAGGCAGCTGAAACTCAATATTGCTCAGCTATAGCCCCAAAACTTGAAAGATCTGAGGATGATGTGTATGGACAAGGGGGACAAAATCCCTGCTACAGTGTCTGCAAATGTGGTCAAGAACTACAGAAAACGTTCAACCTCTGTAACTGCTAACAAAGATTTCTGTACTGAATATTAATTTCTCTTTTTTTCTATTGTAAATATTTATTTCATGTAATAAAATTCTAAATTATTTAAAAATCAAACAATGTGATTTTCTGGATTAAAAAAAAAAAAAAAAAAAGTACAGACCGCTCCATTCTTTGTAGGTGGGAAAACTTGCAAAATTTGCAATAAATCAAATACAAATTTTTCCCATTGAAAATAGGGGCCTCCTAATTGTCTTCCAACAATTGATGTTGTAGAATGAAGGGTTGGGCATAATGGTCCAAGAGCCCACTAAATTATTTAGAGTATTGTGAAGTTTCACTGGCTCAGACTTACAAAAACTGTTGATTTTTTTTAGGACAGTGCAAACTTAGACAGACAGACCGAAAAGCACCAGATTCATCACAGAATACAAAGCTGATTTATAAATATAAGGAATCTGTAGACTGTCTAGTTTAGGTTAATATCAAATATTAGAATTTATTGAATTGAACTTTACAAAAAAAAAATCTCATCTAATTTGACTTTAAATTTATTTCCGAATTGTAATTGGTGATTCAGAATTACTAAAAATAAAAAACAATGCTTAATTTGATTCGTTTTATTATTTGTATTATGAAAAGTAATGAGGCTCCTGACTGACTTTTTGGGAGCAGAAAAAAATGACACAAACAATGGCACCTTATTTTCTCCTCCATGATGCAGTTTTTGTAGCATTTTTGTCCAAAATAATGGCTCAAATGTAGTAAAACTTTTTTATGCCCAAACATAGGACCATATTATATTGCATGATATAGAGGAGGAAGCAAGCGCCGACCTCTAAGATCAGCTCTTGTTTCCTTCTCGTTCCCTGCTCCCTTTCTGTACTATTACGTCAGCATGTGGGAGGGGCGGTTTGCTGTGGGAGGGGGCTGCTTGGACAATCCTTAGATTGTGGAGATCGCCCATTGAAGGAAGTGTCAGTCTGCTGCCGGCCCTCCTATTACACGGAGCGACCCACTGCATACCATCACTGTCCCTATCGGGGTTTTCAACACATGGGGCATGTCGGCTGATCGTGGTCTTTTAACAGGCACTATCACACCAAACAATTATTGGCCAGAACAGACGTTAACCGGCCACATATATAATTGTTTGACGTAATAGGGCCTTTAGAGTTGACAGTCTTCAAATGCACCAGATGTATCAGTGGGGGGCATTCACACATCCACAGATTTCTATCCGTGCATGCATACTGTTCTGCGGACTGGACCTCGAAGCTCCCAGCATCTTGATTAATTGTGATATCGGGAGCTCCTAAACTGTTTAAAGGTTCACACTAGTGTATCCGTGCACGGACGGGTTTCTGCGGACATGTACATTAGCCCTTAGATAGATGTCACAAGTTTGGATTAGTGGGTGTCCAGCTCCTTACACCAACTGCTAGAAAGTCAATAGACCCCCACAGATCCAAACCTCAAATCAGAAGTTTTTTTAAAGTTTACAAAATCTGAATAACAAAACCCAGATGGACAATTGTGTGTAGCTTTTAATTTAATGGAAATATCAGTATTTTCCATGAAAGTTTTTCAGTTTTCTAAATCATCTTAAGGCCATGTTCATACAATGTATGAGACCAGCCGTTCCGTGACCCGGCCGGTCTCTGAAAAGATCATTGTACAACGGCCGTGATATTACATAAATATACATTGTGTGAACATAGCCTAAGGGTCCTATTTAGTGATGAGCGAATACTGTTCGATCAAATAGATATTCGATCGAATAGTGAGATATTCGAATATTCGATTTTTGTACGAATATCCCGCGACTATTCGATAAATATTCGATAAGCGTTCAAATCCCCCAGCTTCCAGTTTCACCCTACAAATGGTCAAATAGATGTTTTTCACTAATCGAATACTTGTTCCCATAGACTTTCATGGGATCGAATATTCGAATATTCGCGGGATATTCGTACGAATATCGAATATTCAAATATCTCACTATTCGCTCATCACTAGTCCTATTCCATCGGCCGAGCAGGGCCCGATCAACTATGTAAACGAGTGCCGATCTGCTTGATTGGCGCTCGTTTACTGGACCTATTCCACGGCCCGACAATCGTTAGCGAGGGCTGCAGGGACATCGTTACAGATGTCCTTGCAGCCCTTGCACCATACTTTACCTGGCAGGGCTTCTCCTCCGCTCCGTCTTCCTCCCCGGGTCCTGCGGCGCAGTGATTGGCTGAGTGGTCTGACAGCTCAGTCAGGCCGCACCAAAGCTGATGCTGTGCCGCGGGACCCGGGGAGGAAAACGGAGTGTAAGAGAAGCCCTGCTAGGTAATGTATGCTGCTTTTCAAATCGTCGGTCGCCCGCCACGCACCGCTATTCCACGAAGCGATGCGCGGTGGGGGACCGATGATTTTAGGTTTGGGCCTAAATAAACGATCAGCCGATGACACGATCATCGGCCGATCGTTTTCTCTATTCCACCGAGCGATAATCGGCCCGATACGGCCGATTATCGTCACGCAGAATAGGCCCCTAAGGGTGCGTTCACACGCACAGGGTCTGCAGCAGATCTGCAGCAGATTTAGTCCAGATTTGATTTGCTTTGAATCTGCAACTTCAAATCTGCACCATCAAATCTGCTGCAGATCCTGTACGTGTCAACGCACCCTAATAGTCATATACCATGTTCACACACTAGTGTTTGTGTTAGAGATGAGCAAACTTTGGTTACGTTTGGGCTCATCAGTACCCGAGCATTTGATTATCGGTGGGTGAAGAAGCTGGAAGTAGCCCTAGGGAGTCCTGGAAAACATGGATACAGCCTATCTCTATCGCTCATCTCTAGTTTGTATGAATAAAGTACATATATACTTGAGGGCATAAAACATAAGATGCAGTACATGCTTCATGGCATATTTTACATATAGAATTTTATTTAAAAGAACAGCATGCATGAACTTAAAGGGGTTTTCCAGGATTAGAAAAACATTGCTGCTTTCTTACAGTAGCAGTACCGCTCTTGTCCTCAGTTTGCTTGTGGTATTGCGGATTAATTCTATTTATAGTCTTTGGGTACCCTGCTGAGTGCTCTGGCCGCTACTTCCAAGACTGACTTGTTTCGGAACTCATCAAAAAATGTCCCTCTTCCCTCTGAGTGGGCTGTCACTGCCGAATCTGTCTAGGAAGTAGCAGCCAGAGAAGTCACTGGAGGACCTAAAGATGTCACAGGAGAACCCCAGGGCAGCATGGTATGTAATAATAGGCTGCCTCTTATTTTTTTCTGCAACCTCAGACGTATATCAATTCAAAACATATGAATGCTTGGAGTACCCCTTTAAGAGAATGGAGTTGAGATGTAAAACCACGCACAACCTGAGGACAATGGGGAAAGAAATCAACTATGTTTTCCAACTATGTTTCCCTTATCAGGGCCTACTATATCTCAATCTGCCTACAATTCGATAGGGAGAGGTTTTCCTTGGATAAAAGCATGTTCCATTAGTTTTGCATCTATGAAATAAAGTGAAGGTCTTTGATGACTCTATTGCAGTATGAGGCTATGTTCCCATGCTGTACAAACAACATCCGTTTCCCATGAACGCCTGTTGTTTAACGCTACCAACAGCTGGAATTAATAGGTAACGTTACACAACGACTGTTCACGGAGAACAACCATTGTTTCTACAGCGTATGAACATAGCCTAAAACAGAGCTGTAACTTGCCTCTGTACATATGGTGGAGATTTATCAAACATGGCGTAAAGTGAAACTGGCTCAGTTGCCCCTAGCAACCAATCAGATTCCACCTTTCATTCCTCACAGACTCTTTGGAAAATGAAAGGTGGAATCTGATTGGTTGCTAGGGGCAACTGAGCCAGTTTCACTTTACGCCATGTTTGATAAATCTCCCCTATAGACTCTATAAAATTCTGGTACATATTTTGTGGTGTATTATTTGCCAAAATAGACATGGAAGGACACATGCAACTGATTTCAGCAGGAATATGCATCATAGTTTTATGTATTTTTAAGTGAATTTTAAAGCGCCGCATGTCACATATCTGTCTATATTCCATGTGAATAAAGGGGATGTAAAACTGGCCTAACCTAAAATACATGGCACAAAATAATGTGAAAAATGCCTTTCTGTCCAGATTGTAAGCCTTCACAGGTAAGGTCTTCTCACCCTCTGTACCACTCATTTAGTTTATTCTTATTGTACTTTGTCATATAGTTTGTAATGACACTTCTTTTTCGATATACCTGAATGTATTGGCTTTAAAACAAATAAAAAGTTGCAGTAGATTTGTCGATATGAAAGTATATAAATCCTATGAAGAAGAGATAGAGATACCTAATGCTGACCATAAACATAGAAAATCTGTTGACCCAAGGAGCTTCGGGGCTCCAGACGTTAGTCATGACTACTAATAATAAGGACATATGTTTAAAGTGACTCTGTACCAACAATCTGCCCTCCCCAAACCCCTTGTACCTTCGGATAGCTGCTTTTAATGCAAGATCTGTCCTGGGGTCTGTTCGGCAGGTGATGCAGTTATTGTCCTAAAAAAATTTTTTAGGCTTACAGCCCTGTGTCAAATTGGTGTGGCCTAGAGTGTCTGTGCCCTAAGTCTGCAATGCCTCTCCGCCCCTCCTCCTTACCCTCTTCCCCATTAGGAACACCTCAGGCAGGATTTCTCCTATTCATCACTTGTCTGAACAATGCACATGGGCCTTAACCATCCAGCACATGTGCAGTGTTCAGACAAGTGATGATTAGGAGAAATCCTGCCTGGAGCATTCCTAATGGTGAAGAGGGCGAGGAGTAGGGACGGAGAGGCGGTGCAGGCAATGGCGGATTATAATGTGGGCGGTTTGGGCGGCCGCCCAGGGCCCGCGGCTCCGGGGGGCCCATGCCGCGCCGCCCACATTACAGAGCAGCAGCACATCACTTTTGGGGCCCAGTGGGCCCCTGAGTGGTGTTCTGCAGTAGCGCTCTGTCCCTCGAGTCCCGTCCCACAACACTCGCCACCCCCGTCTGATGTGCGGCTGCCGGGGGTGTCACGTCCTATCCCCGGCAGCGCGCGCATCATAGTGCTCCCTGTGGCCGTGACTTCCGGTACAGAGAGCGTCCCTGTGCCGGAAGTACCATCCCCGGCGTACAGGGAGCTCTATGATGCGCGCGCTGCCGGAGATAGGACGTGACACCCCCGGCAGCCGCACATCAGATGGGGACAGACGGAGGCTGGAGAAGAAGAGACGATCAGCGGGGGAGCGGGTTGTTAGGTAAGTTTTTTTATTTATTTTTTATCTGCCTTGCATGGGGGAGGATAAGAGAGAGGACTATCTATAAGGGAGGGGGGATAAGAGAGAGGGGACCATCTATAAGGGAGGGGGGAGAGGGGACCATCTATAAGGGAGGGGGGGAGAGGGGACCATCTATAAGGGAGGGGGGGAGAGGGGACCATCTATAAAGGGGGGGGGAAGAGAGGGACTATCTATAAGGGAGGGGGGATAAGAGAGAGGGGACCATCTATAAAGGGGGGGGGGGACCATCTATAAAGGGGGGGAGAGAGGGGACTATCTATAAGGCAGGAAAGAGAGGGGACCATCTATAAAGGGGGGGGGAGAAGGGACCATCTATAAGGGAGGGGGATAAGAGAGGGAACCATCTATAAGGAAGGAGGATAAGAGAGGGGACCATCTATAAGGGGGGGAGAGGGGGCCATCTATAAGGGAGGGGGATAAGAGAGAGGGGGCATCTATAAGGCGGGGGGGAGAGGGGACCATCTATAAAGGGGATGGGAGAGGGGACCATCTATAAGAGAGGGGGATAAGAGAGGGGACCATCTATAAGGCAGGGGGATAAGAGAGGGGACCATCTATAAAGGGGGGGAGAGGGGGCCATCTATAGGGGAGGGGGATGAGAGAGAGGGGGCATCTATAAGGGAGGGAGATAAGAGAGAGGGGGCCATCTATAAGGGAGGGGGATAAGAGAGAGGGGGCCATCTATAAGGGAGGGGGATAAGGTAGAGGGGCCATCTATAAGGGGGGGGAGAAGAGAGAAGGGGGGCCATCTATAGGGGGAGAAGAGAAGGGGCCATCTATAGGGGGAGAGAAGAGAAGGGGCCATCTATAAGGGGGGGAGAAGAGAGAAGGGGCCATCTATAGAGGGGGGAGAGGAGAGAAGGGGCCATCTATAAGGGGGATAAGAGAGAGGGGGCCATCTATAAGGGAGGGTGGGAGAGAGAGGACCATCTATAAGGGGGGGGGGGGAGAGAGGGCCATCTATAAGGAAGGGGGGGAGAGAAGGTGCCATCTATAAGGGAGGGGGGAGGAGCAGGGGCCATCTATAAGGGGGGGAGAGAAGGGGCCATCTATAAGGGGGGGGACAACATAGGGAAAGAGGGGGCCATCTATAAGGGGGCTACATAGAGGAAATCATATACTATAAGGGGGATCACATAGAGTCAGCCTACCTACTTAACGAGGGAGTAAAGGGGCCAATACAGATGTGCAGTTTGTAGAGAGTTGAGGATGGTGTCAGAGTGAGGAGCCTAATATGTCTGTCTGGCAGATTCTGTGGATTCGTGGCTCGGAGAAGTTCTCATGATGGTCCAGAGCAGATGAAGACGAAGATGAAAAGGGAAGAACTTCGATCAGAGAAGACGTCCCCCGTGAGTCACCTGATATAACAGCACTGTAATGTATATGGTGTACAGAACCTGTGTAGAGCTGGGTACCTCTATATGACTGTATGAGGTGATAGTGATCTGTGTACAATGGATGTTATTCAGTAGCAGCAGCGGTATTAGTCACTATTAGTGGTGAAATTAGTCAGTATGCAGTGGTATTAGTCAGTATGTGGTGGTATTAGTCAGTATGCGGTGACATTAGTCAGTATGCAGTGGTATTAGTCAGTATGCGATGACATTAGTCAGTATGCAGTGACATTAGTCAGTATGCAGTGGTGTTAGTCAGTATGCGGTGATGTTAGTTAGTATGCGGGGGTATTAGTCAGTATGCAGTGACATTAGTCAGTATGCGGTGGTATTAGTCAGTATGCAGTGACATTAGTCAGTATGCGGTGGTATTAGTCAGTAGGTGGTAAAATTAGTCAGTATGTAGTGACATTAGTCAGTATGTGGTGGTATTAGTCAGTATGTGGTGGTATTAGTCAGTATGCGGTGACATTAGTCAGTATGCGGTGGTATTAGTCAGTATGCAGTGACATTAGTCAGTATGCGGTGGTATTAGTCAGTAGGTGGTAAAATTAGTCAGTATGTAGTGACATTAGTCAGTATGTGGTGGTATTAGTCAGTATGCGGTGGTATTAGTAGGTGGTAAAATTAGTCAGTATGTAGTGACATTAGTCAGTATGTGGTGGTATTAGTCAGTATGTGGTGGTATTAGTCAGTATGCGGTGACATTAGTCAGTATGCGGTGGTATTAGTCAGTATGCGGTGACATTAGTCAGTATGCGGTGGTATTAGTCAGTATGTGGTGGTGGTATTAAACTCAGCACGGTGACCGGGGCCAGAAGCAGTCTGCCTCTGTACACTGTGTAGTGGTAACAACCTGTAACCGCAGCACGGCAACATAGTACAGAGACAGAAGCTTCTGACCCCATTTACTGTGTTATTATCTGTAATTCCAGTCATGACCATGATGATACAACATATAGCCGTGCTGCGCTCACAACATCCTCTCCTAACTTATCACCGCGTGGCGAGTGGCCTGTGTGCTCTGGAATGCCAGGGCTGATTTTCAGTCCCAGTCCGGCCCTGCTAACATGTAAGCAGTGTGTGTTGGCACTGGGGGTGCTAGGACCGGAACATGGACCATTGGGGGCTGGGGGGAGGCTGCCTGGCAGTGGGACCGGACAATGATTATTGGGGCAGGCTGCATAGGGGGGCCAGATGGCCATATGTTAAGGGCAACAACAGAAAACCAGGTGGCAAGATGTTTATTGGGGGGGGGGGGGGCAGAGCAAAGGACCAGATGAGGTAGCAAGATGTTTAGGGGGGGGGGCCGGGTTGGGTGGACAGCCCCGGGCCCAGGGTACATTTAATCCGCCACTGGGTGCAGGCCTAGGGCACAGACACTCTACACCATCTACAATTATTAGGCTATGTCCCCATGCCGTCTTTTTAAAATTACGGTTGTCATTATGAAATAACAGCTGTTATTTGGTCTCAAAATTATGGCCGTCCTAGAAGACGGCCATCAAACAGCCAAAAAAAGACGGTGTGCAAATATAGCCTTAGGTTACAAACACACTTGCCAGATCTGCAGCGAGTCTCCTTGCTGCGTTTTTGCAGCGAGACTCGCTGCAGATCCCGGCCCTATACTTTCAATAGCAGAGAAACTCGCAGCAGGGATGTACATCCCTGCTGCGATTTTGTCTGCAGCCCGCCCCATTAACCCCCCGGCCGCCGGACATTATACATTACCGGGTCCCCGTTCCTGCTTGCTTCGGGGCTCCCGGTGTCTTCACGGCCCGCCCGGCCAATCAGTGCGCTGCGGCGGGGCAGCGCACTGATTGGCCAGGCGGAACGTGCCGGGAGCCGCTGAAGCAAGCAGGAGCCGGGATCAGGTAATGTATATCGCCCCCAGCCCCCGGCCGCACGATCGCCCCCAGCCCTGCAGCCCCCGGCCGCACGATCGCCCCCAGCCCTGCAGCCCCCGACCGCACGATCGCCCGCAGCCCCCGGCCGCACGATCGCCCGCAGCCCCCAGCCGCACGATCGCCCCCAGCCCTGCAGCCCCCGACTGCACGATCGCCCCCAGCATTGCAGCCCCCGGCCGCACGATCGCCCCCAGCCCCCAGCCGCACGATCGCCCCCAGCCCCGCAGCCCCCGGCCGCACCATCGCCCCCAGCTCTGCAGCCCCCGACCGCACCATCGCCCCCAGCATCGCAGCCCCCGGCCGCACGATCGCCCCCAGTCCCCAGCCGCACGATCGCCCCCAGCCCCGCAGCCCCCGGCCGCACCATCGCCCCCAGCCCTGCAGCCCCCGACCGCACGATCGCCCCCAGCATCGCAGCCCCCGGCCGCACGATCGCCCCCAGCGGGCGATCGTGCAGCCGGGGGCTGCGGGGCTGCGGGCGATCGTGCGGTCGGGGGCTGCGGGGCTGGGGGCGATCGTGCGGCCGGGGGCTGCGGGCAGATCAATATTTGGCATCAACTCTTCTTGCACACATTGTGGAGAACTAACCTTGCACCAATGCATGTAGACTGCTCACTCATAGAAGGGCAATGGCACACTGAGACAGGCGGGAATCCGCTGCTGAATTCCGCCTTATTTACTCAGTGTCAACATACCCTTAGGGAGAAAAAACTATCTTTATACTTCACTGTATTTCCTGCTGTCTAAGGTCATCAGAGTTGACCTCTCCTTTGTCCATCTTCGAAAGGTTTTGAACCAATCATCTTGAAACCCTGATCTGCTTTGAGACCTTGCTAATGCAGTGTAACTACCTTGTGTCATCATGTCCTACCTTTGTAGCAGAGTTTGGCAGTTCCTTACACAGTCACCTACACAACTGTTTCTGTTTTAGTTATTGGCTGTATTTCAACCTATGAAATGATCATTGATCACCCATTTGGTATAAGTGTTTAAAGGGGTAGTTCACAAGAAAAAAAATTTTTTTAACATCAACGGGTGCCAGAAAGTGCAAGAGATTTGTAATTTACTTCTATTAAAAAAAATCTCAAATCTTCCGGTACTTATTAGCTGCTGTATGTCCTGCAGAAAGTGGTTTATTCTTTCCACTCTGGAAAGCAGAAGAGTTTTTCTGTGGGGATTTAATCCTGCTCTGGATAGTTCCTGACATGAACAGAGGTGGCAGCAGAGAGCACTGTGGCACCACTTCCTATAGGACAGTATTTGAAGATGAGATTTGTTAATAGAAGTAAATTACAAATTTCTGGCACCAATTGAAAGAAGATTTTTTTGTAAACTTTAATAATACATCTGGCTATAGCCCTATAAATTCCATGACTTTGAGCAAATGTACCTAGAAAAATTGTTGCTGTTTTGGAGGGAAAGGGTGGTAACACCAAATCCTAATTTTGTTTATCTTTTTTTATATTCACTATTATTCATATTTTGTTAATGGATAAAAATAAACTATTAACACTTCCATTTCTGAAAGCTTTCCTAATTTAAAGCATTTGCATAATATTGTATAGATAAAAATAGTCTAGCTTTGTTGTGTAGGCCATCAATAAGCAGAAAATGACTATGAGGCTTAATGATGATTAGAGCGTGCAGCATTTCATTAGTGGTGGCTGAAGAAGTTAGATGCAGCCCTAGGGAGTCCTGGAAACCATCAATATAGCAATAGACTGAATTTATGTTTTCCTAGGGTATCTGGGGCCCACCAGAGGAAATGATCCTGGGGGCCCATCAATGAAGAATCAGTGAGAAACTACATTTCAGTCAGTGTTTCTTCAGGTTCCAAAGCTGGGGGCCCACCGGAAGATTCTCTGGTCCTCCGGTGGGCCAGTCCAACACTGCGCGCAGGAACATTTACAGGTGGGCTCACAGTTTGAAGAGTGAACATCCCAGTGTTGAAGAAAGAGGACAGACTCATTCAGGTAAGCCCTAATGCTGTGGTCTAACATGGGCCAAGTCTCAGTCAGGTGCTATAGGATCCTGGTCAGGGTCAAAGGCTTGTGTCAGAAACTGTGACAGCTTTACTAGGAAGCTAAAGATCCCCATACATTTTATACTAATGTTGGCCCGAAGCAAGAGCTGTCAGTGGAGATCACAGGAAAGTGTCTTCAGTAGATATGAACACAACCTAAGTCCAGTCGTTCGACATTTGAATACCAGTGAGAGAAGATGTTGGATGCATCCCTAGGTATTCTGGGAAAACATGGATACAGCCTATAACCTATGGCTGTATCCATGTTCTCCAGGACTTCCTAGGGATGCATCCAACATCTTCTGTCACTGGTATTCCAATGCTTGCACTCATCTCTACTCTTCAATATTTCTAGAGTCATTCCAGCTGAGGCAGAATTGGGCATGGCCGTAGGTGCAGGCATGTAACGCAGGGTTGAGGGGTGGCGTTGTGTATATAAAGTAGACTTCATTTGAGTTTACCTCCAAATGGTTGGCAAGATGATCTCAAGGCTTTGGATTGTGTTTTCCTCAATTTACTTAGAAAGAAAGTAGAAACAAATGTGAAAAAGATGGCAAGACATGCATAGATTAAAGTTGCATCTTTTCTACAACACACCAAGTCACACTCCCAGGGCCATATATTTTTAAGTCAGTACATACTTTATACAATCTTGACTATTTTTCTTATGACATTTAGCTGTGTAAAATAAACGCTTGAAGACCAAGAAAGAAAGGTTACCGTTTTCAGTATCTGCACTCCAAGCCTTAGAAAGTGTAATAAACCACATCAAATGTAGCTTTACACTTTGCTGGGTTCACACTACGTATATTTCAGTCAGTATTGTGGTCCTCATATTGCAACCAAAACCAGGAGTGGATTAAAAACACAGAAAGGATCTGTTCACACACTGATAAAATTGAGTGGATGGCCGCCATATAACAGTAAATAACGGCCATTATTTCAATATAACAGCCGTTGTTTTAAAATAACAGCAAATATTTCCATTAAATGGCGGCCATCCACTCAATTTTAACATTGTGTGAACAGATCCTTTCTGTGTTTTTAATCCACTCCTGGTTTTGGTTGCAATATGAGGACCACAATACTGACTGAAATATACGTAGTGTGAACCCAGCCTGGGTCACAATTTCCTGATTTTTTGCAGTGAATGGAAAAGAGGAGGGGAGGGGGGGCTGGGAAAAGGCTTTTTGAATGCAGATAATGGCATATTTGGCTAATAAACCCAATTACAAAGTTTATTAAAATCGCCTGGACTATTGATTTCTGCAAAAAAAAAAAATAAAATATGACAGTGACTCTTTAGCCTCTTAAGGACACATGACGTATAGGTACGTCATGCGTCCACAAGAGGAGTTCAGAGCGGGGTTGCCGCGGTCCCGCGTGCCGCTTGTAGCTAATACAGTAATCAGATGCAGCTGTCAAAGATGACAGCTGCATCCGATTACCGGACGCAGCTTATCCCTGGTGTCTAGTGGTGGAGATCGCTCCTCCGGGATGTGTGCCGGCCGGGGTCTTCGCTAAAATGGTGCTGATCCCAGCTCGGCACTCGTTTGTTTTCGGCTGCAGAAGCCGAAAGAATCTGAGTGCCGATCTCATTGGGGGAATAACCCTAATCCCAGGGGGGCTTCTAGTATAAGTGTAAAAAAAAAAGTGTTATTATAAGTAAAATTAATTTAATAAAAAAAATAAGTAAAAATTATTTAATAAAATTAAATAAATAAACATGTTTGCTATCGCCGCATGCGTAATCACCCGAACTATTAAATAATCACATTCCTGATCTCGCACGGTAAAGTGCAAAATTGCGCATTTTTGGTCGCATCAAATCCAGAAATTTTTTTATAAAAAGCGATCAAAAAGTCGTATATGCGCAATCAAGGTACCGATAGAAAGAACACATCATGGTGCAAAAAATGACACCTGACACAGCCCCATAGACCAAAGGATAAAAGCGCTATAAGCCTGGGAATGGAGCGATTTTAAGGAACGTATATTTGTTAACAATGGTTTGAATTTTTTACAGGCCATCAGATAAAAGAAAAGTTATACATGTTATATACCGTTGTAATCGTAATGACTTGAGGAACATGCATAACAAGTCAGTTTTACCCCAGGGGGAATGGCGTACAAACAAATACCCCCCAAATAAAAGAAATGCGTTTTTTTGTTCAAATTTACCACACTTTGAATTTTTTCCTGGTTTTGCAGTGTACTTTATGCAAAATTTCAGCCTGTCTTTGCAAAGTACAATTAGTGACACACAAAAAAAAAAAAAAGGGCCCATGTGGGTTTCTAGGTGGAAAAATGCAATTGCTATGGCCATTTAAACACAAGGAGGAAAAAACTAAAACGCAAAAACGAAAAGTGGCTCCATCCTTAAAGTGTCACTGTGGAGAATTTTTTTTGCAGAAATCAATAGTCCAGGCGATTTTAAGAAACTTTGTAATTGGGTTTATTAGCAGGAAAAAGCATTTTTATCATGAAAAAGCAGTTCGAAGCTCTCCCCCCTGTCTTCATTGTTCTCCTATGGAGAGAGCTAAATAAAAGACCAAAACAGGGCAACAAAGAGTTAATCTACAAATACCTCACCCTGTATCTCCTCTGACCATCAGCACTGACCTCTCTGAGCTCTGATTACAGCTGTCACCCAGTTCTGTGCCTGTAATCCCTTTGTTCTTGACTTTCTGCTGCCGGCTTACTCCCTCCTTCCTCCTCCCCCCTCCCCTCTCTATAGGAACAGACAGAGTGTGACTCATGCAACAAGTCACAATTTTCAGATTTTTTGCAGTGGATAATGGCATATTTGGCTAATAAACCCAATTACAAAGTTTCTTAAAATCGCCTGGACTATTGATTTCTGCAAAAAAAAAAAAACAAAATGCGACAGTGACTCTGGGGTTAAGAGTCATTATGTGAAATAAATCTATAAATATGATACGAGAACAAATTCAAGACCACTGGGTGTTTATGTCATATGAAAAGTCCGAGTCACCCACAGACTTCGGAAAGTGATGGTAAACACGGTTCAAGCCCCATACATTTGTACTCCTTGAAAGTTGACCAGAGTGAATAGTATGAAACTAGAGGTACCAAAACCCATGGTATGGCGTATCCTACATAAACATCTGCACTGTAACCATGCAGATTGCACAACCAGAAGTCAAACCATTTGGAGCAAGACAAATTTGTTGACAAGTTGGTGCTCAGTGGTATGGCTAATTTAAATCTCAGTGGGAAGGTCAATTTCTACAATGTTAGAATTTAGACTTCAAAATAACCATGTGCCCTTATTACATCCTATAAGATGAGAATATGCAACGTCTAGGGTCCTTTTTTATTTCTTAAAGAAACTTACAAGTTTAAAGAAATGGCTTACACTACAGATAGAGGAATATCTGCCAAATGTAGTATCATGTGAATCAGCAAGATAGTAAAGGTCTACATTTCCATTTGGATGTTTACCGTTTTGGATGTTCTCGTTTTTTTTGTTCCCCTAATTTAATGTTGGATCGGCCACCCTGGAAACAATGATTCACCAAAGTTCCCCTGGCCACCACACTTGCCAAATCTAACATCCTGAGATTTCTTTGTATATAGCGTGTGGCTATATCAGGGACATAGTGTACTGTATTTAATGACCTGAAACAACACATCACTGAAATGGAATTCATGTCCGAGGATATGATGGTTCACAGCGAGACAGAACTGGACTACCACCTAGACATCTACCGTGTCAGCAATGGAAATCACTTTGAACATTTGCAGTGTATACAAAAACGTTGTAAAAAAAAAAACACCTTTTCTGTACAAAGTTAACATTTTTGTAATATAACAACTTAATCAATTCTAATTTTGGTCGAGGCAATAAGGCAATATAACATAAATGTCTAAATTAAACTAGAATAAAAAAAAAAAACATAGCTGCTTAATCTTCCTAGAGGCAGTCAATGGCCATGACCATGCCAGTTTAATGGCCATTTTTGGATGGACATAATTTCTTAGCCAAATAAGAAAACAACAGTCGTTATTTGTGGAATAACGGCTTTTTTTTTTTTTTTTTTTAAACAATGGCTGTTATTTGGCTGTAAAATTTTGGCCATCCAAAAAACGTCCAAGAAACAGGCATAAAAATCATGTTGTGTAGTCATGCCCTATAGGGCTGTATACCTCCTATTTAACCATATCTCTTTACAATAGCTACATGTTTTTTTACTTCCACTTTGGGATTAATGCTTAGAACATGCAAAGGTGTCTAAGGAAGAGAACAAGTGATGGCTGAATGCTGTCTCTTACCACGTACAGATCACATGAATAAATTACAGGCTAATAAAAAACATATCATGTGCTGGAGGTGTGAAGACAAAAGCTGTCTATACTAGGCCAACGCTGGTATATCGAAAAAATTGCTAGCAAAACATATATGTATAATTTGAGGCATACGCACAGCAGTCAAAACAACGCCAATATTTATATGTGGGCATTCTGTGGAGAAGGCTATGCTTATTTCTCAGGATAGGATAGGTTACTTTTGGATGAATAAAACGTCATGTATTTAGTCCCTTGTGACGGCCTATCAATGCTTCATCTTACAATAATGGACTTACACCAAGGTCCTACCATCATTCCTCTCTATTGTATCTCTAGGAAAACTCACTTGTAGTGATGTAGCTTCCTAGAAGCAGATTGGGCATATCAGGTTTTTCATACTGTATTTGTTTATGTTTTTCTTGCTTTTTTTTATCCCTCTTAGCCATTCTTTAACCATAAACACGCAAATATTTCCTATTACCCTTATTTATGTGGTTGTCATTTTTGCTCTATTCTGTTCACTCTCCAATTTCTATTCTATTGCAGCCTATGTGGTCATAGTGAACAAGGGAGTTGCTTATTTATGTGCCTTATTGTATATTTTGGTTCTTCAGTTTTGCACATACTTTATGGTCTAGAAAATATTTATAAAGTGTTAAAGGGGATCCTTAGAATTTTAGATATCGGAATTATACACGTCACCATCTTTAAGGGTCCATTGTACAGATCCATAATTTGACACTTAAAGCCTGCTATAGGCCTGTGCCGTTCCTACATAAGATTCAATGTGGTTGTGCACAGGGTATCTGTCAATACCATGTGCATGAGTCCTTAGACTGTTCTCAATCATTTTGAAATGGTTGCATATATACAGATTGTATTTCAAAACCAAACATTCAAATCTTAAAGGAGATGTGTAAATAAAAAATTTCACGCAGGAAATGGCACAGAGGAACATAATAAAAAAGCCCTACTTACCTCTCCCAGTGCCTCCCTAGCGCTGTCTCGCTGCTCCGGGACCCCCATCCAGTTCGAGCATCCCCTGCTCCAGCGACATCATAATTTGGCTGACAGACTGCCACCGCTGCAGTCTCTGATTGACTAAGCGGGCAATCCATCATCTGAGTAGGGCATTCAACCCCCCCAAGTTGTTACGACATCAGAACTTGTGGGAAAATAAGTTCCAGGGGGGATCCTGGAATCTGTGACATGGGGGCACAGGGAGAGGTAAGTAGTGCTTTTTTTTTTTTAATATGTTCCCCCATGCCCGCTGGAAATTATTATTTTCTCTGTATTTCTCGTTTAAAAGGAATGTTCAGAAATTGACCTATTGTTTTAATTTTATATATATGTGTAATTTTTACATTACACATATATATGAATTTTTGTCAAAAAATTTTGTTTTGAGTTACAAAAGACGTGGGTAATTTTGCTGTTTGGCCGCCCGACAGTACAGTGACAGTTGTTGGTATATTATTTAAGGGTAGAAATATATAGAAGTAAAAGGAAAAACAGTTGCACTCACCGCTCCGGTCTTCTTAATTCTTTATTCTTTACATGAAAACATTGAAAACATATAGTGCGTACATATCAGTGAGCACACGCTAAAAAACAAAGAGTGGTGACAGCTTGTTTCGCGCTCAACGGCGCTTCTACAGACCTCTAGGGAGGTCTGTAGAAGCGCCGTTGAGCGCGAAACAAGCTGTCAACACTCTTTGTTTTTTAGCGTCTGCTCACTGATATGTCCGCACTATATGTTTTCAATGTTTTCATGTAAAAAATAAAGAATTAAGAAGACCGGAGCGGTGAGTGCAACTGTTTTTCCTTTTACTTCTATATATTTCTACATATGACTGTTTTGCCACAGTTCGCACCACCAGAGTCTTGCCTCTTGTCTGCACCGGGAGCCTGGCCTTTCACCATGGACTTATACCGTTAGTGCCACCCATCCTTGTTTATTGATATTATTTAAGGGTGCTTTTACACTGAGAGATTTATCTCAGACGGAATTTTGAAGCCAAAGCAAGGAACAGACTATAACCAGGGAACAGGTCATAAAGGAAAGACTGAGATTTCTCTTCTTTTCAAATCCATTCCTGGCTTTGGCTTCCAAAATCTGTCAAGCACTGATTCTGACCATTTAACTAATTGCTACCAGCTCTCCTCCTAGGCCACGAAAAAGAACTTTTTAAATTTCCCATGCTGCATCGTATACTAATTTTCTTTATCTAGTCATCTGGGCGGTCCTCTTTGGCCAGGTAGTCACGGCTCCACCTTCCCCACGGAACGGGAAGGCATCGGGAATCCAATGCGGAAGGCCCGAGTTCGAACCTAAGATTTCATGATGTTCGATCATCCCTAGCTATGACTACTTGGCCGAAGAGTACTGCCAAAAGGTAATTGGCATGCAGCGCAGGAATTTTTTTTTTTATTTGGGGGGGGGGGGGGGCTGGAAAGAATGCTGGTAGCAACTAGTTATATGGTCAGAATCAGTGCTGGGGGCTTTATAGCACTGTATGTAATGCTGCAGGGTTGTTTTGGTGGTGATTGATTCCCTTTAAGTCAATGGCATCTTAAAAGAGACTCCGTCAGTAGGTTTATGCTCTCCTACCTAGTGACAGAGAAGCTGAACAGAATGATGTGTCACTTACATTGTTCTGTGCAGCTGATTTAGAGATATCCTCCTAAATAACATGGACAATAAGTAGCCCTCTCCATTATGTGTGTGAGCCCAGTAGTCCTGGATATTTATGAGAAGCAAAGAACTGTGCCCACCAGCAGCTGATTGGCAGTTATCTATCCATGCTGTGTATAGGCAGTCAACTGTCAATTAGCAGCTGGTGGGCGGGGGAGGGGTGCAGTAAGAATCCTATTCTCCTGCATATTAGGAGAATGGCTGAGCAGAAAAATATATGGAGTACACTAATCTGTTCAGCATTTATGTCACTAGTTTATGCTATTCTCATTTTAGGCAACATAAACCTAGTGACAGAATCCCTTTAACAATCTAACTCTTTTAGGTCTAACAATGGGATCATTCATACAAACATGTAGGAATGGTCGGGACAAAAACATGCCATAAATATATACATATTATAGCTCATGGTCAGCCAAAATCAACCATTTTGGCCAACCATTATTTTAGGTGTATGACCAGCACTATACGCAATAGATAAGAAAAGGGGGCTAGTTTAATTGACTTGCGAGAAGAAAATTAAAAACATCTCACAAACTTTTCTTGCAGTAGCATGAAGCATTATGGGAGAGATTTATTAAACCTTGTGCAGTGGAGCAGTTGCCCATAGCAACCAACCAGAGCATTTAAAGTGTACAGAGTTGGTCTCCTGCTCCTTCTCCAGAGATCAATGAGGGAAGACACAGCTCTTGCTGGGTGGTACATTTGTTGAAGCAAAAATTTTACTTTGGGTTTAGTATGGGTCCACACTACATTTTTGCAATCTGTTTTTTCATCTGTTTTTGCAACAAAAAAACGATAAGTTTTGATCCTTTTTCTTTAATAAAAGAAGTCAATGGAAAAACAGATCCAAACCCAGGCACAAAAATGCATCCATTTTCGGATGAAAAAAAACGGATTGCAAATACGTAGTGTGAACCCAGCCTTACATGACTGGCTAAAATTTTCATTTGTATTTCCAAATACAGTGGTACCCATTATATGTTAAAAAAAAAAAAAAGCAATGAAGAATCATCTAGGAACATCCTCAGGCCCAAGTGTTTTTATAATCTCTTGGTAGATATAAGCAAGTTTGCTGAAAGTTCAGATTTGCACAAGCCCATATGATTGCCATTTTAATCCGACCTGGAGAAGATGGATGCCGCCAAGGGACTGCCTGGGAAACATGGATAATGCCAATACAGGATACAGGCAGCACAATTCAAATGCCGATAGTTTGTGTTTCTGCAAAACTGAACTTTTGGAAAGTTCGCTCATCTCTTCTCTCTAAGCCTTGGTTCTCCTATTATAAGAAGTAGAAACATCTGAGGATGAATATTTATCCAAGTCCTCCAGTGTGCAGTGTAAATTTACCTTAGCCCACTACAACAATGCTTTTTTGTTTCTCACTCAGGAGCAGAAATCTGTTAGGTCGTTGGCTTCCATGCCTCATGCATGACAAGGTACGTGCATTGTGATATGTCTCCTACACTGCCGCTCGGCTGTCTATATAGCTACTGTACCTTATTCTGTATGCAAGCAGTGTCAGTGCATAATAGTTTCTCTGACAGTGGTGTAATGTATGGGCTGCTTTTATATATTGGTGCTCTAGCTAAATCCCATTTCCTTCATTAGCTTTTCGGGGCAGTCATTTTTTTTTTTTTTTTTTTGTTATATTTTATTTAGTTTTAAACTATTCTAGTGACAGCTGCCAACTTTCATTGACATACATAGAGTTGATCTACTATATAATTTTATGATGAGTTATGTCCACCTTTACTACAATCATGTAAATTCATGAAAAACAGCCTTTGTTTTTATTAGAGACAAAACATTTTTCCAAGAGTTCAGGCCTAGAGACAACCAGTCTTAAGACCTTTAATACCACTACACAAAGGTTTTCATTCAAGATGACTTCCTTAGGGTTCTTATTTTACAGATCTTCCAGTTAAAGGGGTTGCCCAGTGCTACAAAAACATGGCCACTTTCTTCCACAGACAGCACTCCTCTTGTCTCCAGTTCAGGTGCGGTTTGCAATTAATCTCCATTCACTTCAATGGAACAGAGTTGCAAAACCTACACCCAAACTGGAGCTAAGAGTGGTGCTGTTTTTGGAAGAAAGTGGCCATGTTTTTGTAGCGCTGGATAACCTCTTTAAGCTGCCATCTCCTTGCACACTTGATATACATTTAATTTACTATAATAAAGGAGAGTGTCATTATTGAGACCTTCATGAAGCATAAAAATTGTACAGCCTTTGTTTGATTGATGAATGGAAAACAATATGTAATTCACTATGTATGTATTTCTATTACGAATATGTTGTGCACAGAATGGACAATTTCCAAGTTCCTTCCCAAATATTAATATGTACATGTTCATTTACAGGTTAGAAATCAGAAACAATGGGTGACTGGAGTTTCCTTGGACGACTATTAGAAAATGCGCAAGAACACTCCACTGTCATTGGAAAGGTCTGGTTGACTGTGTTGTTCATCTTCAGGATCCTGGTATTAGGAGCAGCAGCTGAAGAAGTGTGGGGGGATGAGCAGTCTGACTTTACGTGTAACACCCAACAACCAGGTTGCGAGAATGTCTGCTATGACAAAGCTTTCCCGATATCCCATATTAGATTCTGGGTACTCCAGATTATCTTTGTGTCCACTCCCACACTCATTTATCTGGGTCATGTCCTGCACATCGTGCGGATGGAAGAAAAGAAAAAAGAGAAAGAGGAGGAGCTGAAGAAGTGTATTAAAGGTAATGATGAGAAGGAACTTCTCCTTAGGAAGGGAGTTGAGAAGAAAGAAAAACCCCCTATCAGAGATGAAAGGGGGAAAATCAGAATAGGAGGTGCCCTTCTTCGCACCTATGTCTTCAATATTATTTTCAAGACTCTGTTTGAGATTGGCTTTATTGTAGGACAGTACTTCCTGTATGGTTTTGAGCTAAAGCCTCTTTATCGTTGCAACCGTTGGCCTTGCCCCAACACTGTGGACTGCTTCATTTCCAGGCCGACGGAAAAGACCATTTTCATCATATTTATGCTTGTAGTGGCTTGCGTGTCTCTTTTGCTGAATATGTTAGAGATATATCACTTGGGGTGGAAGAAACTCAAGCAAGGTATGACTAACCGATATGTCCCGGACCCTGCTTGTAATAAAGCAGATCCTCCTAGCCCACTCCCGCGAACTGCCCCGCCAAGCATGGCATTTCCACCATATTATACCGATGCAGCTGCTTCCCCTCCAACCATGCAACATGTATATGCTAGATCTCCACTTTCTGATTTCAAAATGGCATCGTTTGCAGAAGAAGCTATTGACCCATCCTATTTCAGTGGCCACCTTGACCACCATGCATTGGCCACTGAGCAGAACTGGGCCAACCTGGCAGTGGAGCGAGAAAGGAAACCTGGATCAAGCAGTGCCAGTGCGTGCAGTGCAACTACTTCTGCTCCAAGCAGCGTGAGAAATGAGGGAGGGAGCGATGAGGTGGTTGCTCCAGTGATCGAGAGAAGTGGAAGCAACGCAAGGTCAGAAGTCGATGACAAACCAGCCACTACCACTGTAGAGATGCACCAGCCTCCAGTGTTGATAGACACAAGAAGGCTTAGCAGGGCTAGCAAGTCCAGCAGTAGCAGAGCTAGGTCAGATGACTTAGCAGTGTAGAAATGAATCTAGAAACAAAGAGCCTATGATGTCAGCAGAAGAATTTGCTGGGTACACATAAAAAAAATTGCAAAAAAATAGGCATATTTCTAGCCTATTGAGTGAAAGGGGTGTCTGTTTTGGTCACTTCTGCCACTTAATGGATTTTAACAAAGTATTACAATATACAAGAAAGAGAGAGGTGGCGAGAGAGAACTTACGTCGACATTCAAGTTTGCTGTTATTGCACACTGTGAGTTGTAGATAGCACTTTGTCATTTTGGATGAATATTATGTTTAAGTGGGTAAATTCTACTATCACATCTTCACAGTACCAAAAATAAAGAACCATGCTATAACTTCCACAATACAAAGTAGAGAAGTGAAGAACTGGTAACTTAACCCTGATACCGTTATATACTACAAGGGCATCCGATCCGGTGCTGTGCTACGCCATTATTACATTGTTTTTTATACTTGTCTCTACTATGGCATTTTATAGCACAGCATTACTGTTTTCCTTCTGTAACTGTACTGTAGTTTATGTGTACACAAGACGGCGACTAACATAGTCATCTTTGTAGACACACTGGTAAGCAGTCTAATAATACAGGCCCCACTTAAACTCTAATGACTCAACCACAACCCCTTTAACCACCACCTCAATTTTAGTAGATCGTTCCATAGTCTCACTGGAAAGAATCCCTATCTGTGATGATGGTGAAACCTTTTTTCCTGTAGATGTGTAGAAGATGGCTAGTTCTCACATGATAAGACGGATCTTTGTCTTATCCATTGATATATTTGTACATAGTTATAAGCTTGCACCTATGGCCATGTTGCTTTGTGCAACGCAAAATAAAATCTTATTCGGATAGATATAAAATATCAAGTATAAAAACAGAAGAAAATGTGTTTTTCTGAAACCAGAATGTTTCTTGCTGAACCAAAGCCCATCACTTACCTAGAAAAGATTAGTTTTGTTGCAGCGGGTAAATGAAGCTCAATCTAAAGTGCGAGATTATAAAAAACAATGATATATTTTTGTAAGAACAGTTTAAGGTTTATACTCTTCGGCTTTGTACTGTAGTGTGAAAAAAGCAAGCAGCACAATATATAACATTTCAGGGAGACTCTCTAAGAACTCAAGCCTTGTTACATTCACTTTGTATATTTTTTATCACTATATATATTTTTTTTTATGTGTGAGGCCTCATCCACATTGCAGTCAGTCCTGAAAACGAATGCACTTTGGAATCAGTAAATTTACATTACTGATCTGACAGTTGTTTTCACAAAAGAAAAAAAAACATACTGCAAAAACGAATAGTGTGGACCTGCCCTAAAACTATCCTGATAAAAATAATCTCATTTTTAAGGTACTTAGAGAGTAGATACATTGGGGCAATAAAATCAGTTGTTTCATAGCTATACATACCCTTTGAAATGCTAAAATTAGGCACCTTACTAGATTTCTATTTCTATTCCATGCCTTTTTTTGTTTTAGTGTTTATGCATACATTTTGCCTGAGGACATATGCACAAAATTTTTGTTCAGAGTTGTACGGAGCTAGAATATGGCAACCATGAGTCCATGGTAGCCTACTATATCTCTATAGGCCTCACATTTCTTACTAAACTACTCAGAGGACCTTCCAAAAAGAAAAAAATCTTGGCATACTCAGTTTGAAGGTAGCATTTCAATGCTTTTAGTTGTATACCACCATATAGAGGCACCATATTAGGATTTTATAGTCCAAAGCAGTAGGGACTTCTCATTAACCTAGATGTGCAGTCACCTTCTCCATTGAGTTATACTCACAGACGGAAGCGCAAGGTCCATAGACCAGAAATCTTTTTACTCCACTGAAGTAAGGGAAAGAAAACCACTTGTCAACATCAAACAACACATACACTGGTTTCATTACACCACACTTTCCTATGGATGATACATTCTTGAGAGTGACTATGTAAGTTTCCCTATTTGACGTCAAATTTTATGTTTTTCTTTATAATTTAAAACCCATTAAAATTTTTGAAATCCACCATTGTACTCTTCCAGAGATTTTCTATTTTGTCGTCATTGATATCAGATTGAATGTATCCAACCAACCAACTGGTGTTCGAAGAAATGTTTACATACACAATATGCACATAATTCTAAAATGCACATTTTTTATATATATTGTTTTTATTTTCAAGATTTCATAGGCTCAATGTATATAAAAGGACATTTAATCTGTATAAACAAGGTGCCTTTGTAGTCAACTCTTCTTATGTACTATTATTTTATTTTTTTTATCATCTATGTCACATATCCCATCAAACTGGTGCTCATTGTGGGTCTTTTCTGAGGAGATGCAATGGTATAGATCCAAAAAGTCAACATGTATAAACAAATACAAACATGCCAGTTCATTTTGATTGGTTGGAGGTGCAACAATGTAAACAGACATTGAGAGCAGAATATCAGGATATCCTACCAGTGTGACCACTGCTAACCAGTAGACATACGCAGCTGAGGTACTAGGAATGTGTTACATGGTTGGCCATTAAAATGAGCGGCCAACCATGTGGCCTCCTGGGATATCCGCATCACTTTCTAACCTGTGATGAAAAACCGGTACTGTATATGCACCTGTCTACAAAAGCGGAAATGAACATAACGTATGAATAATATTATATCTCAAGGAATAATGGCTTTGTGTATCTCTGTTATTCATCAGTCTTCCATTTAGTGGCATTATTAATTGTTATTTGTGATATAAAGTAAAATCTACAACTCACAGTTTGTTTGTTATCAGTTTTATATGATACAGTAACAGCAAAGTGATGCAAGTAGAGATGAGCGATCTTACAGTAAGTTTGGGTTCGCACCAACCCGATCGCTCGGCATTTGAGTCCCTTAGCCTGGAGAAGATGGATGTGGCCCTAGCCAAGGCTGCAGGGTTTAAATGTTGAGTATTCAGGGTCGTTTGAACCCGAACCTACTTTAAGTACGCTCATCTCTAGATGTAAGGTATAAAACTATCTATACGATTAAGCTATTAACTCCATGTAGTTCACACCAAAAGCACGGTGAAACATCTTCTGCCACACAAGACCCTCCAACCCCATTAGTTACGTCAGCTAATCCAATAACTATCTATCTATAACTCCTAAGATTGTTGTGGCAGAACACTGCTGAGAAACATCATCACCAATGGTACTTGTAAGATGAAGTAGGAGACTAATATTTTTAGTAAGGCTGTAGCAATTAGTTAAAAGTACAACATATACATATATACGTTGCTATTCTGGAAAAAAAAAAGGTGTCTTCTATTTGAACAATCATCAAACATTGTCATAATATACCTGAATTTTTTTTTTCAAGATAGATCATTGCCATTGGATAGAAATTCTTGTCATTGGAGATGAGTGAACTTGTAGTAAGTTCGGCTTCGTACCAACCCAAACTATCGGCATTTGATTCCCGGTGACTGGAGAAGACCATCAAGACATGGACTTAGCAAAGGAACTCCAATTCCACACTATCCAGCCTCCATGGGTCCGTACTCACAATAGTCTATCAAACGTGAAAAGGTAATATCGTATAGTATGTATAACCAGTGATTTTGGCCACACTTTTCCCGTTTAATAGACCATCAAGACATAGATACAGCCATAGGCCTAAGGCTGCATCCATCATCTCCAGCCACCTGGAATCAAGTGTGATAGTTCCGGATGGTACATAGCCGAACTTATTGTAAATTGGCTCATTTCTTCTTGTCATGTTTTCAGGTCAATTGTCTTTAATACACAATGGTAGCTGAAGTTACCTTTAGGTGAGGATCATGGGAATTATAAGAAATATTCTACTGATTGTGTGAACAGGTGGGCTGTTTGAAGATTTCTACCTACTTAGATCGAACGTGGAATTGTTTTAAACTTCTAAAGTATAGAAAGAGTTGCACTTTGAAAAGAAAAAAAAAGAGATAAGTAATGCAGTATGTTAATGTTCCCGGCAATTTATCATTCATGACAAATCATGAATTTTCCTTTTTTTTTATGGAGAAACATTTTTGTGATTTGATGTTTATACAATAACATTATGCTAAAAAAAAGTGCCTGCTTTTAGCCAATCCAACACAACTATTTAGTAGTCACTACAAGGACATGATTCATTTTGAGATTATATATATATATATATATAATCACCAAAACAAAAATACAAACAACATATAAAGCCTCTGAAATGTGACGTTGCAAAATAGTAATATATACTTATATATTTAAATCTAATGTAATATCTTTTTGCTAAATCCCCACATTTTGGCTTTAGATTTTTGAATGCTCATGCTTTATTTGCACCTTTTATTGTGAAATGTGTGCAATATATTTGTAATTTTGGTTTCTGAAAGTGTTACAGTTATCTATTTGATTTAATAATTGCACATTTGGAAAAAAAAATACAGATTTTGAAGTTTACATTAGTATGAACATAAATTTGACAAGATTTCCTTAAAATGTGTTGATCCTAAAAAAATAAAATAAAAAAAAACAAGTAAAAGTCTTAGGAAAAACACAGGGGCTCTTCTGATGTAAGACAGTACATTTAAGGCATTCTTAATTCCAGAAGAACATTTGTTGCACCTTCTTCCCTGTGTTGGTTTAAAATAATTATTTTGTGAATTGTAACCACGTTTGATTAATGTTTTCTGTAGTTTTAAGGAAAAAAAACATCATATTATTTAGAAATGAAATAAACCAAACACAAATTTAAAATAAATAGTAATTAGTTCAGTGGTTTACATTTTAGGGGCTATAATTTAAATTAACCCTATCTTATCTTAAAGGGGTTATCCAGGCATAGAAAAACATGGCCACTATCTTCCAGAAACAACACCACTCTTGTCCTTGGTTTGGGTGGGGGTTTTGCAACTCTGTTCCATTGAAGTGAATTGAAGTTTGCAATTAAGCTCCATTTACTTCAATGGAACTGAGTTTGAAACCCCACCCAACCTGGAGACAAGAGAGGGGGAAAAATGGCCATGTTTTTGTAGTGCTGAAAGTGAATATTTTTTAATGGCATTTCCTGCAGTTTTATAGTAACAAAACTTCCTAAAATTTATACGGGACATTTTGGATCTGTATACTAAAATACAGAAAACCCATTTTTATCTAGTAATGGCATATATAAAAACATCATGAAATATAGTTTTGGATTAGGAACATGTCATTATACTTTAATATATATATATTTTTTATTTACATTAAGGTTTCAGTAAGGATGTGTCCACACATTCTCAGGTGGTTCTAGCAGTGTGGCCCACTCCTGTCCACTTTCCCAATGAGGCAAGGCAATGTTATAGCAGTTCTTGACCTACAGCAGGGATCGGGAACCTTTGGCCCTGCAGCTGTTGCAAAACAACAATTCCCAGAGTCCGAGGTTCCCGATCCCTGCCTTCCAGTATGTCTGAGAGTTATGTGTAGTTCATGACTTGCTTATTGTTTTTTTAGAAAATTTTCCCCCCATATGACGAACTGTTTTGCAGATCACAGTGTATTTTTTCCATTTCTCTATTAGAATAGGTTTTCTGAGAAAAGCATTGCTGCTTGGGAGAGACCCTTAGGACCTCCATACCTCAGCAGTACAAAGAGCACAAAAGTTTATGCTTTGGTACTACAACAGTACTAAACCCCTTAAAGAGGATGTACCACCAAACAGCTTATATTGAAATATACATACCACCGTGTAGGCACTGTAATGTATAACCCAGTGATGCAGAGCTTTTTTCAATCCGCTGCCCGGTTGCCATTAAAACCGCAGATAAAGTAATATGCTAATGACCTGTGCTCTGTGACGTGACGTGCCAGCTTCTCCTCATGCTGGCACGCCTCCTATTCTAATGCTGAAACGCCTCCTATGCTATTTCCCGACCTCCTGCTGCACAGCCCCACCTCCTAATCTCTTCTGCTCGTCCGCAGTGTCATCACGTGATCAGCGCCGGGATCATGAGCGCCGTCAGCAGGAGGTCGGGAAATAGCATTAGAATAGGAGGCGTGCCAGCATGAGGAGAAGCTGGCACGTCACGGAGGGGGGAGGAGAGGGATGGGAATAACCGGAGCAGGGTCAGCCTCCTGTGCTTGAGCACAGGTCATTAGCATATTACTTTATTGGTGGTTTTAACGGTAACCGGGCAACAGATTGAAAAAAGCTTTGCATCACTGGGTTATACATTACAGCGCCTACACGGTGGTATGTATATTCAATATAAGCTGTTTGGTGGTACATCCTCTTTAAAGGGGTTATCCAGTATTAGAAAGACATGGCCGCTTTCTTCCAGAGATAAAATGACTCTTGTCTCCAGTTCAGGTGTGATTTGCAATTAAAGCGAATGTACCACTAGGTACAGCACTTTGGGTTGTTTACATGAACAGACCGGCGCCAGCGTGGGAATGCCGGTGCCGCAGTCCTTTTTGGGAACTCGGTTCCTGCGCACAGCGCCAGTCTATTCCCAAGCACCGGCCCAGCAAAAAGCACTGGGGTCGGGCCAGTGTGACGAAACCCCCTTCCCCTCTGTGATGCAGCTCCATAAAAATCAATGGCACCATGCCACAGAGGGAAGATCGTCACATCGGGTGCCAGTAGGCCCGCCCCCACTGCTTCATGCAACACCGGTGCTCGGGAATAGACTGGCGTTGTGTGCCTTTCAAAAAAGGACTGTGACACCTACATCCCCGCTGATCTGTTCACGTAAAAAAACACAAAGCAATGTATCTAGTGCTACATTCGCTTTAATCTTCCTTCACTTCAATGGAACGGAGTTGCAAAACCTGCACCCAAACTGGAAATAGAAGCTGTGCTGTCTCTGGAAGAAAGAGGCCATGTCTTTCTATTGCTGGATAACCCCTTTAATTCTGCTGATCAGTAGGAGTCCTAAGGGGCTGACCCCCACCAATGACACATTGGTGGCCTATTCTATGGCTATAGATGGTTTTCACATAAAACCTCTTTAAGTCAGGAACATATATTCTAAATGTATGGGAATAAAACTTAGTCTAAGAATGGTAATTTATTTCAGAAATTTCAGCCCATCTGCAATTTATATGAATATTGTAATTTGGGAACATACAATGATTTACAAAGGTTTGTGTTGGAGCTGAAAGCTTATAAGGAGGTTTAATGTCGCCTAAAAGATGTTTGTCATTTCATTACAAACCTCATAAGAAAAGGAAATAGTCTTTCTGGGCAGTCAGGGACTTGTAATATCAAAGAAAACAGCAAGTTTGTTTAAAGTGCTGTCTTTAAGGAAGTGCCTTGTGTATTAAATTCTGTAAGGACAAGTTGATGTAAATGTTAATTTACCTCAAATGTTTACAAACCTGTTACTAAATAAACTTTTTGTACCAACATGTTGACTCTGGAATACTATTATTTCTCATTGTTCATCATGAAAATAACTCAGAGATGATAAGTGCTCAGTGATTGGTTGATGTGGGCTAGAAAGTTTTTTGAATGGCCAATGACAACACTCATAGGTAAGACAAGAGCCCTGGTGGAACCAATTTTTAGGGCTATGTTTTTTCTGCTCCGTTTAAAATGACGTCCCTCATGACAGATGTTTTTTTAGCTGTCTGATAGCCCGTCAGTGAAATGATGGCTGTTGGTACATTATTCTAGTTTGGGTTTACTATTTGGCCTTTAGGTATGTCTTTATTTGAAAAGTAAAGACACACCTAAAAGTAAAAAATGGTAAAAGGACAAAGAAGAAAAAACAGTGTGTGAACAACTAATGCCCCTATTCCACAGGCCGTCTAGAGGAGCAAACGAGCCCACTCAGCGCTTGTTTGCCCCTCGTTCCCCGCTCACTGCCACCGCTATTCAACGCAGCTGCAGCAAGCGGGTGAGTGCGGGAGGGGCGGCGGGGAGCTGCGGGGGGGCTGCCCGGGTGATCGCTGATCGTCCGGGCAGCCCATAGGATACAGCAGCGTCTGCTGCTGATGCTCCTATTCAACGGAGCAATGGCAGAAGATCGTTGTTGTATCAGTCGCTTGTTTTTCAACATGTTGAAAAACAAGCGACTTCAACGATCAGCTGACATGAACGATGTCGGCTGATCCTTGCACTCTATTCCACGGGACGATTATCGTGGAATAGGGCCTTAAGAAATAAAGTCCACTGTTTTCAATAGACCTCCGAAAATAATTGACATGATCAGTATTTTGACGCCTGCGCAAAGAACATCCATCATTTCATACACTGTGCGCATTGGACGTCCGTCATCCCATTGACTTCAATGTATTGCATTATTATAACTCCTCAATCAGCCCTAGTATCTACTGATGGATTTTCTGACGAGCACAAAACTATTATAATGCGCTTAGTAATAAAATTACCATGTACAAGTGAAATTTTAAGAACAATGATGACAATTGTTGATTTGAATCCAATACAACATTTTCCTTGAAAAAGTTTTCCCACTTTGAGATAAAACAGAAAGAAAAATGGCTATTCTCTACATATAATAGAGCTGTACTATCCTTTAGTAACTGTGCAAACCCATCTGAACAGTGTTGAACTGAGTTACCTTGGGCCCACTAGTGGAACTGATCCTGTGGGCCATCAATGAAGAAGTGACATGCTGACCCAGTCCCATCTTAGATTCATCTGTGCCACAACCCCCTCCATACCCTACACTTATGAAACTCTCAGGGTATACTGGTAATTGTAGTTTCTGAGAGGACAATGTGGTATCCCATTATGGGTGTTTCTAGTTTGGGCACCTGTCGTAAAAGTCCTGTACTATAGAGGAAAGTGGTAATGACGGTGCATTCTCAGGTTTTACCACAAGATCTCACTGTATATATTTTTGTATGTCGCACAGCTGTAGTAAGTCAAGGGTTATTGTTGTATTTTGTGATTCTGTGCCAGCCAATGAGAGATGTTCTTCTCTTTCTACCTATCTCTTCTCTCTTCTTTCCTATGCACCCTCTTCTCCACAACTGACAAGAGCTGTTACACACACCCTGTAGGAAGTAGTCACATGGGGAGAGGAAGTTTAGGTCCTTTTAGTTAGTTTTTTTCTGATTCTCAGTGGAGTAAGACACAAAGATCAGGCATCCCAACTGAACTTAGCCAGGAGCCTGCCTCTGCCTGGTTCCCTGTCCAGGACAGACCAGCTGTGGTGTTAGGACACACCTATGGAGGATGCAGAGACTTTCTTTCTTAAAGCAACACTTACAGTCAAGATGCAGTGCTAAACACTTAAAGAAGGACAAGTCAGGGATCACCGCAACCTACGCCGTGAACATCTCTATACAGTGTAGGACAGTATCCTAGACAGAGGAACTGATCTGGATAGAGAAAAGCAGCCATAGTCAAGGCCTACGTACTCTTATCTCGCAGCACAGACACATTTGGACATTCTGCTCAACTGAAGTAACCAAGTAACCAGGACTTGGGTCACCCTACTAAATTGGGTTGGGGCTCTCCTGACAAACTCCTCTCTACTTTTCAGAATTCTCTACTCTACTCAACCAAACCAACACTGCTGTTGTACCTTAGAGCTTCGGCATCTCTCAGCACAGATCCAGTGAAAGCAAGTCTGTACCAGTTATCTCTTATCCTATCATCCTGTATTACGAGAGACTTATCAGTAAAGAACAGTTTATTTATTCTACTGGGACTCAGTGATCATTGTACCAGCACCCATATACACAGGCTACCCCGTCCTTGGGTCATTTTTCCCTTTCTGTGGGTGGCAGTACCGACAGTCCGAGTGGGTCATCTCTTCACTCCGGACCACCATGATAAGAGCCCAAGAGGCCCATCACAACCCAACAGGTCACGGACCATTAGGGGTCAACACAGCCAGCCACAAAAAAACTAAAAGCAGGTACAACACCATACCTGTGTGCTGAGCTAGCACTGGCGTCACGACTATACCACCGTTGGCTGAGCTGTATTCCAACCACCGACATAACATCATCCCGCCAGTTGGGCACCACACAACCGAATGCACACACCACAACAACACTTTAATAAATGGAGTCAACCTAAAAGAGGTGAAGTAATGGTTAAGTAGAGGCTCCTACTAACGGCAAAATGTAGGTCATAACCATCAGCCCTGAAAGTCCATCAATAAATCCTCCTACAGGGCCAGCAACTATCAGAACATTGTCTTTTCATTCATATGTCAAATCTCAGCATACTATCACTAAAAATGAAGTCAGTCAGAACCTCCTCTGACAACACCAACAGAAAAATTAACTATAATTTAAACATAAAACTTAACTTTTAATCATATTAATTAAAACTATTCCCCACAACAATAATAAGAATAAAATAAATCAAGGAGTCACCATATGCTCCACAACACAGGTATATACTATGGGGGACATTTATTAAGTCCGGCGTTTTTTACGCTGGACTTATAAATGTCCCCGCATCTCTGGCGCTACAGAGATTTATGTAGAGGCGGACTGCCTCTACATAAATCCCGTGCGCGTCGGTGCGCACAGCCGAAAACCTACGCCACCTGAAAGGTGGAGTAGGTTTTCGGCGTATCTTTTAGTGTTAAAAATGATAAATCGCGCCGACTCTGAGTCCGCGCCCCCCGTTGGGGTAGCAGCAAGGTAGCTGAGCAGTGACTCTACCGGTTGCTCCGTGTAGTCACACAGTGGGACCAGTATAGGTACAGCAGTGGCAATGGCTCCTCCCCCGCCATTGCTGTACCTCCACTGTGTGAGTACTTGGAGTGACCAATAGTTCTGAGCTGTTGTACTTGGAGGGTCCTAGGTGCATCGTACACTGGATGCTTTGTGGGCGATCAGAATACATCAGTTGTGTGGAGGACCAGTGTGTGGAAGTGACCCCAGAAAAACATTAATTGGGGATATTACAAAACAACATATATATTATCCATACATATCACCATAACATCACACTGTAACTGACCGAATTCAGTAAACCAAGACAAATATTGCCAAAAAATACACGTATATAAAAAACTATAAAACGTATTATTGCCACACTGTGACCACTCCCATTACCTCCACATAGTGACTAATACCATCATACCATTAATAAAATCCATTACACCAAGACCAATCTTACCAGTATATAAGAAACAAATATTATTGCCCCTCTTTACATACATACCCGTCACATAGTGACTTATAGTCCCATATCATTACTAAATAAAATCCAGTATAAAAGGTCCTGTTTTTTCCCCATACACTGACCTATAAAAAGGTAGATACCAATAGAACATAGGTTCTGCTCAATATATAAGTAATTACAGTACAGATACATCTAGTGCCTCACAGGGGGCCTCACTAGATCAGAGTTGTTCATTCTTCCTTTTCTTATCCATCTTCTCCTGGTGACACCTCTTCTCCACAGACTTTTCGTCCACCACGATCCTCACCTGTATACAAACCTCCCATCTGTATTATTTCAGAATGCAGGAGTGCCCAGTTTATGCCCCCAGGTAATATTTAGACCCTCAAATAATATTTAGGTCCCTCTACGCCTCACAAACTAGAAAGGCCTCAATCTGTACCCTCATATAGTAGATAAGCCCCTTCTGTGTCTTCAAGATAAGGACCCCCTCTGTGTCACTATATATAGGAGGTAGGGCCATTGTTTCCCCCATATAGCAGTTATTACTCTCTGTACCCCCATCTGTGTCCCCAAATAGTAGGTTAGCACCTCTTTGCCTCATATAGTAGTTAGATCCCACCATATGCCCCCATATAGTAGGTAGGTCTCTCTGTTAGACCTCTCTGTGCCCTCATATAGTAGTTAGGCCCCCTGTGCATCCATATAGTATTTAGGCCCCACTTTGCTTTCATATAACTGCCCTCTGTGCCTCCATATTGTAGTTAGGCCTCCTCTGTACATCCATACAGTAGTTATGCCCCTATGTTTCCCCTTATAGTAGTTAGGCTTATTTGTCTCCATATAGTAGCTAGGCGCCTTTGTTCTTCCATATACTAGTTAGGCCTATCTGTGTCCATATAGTAGTTAGGGCCCTCTGTTCAGGTAGGCCCCTAGGAAGTATCCCACGTGTAGCTACCGCCCTGTATATAGTTATCCCCCTTGTAAGTAATCCCACCCCTGTTGGTAGTATGCTCAATGTAGGCATCCTCTGTAGGTAGCCCTGCCTGTATGTAGTATCCGGCATCACTGTGTAGGTAATCCTCCTTTATAGTTAGCCTCCCACCAATAGGTAGTATCCTGCATGTAGTAGGCATTCCCACTTGGTAATCCCCATGATAGTTATACAGTAGATAGTAATAATTCTCCATCCTAATAGATAGTATCACCATGTAGTAGGCACACCCCTGTGTGTTATCTCCTTCCCAGTAGACATTATCTATCCCCATCTTAGGTAGCCCCCACCCCTATGTAGGCACCCCCACATCTGTGTAATTAATAAAAGAAAAATAATCCTATTCCTGGGAGGGCAGTCTTTCGTGTCTTCACTTCCTCCCTGCTCTGTGAGCACCTGAGGGATAATATGGCCGAAAAAGTGATTGGTAGGATGGGAAATTGGTTATGGCTTCTCACTCTGAGCACTGTATTTAACTGTATGTGCTGTCCAGGCATGATGGGAATTGCAATTCTGCAAGAGCTGAAGGGTTGCAGGTTCCCATACCCTGTGTGGAGACTGCTCCTACATTCCTTCCCTAACTTTTTTGTCAGTTCACTTTATTAACAACATGAAAAAATGTCAAAAAGTGATGATTTCCCGAAAGGCATTGTATACCGCTATATATACAAAAATGTCCACCACTTACTCATAGATGCATCCCTCATAGACTGTGCAGTATACCTTTTTATTGGATACCTATGTATTAAACAACATAATCAACTATAGTGTTATCTAAAGTAAAAAAAAAAGAGAAGGTATAATTACATATCCCAACATATGTCAAAATGACACTCTATGGGGAAGATTTATCAAAGGGTGTAAAATTTAGACTGGTGCAAACTGCCCACAGCAACCAACCACAGCTCAGCTTTCCTTTCAGCACTGCCTAAAGCTGAGCTGTGATTGGTTGCTGTGGGCAGTTTGCACCAGTCTAAATTTTACACCCTTTGATAAATCTCCCCCTATGTGTCAAGTCAATGGAGTCCCTTAGATATGTTCAGTGAATGTAATTTTTTTTTTGTTAGTTGAACCAATTATCTAATGTGTATGGGCGTGTTCCCACTCTTCCCTGAAATCTGCTTTTGGGGAAAAGAAGGCTTTAGCATGTTGGTTGCCTCTACTGCATTGCCTTCTTCCTATGTGCATCATGGTGCAATCTCTCCCCCTGGTACCCAGCAATCCACATTATGTAAAACAGGAACAAGGTACCTTCAGCTCTGTACTGCATTGATCTATGTAATCTGTTATTGATAATAAGGGGCTGCTAAAACCTCTAATAATTGATCGCCGAGTCGGGATCAGCGTCATTATGTTGCTGAGGTCCGGCCTGGTAAGTATGATGAATCACCCCCTGTGCAATTGGCTCTTGTCAGCTAATAGTCACTGAGCTTTTTCTGTACCCTCTTAACACCACTATGTTGTAGCCTAAAATCATGATGGGTTAAGGGGTTAAACTAATCTAAGATTTCCAGTTCTGTTTGTGAGGATAATGAGGACCTGGCTGGAAATTGATCTGTACAGCATTACTGGTAACAACAATATATTGATAAGTAAATAGCAGCTCAGCCTTCCCTGCACAGGTCACAGAGCATGTTTACAAACCTGCCCCATTCAAAGAATAGTGTGTTTTCCATAGCCATGGCACTTTCTATAAAGCATATCACTAAATGATGGCTGTACCTAATAATAATTTTAATAGAATAGAACATGTTTCAGTGGACTGGAATTAACACTAGTGTGAACAGAGCCTATCCATTACACTACCCTGCCTTAAAGGGAAAAAATACAAAAGCAGACAAGCAATGTACAGTATACAAGCAATGTACAGTATACGGAATTGAGGAAGCTTTCCATAGCTGGTCTAAACAAATCAGGTTAAACAACTGATAAACTTCACCATCCTCCATTTAGGTACATTGTAGTCCTCATTTAAATGAGGCTATTTTAAATACAGGAAACAATGCATTAAAATAAGCTTCATATACTTCATCAATTTAGCATTAGCGCTTGCTGTTTTTTTTTTGTTTTTTTTTAACATTGATCGCACTGTAGTCGCTTAAACAAAACATTTAAAAATGCAGCTGTCATCCATTCTGCTCCTCCTGTAGCCGTACACTTTGTTGTTTTATAATAAACGGTGACATTAGTTCATATCATGTGATTAGAAAGGATTCATCTCACATTAGAGCCCATAATCACACCCTATAGTCTCATTTTCACGTTTCTCACTGGCATATCCTACTTGACCCTGCTTACTGCAGCACTTTTATTATCCACTCTAAAAGGACAAGGGATTGAACAGAAACAAAAAAATGCAGGGGTGAAAATTTGCTTTCACACTCACAGCTATGGGCTGGGTACTGTAACAGAAAAAGCTTGGAGTCTAGCCAGAGCCTTTCTATCCACAGATGTGTACACCTTCCCTCTAGGCATAAAACATATATGTACAGGGAGATTTGATTTTACTTTTGAGGAAATGCATAAAAAAAAAAGATCAATTTAAATTTAGCTAAATAACATAAACCTCATGAATTCATCTTTTCTTCTTCTTCTTCTTCTTCTTCTTCACCTCACTGGCTACAGCAGCCTCTCTTACCTTGGTTTGTTTCTACAGTTATAGTGCACCACATACAGAATAAAAGCTGTTAAAGGGGAAATCCCACCAGCTGCCATTAAGAGTTTTGTGTGCGGTGTGGCCACGGGGAGGAATGAGGAAGCCGCCGGGCTTGTGTTCTCTCTCTCTCCACTGTGGCCTTGCTGGGCCTGACCAGAATGATGACCCGTTGATCCCCCCCTGTGACTTGAATGTGTTACCCTGCCTTCCTGCAAGTCTTGATGGAGGAGTGGGTACCTGCTTGAGGGCGAAAAGATAAGGTTCGGTGGACTAAGTAAGGAACGTGCAGGTGGTCCTCCCCTGGGTCCTAGTGGGGTGGTCTGGTGGCCTGCCTGGTGGTGGATGGCAGTGTGCAGCGGTATGTCATGTACCCAGCTCTTCCAGCTGCAATGTGATGGCCTGCCAGAGCGATTGCTCGCTCAGCCACTCGGTGACTGGGGCGGTGTCTCGCCCCAGTCACTGATTGGCTAAGCGGGCATTACTCAGCAGAGTGACGTTGCAGCTTGAAGAGCTGGACCCGGGAGCGGCGCTATGGGGCACAAGGATAGGTACGTTTACGTTATTATTTTCCCGCACCCCCCTGCCTTTCTGACATTTTTGGATTTTGTGGGATTTCTCCTTTAAAACATACCTGTTATGTCAAAGGGACATATCAACATTTTTAACCACTGGGTTTCACTGTTGAGACCCTCACCAATCAGGAGAACAAAAAGGGAACAGCACACTGCATTTCTCCGCTGTCAATCATCTCCATCAAGGCAGACCCATAGACTTATATGGAGACTGGTACTAGTACCAATCAGGAGAAGGAGCAGGAAGTGTGATCTACGGAGTGTGTGAATGCCCCCTCACTCTACAGTGTCAACCATTAGAAAAATCTAGGAAGTAGGAAACGAGAAAGAAAGAGAAGGCATAGGAAGAAGGATAAGCGTTTTGTGTTTTATTTTCAGTTTGGCCCAATTAGAGACACTATACAGTACATAACATAACATATACACTCACCGGCCACTTTATTAGGTACACCTGTCCAACTGCACGTTACCACTTAATTTCTAATCAGCCAATCACATGGCGGCAACTCAGTGCATTTAGGCATGTAGACATGGTCAAGACTATCTCCTGCAGTTCAAACCAAGCATCAGTATGGGGAAGAAAGGTGATTTGAGTGCCTTTGAATGTGGCATGGTTGTTGGTGCCAGAAGGGCTGGTCTGAGTATTTCAGAAACTGCTGATCTACTGGGAGTTTCACGCACAACCATCTCTAGGGTTTACAGAGAAGAATCAGAAAAAGAAAAAACATCCAGTGAGCGGCAGTTCTGTGGGCGGAAATGCCTTGTTGATGCCAGAGGTCAGAGGAGAATGGGCAGACTGGTTCCAGCTGATAGAAAGGCAACAGTGACTCAAATAGCCAACCGTTACAACCAAGGTAGGCAGAAGAGCATCTCTGAACGCACAGTACCTCCAACTTTGAGGCAGATGGGCTACAGCAGCAGAAGACCACACCGGGTGCCACTCCTTTCAGCTAAGAACAGGAAACTGAGGCTACAATTTGCACAAGCTCATCGAAATTGGACAGTAGAAGATTGGAAAAACATTGCCTGGTCTGATGAGTCTCGATTTCTGCTGCGACATTCGGATGGTAGGGTCAGAATTTGGCGTCAACAACATGAAAGCATGGATCCATCCTGCCTTGTATCAACGGTTCAGGCTGGTGGTGGTGGTGTCATGGTGTGGGGAATATTTTCTTGGCACTCTTTGGGCCCCTTGGTACCAATTGAGCATCGTTGCAACACCACAGCCTACCTGAGTATTGTTGCTGACCATGTCCATCCCTTTATGACCACAATGTACCCAACATCTGATGGCTACTTTCAGCAGGATAATGCGCCATGTCATAAAGCTAGAATCATCTCAGACTGGTTTCTTGAACATGACAATGAGTTCACTGTACTCCAATGGCCTCCACAGTCACCAGATCTCAATCCAATAGAGCATCTTTGGGATGTGGTGGAACGGGAGATTCGCATCATGGATGTGCAGCCGACAAATCTGCGGCAACTGTGTGATGCCATCATGTCAATATGGACCAAAATCTCTGAGGAATGCTTCCAGCACCTTGTTGTATCTATGCCACCAAGAATTGAGGCAGTTCTGAAGGCAAAAGGGGGTCCAACCCGTTACTAGCATGGTGTACCTAATAAAGTGGCCGGTGAGTGTATACGGTACATATACAGTACATAATAGCTGACATTATACATAAAAGATTGAAGCACAATATACATTATCTGAATTGGCTGAGTACAATACCGAGAGGCAGCTTTTAGGCTATGTTCACACACAGTAAAAAAATATTAAAATATGTTCGTATTTTCAGTGAAATAAAACAATGTGTGAACAGATGAAAAAACTGCTGTATTTTACAAAAGCGGGGGCAGTCAGGGCAGAAAAGTCAAACACGTAAAACGATTTTACAAACTATTATTACTATTATTTACAAAGTCCCCTTAATTCCAGAGCGCTATACAAGCGATAAGGGTTACAAACATGATCAAAACCCATTATACGAAGGCAAATGGCAGACTGGTACATGGGGAAAAGGACCCTGCCCACAAGGGCTTACGATCTACGGCTGGATCCAGAACACTGTAATCTTTGCTTATTTTTAGAAAAACTGACACATTTACTTCAGGCTTCTTTACAAAAAGTAAGCAGAGTAAAATATTTTTTAGATTCATGGAAACCCATCGTGCCGCGTATCATTGATTAAGATGCTCCACTGCAACTAACATGATCCCCCACACGATATGGTTTGGAGTGTAAACAAGGTCTGGCTTCTCTCGCCCCTCGCTTCATCTACCCAACTTCTCCCTCCCCCTTCCTTCATCCCCTCCCTTATCTATGAATATTATATGTCCGGCATTTTGTATATTGAAAGAGCCCTCATGAATTGGAAAGATGTACACCCTTATCATTTTGGTTACACATATATATATTTGAACTGTGTCTAACAAAGCAGGGATGAAGGGAACCAACCTTTAAATATTTGACTGCTGTACCGAGCAGATCTGCTATCAACCTTCTTAAGATTTTGCTTGCCACCAGACTTGTATCCATCTTCAACCCTTCCCACCTCCCTCCCATATAGTTTTATGTTGATGTTAATATGTAAAAGTAATAAACACATTTAAAAAAAAAAAAAAAAAGTCACAAAACTTGCCACGGGTCAAGCACTTCAAGAACTAAATCAGAGATACCAGAATACAGGCCAGGTCATTCAAAAAGGTCACACAGTATCCAAATAAAAAAATCTAGGAGCAGAAGTCAGGAAAAGGCAAGCAGAAGTAAGAACCAGGAGAAGATAAACTCAGAAAAGCACACATTAAAGGGTGCCTATCAGAAGGGTGCCTATCTCTCGCTCGAGTGTATGGAAGAGTGGAGCAGATCCCGCTCTTCTATTGTCCGATCAGCCATGTATCCCAGCCTCCCGTCAGCAGTGGTCCTGAATACAGGATACCACGGGAATGTGGACAGGTAAGTATGTCACGGGAACCTCTGAAAACTTGACTTTGAACCAGTGTTTAGGGTATTCCTTCCCCTTCACAGTTCATTGCACTGCTGCTGCTAGTGATAGCTCTACACAGCCGCACAATTCCTGTGTTGTCCACTGCTGGGAAACCAACCTGGCCTGTACTGGGTAAATCTAAGAAAATTTGACATAGCTCCCAAAAAAGATACTTTTTGGAGTAAAAAAAACATGTATATTTTTAATTGACATAAAAGCAAACCAGTTTTTTCTCCCTGAAAAGGGACATTTTGGGGTAGCTACCATTGTTTCTTCTGATCCCATCATGTTTTTACATTAAGTCACCAGCTCCCAAAAAGCACAATAATCCAACAGTGTATGCATAGTAACCTAGAGCATGAGCTTCCAAGATATAAAAAGTCCTTCAGCATCCAAGATCGGCATCCAAGCAGCAATTTATTCTACGATGTGCCCAGAGAAAACGACCACAAGATGGTCGAAACGTCGCCTTTCTCTGTGCACATTATGCATAAATTCCTATTTGGACACCGATCTTGAAAGCTGCAGGACTCTTTGTAACTTGTGCTTTTACTCTATTGGGGATTAGGCCCCGCTCCAGCGGGCATTCTCCTCTCTCTACAAGGGCCATTTTCTCATAACTCACAGAATTCTGTTGGAATTTTTTTGTTTTTTAGACAACAACTGGAGCAGTATATCAGGAGAAGGCGAGTTTTCTAAATGATATTATTTTCAAAAATATTTAACTTTGAAAAAAATATTTAAAGTGTCCCACAAGTTTAACTATATTAGTTGAGATGGGAATATCCCTTTAATATCTTGTTAGCCTCCCACAATTTTAGTGACACGGTCAGAGACCAGCCACTCACACACTGTTAATTAACATGAGCTTTTGATGAATTTTCTTACCTAATACATAATTTCTGCCATCTAAAAATGACAAAATAAAATACTGGTCCCATAGAGCATAGACACTGGAATGTGTAAGGGATTAAGATCTTGGACTTTATTTGTGTAGCTGCTGCCCTGGAGGAATGACAAGACCAGTGAACGTGTAGATTCTCATGTGTCTTGATGAAGTCAGCAACTCTTCGGTTTAATAACATTTAGGGATGAATTCACGCTTGGCAGCCCTCTGACTGTTAATCTTTTTTTTTTTTTTAATATAGCACTAATATATTCCAAAGCCCTTTACAATCAATGACTACAAAGCAAATACAAATGACATTATTGGCAGTTGAAATGAATAATGGTTGACCTTGAGTGAGATCAACCAAAACACAGTGGAGACACCATCACATGTTTCTTAAACTCAGTGAATCGAGCAACATTGCCCTCTGGGAAGACAAATATGCAAAAATACTGAGAACACACCACCACATGTTTCTCAACAATACAGACAGCTGTTTTGGTGTGTTTGCCCCTCATCAGTGTGGAGCAGGATTCTGGATTGTGGGAGGAAAGCCTAGTAAGTGCTTACTAGGCATTGCTTCCACTAGCCAGAATCCTGCTCCACACTGATAAGGGGCAAATACCCCAAAACAGCTGTCTGTGGATGGATACCTTGCTTGGGTATTTCCCAGGTCATGTCATGCTTGACTGTGGCTTGTTGGAAGGTGGTTTCCTTGGCTTAGTTGTTTCTTCCCGGTAGAAGGTCTGGCTAGCTCACTAATGTTGAGAAACATGTGATGGTGTATCTGCAGTATTTTTGAATATTTGCATTATTGGCAGTTTTCTACGGCAGACCTGGGCAACAGACCTGTGGCCTGCGGGCCACATTAAGCCGCTGACCTACTCTGTCTGGCCCAAGTCCCCTTTCAGCATCCCTAGGGATGCTCCGCTGCTGTAATGTTCAGCCTGCTCACTGCAGGGTGAGCAGGTTGAACATAGGAGACAGAATAGAGCAGAAGGACCTGTCAGGCTCTATTCATTGTCATAGGCTGAAGCACAATGATATGACGTAATTGCGCCTGCTGGAGGATCCGTCCCCATAGCTGACAGGCTGAAAGACAGAAGATGGAGGGACCTGGAGGTATCATGTGTTTTTTTTTATGCTGGTGCACAGCAGGGGGCATTATTATTATTGTTTGGGGGGGGGGGGGGCTGCTGTACACAACAGGGGGTAATATTTCTATGGGTGGGGCACTGTATGCAATAGGGGCATTATTACTACTTGTAGGGAGCTGTACACAGCAGGAGGCATAATCACTATGGGTGGGGTGCTGTACACAACAGGGGAAATTATTACTGTGGGTGGGGGCTGTACAAAGCAGGGGGTATTATTACTGTTGGTGGGTGGGGGGCTGTACACAGCACGTAGCATTATTTCTATGCGTGGGGGGCTATACAAAAAAGGGGGCATTATTACTATGTGTGGGCACTGTGCACATCAGGAAGCATTATTACTGAGGTTGGCGGGGACATATCAGGGGGCATTATTACTATGAGTGGGTGGGGGGGCTGTTCACAACAGGGGATCATTATTACTATGGGTTGGGAGTGCATAGCAGGGGCATTATGACTATGGAGACACAGCAGGGGACAATAATACTATATGGGGGGGGTAATGGAAAGGAAGGTAATTAGGATATGGGGGGTCCTACATATGGGGGCAACCCACCTACCAACTCTCTTTGTGGCTCATGACACCAAACAGCAGAATTACTACTTCTACCCCATAGGTAGAAAAAAAGGAAGGAAGTTAAAGCAAAAGTGTGGAGCCTAAGATTTTTGTCTGGCAGGTTCTGAAGAGATGAACTGTAGTTGGAAGAAATTTTATTTCCATTTGTCATGTGGCCCCATGGGCCGGTAGGCCTGCCTCCATTGCTTTGTGCCGGTGCTTGGGAATAGACTGGTGCTGTGCACGGGAATCGGGCGGCGGTTAAAAAAAAGGACCATGCCACCGGCATCTGTGCCAGTCTGTTTATGTAAAAAAAAAAAAAAAAAAAAAACACCTTGTGGTGAATTCACTTTAAAGTTAGATAGACTGACAAGGGATATAGTTTAATTGCCAAATGTAGCAGCACACTGTGAGTTCTCCATGCGGAGAACTTCCAGCAGATTCTGCCTACCGTCCCATAGACTTTATTCTATGCTCGGGCAGATTCCGCCACCCTCCCAAATAGGGCTGGGCGATATGGGCAAAAAATAAAATCTCGATTTTTTTTAATTTTTTGACGATTCTCGATTTAAATCTCGATTTTTTTCCTTTTTTGCTAAATAAACAGAACATTTTCTCCCTGCAGCATCAGATACTATTTTAATATTTTAGACAACAACTGAATTGATTTCCAGTGTAACAGAGGCCCCATATAGTATAGGAAATCATGTTTGTGCCTCCATCTACGTTGGGTGTAGGAGTGGAGGTATAGTGGATAAGGGGTGTAGTAGTACAGGTATAGATGAGGGGTGACTGGGGTAAAACTGAAGGGGACTGGGGTGACACTAAAGGGGACTGGGGTGACACTGGGGGACACTAAAGGGGACTGGGGGACACTAAAGGGGACTGGGGTGACCCTGGGGGACTGGAGGGACAATGGGGGACACTAAAGGGGACTGGGGTGACACTGGGGGACACTAAAGGGGACTGGGGTGACACTAAAGGGGACTGGGGTGACACTAAAGGGGACTGGGGTGACACTAAAGGGGACTGGGGTGACACTGGGGGACACTAAAGGGGACTGGGGGACACTAAAGGGGACTGGGGTGACCCTGGGGGACTGGAGGGACAATGGGGGACACTAAAGGGGACTGGGGTGACACTGGGGGACACTAAAGGGGACTGGGGTGACACTGGGGGACACTAAGGGGACTGGGGTGACACTAAAGGGGACTGGGGTGACACTAAAGGGGACTGGGGTGACACTGGGGGACACTAAGGGGACTGGGGTGACACTAAAGGGGACTGGGGTGACACTAAAGGGGACTGGGGTGACACTAAAGGGGACTGGGGTGACACTAAAGGGGACTGGGGTGACACTGGGGGACTGGAGGGACAATGGGGGACACTAAAGGGGACTGGGGGGACACTGAGGGGACTGGGGGGACACTGAGGGGACTGGGGGGACACTGAGGGGACTGGGGGGGACACTGAGGGAACACTGAGGGGATTGGGGGGGACACTGAGGGAACAATGAGGGGACTGGGGGGGACACACTGAAGGGGACTGGGGGGGGACACTGAAGGGGACTGGGGGGGCTGGGGGGGACACACTGAAGGGGACTGGGGGGGGACACTGAAGGGGACTGGGGGGGGACACACTGAAGGGGACGGGGGGGACACTGAGGGAACAATGAGGGGACGGGGGGGACACTGAAGGGGACTGGGGGGGGACACTGAAGGGGACTGGGGGGGGACACTGAAGGGGACTGGGGGGGGACACTGAAGGGGACTGGGGGGGACACTGAGGGAACAATGAGGGGATTGGGGGGACACTGAGGGGACTGGGGGGGGACACTGAAGGGGACTGGGGGGGGACACTGAAGGGGACTGGGGGGGGGGACACTGAAGGGGACTGGGGGGGGGGACACTGAAGGGGACTGGGGGGGGACACTGAAGGGGACTGGGGGGGGACACTGAAGGGGACTGGGGGGGGACACTGAAGGGGACTGGGGGGGGACACTGAGGGAACAATGAGGGGATTGGGGGGACACTGAGGGGACTGGGGGGGGACACTGAAGGGGACTGGGGGGGGACACTGAAGGGGACTGGGGGGGGGGACACTGAAGGGGACTGGGGGGGGACACTGAGGGAACAATGAGGGGATTGGGGGGACACTGAGGGGACTGGGGGGGGACACTGAGGGGACTGGGGGGGACACTGAAGGGGACTGGGGGGGGACACTGAGGGAACAATGAGGGGATTGGGGGGACACTGAGGGGACTGGGGGGGACACTGAAGGGGACTGGGGGGGGACACTGAAGGGGACTGGGGGGGGACACTGAAGGGGACTGGGGGGGGGGGACACTGAAGGGGACTGGGGGGGGACACTGAAGGGGACTGGGGGGGACACTGAGGGAACAATGAGGGGATTGGGGGGACACTGAGGGGACTGGGGGGGGGACACTGAAGGGGACTGGGGGGGGACACTGAAGGGGACTGGGGGGGGACACTGAAGGGGACTGGGGGGGGGGACACTGAAGGGGACTGGGGGGGGACACTGAAGGGGACTGGGGGGGGACACTGAGGGAACAATGAGGGGATTGGGGGGACACTGAGGGGACTGGGGGGGGACACTGAAGGGGACTGGGGGGGGACACTGAAGGGGACTGGGGGGGGACACTGAAGGGGACTGGGGGGGGACACTGAGGGAACAATGAGGGGATTGGGGGGACACTGAGGGGACTGGGGGGGGACACTGAGGGGACTGGGGGGGACACTGAAGGGGACTGGGGGGGGACACTGAGGGAACAATGAGGGGATTGGGGGGACACTGAGGGGACTGGGGGGGGGACACTGAAGGGGACTGGGGGGGGACACTGAAGGGGACTGGGGGGGGACACTGAAGGGGACTGGGGGGGGACACTGAAGGGGACTGGGGGGGGACACTGAAGGGGACTGGGGGGGGACACTGAAGGGGACTGGGGGGGGACACTGAAGGGGACTGGGGGGGGACACTGAAGGGGACTGGGGGGGGACACTGAAGGGGACTGGGGGGGGACACTGAGGGAACAATGAGGGGATTGGGGGGACACTGAGGGGACTGGGGGGGGACACTGAAGGGGACTGGGGGGGGGACACTGAGGGAACAATGAGGGGATTGGGGGGACACTGAGGGGACTGGGGGGTGACTGGTGCAGCTGGAGGTGATTGGAGCAGGAGGGCACATACATCTCCTCCTCCTCTCACCTCCACACACACGCTCCCCTCCCGGCCAGATATGGAGGTCCCGGGTCTGTGGAGGAGGAGGCCGCAGGGACTACAGTAGGTGGTGATCGCATAGCTGCGGGTCACGGAGCTATACAACGGGAACGGGGGTCTGCACCGAGCCCCCCGATCCCGCTGTATAGCTCCAGGACGAGCAGCGCCGCGATTACCACCTACTGTAGTCCCTGCGGCCTCCTCCTCCACAGACCCGGGACCTCCATATCTGGCCGGGAGGGGAGTGGGACGCTCAGTGGAAGGGGCGGGGGCAGATCAGTGGCGGCGCTGTCAGTGGCTGGAGGCCGCCGGCACTGCACCGCCCCTCTCCAGCCTGGCCACCCAGCATCTTCTCCCCGCTCACCCACACCGCCCCTCTGCGGCTCTCCCGCCGGCCTGCACCGCAACCCCCCTTCTCTCAGCTCCTCCCCGGCACCGCAGCCTGAAATGATTTTTTGTGAAAAACGAATTTACGATTTTCACAAAAAATCAAATCGATTTCAACGTTCTGGACGATTAATTGAATTAATTCGATTAATCGCCCAGCCCTACTCCCAAAGAACTGACATGTCAATACTTTGGGTGGACGGCGGAATGTGCCCGAGCATAGAATGGACTCTATGGGACAGGCTGAGATTCAAGTGGGAGCGTGGGGGCGATTGGCAGAATAGATAGATAGATAGATAGATAGATAGATAGATAGATAGATAGATAGATAGATAGATAGATAGATAGATAGAGGTAGGAGAAAGCCGCACTTCCAATTCAGATGCAGCGGGTGCTGTACAGAGTAAGTCCCTCGGCCTGGGATCCCAGAACATATGAAGCAATGGTCCGCAGCACACCAGCATAATTGAAAAAAGTGTTTGTTGCCAAAAGTGCAGAGTACAAGGAAGCAACATTTCGATTTCCTCTCAAAATCGTTTTCAAGCTTGAAAATTGAAACGTTGCTTCCTTGTTCTCTGCACTTTTGGCAACAAACACCTTTTTCATCTATGCTGGTGTGCTGCGGACCATTGCTTCGTAGATAGATAGACAGATAATTAGTAAAACAGATACATATAGATAGACAGAGCTTTGTCCCTTATTTTGTATACCTGCTTTGAGCAGTGTTCCTGACTTTTCACTCCAATAGCAAAAATGTGGTTACATCAACCTTTCATTGTATACAGAGTTAGTTATAGGCCTGCAGTCATTGTCAATGTAGGGACTGGAAACAAAGTCACATGACTGTCTCAGACACTCAGAACAATGCAATATAGGAGGCTTCTTGTCAGCACCACTGAGCATTCCCTGCTATAAGTATAGAGACAGATATGCATGAGATTTAAAATTTAGCAGCAGCTATATGTACATTATATATGGCACCTTTTGTATATTCACCCTTTGTGTGGAGATACTGATGCAGGGTGTTGGGCAACAAAATACAGCACTGAGGATAACCACTTTACTCATATGCTGGCATTCATAACTTTCAGATTGAAGCAAAGCAATGGAAAGGAACAAAAGGTGTTACATGGAAAAAAATATATCAGCCATTATCAGCCATCTAACAGAATATGTGACTATATGCATCTGGTCAATACAGTGAAAACTCATATCTGCTGGTCACTAGAGATGAGCGAATATGATTCGATCGAGATGGTATTCGATCGAATATTGCGGTATTCGAAAGTTTTGAATTCAATCGAGTAGTTTGATGAATACGCGGGAAACATTCGAAAGCCCTCCCATCGCACTTGGCGCTTTTTTTAATCCAATCACCATGCAGGTAGGCCCTGACGGCGTCTACCCTCATTGGATGGCTGAACCACATGACCTCGAATATTTAATAATTGACTTCCGCCCCTCTCGACTGCAGATGCGCTTTCAACCTAGTCAGGGAGAGATCTTCGAGCAGGGAGAGATAGGTTTTAGTAGCGTTTTGGTAAGGCAGGATTACTACAGAACTCAAAAGTCCTTTTCAGGGCTGAGATCCAGCGAAAAAGGTCATCTCTGAAATAGATAGAAGAAATAGATGATATAACAGCAGGTGTATTCATTCCAGTACCCTGTGTGTACAAGTGACTTATAGTGCCCCTGGTTTAGCCCACTAAGGGCACGTAAACGTTATACATATTGTGGCAGTTGCCCAGTAAAAGGCACGTGATACCTATTGTGCCAGTTGCCCAGTAAAAGGCACGTGATACCTATTGTGCCAGTTGCCCAGTAAAAGGCACGTGTAGCTATTGTTCCAGTTGCCCAGTAAAAGGCACGTGTAGCTATTGTTCCAGTAGCCTAGTAAAAGCCTAGTAGCGCTGCGCAAGAAATAGGAAGGAAACGTGTGAACATTGCCATAAACATTCGTAAAACGTTCGCAAATATTTTTCATTCGCAACTGCGGAGAGTGGCATTATACTGTGATTTTGGGGTGTTGGTTGCACCCAGGCATGCTCCCCCTAATGTCCCAATGTCATTCCGGAGGTGTTGGCATCGTTTAGGGAGGCTTCATGGGGGACTTGGTGACCTCCAAGTGGTGGAATTTGGATTTCCAAGTGCCGCAATTTTTTTTCCCATTGACTATAATGGGATTAAATATTCGTTCGAATAGTCAAATCTCGGTGCCTACTCGATTTGAATTCTTGAAAGTCGAATATTTCACTACTCGCTCATCTCTACTGGTCACATGTATTCTTTTTACCATTCTATAGGACCTCAAGAGAAGCCTTGGGTTCAGAAACTGAAAACGCACCACCTAGTGGTGAAACCTCAGACTGCACCTTGTTATAGATTAACATTCAATGAAAGTTTGTTTTCATAGACAAAAAAAAAAACCATTCTAGTTTTGTACTTTTTTTTTTATTCATAAAATGGCTTAAAATGTGTCTGTTTTACATAAAAAGGTTGTTTTCTTTAGCATTAACTTCAATGGTAATTTATTTATTAGTTCACATTTAGCTTTTTTTAGGTCTGTAATTTGATTTATGTAAAATAAAGTGAAAGGAACTTCTTTTAGATCATTTCCACACCAACATATGGCTCCTTTGCAATAAGTCATTTTTGGATTATATTCGAGCCCAGTGTCCGAAAAATAAAAATAAAAATTACAAAGAGAAAAAAAGTTTATAAAAAGTTTTAAAAATAGTCCAAAGTGCAAAAAAGGCTGAAAAATTGCATTTACCTGAGATTTTCTGTTCCAGTGGTACGAAGCTTACGTTTTATGTTGCCCACATTACACATAATACAACATGGTTCATTATAGGACACCCTATATAACAACTTCCACACAAACAGCCCCTTCGAAGGATGCAGCAATAACTTTTACACAAGAACAGGAAAAATGTCTTTTGTGCTGAAGATGTATGCGTTTCTGTAGTATCCAACCCAGTTTGTATGATCCTGTCATAATTATTCCTTCTATTGCTACCTTACGCATGCCCTACATTTGACAGGTTAACAAGAAATAGGGAGCAGAAGGAAAAGGGTGGCAACAGGCTACACAGGGTTTACTTGCCGTCTATTACCATGGTGATACATATATCTGCTTAGGAGTTATACATAAGGCATATTGGGGAAGGTAGGTATACTCACCTGCAATGATTTGCTTCCCTGTGGTGTAGCTTCATTCTGGCGTTCAGCGAAGTAGGCCTGAAGTAAGATTCTTCAGAGATGCCTTGATGTTCAGTCTTCAAAAACACTGGAGAGAGAATCAGAAGAGCGGCACTGTAGCTCCAGAGTAATGAATCCTCATAGTATCTATGAGGAAATAGGGGGACACAATAGAAGTGAGGACACTGATCATAAGAGCTTACAATCTATGAGGAAATAGGGGTCACAAGAGGAGTGAGGACCCTGCTCACAGGAGCTTACACTCTATGAGGAAACACAAGACACAAGAGGAGTGAGGGTCCTAATCACAAGGGCTTATGGTGCGTTTACACGAAACGATAATTGGGCCGATCGTACGATTAACGATGTCGGAGTAACGTTTTTTTTTTTTCATAACGATCAGCGTTTATACGGTACGATATATCGTACGGAAAATTCGTTTTGCGATCCTTAAGCCTATCTCACACATTGGTTAAATCAGTGAACAACGAATTTTGCGAATTTTTTGCAAACGACGATTTGATAACATGTTGAAAGATCAAAATGAACGATTTCTCGTTCGTCGTTTGATCGTTCGCTGCGTTTACACGTACGATTATCGTTTGAATTCGATCGTTATCGCGCAAATTCGCACAATAATCGTTACGTTACACTCTATGAGGAAATACAAGACACAAGAGGAGTGAGGGTCCTAATCACAAGGGCTTACACTCTATGAGGAATCAGGGGTACTCATGAGGAATGAGGACCTGGTCACAAGAGCTTACAATCTATAAAGAAATACGGGGGACACAAGGAGTGAAGGTCCTGCTCTGTAAGACAAAGCCCTTTCTCCTCAGTGTTCCAGGACCATAGGAATCACATGGAATCTACATGTCTCACTTCGCCAACCATACATCTAGCTATGGAATTATACATACCCACTTTAATCGAAATGCTGTTTTCAGGACTCTGTTGAGCTTTGTAAATAACCTGAAGGCATTAGATATCTCAAGCGACAGATGTGATTTTCAGATGTGTAAAAGTTGCAATTGGAAGGCTGTGGCTGCCATAGTCTTTCTTGCTGCCTACAGTCAGGACAAAGCAAATAGGTTACAATCTGAAATTGTTAATCGCGTGGTGGTAAATACTTTTGATCAATGTATTTTAGGAGTGATGCCTTTTATTAGCCAACAAATAATTGTTAGAATTGTGAGCTTTCGAGATTCAAAAGATCCCTTGGTCAGACAAGTTTACAAATGAATGTCTTACAGAAATAGCACCACATTTTAAGAATAAATTGTTAATCAGGAATACATCAAGGTAGCTACGATCTATGACGTCTTCCCTAGTTTCTGCACTGGAAAAACTAGAGTATACTCCCAGAGACTTCTTCACAAGATGCCCTTTCTATAGTTGAAAAGAAAAATCCAGCCTTAAAGGGGAACTCCAGATAAGGAAAACCTGTTTTCTATTAAAAGTACATTAAAAGTTATATAGATGTGTCTATACAATGTATTACCGTATCTGTGCAGTTCTGCCACACTGGTAGCTGATAGAAATCAAGGAAGTGAAGAAAAATGGCCTCTGTGCCAATTCACATTGTCTCCTGCTCCCACTGTTCTCCCACCTTAGCAGACAGAGATTCCATGCCTCTGTCTCACATTGTGTGTGTTTGCTGAGATCAGGCTGATGATGCAGACAGGGTGTGATGTCACAGGAGGCTTGGATGGATCCCCCAATCTCCTGAATGATTCACCATCTCTGACCAGACCCTCTAGCCTAAACCTGAGTGACAGAAGCAGCTGCTGCAACTTTACTGATTTGTGCAAAGTGCAGTAAAATTAGGGCTGTGGTTACATGTGCTGGAGTCTCATTGCAGTACTGTTCACAAAAATGATGCAGTAACACAATTACATGTTGCTAAACGGCAGAGAGGATCAGAGCAGGCACTGCCAATCCCACCTTCACAAAAAACGAGGCAGAAACAGTATATCCCATGTACGATAATATCGGATAAAGTCCTTTTTGTGGGGTACAACCTCAAAGATAAAAGATGCTTGATCATAGTATGTGCGCGGAGATGAAAAGAAATAAAAATTAAATTCAATTCAAAAAGTTCTTTACTTTATTCCAATATCAGCGTTACAGGTAAAGAATACAGCGTGCTGTGTGGTGTTACAGGTAGAGAATACAGCGTGCTGTGTGGTGTTACAGGTAGAGAATACAGCGTGCTGTGTGGTGTTACAGGTAGAGAATACAGTGTGCTGTGTGGTGTTACAGGTAGAGAATACAGGGTGCTGTGTGGTGTTACAGGTAGAGAATACAGTGTGCTGTGTGGTGTTACAGGTAGAGAATACAGCCTGCTGTGTGGTGTTACAGGTAGAGAATACAGTGTGCTGTGCGGTGTTACAGGTAGAGAATACAGTGTGCTGTGCGGTGTTACAGGTAGAGAATACAGTGTGCTGTGCGGTGTTACAGGTAGAGAATACAGTGTGCTGTGTGGTGTTACAGGTAGAGAATACAGTGTACTGTGTGGTGTTACAGGTAGAGAATACAGCGTGCTGTGTGGTGTTACAGGTAGAGAATACAGTGTGCTGTGTGCTGTTACAGGTAGTAACCGTGTGCTGTGAGGTGTTACAGGTAGGGAATACAGTGTGCTGTGTGGTGTTACAGGTAGGGAATACAGTGTGCTGTGTGGTGTTACAGGTAGAGAATACAGTGTGCTGTTACAGGTAGTAACCGTGCGCTGTGTGGTGTTACAGGTAGGGAATACAGTGTGCTGTGTGGTGTTACAGGTAGGGAATACAGTGTGCTGTGTGGTGTTACAGGTAGAGAATACAGTGTGCTGTGTGGTGTTACAGGTAGAGAATACAGTGTGCTGTGTGGTGTTACAGGTAGAGAATACAGTGTGCTGTGTGTTACAGGTAGAGAACACAGCGTGCTGTGTGGTGTTACAGGTAGAGAATACAGTGTGCTGTGTGGTATTACAGGTAGAAAATACAGAGAGCTGTGTGGGTGGGACCACCATTAAATGAAAAAGTACTGCAAATAATTCAGTAACACAATGAAACTGCAATGTGTGAACACAGCCTAGATGTTCTGCAGCAGATATGGCAGGGAATGGACAGGGTGAGGGACTGTCATGAACAGCTGAGGGAAAGCATTGCATTCTGGAACCTGTAATACTGGTACAACTGCTCAACCAGAAAGTACAGCCACGCAATACAGAACAAAATCCTCCAAAACAAATGGATCTTTGGCAGTTTCAAAACTGGGTTAGACCGGTAAGCAACGCTATATGCTTCTGCAGCATGTTTTTTTTTTTTTTTTACTTCTACCTGGATTTCCCCTTTAATCTTGGCAACCTTTAGGGCTGTGGTTACATGTGCTGGAGTCTCATTGCAGTACTGTTCACAAAAATGATGCAGTAACACAATTACATGTTGCTAAACGGCAGAGAGGATCAGAGCAGGCACTACCAATCCCACCTTCACAAAAAACGAGGCAGAAACAGTATATCCCATGTACGATAATATCGGATAAAGTCCTTTTTGTGGGGTACAACCTCAAAGATAAAAGATGCTTGATCATAGTATGTGCGTGGAGATTAAAAGAAATAAAAATTTAATTCAATTCAAAAAGTTCTTTACTTTATTCCAATATCAGCGTTACAGGTAAAGAATACAGCGTGCTGGGTGGTGTTACAGGTAGAGAATACAGCGTGCTGTGTGGTGTTACAGGTAGAGAATACAGCGTGCTGTGTGGTGTTACAGGTAGAGAATACAGTGTGCTGTGTGGTGTTACAGGTAGAGAATACAGCGTGCTGTGCGGTGTTACAGGTAGAGAATACAGTGTGCTGTGTGGTGTTACAGGTAGAGAATACAGCGTGCTAAGTGGTGTTACAGGTAGAGAATACAGTGCTGTGTGGTGTTACAGGTAGAGAATACAGTGTGCTGTGTGGTGTTACAGGTAGAGAATACAGTGTGCTGTGTGGTGTTACAGGTAGAGAATACAGTGTGCTGTGCGGTGTTACAGGTAGAGAATACAGTGTGCTGTTACAGGTAGTAACCGTGCGCTGTGTGGTGTTACAGGTAGAGAATACAGCCTGCTGTGTGGTGTTACAGGTAGAGAATACAGTGTGCTGTGCGGTGTTACAGGTATAGAATACAGTGTGCTGTGCGGTGTTACAGGTAGAGAATACAGTGTGCTGTGCGGTGTTACAGGTAGAGAATACAGTGTGCTGTGTGGTGTTACAGGTAGAGAATACAGTGTGCTGTGTGGTGTTACAGGTAGAGAATACAGTGTGCTGTTACAGGTAGTAACCGTGCGCTGTGTGGTGTTACAGGTAGGGAATAGTGTGCTGTGTGGTGTTACAGGTAGGGAATACAGTGTGCTGTGTGGTGTTACAGGTAGAGAATACAGTGTGCTGTGTGGTGTTACAGGTAGAGAATACAGTGTGCTGTGTGGTGTTACAGGTAGTAACAGTGCGCTGTGTGGTGTTACAGGTAGGGAATACAGTGTGCTGTGTGTTGTTACAGGTAGGGAATACAGTGTGCTGTGTGGTGTTACAGGTAGAGAATACAGTGTGCTGTGTGTTGTTACAGGTAGAGAACACAGCGTGCTGTGTGGTGTTACAGGTAGAGAATAGTGTGCTGTGTGGTATTATAGGTAGAAAATACAGAGAGCTGTGTGGGTGGGACCACCATTAAATGAAAAAGTACTGCAAATAATTCAGTAACACAATGAAACTGCAATGTGTGAACACAGCCTAGATGTTCTGCAGCAGATATGGCAGGGAATGGACAGGGTGAGGGACTGTCATGAACAGCTGAGGGAAAGCATTGCATTCTGGAACCTGTAATACTGGTACAACTGCTCAACCAAAAAGTACAGCCACACAATACAGAACAAAACCCTCCAAAACAAATGGATCTTTGGCAGTTTCAAAACTGGGTTAGACCGGTAAGCAACGCTATATGCTTCTGCAGCATGTTTTTTTTTTTTTTACTTCTACCTGGATTTCCCCTTTAATCTTGGCAACCTTTTCTTTGAACCCTTTGATGAGGTTTTTTTTTTCCCTCTGAAAACTTTGTGCTCTTCCTGTCAGAGGGATTGAAGCCCAAAAGGGTTTAACTTGGAAGAGTAGGCTGTTAAACAAGATTCTTTGGTGGTATGTCCCAACCACTGTTTTATCCAGAGGACATGGTGGCAGATAGTCTGTTACTAGGCAAGCCAGGAAGATGCTCCCACAATACGGATTTATGCAATTTTCACCAAATATAGACCTGGCAAATCAGTCAAAATCAAACGTATCCGCCAACACTCTCCACCTGGATTAAGCATGACCGGATATGTGATCCCCTAATGGATGTCAGTCCATGGTTCCTCTACTCTTGGCACACTTTATGTTGTGGTTTGGGAACGGTCATCAAGCGTGGCTATTCCAAAACTGCTGGTGCCATATCTCCATCCCCCAACTAGCAACAGGTGATAAAGGTTTGATTGGTAGGAATCTAACTGCTGGAACACAGAAAACCTGGAGAAGGGATCCCATATACCCAAATAAATTGAGCACCAGCTGGACAAGTGTGCTGCTGCTTCATTCGAAATCATGGGACTGACAATGATAGGCGCATGATCTGGTGAGTGATCTGCAAGGACCTAACAGACTCGCAGCGCAATTTACGCTGTGAGTTGCTAGGTGTGAAGGCGCCCTAAAGGGAATTAATGTTTTCCATGGTAGTTTTCTAATTATTCTACACTGCTGTACTGTTTATGGACAAGAGTGATAATGGGGGAGGGGCTCAATTCTAATATCACCCACATAATATCTAAAGATACAATCATAAGGGGAATGACCAAGTTCCACAGTTTCTCCTACCAATAAAGTGTAGTGTGCCATAATCCACATTTAAGCATAACTTTATTGCTTTTTTGCATAGTTTTAAAACCATAAAATAAAAAGCACTAACATGTCACAATGTAAACTGCAGTAAGATAAAAATAAAAATGCATTTAGTACTGTGGGTAATATTATATTACTATTATCAATATAGGTGTATTGGAAGCTGCCTAGACAAAAAAAAAACCCTATGAATGATAATTCATAAAAATAAAGGTGCTATGGAATAAGTAGTCCTTAGTTTGGTCTGTCTCAATAGAATTCATACAGTAAAAGTTTAACAGTACAGACACCCCCCTCAATCTCTGCAACCTTAAAAGCATACTATAATACTGGTACAGGATCCGCAGAAAATTTGATATCAATATAACTAAATAACTGAACACTGCATCAAATCTACTGCGGATCCTGTACGTGTGAACGCACCCATAAAGTGGAACCCCTTGCTAAAGCGATCATTAAAAGACAAAAAAAAAAGTTAAGACTGTACTAGGGTTCTGACAAATTTCATGGTAGAGTGAGAAAATATTTGATGTTGAGGGACTATAAACAAAAAAACAGCTGCTTTATTGCGAAAACAGCGCCACCCCTGTCCTCCGGTTGTGTGTAGTATTAAAATTCAGCTTCACTCACCACAATGGACCTGAGCGACAAAACACCCACCCAAAATGAGGACAAAAAGGTGTGCAGTTTCTGTAAGAAAGCAGCCATGCTTTTCCAAGCCTGGTTTTTCCACCACCGACTGTCAGTTATCATTCCCAAAAGAGTATTCTGCTGATCTGCTCAATTCTCAACTGGTGGAAAAACTGAGCGGCTGATGCAGACCTAAGGGGTTGAGTTTAAAGGGAGTATGGCTCAAAAAATGTTAATTACCTTGCCTCCCACTCAGTTCATTCCCAGGCTTGCACAGCGAGTGGGTGCTTACACTTTAGCTGGGGGGCAGCAGTGCACTGAGGTGAAGGGTAATGACCCTAGAGATCAGAGCATGGTAATAAGTATATTTATTTTATTCTTGGCACAATAGCTAAAATAAATTTAAAGGGGTACAGTGGAGTACAAAAAAGATTTTAAATAAACTGCTGTAAGGACATTACACAGTTTTGTAAATAAAACCCTTAAATCTTCCAGTACTTAAAAGCTGCTGTATGTCCTGCAGGAAGTAGTGTATTCTTTCCAGTCTGACACACTGCTTTCTGCTGACATCTGTGTCAGGAACTGATCAGAGCAGTAATGCTTTCTTTGTGGATAGTTGTGGTCATGGACAGAGGTGGCAGTAGAGAGCACCATGTCAGACTGGAAAGATTACACCACTTCCTGCAGGACATACAGCAGCTGTTTTTATTTTAAAGACTTAAATTTACAAATCTGACACCAGTTTATATAAAATGGGGCTAGACTGGTAACAAAATGTCCTTTATCAATCTTATGCGGACAGAACAGAGGGAGGAGGCTCCCACAGCTTGCAGCTGTTGGTAAAGTGGTGGTGTGTCATGGCTGAGCTCCTTGGACATTTCTTAGTTTTAATAGAAACTTAAGATGATAACATTCGTCAAGGATGGAAAAAAAAAAGAAATACTGGGATTTTAATGTCCTGTATATCCGTTTAGTGTTCCTATATTAGGGTCTATGCATTCTGCATAGAATTTACAAAACCCACACATAAAACATGCTGTATAAAGTGTATCCCACAGAATAAATTTGCTGCAACTTACAGTACAAGTGGATAAGGTGTTCAAAACTCCATTCGCGTGTAAGAGAAAAAAAAAATGAAGGCATTATTCAGATGTTGTGGAAACGCAACCGGGGAGGATGCACCTATGAACAGCAGTGGGTACCGGCAGTAAGACCCACTCTAATCAACAGGTAGAGGGGTTTTATCTTGCAGCTTGTGTATCAGGCTCTCCATCATAGGGTAACAGCTGTCTTTTTGGACTTCCTGAACTAATGTGTAGCAACGCAGGGAAGGTGGTCAGATTTTTTTATGTATGGTCCATTCTGTTAACCACATTGACCCCCTCCAGCCCCCAAAAAAATAATACTCAGCAAAAACTGATCAGATCGGATTAGTAGCTATGGTCAGGAACTCCTAAGACTCACATGCAACTTAACCAATAAAGAAATGGTAAATCAAATAGGCCAGTTCATCCAGACAGTAGCACCTTAAACACTTGAAAGGCACTAAAAACAGTAGGAAACAACGCCAGCACCTTGAATTTCCAAAAGGTGGTTTTTCAAAACCACATGGAACAAAGTAGTAGCTTAAAAAACAATTCATCAACTTAATGTTACATTTTTTTTTGTAAAACTTTTATGTCATTCACGACAGGGGAAAAAAAAAAAAGAACATATTTCCAGAAGGTCACTTTAATGCTTTAGGACATGCTGTATTAATAAAAAATAAATAAAAACAAAAAAATAGAAGAGCAAAACAAAAAGAAAAATAAACTTGCCCCCCCAGAGAACATTCTTTCTTTAACAGCTACACAAATGTAGACAGTCATTTTATTTATGTGGCAATATAAGAATCACAGAAAGAAAAAAAGTCATAGTAATATTTTAATAGGGAGGGGCTAAAAATTAAAAAGAAAAAAAAAAATAGGAAGAAATTAACCAAAAATTAACCAAATGTTCACGATACAGTACACAAATATTGACATTTTGAAAATTGTCTAATTTTTGGTACAGACAAGGAATCATCTTCTCTCTACATAAGCCAATAGGATTTCTCTACTATCCCCAAACTGAAAATAAAAACAATTCCTATTACTTTACAATTGAATTTTAAAATTTGAGAAGGCATAATCTAAATCTTGTTAATTCTATGATGCGGGTCTAGCGAATTTAAGAAACTGGGTAAAACCTTTTCTTTCTTTCTTTTTTTTTTTACAGAAAGCTTTTCAACAGCAGAATTGTGCAATATGGAGATAAAGCAAATTCACATGGCACATTCTCATTCAGATCTCATGTAAAAAGTTACAAACGTCCCTAATTCAAATAAATAATAAAAAAAAAATATATGAGTTGTATGTGTTGTGTTTTAGGTTTCCTAAAATTCACTACAAGGAAAATGGCAAAAATGTCACACAAATATTTACATTGTGATACCCGAGCAGGGTATACCGCTACAAAACTCATAAAATACATGTGGAGTAAACGTGAAATGTTTTTACTCTTCGTTCTTGTTGTTCACGCCAGCAGCTTATCTAACATGACTTCCGTCCTTGTTGCTGCCTAACAGCTTGCAAGATTTAGTCTGTGTCTTCATCCAGTTCACAACTGTTTTTGTCATAAATATCCTTTACTAGTAAAACCCGTATTAGCATGTTTTCCAAAGTATTACGATCCAGGGGAGTTGATGTGAACCACAGGGAGGAATCAGGAGAAGGGCTTTCAGGAGTCAAATAAAATACATCCATACTCTGGTTGAGATTCTGTGGGCTGCAAAGGAGCAAAAACATGTAAAAGGTACAAACAGGAAAAATTAAAAAAATTAATATAATTAATATATAATATACACCCACACGTATATCTATCATATTGAACAGTGAAAAATTCTAGCCAGTTCTTTTAAGAGCATGCTAAAAAAAAAGTATCAATAAGGCTATGTCCACATAAAGCAAACTTTCCTATTTGTGGGGAAAAAAAACATTTTTAATGTCCACAAAATCCCCATGAATTTTCAGTGTTTTTAATTTTTTATCTGTGACTTGCATTCTGCCATTTTTTTCAGATCCTATTTGTAAGCCAGAAAAGCAATACCCAACGCATGCTGACTTTTCCCAAACTGCAAAAAGTTATAAATCATTGCAGAATACCAATATTTCTGCGACTGTAAAATTTTAAGTCTATAGGAAATTACTGAAAATAACACCAGGGCACAGCATTTCCTAATAAGAAAGGGTTTAAAACTGGACAAAAAAAAATAAAGGCTCTAAGCTGGAATCTCTCAACAAGTACATGTACGGTGTCCAAATCTTGTTGCAATATATAAGGCCATGGAGCTGGATACAGCTTATCATGCACTAAACATGAATATTCTTCAGAACCACGAATAAGAGCAAGTTAGCCTGAAACGCGTCCCTTTCACAAATAATAAAGAAATGTTTGTTCAAGGAGCTGGAGAGTTTCTGGAGATTTTTCAACAAATTTGTCCCCCAGTAAAGGCTGTATCTCTTATGTGACAAAAGGAGAAGATGTAGAGAACCTGTCTTCATGAGTGCTGATCATACACTGTTACTTTTTTCTACAAGTAGTTAAATCAAATGTATTGCTTTTATAGCTCAAGTATAAACTTGTGAACATATCTGTGATTTTCAAAGACTACAAATCAAAAAGAAATCACCACAAATGAATAACTGTACAGTATCAGACATTACCTTTTAGATAGATAGTATTCGAAAATTTTCACAGGACAACGCGATGGATCAGCGGAGTTTTCAACCTGTTCCAATATGGTCTCATCATCTTCATGTTTCCTTTTCCCAGGTGCAATTTTATCTACAAGATAAACACAGCATGCTTAACAGACAGTACATGAGAAGCATATTAGACAAACTATATATGTGATTCTTAATTCCTAACTTAAAGAGTAGGTCTATTCCGATAATATTCCCTTTAAAATTACTGGCCTTAATCATATGCAGTTTTTCCTAAAACACAAACTCTCAGCCCAAGGCCTCTTTCACATGGTACTAGGCTATATTGACAAGTTCTGTACTTTTGTCCATAAATGCAGATCCACAATTATGGACAAAAGGACCTATTCATTTCTATTGGGCTATTCACGTGTACGTAAATTTTACAGATTCATGAACAGCCCATAATTTGTTGCGCAAAAACAGAAAAGCCTGAATTTGGACCAAATTGTGGCAAGAATTCACCCATAGAAGTCTATGGGGGACGTTCGTAATTTGAGGATGTTACAGAAGTATAGTCTATAACTTCCGCAAAGTACGTGATGGGGGGGCTTGCCCGGGTGATGGCTGATCGTCTGGGCAGCCCATAGGATATAGCGGCGTCTGCTGCCGATGCTCCTATTCAACGGAGCGCCGGCAGCAGATCGCTGCTATATCAGTCGCTTGTTTTTCAACATGTTGAAAAACAAGCGACTGCAACGATCAGCCGACATGAACGATGTCGGCTGATTGTTGCACTCTATTCCACGGGACGATTATCGTCTGTAGCGGCCGATAATCGTTCCGTGGAATAGAGCCTTAAGGCTTGACTGACATGTAGAAGAAGAAGTTCAGGTACTAAAGTTCTAAAACATGAATGAATTATTGCTGTGTAAAAATGGACTAACTCCGATACTAGCAGCTTTGCTATACAGATTTTGATACAATGAATTGCCTAAAAGGTTACAGACAGCATGTAATTGTTTATTTAAATTGGGTTATCTAGGATTAAAAAAAAAAGCTACTTTCTTGTAAACACAGCAGCACCCCTGTCCTCAGGTTATGTGTGGTATAACAATTCAGCTCTATTCACTTTAATGGAACTGAGCTACCTATCCACAACAAAACTAAGCGGTGCTGTCTGTAGAAGAAAGCATCCGTGTTTTTCTAGCCCGGATAACCCCTTTAACATATTTAGGCTAAATTAAACTTACCTTCACTATCACTTTCGAACAATGAAGATTCCTGGTACTGAAGACAAGCCTTTTTCTCTTGTGTGAGAGGATTTCGTTTCCACTCTTTCAAGACGCTTCCAAAAGAAAGTCTTAAATGCTGATCTACTGTCCTCAAATTAAAATACTTAGTATTAAAGTAGAATAGTGTAAAGAGCAGGGACCAGGAAGATTGCATTCCAAGCTGATTCGCTTGCCACAAATGATGTTCCTCAACGCGTGAAAATATTGACCCTGCAAATGAGGTGACATTTTAAAAATTCAGATTATACGGATTAAATTTCACCAAATTAAAACTATTCCTATTTATTTATCCTACAGCTATACCTTGCACTGCTCATAGAATGGTATATTCCTTCCCATGTAATAAAAAAATTATAAATAAATAAATATATATATATATCTTGCAAATGGCGCCCAGATTTATTAATCTAGGCACCATTTGCGACTGGCCCCGGCGCACTGTCTCTTTAAGGACAATGACCGCCTTCCGCACGCTGCACCGAAGCGTGTCCCCGCACACTGGGGACACGCTTCTCCAGTGACGTCATCCAGCACGTCCGTCACTCATTGGACGGACGGCCGCAGAGGCGCCACACTCCTCCAGCGCCTCTCTCCCGCCTCTCCTCACCCGGCGGTTCTTCAAGTTCACCCCAGCGGCATCAAGCTTAGATTGTGGGTGAGTACAACCGGAGGGACGGCAGGGGTGGCGGCCGGCCAGTAATGTGTGTGGGGGGGGACCACGGCCTGGGCGGGGGATTGGTAGTGTGTCTGTTGTGATGGCGGCCAGGTGCGGTAGTCAGTGTGTGTGGGGTGCGAGGGGGGGGGGGTATGTATAGACTGCACAGTACCACTTCCCTCAGTGTCTGTGTGTATATACACTGCACAGTACCACTCCCCTCAGTGTCTGTATGCATATACACTGCACAGTACCACTTCCCTCAGTGTGTGTGTGTATGTATACACTGCACAGTACCACTTCCCATATATATATATATATATATATATATATATATATATATATATATAGATATATAGATATATAGATATAGATATAGAGAGAGAGAGAGAGAGAACGGCACTCCAGTAGTGTATAGTGAAGATTTATTCACCCAAACACACACAGCGCCGTTTCGACTCTTACATGAGTCTTTCTCAGAGTCGAAACGTCGCTGTTTGTGATGGGGTGAATAAATCTTCACTATACACTACTGGAGTGCCGTCCTCGTGTTCAATTTTGCCATACAGAGTCGTCGGGGGTCGACTTTTATGGGACGTGCACCCACCAGCTTCAAGCTGTGTGTATATATATATATATATATATATATATATATATATATATATATATATATATATATATATATATATATGTATATTTTTTTTTTTTTTTTATTTAAATGGGAAAAGCTGGGAGGGTACAACTTTTTTTTCTTTTTTTTTTAAGCAATCGGGGAGGAGCTTGCTGAACATATTATGCACCTACCTCCCTCGCTCCAGCAGTGGGGTCTGCTGTCTTCCCCTCTGGTTCCCAGACAATTTCTTGTCTGAATGGGGTCCCGACTCGGCTGCTGACTAGCTGAGCGGGTCTGAAATGTGACGTCCCGAGTCCCCGCTCAGAACAGGAAGCGGCCGGGGGACCAGAGGACTGCGGGCCCCAGCGCTAGACCCGTGGAGGTAAGTGCCTGTTATGTGCTTGTTAGTCAGACCCTGGACCCCGGGGACAGTCAATGTCTGACCCATAAAAAGAATATGGACATGTGACTAAAAGGGCTATAAACCAAACCACAGACACCCATTTCTAGATTGCAACTTGAAGGAGTGAAATCTGGTTAAAACTGCAACCAATGAACTTGCCCAATATTTAAAAATTTCCATATAGATGAGATTTGTAAAACTCACTGCAGATTATACCTGAGCTGATACACTTTTTCCTCCCACCTTAATTCCCTCCCCAAATAAAGCATTGCATTTTCATGTTAAAATTCCTTCATTGCTTACCATCTGGTAGTATACTGGGTCGCCAACTTCTCAGAACATCATTGAGAGCCTGGCCAAATGTTTCATAATCTTGATCATGAAATATATTTTCTGTCCTCCGGCTTGCAAACAAAAACTAAGGAAAAAAAACAAAACAAAACAAAAAAACAACCTGATCAATCCCCATTCCACTCACAAGAGTATTACAAACACAGTCATAAACTATAGGTCTATTCATTACTATAACCAACAAAGAGGGGGGAACTAATGTAAGCATAACAAAGTATGCCGCATTATGTCAAGTTGACCAACCAATGCATTAAAAGGAGAAAAAAAAAATGACGGCAATGAATGTTGTCTCCTTAAACTAACAAACAAAATAAAGGCTGGAATTAGATTGGTTACTATAAGCAATTCTGCCAGTTTTACAAAATTTTCTGAAGCCAAGTGACATCTGCATGTAGTTGTGTGTGCAGAGCAATCCTGTTGTACCAATGCTTTGAACTGCTGCACTACTGTACTGTACTGTAAGCATCTGTCAGTCATCCGCTTTCAGCAAATCGGTATGGCAGATAGGCTAAGAGATGCTAACACCTAGGGTTATTCTTACGAAGCCCCATCCAAATGTCTTTTCCATCAGAATGCCAAAGTGTACAGCATCTGTAACTTTGGTCCTGGGAGCTGTAAACTCTTGGCCCTAGTTATACACTATCCAATAGGAAGCAAAGCACAAGGCTGTAGCTGTAAATCAAGTCACTGATTATTCTTTCATAACCTGTTACTAAATTTCTGTAAAACAACAATGTACTACTGACAAGGCTAAAACTAATCCTTAGGCCTCCTGCATACATGAATGTGCTTTTGTAGTCCACAAAATGCATGGACAGCCCATAGAGTGTCATCCATAAGCTGCCTGCAATAAGGCCAATAATAATTATAAAAAAAAAAAAAAAAAAAAAAAAAAAAGTCATCTATGGAGCCAAGACCACAATACAGTCTAAACTTTTTTTTTTTTTTTTTTTTTGCAGTCTCGGCTCTGGGCAAATGCGTGGACCGTGGAATCCACTGGTCAATAGACAGGAATGGGTCTGCATACTGTGTACAAAGAGCCTTACTATATTTTTACTTAACAGTGAAACTATATCCTCGATTTAACAAATACAGTTTTACATTTTATAACTGACCTCCTGAATGCCAAGACACAGATAATAAATGCTATCCGGTGCATAGCTATCGCCATTTGGTCTTTTCACCTCCTTAATAAAACACGACAACCAATAACTAAGCACACTAGGTGGTTGAAACAAAATGTCTTCTTTTAACCTCACTGATTTATCTAAAAAACAAAAGACAGGCAATGGTTACTTACAATAAACAGTAACAAGTAACAGTGGATATGATTTTCAGATTTTTTGTATGTTTTTTTTTAAAAGGTCTACAAAATACCACTCCGGTATGCTGCATCATGGAAAGATAGGAGATGTGGGGAGTTGCTATTATTCCATATAGTGGCTTCCTCTGCGATATTCGTAAATGTTGTAAGGGTGCCCATAGTACGCCATACTTGACAGGAGACCCTAGGTATAGGTAACCGATTCCATCCGGGCATTCCATCTACTGTCAGTACCGACCACACAGATGGCAGTCCAGTGTAATCTAATAAATGTCTGTCCAATGTGGTAGGAGAATTTGCCTCCGTCCAAAGGGCAAAAATACAGATGTTTAAAAGAGGATTTTTTACTCACCGTAAAATCTCTTTCTCGTAGTCTTCATTGGGGGACACAGATACCATGGGTATAGGCTGCTGCCACTAGGAGGCGCTGACACTAAGAGAAACAAAGGAAGTGACTCCTCCTGAGCAGGATATACCCGCCCACAGGCACTGAGCTAAACCAGTTTGTACAAGAGCAGTAGGAGAAGTCAAGAACAGGTAAAGTAGGAATAACACCAAAAACGGAGAAAACTACCATACCGAGGAAAAACCCCAAAAGAAAATGGGTGGGTGCTGTGTCCCCCAATGAAGACTACGAGAAAGAGATTTTACGGTGAGTAAAAAATCCTCTTTTCTCGTGCGTCTTATTGGGGGACACAGATACCATGGGACGTCCAAAAGCAGTCCATGGGGTGGGAAAGATAACCGCTAGACAAGAGCGCTTGGTGAGAAGGCACAGAATAGCACCAACACAACCATCAACTAGGAATAGAGCAAGGGATGATGCTGAATGCATCAGAGAAAACCCCTACAGGTCTGCAGCAAAGGAAAAAATGTCTAGTCCCTGGAGCAACGTGCTGCACGGCAGACAGAGTGGGTTGTGTCCGTCCTGGAAGCCAGCAACATGATGTAACATCGAGTCCAACAGAACTAGTAGGCTAGATGTGGGGAAAAAAAGCAGACGCCCAGCCAAGTGGGTGACCACAGGCGGCAGGGACTTACTCTGAGGTAGAACAGAATAAAAGGCAAATACAACCATGACGGGAGAGACTGGAAAATGTTTCATGGCACATAGAGGTCTAAGGCGTCAAATAAAGGAGAGAGAGGACTGAGCGTCTCTCATAGAAGGTGCCACATGAGATGCAGGAGAAGCTGCGTCCTTGACTATGGAGCTGGGAAGAATGGCCAGGCTGAAAGCTCCATGGGCCTAGGAGTACAGTCTTCACTGAGAAGACAAAACTTGAGCACAAGAGAAGCCAGGCCTATGACATGAGTTATCCCATCTGAGAAACACATGTTAATAAGAAGAATCAAGCTGTCCAAGCATAATGCAGTCCAGGGAAGGAAGGAAAAACAAGATCAGAATCTTGAGTAAGTTGTCCTGGAAGGAGTACAGTAGTACCTGGTACCCCGCAGTGCCCGGCAGAAAAGAGGAGCAGAGGAAAGCCGGTAAGCCGGGGAAAAAACAACTCCATGGGCTGTTAGAGCCTTAGAAAGGAGGTTGATCATATAAAACACTCCGCTCCAAGGAAGCCTAGAGGTACTCGAGAGCCTGGAGTCCCAGAAGAAAACTGTCAAGGGAGGTCAAGGTAAGGCTGATGGGCATGGGAGTTGTCACAGGACAATGGGCACAACAGGTAATACATAGACTAGAGTCCATATGTAAACTAGATCCAGAAACCAACAACTCAAAGGGTGAGCAGAGACGTTGCTTGGTAAGAGCAGAACAGCAAATGTAAGTCCTGCCAGAATGGGCCAGTGAACAACCCTGTTTCCAAGGAGAGGAAACCCTTAAGGGATTAAGTTCTCAAGGAATCCACATGGGAGACAACATAAGGGAGGGGGGTGGCCAGTCAACAACAAGACCAAGGACAAGGAATTCAAGCAGGAGTGCTCATAGAGGCCAGTGAGGGTCAGAAACCCACACCTGCCTGTCGGAAGAAGCTATTACGGAATAGCAGTCCTCAGGAGGATACTTATACTAAATATTCCATCCTCCTGGAGGAGGGAAGGGCTGCTTGAAGATTTTCTGACTGAGTGGTAAAAAACCAAACCCAGGATGGGGGGGGTCATGCACAACAGTGCATTAAGCCGGGGAGAAGGAGTAATGGTGTAAGCGGGAGCACTGCAAAACCCTGAACTGAGAGCAATGCTTCATAGTCCATATGGCCAAGCAAGGACACCTGGAGAAGCTAGACCACGAAGAGACCATACACCTATGCTTAGGACGGTAGAGAAACAGTGCAGGCAGAAAACAGGAAATCCTCACTCTGTGAGACTGCAGCTGCCTAAGAGAGAAGACTAAATACTTGCCATGTTGGCCATAGGCAGATGCAGAAGGAGAAGTCCTAAAGTAGCACTGTGATAGACATGTAGGCAATTGATGTCCTACATACACCAGGGGTAGAAGAAACCCTTTACTGTTTTACCTGAGGAGCAGAGAGGCCTCACTTCATCCAGATCAAAGAGGGGACGGCCTAAGCAATTCAAGCCATACTACTGGGGAACAGCCAGCGAGACAAATGCCAGAACATGGTAGTTATGCCCAGACAAAGGACAGAAGAACTACCCTGACAGTACCAGGATGAAATAGTGACCGGATCTGTATGCTGCCGGCCACTCAGAGGACCAGAGTATGAGAGTCCAACAGTCCAGGGGCAGGTAAAGCGAGGGGTTCTGTACCTCGTGTAGTGGGACACGTAGCAGGATGCTTGGGCTTTAGAAAGGATACAGCCCAAGAGGAATACAACAAGGTTACGCTGCCTGAGAGCAGGTAATGAGACTTGTTAGTGGAAACATATAGAAGACAACATGGTGTAGTAACAAGTTACCCCATGATGATCCCCTGAAGTGACAGGCACAGATCATGGAAGTCCTACGAGGATGAAAGGTAATATACAGGGTAACACGAGCAGAGTAGCTGCAAGCAGTAAGTAACAGAAGACCAGCATTCAAGAGATACAAATACCTGGACTGGAAACAGGTAATGTGCCTGGTCAGACCTGTAAACAGAAGCCTACAGTGTGTGCCCTGGGAGCAGGGAAGAGATCAGGACTGTGTCCCTATGTAAATGAGGACTGGATACGAGAACTGCCCAGCATCACCAGGATAGTGAGCAGACCTGAAGGTGGTGTATTACATCGTGTAACAGAATACCACAATCTGCGCACACCGAACTACAGGTAATGTAGTTGGAGCCATATCATGCAGCAGAGGGGAGAGGTCTGAATAACCTTGTACCACCACCTGGGAGGGGGTAACATGTCCAGTTCTATGTCTGTGACATCATGTAGTAAAGGAATCTATGTCATGAAGATGAGAGGCAGGTCTGAAGCACCGCCCGCTAATGGGTGATGTGAGTGACAGGACTGGAAGCTCTGAGTAACACCGGAACAACGACTGGCAATGGGTGATGAGTCTGGTCCCATAACCTGTCTAACAAACCATGTAGCAGACGGTTCTGTTGTGAGAGCACAGGAACACAGCATAGTAATAGGTAATGTGTCTGGTTCCATGTCCTGCTTGCGACATCATTTAGCAAAGGATTCTGCCTCGAGAACACAGTAGTCCCCTTAGGAACGGTAATGTCTGGTCTCATGTCCTGCTTGTGAAACCATGTAGCAGAGGGTTCTGCTCAGAGATAGTTTGTCAACGAGTAACGTGTCTGGTTCCGTGTACTTACCATGATACTGTGTAGCAGAGGGTTCTGCTCAGAGCACAGATACACTGTCTGGAAACAGGTAACGTGTCTGGTTCTGTGTACTTACCATGACACTGTGTAGCAGAGGGTTCTGCTCAGAGCACAGATACACTGTCTGGAAACAGGTAACGTGTCTGGTTCTGTGTACTTACCATGACACTGTGTAGCAGAGGGTTCTGCTCAGAGCACAGATACACTGTCTGGAAACAGGTAACGTGTCTGGTTCTGTGTACTTACCATGACACTGTGTAGCAGAGGGTTCTGCTCAGAGCACAGATACACTGTCTGGAAACAGGTAACGTGTCTGGTTCCGTGTACTTACCGTGACACTGTGTAGCAGAGGGTTCTGCTCAGAGCACAGATACACTGTCTGGAAACAGGTAACATGTCTGGTTCCGTGTCCTGCTCGTGACACCGTGTAGCAGAGGGTTCTGCTCAGAGCACAGATACACCACCTGGATAGCGGGTAACGTGTCTGATTCCATGTACTTCTCGTGACACCATGTAGCAGAGGGTTCTCAGAGCACAGATACGCCACCTGATAGCGGGTAATGTGTCTGGTTCCATGAACATCTCGTGACACCATGTAGCAGAGGGTTCTCAGAGTACAGATACACCGCCTGGATAGCGGGTAACGTGTCTGGTTCCATGTACTTCTCGTGACACCATGTAGCAGAGGGTTCTGCTCAGAGCACAGATACACCGCCTGGATAGCGGGTAACGTGTCTGGTTCCATGTACTTCTCGTGACACCATGTAGCAGAGGATCTCACTGAGGGCACAGAAACACTGTATGGTGATGGGGAATATGTCTGTGCGTATGTGGTTGGAGGGGAACCAGAATGTGTATATAAGTATTAATGTAATCTTATATATATAAAATCTGACACAGAGGTGTCAACCAGCACCAAAAATGCTGGATCTGCAGACCAAGGGTTGCTGGAACATTATATGGAACATTGGCCATAATAAAACATGATGCAAGCCATTCTCATATATGTAATGGTGTAATAACACACTTCCACCAGTAGGTGGCAGGAGAGATGCATCAAGTGTCCCAAGCTGCTGGAATAGAAGGGCAGTGTGTGTGGTAGCTCCATCAGGAGACCGCACACACACACACACATACACATGGCAGGGGGAGGGGGAAGCAGCATCCCTCAGTGCAGGCTCTGGAGAGCCAAAAGGGGGAATGCCACGGTCCGCGCTGCACCCGAAAAGGGGCGGGGCCTACCGGGAGGGGGCGGAGCATCTTACTGTGAAGGCTCCACCGAGAGCCACAGGTAAGATTAAGGTGGGATGCTGAGGCCCACCCGACTCCCGAAGGGGGCGGGGCCTGCCGGGAGGGGGCGGAGCATTCCAGTGCAGGCTCCACAGTTAAGAAAAAAGGCGCAATTCTCCGGGCCGCGCGGCACCCGGAAGGGGCGGGGCTTACCTGAGAAGGCGGGGCATCCCCAGAGCAGGCTCCAGTGAGAGCCAAACATAATGAGAAGTAATGAAGAGGGCCGCGCAGCGCCCGAAAAGGGGCGGGGCATATCAGGAGGGGGCGGAGGTAGCCCTGTGTGTACTCTGGAGAGCCACAATATAGGGAAAAAAGGGCAGGATGCCGCGGCACCCGGTAAGGGGCGGGGCTTAGGGAAAAGGGGCGGAGCATCCTTTAGTATGGTCTCTAGAGCCACATGAAAAGGAAAAATGCGGGAAGCTGCGCAGCACCCAGTCAGGGGAGGAACATCCCTCACAGTGGCACCCAGAGAGAGAGACACTAATAAAAATAAAATGGTGGAGAGGGCTGGCCTGCTACCGACTGAGGGGAGAGGAGTATCTGCCTGGGGAGGGCTGCAAGTGACTGGAGAGGGAGAGCTGCCTATGTGGAGTAAAATGGCGGCCTGGGAGGGAGGGCAGGGGGAATATACTCACCTATATAGGAGCACATACTCACCATTGTCGTCTTCAGCCGGTGGGTGCCTCACCTTAACGCGCCAAGCTTTGGGGGGCGAGGCGGGAAGGGGCTGTGCGGATACAGAGTCCGCAGAAAGGCGACCAGATAGTCAGACTGATCTGGGGCCCTGGTGTCACGTTGCCGGCCGGTGGCGACCGAGGGGTGACAGCCCATTTACATTTATGGTCTGTTCCCTGGTCGCATAGTGGGGGGATCAGGGTGAGTTTTAGATAACCCACCGTGCCCAAGAATCCATAGGACCTAGAAGGAAAAAGAAAAACCAACTAACTAAACATAAAGGAAGAAACTGGTCTGGAGAACCCAGACCTGTGTCTGCCTCCTACTGACACTAAGCTAAACTGGTTTAGCTCAGTGCCTGTGGGCGGGTATATCCTGCTCAGGAGGAGTCACTTCCTTTGTTTCTCTTAGTGTCAGCGCCTCCTAGTGGCAGCAGCCTATACCCATGGTATCTGTGTCCCCCAATAAGACGCACGAGAAATGATACTTTTTCTCTGTTTGTTCCACTTTTAGATTTGACTTAAAAACACTGACTTAAAATAGGAACCTAAATGCTGGTAAGTGAAAGTGGCTAAGAGCTAACTGGAGGCTGCCATAGCACAGCAGCCTGGCTCATCCATAGTTTCGAGCTGAGTGCAGATTGATCACTGCACAGTTTTATGGAGATCAATGTTTAGCACGCTAAAACTGCAGATGTAATAAGGATGTTAAAATACTACAAAACCAGCCTAAAACAGGAAGCGTGTGTAGGGAGAGATACTTACATTCTGTGGGGTCATCTGAAGCTATTCGTGATTTTACCCAGCGCTTCCAGGAATTGATGCCATAAGAATACTTCAGTGGAAACAAAGACTCAGAGGTTTCATTAAATGCCTGGTCACAAACTGCTTTCCTCTTTGCCCCCTTTAATGAAAAGTGAAATGTATTACAGAAAGCAAAAAAGCACAAATGCCTATCACATTAAAAACATAAGGAAGCTTTTCTTCATATAAAATCTACAGACACACCTCTGATAAATATATGCCGAACTACAGCAAGCATTCTAAATAATGAATTCAAAGTTTTTCAAGTAATAAAAAGTACCTTTCTTAATGGTTTAGGCCTGGGCTGATCCTCATAATCCTCTTCAAATACAAGAGGCAAGAGAAACTCGCTTTCTGTATCAAATTCCTCAGCAGCTGCAAAGACAGAAAAAAACCCATAAACACATATGCACACAAGATAGATAGATAGATAGATAGATAGATATCCTGTCCACCCAAACTACAAGTCATCAGGGCAGCAGTCCCCAGAGGCTTCCCCCTATTCCACCAGCACTGATGGATACATGTCTCCGTTTGGTTATAGGGGGAAATCGTGGGGATGGGAGTGACCATTGGGGATGACCCTGATGACTTGTAATTCAGGCAGCATAGAGGGGAAAGCTATTTAAAGGGGTACTCCAGGCTGGGGTCATTTTTATCGTATGGCCAGGGAGGGGGTGGATATAGAAGCCGCTGGTTCCCTGGTTCCAGTGACGGGTCCCGGATCATGCTGCCCCGTTATCCGGTATGGCTGCCGCTTCCTGGTCTGAGCTGCAGCATGAGACGTGACGTCTCAAGGCAGCTCAGCCATTTAGCGGCCAAGGCGGGATCCTGCTATGACCGCTAAATGGCTGAGCTGCCTTCAGACGTCACGTCTCAAGCCACAGTCCAGACCAGAAAGCAGCAGCCGGACGTGAGAAGTAGGTGGCGCGATCCGGGACCTGGTGCTGGAACCGGGGAGTAAGTGACCGGCGGCTTCTATATCCACCCCCTCCCCCACAATAAAGCCCTAAGGAGTACCCCTTTAAGATTTTTACTTACAGATCGTGACATAAAGAATAAAATAAACAAATTGTGTTGATGCCACCAAACCCCCCCCCCCCCCCCCCCCCCCCCCCCCCAAGAAAGTGGAGTATAGCAGGGGTTGATATAGATGCAGCGGTGTGTGGAGGATAAGCAGTTGAAATCAAATCTCAGGAACATCCCTTTAAACATACATGGCCATCCACATTTTAAATCTAAAAATCTCTGACTGATCAAAACATTTGTATCTGTGACCTCAAAGGAAAAGGACTCAACAGCATGCATAGATGTCTATTTGCTGGTAATCGGGATTGCCAGCCACACAGCTACTATTCACTTCACTGATCTGATTTCCTGGTGCTTTCGGATTCCAAACATATGGTTAGGTTTCCGTGACACGTCAAAAGTTTTATTTTCTCTAATGATCAGTTCACTTTCAGTGCATTAAAAGTATCATAACCTGCAATATTTCCATACACCACTTCTTACAAGAAGCAGGGGAAATGCTGCTGGACGATAATAGTAAACGCAAAAAGACCCTTCCTAACACGGTATACATAAAGTTACAGTTTCATCTTACCTCTTGGGAAGTCAATTTCAAGATCCAGTTCTGGCTCATATGGCAAATCTGACAGGCCCAGCGGACTCTCTGGTGTGCAATTTGTGGAAACGTCTAGACTTACGCTATTATCATCCACATTATTATCCTCTTCATCTGGAAAAAATATATCAGGAATTAATATATAAAAATAGGAACTGAAGCAATGAAAAGAAGAGACAACACCCCCCCTGTGTTACCTGTTGCCTTATCGTCAACCACTGTTATAGCCAGAACATCGGAATCATCGTACTGCAACGGACTGTCATTCAGCAGAAAATCCTCTTTGCTAGTCTCCTCTTTCAAATCTTCTCCCTTTATTTCTTCTTTCATTGAATCTTTCTCCAGTTTTAATTCAGATTTATTCATCATGTTGTGCCAGTCTTCTTCCTTTAACGTTTCACAGTCTAGTCTGTGTTCATCCTTTATCTTCTTGTCCTCCTGTAGATCTTCTATCAGTGAAATGGAATCATCTGTTTCTTCCTCTTTGACATCTTCAGCCTTTACATCCTCTTCTATCTTTAATTCAATATCTTTAGAGCAAAGCTCCTCGCTTAATTCTTTGATTTTTTCCAAATCAGCTGGTACAAGCACAGGGACTGGGACCTGGGAATAGAATCAGGTATTTAATGTATATTATTGCTGTTATCAGTCCGAGTCAATCCCTGCCTTAATTATGAAATAGACCAGGCTATAAAAGAATAAACATTACAGGAAAGGTATACCACACAGAATACATTTAGATTTTTTTATTGGGTCCATATAAGCAATGTATTTCACTACACAGACATCTATTGGACACATGTCTGGAGCTTTTTCAACTGTATAGGTCAAATGAAGAGCATTACTATCTGAATGGTGATCAGTGTGATTTCTCCTTTAGGCCACAATTTATATAACCTAGCTAAATTATAATTCTCCTGATATTTATCAATACAGTGATAAAGCTGCAATCTCCCAAATTCAACTTTTTCTTTAAACAACATTTAGTTTATATCTTATGGTTTTATAATAGGATAAGAATGCTCCACATGTACAAGACACGGGCACTAATCCCACTTTTAACTCCTATCATAGAATGAAGTATCACATGTACAGTATTGAATCTTGTTACTTACTGGAATCGGTAATGCAGCTGGAGCTGGTACTTTCTGACTGTAGAGATTCATAGGCACCGGGATATATACAGGGACAGGAATAGGCACTGGAACATACTTTGTATTTGAATCTTCCTCGATCTCTATAGAAGTATATATAAAAAAATAAATAAATAAGTTTCTTAAAAAAAAATAATAATAATTTTGTATGCAATATTACCCGGCACAAGAGAAACCTTTCAAATGCAAGGACTTTTTTTTTCATTGATCTAGGATAGGCCATCACAATGTTATCAGTGTGGGTCTGACACTTGGCATCCAGTAACAGTAAATGTAACTAGAAGCAGAAAGCTCAGTCTGTTGTGCACTGGCTATTCTGGGTTCACTTCAATGCTGCCAAAATCCAGCATGGCCACTATACAATGTGTGTCTGCTTCCGGCAACACTTCTGAGGATAGGCCAATGAAAACGTCAAGAAAATCCTATTAACTGAGGCAGAGTAGAATATATTGCCTCACAATGGAAAGAAATAGGACACCAGGCCTATAATGCAACCTGTGAAGCTGTCTAGAGCCTGCTTGGAATCTCTGCCTCATTTCTGTAGTGTGAATGGGCCCTAATAAGAGCAACTAGTGAAATTCTACAACATGGACAAATATTTACATGTGCGCACTTAGAAAGGATCACCTTGTATATAATACAATTTTACAATACCTGTCTGGCAAGACTTGGTCTGCATATGAGGTTTACAGTAGGTGGCCTTAGTCATTGACAATGGCTTGCACAGCACAGCCTTATTCTTCATGTCTTTAGGTGCTGCAGGAGGGCCGGAAGAATTTGGACCCTAAAACATAAAAATAGGTTTACTTTTCAATACATAAATACCAACACGAGCAGATGCCTCTCATAACTTTCATGAGGGAAAAAAAAAATGTATGTTGTATTCACCGTAGCTCTTGGCCGTGAAGCTTGGATACCTTGGTCTGTAAAGAAGTATACAAAAACAGTCATAAGGAAACCAAGGAAATCACACTAGAGATTAATGAGAAAAATTAAAAAGCACCAGTACTTCAATACATATAACAATGATGACCCCTAACAATATGCTGGTGAAGTCAAACAAGTTTGTATACTTGGAAACAGATTACATATAAAGGGTCTGAACTGCTCAGTTTTACAGGAGATGAACCAGAATATGCATAAGAACCCAGGAGTAAAAGCATCACCATACAGTAATGAACTGGTCTATGGTGACATGACCCACTGGTGTTGTGGTGACTGGGCCATGCACTGTATGCATTTTTGTGTTGACCAATAAACATTTATAAAAGTCAATGACAATCATCATTATTATGGCTATATACAAGTATATGACTCAACACTGTATATCATTAAGAAGCAACATACCAAGATACATGTTCTCTGGGCCCCTCTGTGTAGTCATGTTAGGCTCATTTTGCTGGCTGTAAAAACGCAGTAAGCAGTGCTGGTCACAGAAGTTCTTCACACTGCCTCGCCACTGTACTTTCTCCTTAAGTGTCCCTTGAGTTCTACAGCAGTCACATCTTGCGGCCTGAAACATAAATAGACTAAACGTTAACAGGTGTAAAAGGTTACTAGCAGCATAAGTGTTAAAAAGGAAGGAATTAAGCAAATAGTCATCCAGAAATTAAAAAAAAAAAAAAAAAATATCCCTTTAACACAGCGCTGCACCCTAAATGAAGAAATGGAAGTAAATCAATATTAACACAATTCATACATTACCATGTAATCTTATTGTGAGACTCAACCTCCCCCTACTGTCGGGAAAAGAGATTCCAACTTGTGTGTATGCGGAGGAGGGAGGAATCCTGTAGCAGAGAAGATTGAACTGTAGTCTACCTCTGACTGACTTCTTCTGCAGTTACAATTTTTTAAATGAAACTTTCCTTTTAAATAGTTGTACAGGCTGCACCTATACGCTGAGATGCAGTAGCAGGAAAAGCTGTATGCACTTACAAACCATAGTGCACAGGACAGACCCCCTATCAATTAAACATTGAATGTTTAAGGCCATCAGTATAAATTGAACCTATAAATTATTGCAATCTAAGGGTGGGTTCATACTGTGGAATTCTCGCGGATAATGTCTGCGGAATTCCGTTGTCTGTCCGCGTGCACGGCCGTGCGCCTTTCCGCCGGCTCCATAGACACTATTCTATGAGCCGGCGTATTCCACTATCCGCCGAAGGAAGTGACATGTCAGTTCTTTCGGCGGATAGCGGAATACGCGGACCCATAGAAAGGTGTCTATGGAGCCGGCGGAAAGGCGCAAGGACAGACAGCGGAATCCCGGACATTATCCGCGAGAATTCCTCAGTATGAACCCACCCTTTGCTGGCAAGAAAGCCAAAGGACGTCTGCTCCCCTAATTTCTACCTCGTCTCACTTAGCTCCAATGCAGACCATTCCAATACCTGTCAATATTCTCAGCTCTTGCATAAAATTTTGCAGGCTTTGATTTAGTGCTGCTATACAGCATCATTTAAATTAACCTTTGACACCTCGCACAGACACCTGGGACTGATAAATCTTTATTTAAATGACAGTACAGCTTTAAAGCTATTTTACACCCTTCGCTCAAGTTACCTTGTAATACCAATCTGTAAACTTTCTACCGCATTCGTCACTGCAGAAATCTCTCGTTTTGCCATCAAACTCTTTAGTTGCTCCTCTTCTGCACATCTGAAAGCAGTAGTTGCAGGTAACACATTTCAATCCCAGCCGCTTTGCAAAGTCCTGTTTGTATAGCAGCTTACAACCTGCAAAGAAGGCACTTCTTAACATATACATTGTTGGCTTTCCATTAAAATATCTTCCAATAAAAGTCTACCAGCTAGCTGGTACTTAAAGAGGATGTACTATCAGGTACATCCTCTTTAATCTGACCCAGGGATAGAACGACGCAGTCACGGGGAAGCCGTTGCTGCGGTCCATTATTTGAACCGTGGCTCCGGTTCCTTTGTACGGCGCCATTCTATCAACGGGTACCGGGCCAGAGCTGAAGCACAGGAGGTGGTCTGGCCCGCCCCCAGTGGGAGGGAATTCCCTCCCCTCTATGACGCGGCTCCGTTAGAATCAATGGAGCCGCGTCATACAGGGGCAGAGGATTACCCCCACTGGGGGCGGGCCGGCCCTCCTCCTGTGCTTCAGCTCCGGCCCAGGACCAGTTGATAGAATGGCGCCATACACGGGAACCGGGGCGCGGTTCAAAAAACGGACCACGGCACAGGCTTCCCCGTGACGCCGCCGTTCTATCCCTGGGTCAGATTAAAGAGGATATACCTGAGGTACATCCTCTTTAAATTTGTGTGGTCTACTATTTGGAAGTGGAAACAAGACAAGAGAAGGGAGAATTTAGCTAAACCCAAATGAACAGTAATTCTCACATTCATTTTAATAATAAAACAAACCTTCACTGCAGAACGGTTTCTTGACACCAGAGAATTTCATGGTGTCGTGTAAGGTTTTTTCTTCTTGACAGTATTCACAGAAGGTAACAATGCAGTGCAGCTTTTTATAGTCCTCACAGCAAATAGTGCTGCAGAACTGGTTCACTTTTTTCTGAAAGGAGAAATAGAAAAGTCCTGTGATATACAGACATCTTGAATAAGGTGCCATCATACACCTTTCAAGACCCCAAACTCTCTGCTATGCTCTTGATACTATGCAGAGATGAGCTGTTATATGATAAACTGGAGTATCGGGGTACTCAAAAGTACCTGATACTCTAAGGAGTACCAGAACTCATAAAACAGCAAGTCTCCACCCCATATGTTTGGCAGCTTAAATTAGCCAATAAACATGCAGTTAAGGAACTGGCATATCCTACTATGTTGCAGGCAGTGATTGGCCTGCAGCATCAGGTGAGCTGGGTGTATACAGACCAATGTCACCTGATGCTCGATTCGCTTGCTGCTGGAGCAGGGACAGAGCAAGGGTAGGGCATTGTTTTAATAGGTAGGTGACTAGTTAAAAAAATGCCCTAAAGTCCTTTTCCCCCTGCGGTTCCCATTCTATTTCACTAACGCTTCCATCACTTTCTGCAGTTTTAGCTGGACCAGACACCCTCCCCTCTGCAGAGTAGGGGACTCCTGAAAAAAGTGCCCCAACCTCCCATTGACTCCACTGGGACTAGTTACTTGATTGAAGATTTGAGTATTGAAAAATTCTCAACACAAATAATCAAGTATTTTAGTGCTCACTCATCTTTATGTAGGCATATAAATAAATGTGACTTAGCCTCAAAAATCTGTTAACAATGTGAGACTGACATTCAGAATGTTTTTTTCCTTATGATCAAAATGGATCTTTGCTATCATTTTAGTTATAAAACACACACTAAAGAAGAAGTTGTCTCACTATCATTAACCCCATTAATATAAGAAGTAAGAATATAAAAAGTATAGTCAGCTAGCATAGCTGTATAAAGCAAAAAAAAAAAAAAAAAAAGGGGGGGGGGGATTTTTGAGCATACATTAACATGTTTTTTTTTACTTTCAAGAAGTATAAAATGTATATGTTGAATAGACAGAGACAATGTAAACCAATACTGACCACTATCAGGTAGAAGTTACAGGTGTCTTACCTCCCACTCCAGTGTTACTGGTTTACAGGAAAACAAGTTTTTACAGTAATTGCATTTCAGTTGGATGTCACTGACGACATGCTGGCCATTAGTAGAAGACTGCATGCTAAGAGTCTAAAAAACATCAAAAAATGACATTAAAATATTACCTACACAGTTTGCTACACACAGGTTTGTCTGATATTTTAATTTGTAAAAGAAAATTTAAAGCCGAGGTAAACAAGCACTAGTATACTACTTAAAAGGTGCTCTCAGAGTTGGGGCAACTTATAAGAGTAAGGGTGCCTTTACACAGAGATTTTTGAAGCCAAAGGCAGGAACAGACTATAAACAGGGAACAGGTAAACAGGAAAAGATTGCAATTCCTCCTCCTAAATCCATTCCTGCTTTGGCTTCAAAAATCTGTCAGATAAATATTTCTGTGTAAACACACCCTTAGGCCTTATGCGCAAAGGGCAGATTAAATTTAATCAGTGTTCTGTATATGTATATAATTTTTTTTATTAGGTGTTTGCCACACACACCTTGCATCAACTCCATTCACTCTCCACACATGTGCATCAGACACTCTTTTCTGTATCAGCTCCTGAGTTTAGTATTAGTAACAAAAACTGACCAAACCCACACGCAGTGCTCAAAATGGGCTTTGAGACTAATTGCAAATACGTATAGCAAAAACCGTTGCAAAGGCCACCCATGACTGCACAAATAGTCACATCTAATAGAAGACAACCTAAGATTGGCAAGAAAAAAAAATCTCAATACTTGACATACTTTGCTGCCTTTTTAAAGGGATTATCTAAAGAAAGTCCCAGCCAAATTGGTTATTTCTCAGAGCTGGGACTTCTTCCATTCCAATGGACCTGGTCAGATATAAAGCTCAACAGGTTCATAGCCAAGAATAACCTCACAGGGCTCCTTAGGGATTCCCAGGAAAAATAGGGTGTCATTCGGCAAAACTTGATAACTGGACTTTAGCACCACCTCATGGCCCTTCTGTTATTAAAGGACTTAGTTATCATCTAGCTCTCTAGTCCCTCAATACCCTCTGTCTTTCTCTCTACTACTCTTTGTAAGTTTAACCCTCTGTTTCTGTCTTGTCCCCTGGCAATAATCTTGGCCTAATAAAATGTCTAACTGAACAGGACGATTTCCTGCCTTCATTCATATTTATGACACTTAAAATAAGCGATGGATACATATTAGTGATACTTTATTGTTTGGCATCTTATGTGCAACTAGTGTAATATTTAACATTAAAACTTTTGAAAGTGAAGAATATAGCCTCTGTAAAGAATGGCGATTTCACCTCTAACAGCGCAGTCTGCTAGTGAACGTGTGATCTGCAATACATAGCACAGGAGCAATAGATATCACCCACACAAGCTACTTAAAGTGACTGTACCACCAGGCCCAGGCTGAAGCACTGGAGGCAGCCGACCCACCCTTAGTGGGAGGAAACCCCAGCTCCTCTATGATAGGGTTCCATTGATTCTAATGGAGTCACGTCATGAAGGGGCTGGAGTTTCTTCCCACTAAGGGTGGGTCGGCCTGCCTTCAGTGCTTCAGCCTGGGCCTGGTGGTACAATCACTTTAATATCTAATGTATAATACCCTTTAAAGTGACACTGTCACCCCCTTTTGTGCATTCTGACATCTCTACACAGGTGTAAAGGGTAAATTTAGCGGTTTTTATACCTTATTTTATATCATACGACACGGTGCTTGTTCAAGTAAAAAGTGATCTTTTATCAACTGCAGATTGTGTTAAGAGGGCGGGGCCTCGCTGCATTAGCGCCACTTAGCCCCCCCCACAACGGCCATTGGAACACTCTTCTTGTATCAAACCTAAGCATAGTGTCCACATACAGACTGGATATACATCCACACAGCAAACTCACAAGTTCCATATATCTTCACTTGAGAAACGTGTCAGGACCCACTGTATTAATTTTTTTATGATTTTGTCTACCAATTTACATAACTAAAATGAAAAATGTATTCAATATATTATAACAAACCTGGAACTTAGCTACACATCCAGAGCTACAGAAGTTATACAGTTTTCCATCAGGCATTGTGGCTTGATACTGAGGTAAGGAGTTTCTTTTACAAAAATGACAAATTATTCCCAAATCTAAAAGAAAAACACAAATTAATAAAGCTTATTAACACAAACCTCTAAAATAATAATAGTGTCATCTACACATCAGGGTTCACATTACATTTTTGCAAAACGGATGAAAAATAAAAAAAAAAAACAAAAAAAACGATGCAATTGTGTGCTTCCGTTTTGATCCCTTTCTCCATAGACTTCCATTATAAAAAAAAAAAAAAAAAAAAGGATCAAAACGGATTCTCCGCTGTGCTGCAAGAACCACACCTCACGCTCATGAAGTTATTGATGGTGAGAAGGGGGGAAAAAAAAAAAAAAAAAATCTCTCCTGAAGTGGTCAAACTAGCTCCTAAGTTTTACAGCAGTGCTTTCATTCCTCAACTATGAAAACAGAGTCTATATAGAGACAGTGAGACATATTAAATGCAAGACATTTTTCCACAACGAACAGGCAGCTAAAACCTTCATGAATATTGATCCAGTTGGTTGAATCACTATTTCACTAAACTGCCTTGACTTGTCTGACTGAATAAGAAAAACTAACCAACAACCAAAAATATCTAAAGAAAAGTTCTCTACTATTAGAGATGGGGGAACCGTCAGGAAGCCTATCCAATGTCTGAATTTAAATCCTGCTGCCTGGAGAAAACGCATGAAGCTCTAGGGCTGCGCAATTTTTTTAGGCAGCAGGATTCAAATGCTGAGGCATCGGATCAATGCGAACCCCACGTTACTGCAAGTTTGCTCTTCTCTACCCATGATGCAGCTTTATAAAGCACAGGTGTCAAACTCAGGCCCTCCAGCTGTTGAAAAACTACAATTCCCCTTATGCCTGGGCAGCAAAAGCTTTTTTTCTTCTTTTAGATGTTGAAAAATTACTATTTCTATCAAGCCTGGACAGCCAAAGCTGTAGCTGTCCAGGCATGATGGGAATTGTAGTTTTGCAACCACTGGAGGGCCTGAGTTTGACACCCCAGTTATAGAGCATAGCAATACAAGGCTCTGTAAACACTGGCATCATGGATTTTGTGGAGCTATGGTGATAAAAAGCATCCATCAGTCAAAAAACTTACTCTGAGTGGGCATGATATTCTGAACTGGTGGAGGCGGAGGAGGTGGCGGCGGCTTTGCATATTTTGCTTTGTGAGCATTCATACATGTTGTTGAACAGTATGGCTCCATATGTCCGTTCGATCCGATGCATTGAGTCATGTCAAAAATTCTACATTGAGCTTTGCATCCGGTGCAGCTGGTTAGTTTTCCATGTTTCTAAATAAAAAGAGACATAATGTGATCATATAGCAGCCGAAAATTACATAACGCGTCACATTTCGAGGGCAGCTCCTTAACTTATGCAACAGCCCTAAAAGCCTCTCTTCTGCATACATACAGGGGAACTGGTCAGCTTAGAAACTTGGGAGGGGAAACTATTACATAACCAAATGTAACAAGTCCTATAGATAAGTCAAGGTCAGGATTGTAAGCGTACATTTTTTTGAGAGAGAAGGGTTCAATGTAAAGGTGTAAAAACAAGCAATAAAAAGGGATTAGAGGCAGTGGTGGGCGACTGGGTTGGCTTTAACATATTTGTCTTTTATACAGCACGCACCTCAACCAGTCAGCTGCAAGTTATTTAAGGATTCAGTAAGACATCTGGAATTGTTAGAATGCTCAGAAATAGATTTTTTTTCCCTTTAAATAGAAGACATACCTTTTGCATTCTTCAAGTGTTCCTGGCCAGGAGATTTAAGGTGGCCAGAGATTAAATTATATTAAATGATATTTTAATAGGCAGAAGGAGGCATTTACCATTACAACAAGGGCATAAACAAAAAGAAAACTTTTTCCAAACTCAATCAATATGTACATGCCCATAGTAGCCCCACTCCATTACCCACATGGCTAGATTTCCTAATTGCCAAAAGACTATTATAAAGTCATGTAAACACTTCTGACCCTATGGAAGCAAGGCCCTAATGTGCACAGTGCTGAGCATGGGAGTCAGCAATAGGCGGTGTCTCTATTTAAAATAGAGATGCTGCCTATTTAATAGCTCTTGTATAACTTATCAAAGAGTCACCCAGCCTAGACAGGCCTATAGTTCTTCTCTGGTCATGGACAGCAGTTTATCACTGAGGGGGTGTAGCTATCTATTAGCCATTTGCCTATACACTGCAGTCCTCCAGAGCCGAGGGCAGCGCTGGATGCACCAATAAGATTAGAAGGATGGCCTTCCATTAGTTATTCTTTTTCCTGTTATACAGGAGTTGACTCACAAAGATGATGTGCAAGGTTCCCTTGTTTTTACTCTAGAAAAGGAGTTATTCACCAGTGACTTCTATGTGCTTAAACTTTCAACTGGTGGTATCTGGGTTAGAGACCCCTAAAACATTCTGTACAGTAATTTCTCATAGGAGAATGTTTACTGAGACATTAGCCAGTAGCAATGCAAGCATTAAGGCCTATGAGGTCTAAAAAAGTCTAAAGCATTAAACAAAAGGTAATGTCAATGGGAGGTGGCAAAGACAACGCATTGATCTTGGGAGTCACATTAAACAAGCTACAAAAGGGAGGCATTACTTAGCAGTCATAATAAATGTGCTGTTACTATGCGTTTAGAAATAAATGTGACCTAGTATGTGCTGTGGCTATAAAAAGTCATGGTGTTAGGGCTCACAGTCTCCTTTTGAGAAAGTCAAAAGCAACTTTGCAAGGTCTGCAAAAAGTTTTTATGAAGTTCACTTTGACTTTTACTCCACAGGAAAGCGTTGACCTACGCGGATGTCACTGGCAACATAGTCAGCCCTACTTTTTAGGAGTGGCTACACAGGCTGGACAAACTGGTTATTGGATGTTAAGGCCAATAAATTAGCAATCAAAATCAATGCGTGTGACTCAATGCATCAGCAATGCTATTAGTTGTCATTTGATTGCCACAATTCAATATCACTGCACAAGAGTTACTGTCCAAGAATCTACCAATGTCTAACTCCCCAGCTGGAGACTAGCCTTGAACTTACCTGACAGATCGGCAGTATTTTCACAGGATGTTTAATACTTGGAATTTTGCGGCTTCATAAATTACAGTAGTATTAACCAGAAGACTGGAAATTTGCTTAATACGATTTTTCTTATCAATGATATGACTGGTGAACACTAATCTGTGCACTAAAATATATGCTAAATGCGCTTCTGTTCACCTGAAACTGGCAAGGTTCTGGGGACACTCATTTCAAGGGATCCCCTCCAATGTGTGTGCGGATGACTTACCCTTTTTAAGATGTCAAATTATACTTTACATTCCTCAAAATTCAGTGTCTATTAACAGAAAACACTTCACGTAATTGACGCTCTCTCTGATTTTGGCTAGCCGAAGCGCCCCCTAGATGACGATTAAGAGATTTCTGCCCAAGTCTCTTATTACAGATTTCAATGAACAGTATGTAGTAAGCTCCCTCTGCTGGGAGATGCTATGCAGGATACTATCCAGGATGCCTTGTACCAGGAAAACAAACCTCCCAACATTATAAATAAAAACTTTTTCTGAATTATATTTTTACATGTCCAAGTACATGGCGTGTACTTGTGTGATAAAGGTTCTTCTTGGAGTCCCTTACACATATTGTCAAAAGCCCAGAACAGTGCAGCACACAGCCCTATTTCCTCTGGGGACATTTAAAAAAACAAAACCAATTAGACCCGGTTAAGATCAATGGAGTATGTCAGGCGGTCGGTGTTTGTCTTGTAGGGGATCTGGCACCATTGTGTTTACTGTTCTGCAGAATAACAACAATGTATATGTAAACAGGGCCTTAAGAGTTAATAATGATGTACCCAATGTACCTTTTACACTGTTTAGTGAATATGTTACTATGATTATAAGGAAAGCAAAATTTAAAAGGAGGAGTACTCTGGAGAAAAATAATTGGTGTCACAAATTTATACTGATTAATAAATTACTTCTATTTAAAATCTCCAGTCTTCCAGTACTTATCAGCTGCTGTATGCAGGAATTGGTGTATTATTTCCACTGACACAGTGCCTGACATGGACAGAAGTGGCAACAGAGAGCACTGTGTCAGACTGGAAAGAATACACCACTTCTTACAGGACATACAACAGATGATACGTACTGGAAGACTAGAGAAATGTAAAATCATTCACAAATTAGTATAATTTTCTGACACCAGCTGAATAAAAGATTTTTTGTACCCCTTTAAGTTGTTATATTTAGCAAATCTGAGAAATGTAGGACGTCTATAACAATCAATAAGACAACTGCATTAAGAGTATGAGTGAGGGGCTATGACCGAGGGGCTATGACCAAGCATAATAAACAAGTGTCTCCATGTAACTAAATTTGAACCAAAATAAACTACATCAAGACTTTTGAAATAAACAGATTTTTAATAAAACAGAACAGAGATTAACAGACATTTACAATGCTATATATTTGTTTGCCAACAGTATAAAGGCATCCCTGAACACCCAACATTATAAGTATTTTACCTGCTAAGGTGGTTTTACACAGTTTAAAACATTTAGTAAAATATTAAGAATCTTGCTAAATCTATAAAATCAGCAATGTGGTTGAATGAATGATAGAAAGGAGGCAAGTTCAGTTGGGGCTATAGGCAACATCAGGTATAGCAAGTAAGCAAAAAGGAGGTACTGTCAGGTGAACATCTCTACACAGATAATAGAAGTGAAACGCTACTAAAATGATCCAGGTAAAAGGTGATCGTTCAACTTTTACCCAGAGCGTCACTTACAATTTAGACATCTGATACTTCTAGATTTAGATTTTCAAGGTCTGTAGAGATATGAAAAGTACCAAATATTAAAAGGAAAGGCTTTGGAACAGGGGAAGAAAAAAAAAAAAACAACAAACACACACATTGTAGCATCCGGAATTCCAGATGCACTTTGGGAAAGAATCCAGAATTCCGGCCACTCCAACAGATTTCTATAGGGGCATCTGTGATGGAATTCTGAACGAAAACAGGACAGGTTGTATAATTTCCTGAGCTATTTTCCAGAATGCACACCCTTCAGGAAAAATCCTGTAGGGTGTCCGTGCATGATACAACCTAATGGATCAGGAAATCTGTCTGGATTTCCCAAAAAGAAATCTAGATAGATTTCCCTGACGTGTGAAGTGGGCCTTACCAGTTGGTAACACCCAGATGGCTATTTAGTCATAGATCTCTAGTAAAAAAAAAAAAAAAAAAAACACAGAGGGACGGCACATGACAGCTGTAACAAAAGATGCTCCAAAATTAAAAGGCCAGGTAAGAGGAGGCCATGGGTCCACCTTAAAAGTGTCACTGTCATCACAGAAAACTTTTGATACGTCTCTAAGTGTTCAGACCTGTACCAATAGGCTGGAAGAGGACCCGACTCTGTGTCACGTGATCAGTCAGGCTCATAATGTAAGTCTATGGAGCCCGACTGATAATGCTGACAGAGCGGGGAGCAGACATACCGCAGCTCGGTCTACTTCCCGCTTGTTCTCCCTATTGGCACAGGTATGAACACTCAGATATGTCTCTATGACATGTCAAAAGTTTTCTAAGATGACAGTGACACTTTAAAATTTGCATAAAATGTTTAATTCAGAATTTAGCTGTAGATTTGAATTTAAGGGGTTCTTCCCTGAGGTGCAATGGCACTGAAGTAACACGCTGTGTAATACATTGGAAACACAATCCTAATTGGACGCTTATTTAACCAAGCTAGGCTGACACTTGCATCAGAGCTCCTTTCAGGGTGCTCGGTCACAAGTTCTATTTTGCAGGATTTCAAAGAAAACTGACAGACCCCACAGATCCATTACTGTTGGTTCCTGAATGAACAACCCAGCTCCATTTTGTGGAGCCAGACAGACACTGTGACTGAGTTCACCTCTGCTTTAGAAGTGGACCCATACTTTCTCCTGAGGTAGTGCAGCATGCATACACAGCGGCATCAACATTGCCTTGTGCCGTATTGAGTAAGAACGGTGTTACAAATCCAAGTACATGACCACCTTTTCAATTACAGAGAATGACAAGGCAACCAGATTAAGAAAACGAGGCACATAAGGGATGTTTGTCCCTATCAAACTCTACAATATAACAAATACATAATGTAAAAATAAACATGAATTTTACATGTATCACTTTAACACTATGTAACCTTATGGGAAAGCCCCTTTAAACAAAGTGCATTGGAGGAAAAACTGCATTTATAAGGATAGATTCACTCCACAATTGTGTCTTCTCATGCTCAAATACATCAGCACCCTGTTAAAATTGGGTGAAAACTAGATATGAGCACAACTTGAGCATGCTTGAGTCCAATTGTTCGGCATTTAAACAATTGCTGGCTGAAGAAATTAAACTCAGCCCAAGAAAACATGGAAACAGCCATAGGCTTTCCATGTTTTCCAAGCAGCCCAACTTCAACTTCTTTAGCCACCAGTAATCAAATTCTGAACGATTGAGCTCAAGCATGCTAGTGCAAACGTATCTGAGCATGTAGTGCACTTCTATGGCCTAAAGTGCACAGATATGTCAGCACCCAACTTTGACAGGGTGCTGACATATGTATCTCAGGAGGCACAATTGTATGTGAACCATACTAAAACCAAAACCCAGGAGGGTCCAATTCTTTCCATTACTTTTTTTGCATTACGTCCTACTACTGGTTTGGAGTTACAACTACAGATGCAAAATGGTGACCTAAACGTGCCTGTTGTACGTCGCATAAAATTTCATGGAAGTCACATTTACAAGTGACGCAATATGTTGCAATGGGCTGTAACTATGTACAAGGAGTCTGCATGGAGATAACCAAAATAAAAGTGGAGACTAGAGTTGAAAGAATCTACAGTAAGACCCAAATTTAATGAATCAGCTGTCACTTCATTATAAAAGATGTTCAACTTCCTGAGTTTTTCAATTCCTGAAGAAACCCAGGGTTTAGCAAATCTTCATGTAGATTCCCTCAAGCTGGTGTCTGTTCCTGACACTACATACATTGATAGAGAACGTATAAAGACTGTAAAAAGTAGTAAAGCATTTTTGTAGGCTCACATTGTAACATGACAGGTTGAAATTACTTTTTTTATTTACATAAAACTTAAGGTAATTTGAAGATTTAATGTGACTTAGGTCACATTAAATTCAAAATTGGTTTCAAAATAAAGGCAATCTTTTTAAAAAAGTGCTGTCTATAAAAATTGGAAGAGTGCCTTGAATAACCCAGAAGGATTTCCATCTTAGGGTCCTTTTAGAAGGGCGGATTATTGGTAAAAGCGTTTCTAGGAATGCTCATTTATCCGATACCTGACCCATGTAGAAGAGCTAGCGATGAGCTGACAAATGGCTGATGTAATTTTCTGTGCGGCCATTTAACTTGTGGCTATAGGCTGCACATCTCCCTGTCTAAATAGGGGATGTGTGACTGATAATGCATTTGACTGGCCACACAATTCGCTGACCAATGTGCGGCTCTGTAAACTACCACCAATCTCACCGAAAGGCATTCGTGTGCTGCCTCACATTGGGCCACGTAAAACAATCAAAGACCTAATAGTGACCACACTGAGCTCTTAAAATTTATGTTTCTATAGTAGTTTGGCCAATGACAGACACAAATTCCCTCTACCCAGTTGAAAGTCTTCGTAACATGGACTTGCAAGGCCCGCATGAATTTTTATTTGAAAAGACAATATAATGTGTTTACTACTACTCCACCGATTAGAAAAGGTAATATCACTGAGCAGCATCAGATCCCACATTGCTGCACCGTGTACAGACACCACATTTCCCATAGCAACTAACTGACTGCACAATGCAACAAAATCAACTGTGCCAGGTGGCCGAGCTCAGGTAAATCAATGTTGCTATATCTTTATATGACAAAGTATTTTAAGTAAATGTCTATGATTTTTAGAAAAACTGCTAAACCGACCTAAAACAGGGAAGAAGTTTTACTCACCTGTAAATACACCATTGGTCAGGTGTTCCCGCCTGGCCCTTAGTGATGACGACACAGACACTGATCATGTGCCGCAGTGATCCATCACTGTCCTCGCTGCTTGCCAAGAATGACATAAGGCGGCTGAGGCCAGTAATTGGCTGTACTGTTACTTGAACAAAGTAAAGAAAGTCATTGCCACAGGGCCGGTGGGAAATACCAGATCCATTACAGGGCCGGTGGGGAATATCATATCCATGGCACAGATGGAGAATTTACAGGCAAGTCACTTTTTGTTAGATACAGTTTTTAACAAAATTTCTAAAAATCTCATAACCCCCTTTAAAGGCTGTTTAACATAGCGGTTCAAGCCGGAGAAAAGTGGTTAAAATCAGAAAAAAAACAGACATCTAAAACAAGCACTGTTAGAAAAAAAAAATATATATTTAATATTCACTGAATACCTTGCAGAGCCTCCCTTGATCACCTCTTACTACAGTATTACATATATGCTTTCTTGCCTCCATTATAATGAAAACACTTAGGGGGAAAAGGGGATATATTAAAAGACGACACTACCAGGGATTGCTGGGGAATGGTTATTTTGTGTACATAACTAAAGAAAAATCACCTTTCTGGAAAACCAAGTGAAGTAGCTGGTAGTCACCCTGTCTAGCAATAAAGTGTGGGCCCGTGACTGGTGGTAAGAAAGGCAACACAGAGCACCTAAAGCAGCAACCATATATAATGTACTTAAATGTTATTTAAAGTTAACAAATAGAGTTGAGCAAACTTTGAGCATGCTCGAGTTCATCAGAACCAGAGCGTGCGGCATTTGACTAGCGGTGGCTGCTGAAGTTGGATGAAGCTTCAAGGCAGCACATTCAGGTTCAGACATACTTGAGCACGATCCATGTTCGTGCAACAAAGATTTTTACCAGGAAAACCCTTTTATACCTAAAATATATCTGAATAAAATATAATATAAATTTTATATATATATATATATATATATATATATATATATATATATATATATATATATATATATATATATATATATATATATATATATTATACACACTTGAACATATGATTAGACAAACAAAAAACTTAACCAGAAAAGCTGAACATTAAAACCCATCAAAACAAAACCACTATTTTTGGTCTATTCTTTGCAAAGTTCTAACCAAAAAAACATGCAGCCCTAGCGCAGTTATCCTAAAGGATACCCAAAAATATAGTCGTCATCATTATAACCTCAACACACAGAATATAGTATCTTGATACAGCTTAACTAAAGCTAGCACTAAAGAGAGCACTTCTTGTTAAGTAAAATATTATATTAAAATTTTATCAAGTCTGGATTCTTCTATTTTATAGCTGATAATATGCACTAGATAACTGATGGAAGACAGTCATTCAGCCAGTAGTTGGCACACATACCCCTCCATTTAACAGGGTGTCTCACACACAGACAATTGCTTTCCCACATGCCCTATTATTAAGAACCAATAGTCACTGAGTATTAGTGGCTTCTGCATGTTGCGTATCCTCACTAGATGGACAGCCATTCACTTAAAACACTGCAGTGTCCAAGTTTCTCCAGCAATGGCCATTGAAGGCGAAACATATGATTGGACACAATGGGGGTTACACAAGCTGGACGTGAAGCCATCACCTGACTGACTGGCCGGTTGGCTTGTGTTATGCAAGGGTTGACCCTGTAACAAGCAAATTTAGATTTATCTAGGGAGGAAATAAGATCACAAAACTACAAACTGGAGACGAGAGTTGTGCCGTTTCTAGACGGAAGAGGCCATGTTTTGTTTTTTAAAATCCTGGACAAACCCCTTAAACCCTTCTAGAAAAAAAACGGCAGCATTTCCACCACGTGATTTTAGCCAGGGTATTTGTGTAATAACCATGGATTACAGTAACATTTTTCACGGCCATACAATGACTGTGTGGAAATTAGAGATGACAACTCACAGTAAGTTTGGATTCTTGTGAACCCGACTGATCAGAATTTGAATCCTGCAGCCTGAAGAAGATGGAAGAAGCATCCATCTTCTCCAGGCTGCGGGATTCATGTGCCGAGCAATTGGGTTCACACGAACCCTAACTTACTGTAAATTCACTCCTCTAGTGGAAATATAAGCCAGTTGCAGACTTTCACCATGGATCTCACCTGTTCGTGCAGCAAGGGTAAACTCAACAGCAATGTCTACACACAGGATAGCATACACAGATTTTGTGTCACTCTCAAAAAAAAAAAAAATCTCCACATGTAGTGAAGACCTTACTGTGAGTTCTATTTTCAGTACTAAAGCATAGTTTTGGAGCCACAAAAGGGAAAAAAAAGTAAATGTCACTTTACAACACACGTAAAAGCAATTCCCATACTTGCTCTGAACTTTAAAGCTAATGATGTAATCTACTACTCGAGCGGTCAGAGTGGAGCTAATACAAATGCACTGGGAACACCGAAAGGCTTCCCCCTTCAACTCCCACGCAAATCTTAAGTTACCAGGCCTAACTGTAACATGCAACAAAGGGTAGCACTGCAAAAACTAAAAATAATGAAATATTTCCAAATGAACAAGATGCAGATTTCAAGTCAATACTTAAGATATTACAATTGTGTTTTTGCCGAGAACATCAAAAATATAAAAAGGCATTGGTAAAGACAAAAGGTGGTAAGTAATTGCCTCTATGTCCCATATTATTGATGTTTAATGTCAAATCTACAAGCAGGGATAACAATGAAGAGTAGGCATTCTCAATATAAATAGTTTTGGTAGTAACTCTTCTTGCAAGCATCTTTAATGTTTTTACAGACCTGAGAGTCATTAATGCATTGGGGCTAGTTAACAGGCAACACCATGCCCCCCGCATTGTTTGGAAACAGTTAATGCAGGTTCCCACTCATTGTTTCACATGTTCAGTATCAAAAGGCGCCTGGTACAAATTGCATAGCAGTGTGTGCAGACTATCACAATGAAGAACTTTTCTTTCCTTTCTAGTAGTATTTGGGAACACTTGAAAAGTAGTTTACCAGCTTAAATTCATTGAGGCAGGCTGGACTGCAGAACCTCTTCCATTGGCCATCAACCATGAGTACATTGTCTCCAGCTCCTTTGCTTGGCAGGTATTCACCGCAATGCTCACAGCAATTCATGATCAAGCCGTTGGCCATCCTGTAGCGATTGAAGCAATGGTCGCTGCACAGCTTATGAGTCATGTTTTTAAAGCTAACTTCATGACGAATCTGGAAGAATAAAAAGCCAGAGAAGTATAGTTAGAGTTCCTTAAAATCACAGGGTTTGTTAAAAAAAAAAAAAAAACTCCAGCAAGGTTATTTCCAAAGTTAAGCTCCGTTCACATGGAGTAAAACTGGCGGAATTCTCCACCACAGAATCCTGCCAGCCTGTGTTTCTTACTGGTGGTCTATGGGAGGCTCGTGAACCTCCTCTCTCCGCACAGAAGAATTGACACGTCCGTTCTTCCTCCCGGAGAGAGGAGGCGCACAAGCCTCCCATAGACTACCAGTATGACACGGGGGCTGGCGGGATTCCCTGGTGGAGAATTCCAACAGTTTTACTCCATGTGAACAGAGGCTTAAATATAATTTTCAGAAAACTGCAGCCTTCAAAATACTTGCAGCGGACTTTGGAATTCAATTCAGTAATTGTAACAAACTATATGGTTAGGTCTATGTGTGGCAGAAGTTTCCTGCTGCAAGATGCACCACAGATATCACCTCTGCTGCACAGACAATGGTGAAAGCCACAGAGGAGAATAAATAAATGCTATGGATCATCTGGGGTCATCTGTAGAATTCTGTCACAAGTGAATTTGGCATTAGAGCTTACACAGTGTTTTCATGTGCATTTTGTTTCAAGATACACATGTAAAAAAGTGCGCGCAATATGGTAAAAGCTCCATTGTTTTTAATGGAAATACACATATACACTACAGTTCCCATTTAAAGTGCCCATGGATAAGTGATGTGCCACTTATTCCATGTAAAAAAAAGCAACAGGTTGCCATGATCCGCTTAGCTCCACAGATTGAATGAACGATATACCTCAGTTAACTTGCCGCATATTGTACACCTTGACTTGTTTTGATTTTTGGCAGAGTTCTGCTTGTCCTCATACAATGATAAACAGTAGGTGCTGCAGAATTCCTGGAAGGATTCACTTGAATCTACTTGGGCAACAATTGTACCTTTCATTGTTGTAATATCTCTGAAAAAAACAAGAAAAAAAAAAGCATCTCAACAACAAGATTATTTCACTCCCAGGCCAGGAACGCATTGTTAACCTGCCAAAGCAAGCTAAAAGCTATCACCCCAAAAACAAAAGTTACCACCTGTCCAAAGGAGAGGTGGTAACTATCAGACCACAAAGATGACGAGAACAAGGGTCCCTAGGTCTGTGCTTGATCCCTTTAAGTTTCAATGAATTCGTATAAATCATAATATATTACTGGAAGGTTTGCAGTGTTTTATGGCATTTACACCTGGAGTATTCCATAAAAAGGGGGAAGGGGCGCTCTGGAATGTGCTGGAGGGCATCACACAAATTTCAACAGCCTGTATTATGCTTAAAGCAATGAATTGGCAGCTGGTGGGAAAATGAATTCCATACTGCTTTTCTGCTGTATTATCTAAATGTTTTCTGCCATTAAAAACAACAGTTCAGGTAAAGAAACATTAGGGAAATGTTGATTATGCAATATCCTTCTGTATATAATTTACAAGAAGAAAACTGTCCGACTTGCGCACAATTACCGAACAAAGCTCAGCTTTTAATTTATCAGAGCAATTTGACAATTGAAATCAGAGCGGTCATTGGTTTCTAGGGCCAATTTGCCTGTAACTTTAGAAATAAGTGTTAACCCCTTTAAAACCCTGTAATTTGTGCAACTCCACCCTATACAGCCTGCTAGTCATCACAGAAGACCGCTTCCTCCTTGCAGAACTTTCTATATAGATGCAGAGAAAGACCTTGGATTTGAATTAGCCCTCTACAACAGGATTCCCTATTTGTTTATATAGGTACCATGTAATACAACATTTCCTTGCTGCTTTGCAAAATGTTTCCCGCTCCTCGCCAGCATAACTTCATGGGCACAACCAATTTATAAGGGAATTCAACAATCCTCATTCTGGGCTCTACCACGTTAGCCTAAAAACATGTTTGAACAGCAGCAGCGGCTTACTTTTTGCACATAGTGCAGAGCTTCTTTGGAGCTGGTTTTTGTGAAAAGGATGATAAGCAGGTGGTGGAACAAAATAAATGAGTGGATCCTTTGCGCTGATACGCAGTCTGCCCCTTCTGTAGCGGCTTCTTGCAGTTTGCACAGGTGACTTTCACAGCTTTTGAAGGCTGCTGCTGTTGAGGAGGTGGTTGCAGGACTTGTTTTGGAAGGGAGGCCACTGGTGACATGGTATCTACACCAGGCTGCTGATTCCGAGGAAATGATGCAGATTGAGATATCCAGGCATCTGAAAAGAAAGGAAGGTTTAAGATTAACGAAAGTGCATGGGTGTCAGTTCTTGTTCTCTACTTGTTACCCGAAATCTGGGATGAAATTAACCCCTAATGTGATGGCCGGAACATCTTTTCTCTGGTAAGACATATTGGGTGTAGTGGTGAATACAATTACATCCATTCACCTTCCTGGCTTCAGCACTGCCGCCTGCATTCTGCTGCTTTGGTCCCCGTCCACTTCTGGGGTTCAGAGACAGGATGTGGCAGGCAGACTGCTCAGCCAGTGTCTGCAGCGGAGTCCCGGCTCTGCCACTGGCAAGCAGCCAGACACCAAAGGCAACAGCAACACAATGCAGACGGCAGTGCTGGAGCCAGGGAGGTAAATGGATGTAATTATTTTCACCCATCCCCAGGCACTGTCAAAATAGGGGTCCTGGACAGACAACCCCTTTAAGCTAGCCATCTTTTCAACAGCTCTCTCCCCCAATCCCTCATCACACAAGCATGCTAAACGAAGAGAGCATGCATGTAGTCAGAACAATTGAATTGGGCATGCTGAAATCCTACAGGCTTACAGAGTTATGAGGTGCCCATACATGCTGGATAGTCAACATATTGCTGAAATTACCTGGTTCAGCCAACTTAAAGTATATGGGCTGCTCTACACTGAAAGTTGTAATATCTTTACCAATACTTTGTATACCTCAGCAAAACACTACTTCAATGACTGAATTGAACCTGTCAAAGGGTTTTTTTTTTTTTTACACATCACGCTGACATATCAAACATTGGTCAGGGTCTTGAGTGTTCAGACCCCACCAGATCAGTAGAATGAGCAAATAAATAAGCGCTGCCATGTTCCTGTCTTTCCACTGTGACTAATGGTTTGTTTAAAGAGATTTTTGAAGCCAAAGCCAGGAATGGATTTTAGAAGGAAAATTCTCAATGTTTCCTTTAATGACCTGTTCTCTGTTTATAGTCTGTTCCTGGCTTTGGCTTTAAAAATCTGTCAGATAAATCTGTCTGTATAAACATACAATAAGTGAGCAAGATGAGAAGAGAACCCACCAAGCTTGGACTTCTTTCGCGCCATATTCCTGATAGGTAAAGGTCTGAACACATGACCAAAGATAACTAAAAACTTTCGATATGTGTCACCGTGCCCATTTTAGCTGACTAAAGGCTTTTCAGGCATCAGTTCTCTCAATTCATGGTTTGTCTATGACAGCTCTCACAAAGAGGTGCCAATTGGCGGCGAAAACGGTCTAAATGGTTTTCTAGATTTCAAACTCTAGTGTATAACAAGCGTTTCTACTCAAAACCTAGCTCCACTGCAGACCTCATCAATGTTACAGATACAGGGAAAATGCAGACCAACCACAGAATTGGATGAGATAGCCAGCGCGACCTACAGACACAAACACCTGCAATTTTCCATTTACAAACTGTTTCTTGAGGTTCATCATGAGATCTTGGAGGTTCACCATAACATGCTCTTACTTCCCAGTCTCCCACGCTGCCCCACATACCGGCGCTCCAGTCCCCTGGTCCCCATACAGCATTCCCAGCATGTTTTATGCGACATATCTTTACTCCTACTACACATGCAGCATCAAAAACACACAGCTTTAAGACATGCAATGTAGCCTTCATTTTTTCTTCCAGAAACAGTGCCACACTTGTCCTTAGTTTGCGTGTGTTTTACTGCTCAGTTCATTTGAAGTGAATGGAGCCAAGCTGCAATTTCCCCTTTCACGACCTGGGATCATTGATGCCTCAATGCCCAGGTCGTGATCATAAAGATCCCACAAGCTGATGTCCCCTAGCTCTGCCGCCTCTTCTATGTCCCCTGCCGCAGTTACTATTTTATAACAGAGGCAGGGGAGACGGCAGAGCTGACAGGCGCGCGTTTAGTCCTCCCTCCTGTCCCCCGCCGGCCTCCGAAGCCTGAGGCTTCCGGTTTCTATGACTACCATCGGGGCCCTGCGATCAGTTCGCAGAGCCCCGATGGACACCGGAGAGACAGTTCTCCCTCAGTAGAGGGAGAATTATCTCTCCGGAGCCCTATAGATACTGCAGTCGTGCTGACTGCAGTATCTATAGGGTTAACTCTCAGCACTGGAGCGCAGCTCCAGTGCTGAGAGTTCCGGAAGGTCCACGGCTATCACTGATAGCCGGGACCCGCCGCGGATGACACAGGCGCAGCTCTTACGCCTGTGTCATCCTCAGCAGTAAATTCACATCGCTGCAGCATCCGGCATAGGCTGCAGCAACGTGAATTTACTGTGCAGCGGCGGGAGGGGGTTAATATGGCTTTTGGCAAGTAGCTATCTAATAGTTATTAATTCTACCTTTACTTGACCATTTACTCTGTATTTAACACTAACCAGAAGTATGATGTGTTGTAGATTCTCCATTTTGAAAGACATCACCACCAACACTTATTCTTCCTGGATTATAAGGTCCCGTTGTAGGCTTGGTCTGTGAGGTATGTGGAGATGGGAAAGTCGGTACATGGCCACCAAAGTTAGCTGACTGCAATCCGTTAGGAACGTCTCCCATCCCAGGATTCTGCAGTGACGTGACATGTGTGATCATCAGATTCATATCCCTACTCTCTGAAGTCTGATGGTGTCCATCACTTACAGAGTTCATTCCAGAATCTAAAGTGGTGACATTTGCAATCTGTATTTCAGAGTCAGGCTCAGTAGTAATACCGGAACTCATTAAGCCAGCATTTGGTTTGTTTCTTGAGAAGCTGGATGAAGATGGGTAATCCACATTAATCGGTCTGTTGGAGTCCATAAGTCTGCGACTGGAAAAGGTGGAAGCATTTTTGTCATGGACACGACTGGGCTCAGGTTCTTCCTCATCATCAATGATGATTGTCTCACTTATTGCTCCCTTGCTAGTATCCAAGTCTTTGCTGGAAGAGTGTGATTTCAAGTCTGCCCTGTGGTTTTCTTTTGTGGCTGAAGAAAATCCTGCACTCCTCGGAGCCGCAGGTGGTGCATTCTGAGGCACCTGCACAGGTTCAACGAAGACAACATCATCGTCATCATCAACTACAACCGATGTGGTCTGGAAGGTTTTAGAGGAAGCTGGGCCACCAAAAGCATTGCCCACATTTTTTAGTCCTGTAGCCATTGCATGAGATGGAGAACCAGAATGTGTGTCAATTTTCAGCCCCTTTTAAAGGACACATGTACATTCCAGGTAGCCTAGAACAAGAAATTAAAACAATGAATATTTTGAGTTGAATAAGGGGAAAAACAGATCGCAATTGTAAATAAATGTAACAGACATGCTGAAAGTTAATTTGTTTAACTGCCCCACTTAACTGGGCCATCACCTGATGACAGGTATAATATACACTGCAGTGTATTATGTTTGCCAGTAGCTGATCAGGCGACTACCAGGACTCTGATCATTTCACAGTCCCAATAATGAACAAAGGGAGATTTCTCCCTCTGTTCTCCCCATAGATGCTGCGATTAGACAGACTCCAGCATCTATAGGGTTAACTGTCACCAGCAGAGAGCAACTCCGGTGCTGAAAGTGACAGCAGGTCCCTGGCTAATACTGACAACCAAGACCTGCCGCAGATGGGCATAGGCTGCAGTGATGTTAACAGTGCAGCAGCGGCAGGGAGTTAAAGGGTTTATCTTGGCCACTTTTCCACCACTCTTGTCTCCAGATTGGGTGGGGTTTGAAACTCCCATCCATTGAAGTAAATGGAGCTCAATTGCAAACCACACCTGACCTGGAGACAAGAGTGGGGTAAAAGTGGCCATGTTTTTGCAGCCCTGGATAGCCCCTTTAAATAGGAGCTGGCCTGGCAGTAAAAAAATCATTGTGGGCCTAGCTTCAGAGACCCTTGGAGGGCAGCTATTTTTGCTGGTGGGAAATGAAAAATAGTAGTACCTGATCAGTTCATTTTTTGCAGTTTTTGAGATGTAAAAGCTTTTTATTTATTGATGTCTATGGGAAAGACATCTCCTAAGGGGGGATAGTAGAAGGAGCAGGTGACAATGTGAACTGGCACAGAGGCCATTTTTTTTCACTTCCTGGATTTCTATCAGCTACCAATGTTGCAGAACCGTACAGATATGGTAATACATTATATAGACACATCTATATAACTTTTAATGTACTTTTAGGTTACAAACCCACTTGCCGGATCTGTAGCGAGTCTCCTTGCTGCGTTTTTGCAGCGAGACTCGCTGCAGATCCTGGCCCTATACTTTCAATAGCAGAGAAACTTGCAGCAGGGATGTACATCCCTGCTGCGATTTTGTCTGCAGCCCGCCCCATTAACCCCCCGGCCGCCGGTCATTATACATTACCGGGTCCCCGTTCCTGCTTGCTTCGGGGCTCCCGGTGTCTTCACGGCCCGCCCGGCCAATCAGTGCGCTGCGGCGGGGCAGCGCACTGATTGGCCGGGCGGAACGTGCCGGGAGCCGCCGAAGCAAGCAGGCGCGGGGACCTGGTAATGTATATCCTGCCCGCCCCCCTGCAGCCCCGATCGCCCCGCAGCCCCCGGCCGCACGATCGCCCCCAGCCCCGCAGCCCCCGGCCGCACGATCGCCTGCAGCCCCACGATCGCCCGCAGCTCCCGGCCGCATGATCGCCCGCAGCCCCCGGCTGCACGATCGCCCGCTGGGGGGGCGATCGTGCGGCCGGGGGCTGCGATGCTGGGGGCGATCGTGAGGTCGAGGGCTGCAGGGCTGGGGGCGATCGTGTGGCCGGGGGCTGCGGGCGATGGTGTGGTCGGGGGCTGCGATCGTGCGGCCGGGGGCTGCGATCGTGCGGCCGGGGGCGATATACATTACCTGATCCCGGCTCCTGCTTGCTTCAGCGGCTCCCGACACGTTCCGCCCGGCCAATCAGTGCGCTGCCCCGCCGCAGCGCACTGATTGGCCGGGCGAGCCGTGAAGACACTGGGAGCCCCGAAGCAAGCAGGAACGGGGACCCGGTAATGTATAATGTCCGGCGGCCGGGGGGTTAATGGGGCGGGCTGCAGACAAAATCGTAGCAGGGATGTACATCCCTGTTGCGAGTTTCTCTGCTATTGAAAGTATAGGGCCAGGATCTGCAGCGAGTCTCGCTGCAAAAACGCAGCAAGGAGACTCGCTGCAGATCCGGCAAGTGGGTTTGTAACCTTAATAGAAAACAAGTTTTTCTTATCCAGAGTTCTCCTTTAACTTTTCTTATATCTGATGGCCTGTAAAAAATTCAAACCATTGTTAACAAATATACGTTCCTTAAAATCGCTCCATTCCCAGGCTTATAACTCTTTTATCCTTTGGTCTATGGGGCTGTGTGAGGTTTTTTTGCTCCATGATGTGTTCTTTCTATCGGTACCTTGATTTCGCATATGCAACTTTTTGATCGCTTTTTATTACAATTTTTCTGGATTTGATGCTACCAAAAATGTGCAATTTTGTACTTTGGGATTTTTGGGCGCTTACGCAGTTTACCGTGCGAGATCAGGAATATGATTAATAGTTGTGGCGATTACACACACGGCGATAGCAAAAATGTTTATTTTCATTTATAACATGGGGAAAGGGGGGTGATTTAAACTTTTATTAGGGGAGATTTTTTTTTTTTTTAAACATATATACTAAAAGCCCCCTGGGGGACTTCAAGTATATGCACTCTGATCTCTCATTGAGATCTATGCTGTATAGATATACAGCATAGATCAATGAGATAGGCACTCGATTGTTACCGCTTTATAAAGCTTTGGTGCGGCCTCATCTGGAGTATGCTGTCCAGTTTTGGAACCCGATTCATAAAAAGGATGTTCTAGAGCTGGAGAGGGTACACGTTTAAGGGGAGATATGATTAACTTATTTAAATATATAAATGGCCCCTACAAGAAATATGGGGAAAAGATGTTCCAGGTAAAACCCCCTCAAAAGGACAAGAGGGCATTGCCTCCGCCTGGAGAAAAAAGGGTTCAATCTCCGGAGGCGACAAGCCTTCTTTACCATGAGAACTGTGAATCTGTGGAACAGTCTACCACAGGATCTGGTCACAGTAAAAACAGTAGAGGGCTTCAAAACAGGGCTAGACAAGTTCTTAGACCAAAATAATATAAATGCATATGTATAGAACCTATCACCCCTCCCCTGTATCCATCCCCTCCTTGGTTGAACATGTGTCTTTTTACAACCGTATAAAAAAGAAAAAAAAAAAAAAAAAATTGCTTTCGGCTGCTGCAGCCGAAAACAACCGAGTGCCGAGCCTGGATCGGCGCCATTACAGCGCAGACCCCGGCAGGTAATGGATGTGTGGATCGCTTCTCCGGGACAACGTCCCAGCGGGCGATCCACCCCACTAGACACCAGGGATGGCTGACAGCAAGCAATCAGATGCAGCTGTCAACTTTGACAGCTGCATCTGATTACTTGATTAGCGGTCACTGGGCGATCGGACCGTACCTGCTAATAGCCGCGGTCCCGGGCTACATGCCGCACCCGGGACAGCGATGGTTCAGAGCGGGTTCGCCGCGTGGCCCCCCTCTGAAGTCCCGAGGCAACTACAGGGCGTAAATATACGCCCTATACTACAGGGCGTAAATATACGCCCTATGTCGTTAAGGGGTTAAAGGGGAACTCCAGATAAGGAAAACTTGTTCTCTATTAAAAGTAAATTAAAAGTTATATAGATGTGTCTATACAATGTATTACCATATCTGTGCGGTTCTACCACACTGGTAGCTGATAGAAATCCAGGAAGTGAAAAAAATGGCCGCTGTGCCAATTCACATTGTCTGCTGCTCCCACCTTAGGAGACAAATCTTCCATGCCTCTGTGTTACATTGTGTGTGTTTGCTGAGCACAGGCTGATGATGCAGACAGGGGGCAGGGCGTGATGTCACAGGAGGCTTGGCTGCATCCCACAATCTCTGGTGATTCACCATCTCTGACCGGCCAGAAGCAACAGCTGCACTAATTTTACTGATTGTGCAGAAGTGTGCTGTGAAATTAGAGCTGTGTTCACACATGTTGGAGTGTCATTGCAGCACTGCAGCGTATTCAAAAAAATGATGCAGTAACACAAGTAAATGATGCTAAACCACAGAGAGGATCAGAGCCTTATTGTGGGGCTCAACTTCAAAGATAACAGATGCTTGACCATAATATGTGCGTGGAAATAAAAAGAAAAAAAAATTCCAAAAGTTCTTTACTTTATTCCAATATCAGCGTTACAGGTAGTGAATACAGCGTGCTGTGTGGTGTTACAGGTAGTAACTGTGCGGTGTGTGGGTGGGGCAACAATGAAATGATAAAGTACTGCAAATAATTCAGTAACACAATGAAACTGCAATGTGTGAACACAGGCTAGATGTTCTGCAATAGATTTGGCCAGGGAATGGGCAGGGTGCAGGACTGTGATGAACAGCTGAGGGAAAGCATTGCATTCTGGAACCAGTACTGTATTCTGGGAACTGCTCAACCAGGAAGTACAGAATCACAAACAAAACCCCCCAAAACAAATGGATTTTTGGTAGTTTCAAAACTGGGATAGATAGGTAAGTTATGCTATATGCTTCTGCAGAAGTTTTTTTTTCACCTCTGCCTGGCGTTCCCCTTTAAGGAGCAGCCCACATAGTTACCAGACTACAGTTTCCATCATGCATTGCTGACCTCTATTCCAGTTTGTTCTACTTCTGCAGTCTCCACACTCTTGGGCGCTTCATATTCAGTTCACTAACTGCTCAACCTCTCAAATAAGTTCCTATTTTCCTTTCTCTGCTGTTTTAAAGACAAACAGCTCACCCAGTTTTTCAAACACCTGCTCGGCGCCGCGGCTGTGGGTGACGCTCTCAGCTCCCCTCAATCCCCATCAGCAATGATGGTTGACGCGGAGCGAGGGGAGCCGGAAGCGTCAACCACAGCCGCGGTGCCGAGCAGGTGATTTATGCTCGTGCCAGGGCTGCGGGCGGGCGGGTGGGGTGGCGGTTAAAGGGTCCGGGTATCAGTGTATTACTTAAATCATTCTGTTCAGCCATTCTCCTAATATACAGGAGAATAAGAATCTTAGCGCACCCCTCCCCCTATAAACAGCATGGATAGATAACTGCCAATCAGCAGCTGGTGGGCGGAGTTTTCTACTTCTCATGAATATCCAGGACTACTGAGCTCACGCACATAGTGGAGAGAACTATTTATATGTATATATGTCTAGGTTATTTAGGCGGATATCTTGGAATCAGCTGCACAGTACAATTTTAGCGATGTATCATTCTGTTCAGCTTCCCTGTCATTACTTTATGCTAGCCTTCAGGCCCTATTCCACGGCCCGACTGAGAAGCAAACAAGCGCTGTCAGCGCTCGTCTGCTCCTCGTTCCACACTCGCTGCTGCCGCTATTCCATGCGGCAGCAGTGTGCAGGTGAGTGCGAGGGGGGCCACAGGGAGGCTGCCCAGGTGATCGCTAGATCGTCTGGGCAGCCCATAGCGTACAGCAGCAGTCTGCTGCCGCAGCTCCTATTCCACGGAGCGACAGCAGCAGATCGTTGCTGTTCAAGTCGTTTGTCTTTCAACATGTTTGAAAGACAAACTACGCAACGATCAGCCGACATGAACGATGTCGGCTAATCGTTGCCTTCTTTTCCACGGGACGATTATCAGCAGTATTGGCAGATAATCGTTCCGTGGAATAGGGACTTTAGATAGGACATGGGACATAAACCTGCTGACAGTCTCTAAGGTGAAGGTCCTGGCAAAACATACAGTATTAGTTCAGGGTAATGTAAACGTATGATTTCCCCTTTGCTGCAACTCCCCACCAGATCCCTAGAACAGGGGCCAATACAATTTCCCACTAAATCCCTAGATATTGGTAAGTAATGGGAATGAAGCACCAGTCGAGTGTGCATGATAGTCCTCTACAAAAGGTCTACAAGACCGAAAGTCAGGTACAGCAAATGGTAGTTTTTATCAGCTCTGTATTCCCATGATCCAGTTAACAAACTGGTCTATTGACGGGGTGCAGGGTGCCCTGACAGGTCATTAGGGAAGTATTCTGAATATAAATGTGAACTAAATGTAAACAGTAAATATATAAGCAAAATGTACTGTCAATCTGTTCAAAAGATCCGATCGGCCAAGGGCATTTTCCTGCTCCTGGGCGTCACTTTTACACGGGCCTATAAAAACATTTAAAATTGGAAGAAAACAGCCCCACAGAATCAAGAAGATTAAAACTGATGGCCTATCCTCAGGACAGGTCATTAATATAAAAAACAGCAAGAGTCCGACATTCAAAACCCCCCACCATTATGCTGTTTGTGGCTTGCATATTTGCCGTGGCCCATTAAAGCGACTCTGTACCCACAATCTGCCCCCCACAAACCACTTATACCATCGCTTTTAATCCAAGATCTGTCCTGGGGTCCATTCGACAGGTGATGCACTTATTGTCCTTAAAAACATCTTTTAGGGTATATTCACACGGGCGGGCTCGCAGCGAGATTCTCGCTGCGAGCCCGGCAGGTCCTGTCAGTTCCCATAAACTACATACTTGCTGCGGTCTAAATGACCGCAGCGAGTATGTAATTATACCGCGCTTAACCCCTTCTACTCCCGCCGGCTCCCCCGCTGTAAGCAGCATACATTACCTGTCCTCGCTGCACGGGTCCGGCGTCCTGCTCTCCCGTCCGGCCAATTAGTGTGTTGCCCAGCCGCAGCCACTGATTGGCCGGGCGGGAGAGCAGGACGCCGGACCCGTGCAGCGAGGACAGGTAATGTATGCTGCTTACAGCGGGGGAGCCGGCGGGAGTAGAAGGGGTTAAGCGCGGTATAATTACATACTCGCTGCGGTCATTTAGACCGCAGCAAGTATGTAGTTTATGGGAACTGACAGGACCTGCCGGGCTCGCAGCGAGAATCTCGCTGCGAGCCCGCCCGTGTGAATATACCCTTAGGGTACAAACCCACTTGACGTATTTGCTGCGTGAATCAGTCTTAAAAATAAGCAAGCAAAACGCAGGTTGGCTTTATACGATTGTTCTGCATTAAAATACGCAATTGCGTATTTTTGAAGCGTGAAGCTTGTTGTTAGCAAAGCATCAGTTGTTGCGTATTTTAATGCAGAACAATCGTATAAAGCCAACCTGCGTTTTGCCTGCTTATTTTTAAGACTGATTCACGCAGCAAATACGTCAAGTGGGTTTGTACCCTTAAACTTGCAGCCCTGCCTGTGTCAAATTGGCATGGCCTAGAGGGTCTGTGCATTAGACTTGCATCGCCTCTCCATCCCTCCTCCCCATCATTTGAAATGCCCCCAAGCATCATTTTTTCCTATTCATCACTTGTCTGAACACTGCACAGGTGCTGGATCGTTAAGGCCCATGTGCAGTGTTCAGACAAGTGATGAATAGAAAAAAACCTGCCCAGGGGCATTTCTAATGATGAGGGTGGGGAGGAGGGACAGAGAGGCAGTGCAAGCCTAGGACACGCCAATTTGACACAGGGCTGTAAGTTTAAAAGTTGTTTCTTAGGATAATAACTGCATCACCTCCTGAATGGACCCCAGGACAGATCTTGGATTAAAAGCAGCTATCCGAAGATACAAGTGGTTAGGAGGGGGCAGATTGTGGGTACAGAGTCACTTTAAGTCTCTTCAATTTTAACCATGTCTCACAACTGTGCCTGGCTACACAAAGGACTGCTGGATCAGCCGCACATGCCCTTTTTAGACAGGGAGATGCACCAGCAATAATAATAATTTATATGACCGCACAAACCATTCAGTTAGCTGCCGAATGAGCATTTGCTGGCCTTTACACACAGGATGCTCATTACCGATAATCTGCCTGTGTATAAGAGCCATCTAAGGGTTTACACAGAAAGATTATCTGACAGATTATCTGCCAAAGATTTGAAGCCAAAGCCAGGAACAGACTTTAAACAGAGAGCAGGTAATAAAGGAAAGCCCGAGATTTTTCCTCTATTCAAATCCATTCCTGGTTTTGGCTTCAAATCTTTGGCAGATAATCTGTCAGATAATCTTTCTGTGTAAAAGGGCCCTAAATTCTGCATATCTGAAACCTCTTTATGGTGCGTTCACACCTACAGGATCTGCAGCTGATTTTCTGCAGCAGATTTAATTTAAATAACTGAACACAGCATCAAATCTGCTGCAGATTCCTGTAGGTGTGAACGCACCCTTAACATGGAACAAATTATTTAGCCAACCATAGGACAGTGAATCATTACTAGAGATGAGCGAATGTGTCGAAGTTCGGGTTCGTATGAACCTGAACTATCGGCTTCTGATTCCCGCTGTCTGCAGCCTCCGTGAACAGGGTGGATAGAGCCCGAGTACGGCCTTAAAAAATGGGATACAGACATTGGCATAGGCTGTATCCTAGTTTTCTAGGCGGTCCTAATGGTGGTTTTACACGGAGCGATAATTCGCCCAATCGCACGATTAACGATTTTGAATGAACAATGTTTTTTTTTTATAACGATCAGCGTTTAGACGGAACGATACATCGTTCGAAAAATTCGCTATGCGATCGTTTAAGCCTATCTCACACATAGGTGAAATCGCTGAAAGAATTTTTACACGGAACAATCTGCAAATTTTTTGCGTACGATCAACGATGATTTGAGAACATGTTGAAAAATCAAAATGAATGTTTTTTTGCTTGACGTTTGATCGTTCGCTGCGTTTACACGTACGATTATCGTTCGAATTTGACCATTATCGTGCAAAAACGAACAATCAATCGCCCCGTGTAAAAGGACCATTAGGCTGTATCCACCCTGTTCATTCGCTCATCTCTAATCATTACCTGAAAGAAAGCCGAACAAAGTTCAATTTTTATTTTTTTTTTAAAATTAAATGAAAAAGCTGTTGGAATAAGAACGTTTAATAACCAACTTTAAATACTGGCTGGAATAAAAACTAATCCAGACAAAGCTGTTAAGTATTGGGAGTTGAACACTTTTGTTAAGTATATATATATATATATATATATATATATATATATATATATATATATATATATATATACACACACACACATGTGTGTGTATGTATGTATATGTGTGTGTGTGTGTGTATGTATATATGTGTGTATGTATATGAACTTTGTATGTTCACACTAGTGTGTCTTTCCAGATTTCACCGATGTTACTCATCCCATAGGACTAGGGCTCTATCGATAAGCCGCAGCAGAATGCATGTTGGCCATCAGGTATCATTCTATAGAAACATATGTAGTCTAAGACAGGGCTGAACAAACCCCTGTCTCCATGGCGACTAGAGAAATAAGCCCTCGCAACAGAGTCTCCCTCTGAGCCCAATGTGCATTCAGCAGCTGGGTGCTTCCATCCGCCGTCACATGAACGCATCAGGCTCCATCTGCTCTGGCAGTAGTAGTCGCATAGCTCTCCTGCCAGGTAGCAGCACATATAGATGTCGGAAAATGGCAGCATTTTATGTCCTTTGTGTAGATATCAGTTAGGAGTAACAGATACAGGAGGCTACTTGTAACAAAACACAGGGCAGCCCATGTAGCTTCTCATAGCCAGCAGAGGGCAATGTACTTCATAGATCAGTGATTGGGAGGAGAGAGGTAAGACACTGAGACCACTGTGCGGAGGGAGGGGCAGCACAAAACACTGCAGTAAGGCTAGATTATCATCCCTGATACTAAGGATTTGGTGAGTGATACCACCATAACACATAACTCATGACACTGTTTAATGCAAGCAATAGCAACCATGTTTTTGTCCCCAACAGAGTAGTTAACATTTAAAGAAGAAGTCCGGCAAAAATTATTTTTTTATATGTTATTACTGATGGAAAGTTATACAATTTTCTAATGTACATTAATTATGGGAAATGCTCCTATACTGCTATTTCCCTTAATTTAGTGTACCAGGAAGTGTTAGAATTATATCTCAGAAGCAGTGACGTCACGACGAAAGGTGTAATTCCTATGGAGTGTCCAGCAGGGGGCACACTATATATAGAAGTCAATGAGTACAATTGACATATATATAGTGTGCCCCTGCTGGACACTCCATTGGAATTACAATGGATGTGTATATAATGTAATATACAGTGTTTTTGATTGAATACATTTATGAAATACTTTGGGGAGCAAGTGTCCTTGCTCCCCAAAGTATTCCATAAATGTAAGCAATCAGTACATCACAGTAAGCCCGCCGCCCGCCGCTACCGAACGCCCGCCGCTGCGGACTACTCTCAACTACTACTCTCCCCACCTGCTCATAGCATGTGCAGGTGATGGGAGTAGTAGTAGCCGGGTTATATGGCTGAGATCGCCGCCGCGATGCCGCGCAGGGGGAGCCGCTCATCACTGCAGCTATCATCCCCCTCCTGCTGTTCCTTACTCTATGTGATAGCTGACTTCCTGCCCGGCCGCCGGCACGTGTGAACGGAGAGCGGCGGCCCGGCAGGAAGTCAGCTATCACATAGAGTAAGGAAGCAGCAGGAGGGGGGAGCGGAGGGGGATGATAGCTGCAGTGATGAGCGGCTCCCCCTGCGCGGCATCGCAGCGGCGATCTCAGCCATATAACCCGGCTACTACTCTCCCATCACCTGCACATGCTATGAGCAGGTGGGGAGAGTAGTAGTTGAGAGTAGTCCACAGCGGCGGCAGCGGTGGGCGTTCGGTAGCGGCGGGCTTACTGTGATGTACTGATTGCTTACATTTATGGAATACTTTGGGGAGCAAGGACACTTGCTCCCCAGAGTATTTCATAAATGTATTCAATCAAAAACACTGTATATTACATTATATACACATCCATTGTAATTCCAATGGGAGTGTCCAGCAGGGGCGCACTATATATATCAATGGTACTCATTGACTTCTATATATAGTGCGCCCCCTGCTGGACACTCCATAGGAATTACACCTTTGGTCGTGACGTCACTGCTTCTGAGAGAATTCTAACACTTCCTGATACACTAAATTAAGGGAAATAGCAGTATAGGAGCATTTCCCATAATTAATGTACATTAGAAAATTGTATTTCCATCAGTAATAACATATAAAAAAATAATTTTCGCCGGACTTCTCCTTTAAGCTGAATTCATATTAGAAGTGAGCAGGCGCCCAAGACAATGTCTAAAGCCGCCCCCCAGCTCTGGATAAAGGGCTAGAGGCATTATCTGGTTCCTTTTAAACCTGGACAGCCCTGTCTGATGTCTGCACCCCACCGATCTGTGATTAATAGCTATCCTGAGGTTTAGTGATGAGCCAATTTACAGTAGGAACGAAGCTAATCGCTTTGTTCCTATCTGTATTTTGCTCATCAGTCTGTGGGTCTTTGAAGTCTGCTCCGCGTCCTGACGCTCCTCTCCGGGTGCTGGAAAAAGATGGATCCAGTCCTGGGAAACAGAGAAGTTTCCCAGGACTGGATCCATCTTTCCCCAGCACCTGGGGAGGACCGGACTTCAAAGCCTGGCAGACTGATAAGCAGAATACCGGTAGGAACAAAGCAATTCGCTTCGTTTCTACTGTAAATTCGCTCATCACTACTGAGGATAAGCAATCCTTCATTTCCACCTGGAAAATTGTTAGTGATTTATTATTTATTTTTTTCCCATTTTGCTCTCTCAACTATAAGATAATCCCGAAACTTTGCAGAGAATACTTTTAGAAGTCTCCCATAGAAGTCAACAGGGTCCTCTCCAGTCAATGGGACACGCTGTAAAGCATGTGTCTTAATTTTGTTAAATGCAGCTTCGCAAGATGGCTGCTATCATAATGCATTAAGAACAACCCCTTTTACAACCCATCGGGACACCAGATGTCAGACAATAATCAGACATGGCATACTGTAGCAAAATACATTTTTAAGTTGGGAGTTATATAAATCATTTTTAAACCAAAGGGTAGTAGTTAATAGCCACTTTTAAGTAACTTGACTTTCTAGTATAAAAATAACTTTTTTTTTCCCCCATAATTTTTTGCTTCCATATGTTCCTCCCCTACTGCTGCTAATCTGTGCATCTGGCTATGGAATTAGTCTTGGCCTCTGTAGCCCACCCCCTCCCCCAGATAGCAGCTGACCGTATGGACAGACCCTTCACACTTCCTACAAGAGTCTCCCCACCTATACTGCCATGTTACTAGACACTCTACTCCTTCCCTGACAAGCAGGACAGAAAGCTATTACAATTGGCTGTTCCGCATAGAAATGAAGCTCTGGGGTGGTGCAATACTACACGCAGCGATGCGTGGCCAGTGATTTTATTTGAAACGACCAGCAGATGATTGGCTTCTTGTCGTATTTATTACATGGGGAAGGTATCTGCCCACTTCAGCAAATAATCGCCCTAAGTAACAGGGCCCTAAATGGTAACCTAAAAGCACAGGAGGTTCTCAGATCATCATCTCAGGTACTGGTCAATATTGGCAGTGACCAGCAGAATCTACATGGGTCTGGCTCAGCGGTGTCCGTGTTGGTGTCTCAGTATGTGCACGTATCCTAGTAGAATCCAGCACTCTCTCAGCCTTCCTGCCTCTACTAAACTGATGGTTGGCGAATATCACCTCATTCGGATACTACAGTGGCCAATCGTGGGTCTCCCTTTAGTGATCAGAGTCAGATACTAAAAATAGTTGTTTTTTTAATTCTAATCTGTTCCTTTTTTCTTACTAATTTTTTTAACCTCATTTTTTGTATATTGTTATGGGGCAGCCATCCTGCCTGAGCTGTTTGTAACAGCATTTAGTGACATGCTTTACACCACGACTCATCAACAGAAATGACAATAGACAGAGTCTTTGCCCTTGAGAAGAATGTGAAACATTTCTAAGCATACTCTGTGACCTTTGAATAGGTCAGTCCTTGGGGACCTGCCATTGTTTTTTATGGGTGCTATCTGCTGGTGTCACATGTCGCTGTAATGCTGTACAGATCACTTTACAGCAGCCTCCTCCTATCGCCACAGACAAAAAAGAAAGCCTCAGCTTAATTTAAGCCCTGGTGAAGAGAATGAAAATTGCATGTCAAGATTTTAGAGTAGATTGTATGTAAAATTAGAAAAAGTTACTAAAAATTCTTTAATGTATATATTTAAACAAAAAGTCATTTTCTGATGACACTGTCCCTTTAAGATGTGCATGCAGCAGCTGCCAGTTTGCCACCTTTTTTCAATCTACGCTATTTATTAACCCACTGAAATGAATTTGGGGCCCCCTCTAAATACCGGAACATTACTGGTAGGTTATTAACCCCTTAACCCTTTAATGACAGAGCCCAAAACGGCCTTAAGGACCGGGACAATCTTCAATTGCATTTTCTTTTGTCCTCCTCGTCTTCTACAAGCTAAAAGGGTACGTGCACACTATCGAATGGCGACGGAAAACCCACTGTGCATTCCGCAGCTCGCACCCATCGAGGACTGTGGCGGGCACACGCGTCTCCGCCCGTGTCATAGACTATTCTATGCATGGAAGGATTCCATCATCAGTCCAAAGAACGAACCTATTATATTGGACGATGACGTACGCTATGGTATATATTGTTTTATTTATGAAATGTAAAAGCGGGTGATTTAAACTTTTATTGGGGGAGGGCCGAAGTCATGTTTTTTTAAAACCTTTAAATTTTTTATTTATTTATTTTTTTTACACTTATGTCCCCTTAGGGCACCAACATTTTTACATTACATATACTGATCATTGCGATGCCATTGCATAGCATTGATCAGTGTAATCTGTGATTATTGGATAGAGCCTGCCTGTGCAGACTCTACAGTGATCGCCGATCTGACTGCCGGGAGAAAGGTAAGAGACCTCCGGCAGTCAGACAAAACAACCGGAAACCCCGCAGTCACATTGTGGGGTCCAGATCAGTCAGTGACAAGGGTTAATGGCGGGCCGCGGCACGATAGCAGTGGCCAGTCATTAACAGTGAGGACCTGGCTGCATATAGCAGCCGATCCCTACGTACTTTGAAGTGAGCTCAACTCCTAAGCTCACTTCAAAGTACCGCCGGACTCCATGATGTACCGATTATCCAGCGTTAGAAAACATGGCCCCTTTATTCCAGAGACAGCACCACTCTTCTCCAGTTCACGTGTGGTTTGCAATTAAACTCCATTCACTTAAATGGAAATGAGCTGCAAAACCTGCAATCAAACTGGAGACGAGAGGGACTGTCTCTGGAAGAAAGTGGCCATGTTTTCTAACACTGGATAACCCCGTTAACATGGATGAATCCATTCACGAATGGGACAAACGCAGGCGTGAATCCCCCACAAAGTAATGTTCGCCAACTCCAGTCCTCATGGCCACCAACAGGCCATGATTTGAGGATTTCCTTGTATTTCACAGGTGATATAATTATACTCTGGTATAGGTGGTCTTTGTTTTGGATATACTCAAAACATGGCCTGCTTGTCCTTGAGAACTGGAGCTGGGGAACAGAGCTAATGCACCTAAACATTTGGTTACACTACTTTTTGGGCTTAAAATTCATTTTTTTTTTCCTGTCACACGATAAATTCTTCTTTTGCATGTCCTAGACAGATTATAGAGAGACAGACATATCTGGTCTATAAAAGTGCACTGCAATGACGCTTATGTAAGGCTAATGTAATTTCTATAGTATTATAGAAAGTTTCTAAACCTGCATGGAATTCAACAGCTCAGGAAAGGAGGTGGGCTACACAGCAAAACAGCCACAAAAACCTTCCAATGGGTAAATCAAGATGTCCAAAGAGTAAAGCCCCTATTCCACGGGTCGTTTAAAGGAGCAATATCGTTCGTATTCGGCCGATATCGGCCGCTACGAACGATATTCGTCCCGTGGAATAGAGTGCAACGATCAGCCGACATCGTTCATGTCGGCTGATCGTTGCAGTCGCTTGTTTTTCAACATGTTGAAAAACAAGCGACTGATATAGCAGGGATCTGCTGCCGTCGCTCCGTTGAATAGGAGCATCGGCAGCAGACGCTGCTATATCCTATGGGCTGCCCGGACGATCAGCGATCCCCCCGGCAGCCCCCCCCCGCAGCTCCCCGCCGCCCCTCCCGCTGCAGCCGCGTTGAATAGCGGCGGCAGCGAGCGGGGAACGAGGAGCAAACGAGCGCTAATAGCGCTCGTTTGCTCCTCCAAACGACTCGTGGAATAGGGGCATAAGGGCCCTATTCCACGCGCCAAGCAATGCTGTAACTGAGGGCCGATCTGCTAGATTGGCACTCGTTTACTGGGCCTATTCCACAGTCCCGATGATTGACACGATCGGCTGATCGTTTTCTCTATGCCACCGAGCGGTAATCGGCCGATTATCGCTCCTGTGGAATAAGCCTCTAAGGGTCCTTTTACACACACAGATATCTGACAGATTTTTTAAGCCAAAGCCAGAAACAGACTATAAAAAGAAAACAGGTAATAAAGGAAAGACTGAGATTTCTCTTTTTAAACTTATTCCTGGCTTTGGCTTCAAAAATCAGTCAAATAAATCTCTGTGTAAAGGACCCTAAGAAGTAGTAGAGTCAACTTCTCTGCAGCACAGCTAGATCTCTAATGAGCATTACAGAACTGTGAAGCTGACAACATTATCTATGTTAACATGGATGTCATTCACACAGGGAAGTAGCATTTGGTCAGTATTTATCATAAAATCAGAAACCATAGTGGAAAGATTTGTATTTTTTCCTGCCTTTTCCACCACCCTGTTTTGGCTAAAACTACTGAGCTGAATACGATGGGTAGAAATTATCAGAACATTTACTCCCAAGTATATGGGGGGAAAAAAAAACAAAAAAAAGTTCAAAATTTTTGCTTAAATATTTTAAGCCCCCACGCCTGTTTGAAAAAAGTGAGCAAGACCTTCACAGCCTTTCAGATTTACTATAATTTATGACAGTAACCTGTATTAACTATACAGGAAACCTGGGCTACATCAGAGTTGGTGTAGATTTACATGCAGTAACATTAAAATTGTTTTTTAGATTTATAATACTGATGGCCTCATCCACAGGACAGGTCATCAATGTCTGATCACCTTGACCTGCTGCACTAGCACCAATACAGAGTGAACTGTGCAGGAAGCCCTGCGCTATCTGCTTTGTAGTGGTGGTGCACGGTACTGCAGCTCAGCTCCTATGTAAAAAACAGGAGCTTAGCTGCAGTAACCTGTGCCACCACTACACTGCGTATGGGTTATAAACCAGGGAATCACCACTAAGGTGCATGTCTCTGCCAAAACCATTGGGATTTTGCATGTGAACTGACGATCTTACTAAATAATCACCTGTGGGACCCCGGTCTAACTACAAGTATCAACTTCATATATGGGTCCATTTACACAGAACCGTTATCTGACAGATTATCTGACAAAGATTTGAAGCCAAAGCCAGGAACAGACTATAAACAGAGATCAGGTCATAAAGGAAATCCTGAGATTTCTCCTCTTTTCAAATCCATTCCTTGGCTTCAAATCTTTGGCAGATAATCCTTCTGTGTAAATGGACCCTTTGCAAGGGTAATGTCGTTTTAAAGTGACTGTACCACCAGGCCCAGGCTGAAGCACTGGAGGTGGTCCGACCCACCCTTAGTGGGAGGAAACCCAAGCCCCTCAATGATAGGGTTCAATTGATTCTAATGGAGTCACGTCATGGAGGGGCTGGGGTTTCTTCCCACTGGGGGTGGGTCGGCCCGCCTCCAGTGCTTCAGCCTGGGCCTGGTAGTACAGTCACTTTAAGGGTATGCTCATAAATGTGGATCCTTGTCAGATTTGCAGCAAAAAAAAAAAAAAAGGGGGTTGCTCATGGCATCGCCCCAGCATGGTTGTATCCATTGATATCCGACAGCTTTGAGACAGGATGCTTTTAAAATGACTGTACCACTAAGCCCAGGCTGAAGCACTTGAGGCGAGCCGACCCACCCTTAGTGGGAAGAAGCCCCAGACCCTCATGATGTGACTCCATTAGAATCAATGGAACCCTATCATAAAGGGGCGGGGGTTTCCTCCCACTAAGGGTGGGTCGGCCCGCCTCCAGTGCTTCTGCCTGGGCCTGGTGGTACAGTCACTTTAACCCTTAGACGACCCAGGGCGTATAGTTACGCCATGGAAGTCTGTCCCCAGACGACCTAGGGCGTAACTGTACGCCCTGGGTGTTTCTCACGCTATGAAGCGTGCTCCGGAGCGGAGCGCGCTTCATAGCAGGTGGGGGCCGGCTGCAGTGAGCAGCTGGGACCTCACCGGTAATGACACGCTGCAGCGATCGTGCTGCCGCGTGTCATTAACTCCTTAAACGCTGCGATCGCGGAGCGACCGCGGCGTTTAAGTGTAAGTGACAGGGGGAGTCCCCTGTCACTTACCGATCGGGACCCCCGCAGTGTGACTGCGGGGGTCCCGATCGGTAAAACGGGCCGCCGGAGCTCTCTCACCTGCCTCCGTGCGGTCCGATCGGCGCTCTGGTCACTGAGCCTGCACAGGCAGGCTCAATGAGCAGAGCGCCGATAACACTGATCAATGCTATGCCTATGGCATAGCAATGGTCAGTGTAAAAATCCAAGTAGTGAATGTAAAAGTCCCCCAAAGGGACTTCAAATGTGTAAAAAAAAAAAAGTTAAAAACACTAACACACTACCCCAAAACCCCTCCCCCAATAAAAGTTGAAATCACCCCCCTTTCCCATTATATAAATAAAACATATAAAAATAAATAAATAGATAAACATATAATATACCGTAGCGTGCGTAATTGTCCGATCTATTAAAATATAACAAGCGTCATTGCGAACGGTAAACGGCGTACATGAAAAGAGGGGAAAAAGTGCGCGGATTACCGATTTTATGTTACATTATATATAAAAAAAAATTAATAAAAAGTGATCAAAACGTCCGATCTTCACAAATATGGTATTAATAAAAACTAGAGATCATGGCGGAAAAATGACACCCCATACAGCCCCGTAGGTGAAAAAATAAAACCGTTATAAGCGTCACAATAGTCCCATTTTATTTATAATTAATTGCCAAAAAAAAGGATTTCATTTAAAAAAAATATATAACATTAGAGAATCTGCGTAAACCTGCATATGGTTGTGTTCGTACTGAACTATAGAGTAATGGTATCATGTCGCTTTTACCATATAGTGCATTACGTAGACACAGGAACCCCCCAAACGTTACCATATTGCATTCTTTTTTGCGATTTCACCAATTTATATCTTCATAAATAATATATTTGGAATTCCATCATACATGTTATGGTAGAATGAATGACGCCATTACAAAGTACAACTATTCCTGTAACAAATAAGCCCTTACATGGCCTGTAGATAAAAAACTGAAAGTGCTAGAGCTCTTAGAAGGGGAGGAGGGAAAAACGGAAACACTAAGATCAAAATTTGCGCGGTCCACTGGGTCATTTTGGGCCTGGTCCTCAAAGGGTTAATCTGTATTCCCCAACATGTGATGTTGCAAAAACAACAACTCTCAGCAAGCCCTGCGGTTCCTTTTTATTTATTTTTACTTTCAAACATGCACAGTAATGGAATCTTATACGAATTCTCTCTCTCTCTCATATATATATATATATATATATATATATATATATATATATATATATACACACACACACACACCTTACAAGGAAAAAAAACCCACATACTATAGTCACAGCGTAACATGTCTACGTGTAACATATGCATAAAAGATACAGGTGTGCATAGTGGGTCTTCGTTTTACATACATGCATTTGATATGGATTTCCCTGCACTGAGGAGTATACACTTGACTTGCAGAAATTTAGAAGCAGATCACATGTGAATAGGGCACTAAATCGAATCCGTATTTCCTGGGTTCTGAGGGGTTGAGGCAGCTGCTGTGAGGATGCTCTGGTATAAGCCAGTGGGGCAGATGGGAGCCGGGATCCAGAACACTGAGCCTTCTGCCCCTCGCGCTGCATTGTGACACCATTCGGCAGAGAGGGAGCACCTAGCGGCCGGAGCTGGTAGTGCAGCCTGCGCGCCCCCTCCCACCCCGCTCAGGTTCCAATCGGCACACTCACTGAGCAGACGAGGATTTCCCTCACACAATACAACAGGCAGCGAATGTGATGCGGGGCCTAGTGATTAGCGCGGCTGCACTAGTGCTCCGTGTGAGCGCAGGCCTACGTGTATACACCGAGGCAGGATACACAGGCGGGGCAGGGGGTGTACCGGCGGCCTTTGTATGAGGAGCCCGGCGGGACACGGCAGGGGGGTGAGCCCTGAGGGAGCCCTCCTGCCCCGGCGCTGTGACTCCCGCTCCGCTCTGCTGGTGGCGCTGCCTCCCGTCCGCCATTAGCGAGCGGCGAACAATACCCGGCCCGTCACACCCCGCGGTGACCCGCCGCCGGGAGCCCCCCCGGGGAGCACAATAACGCCCGGCGGGCACAGCAGGCATCTCCTCCCCTCATAACCGCGGGGACCGGGGCAGCGCACAGCACCGCTCTAATCCCCCGACACACACCGGAGAAGCAGCCACAGAGCTGCCCCCCGCTAGGTGGCGTAAGAGAGCGCCCCCACACGTGAGGGTAAATAAGACAGGTCACATAACGCAGACGCTTCACGTCCCCTTCCCTCGGCCGTGTGTTCACTTACCGGCAGCGGGAGATGATGGAGAGAGAGAAAGCGCAGGCCCAGCCGCAGTTTCCCCTCACAGCGATCCTTCCCCCCGTAACCCAACTCTCCCCGTCCAGTCCCGGAGCATAAGGGGGCGGAGTCAAAGTGGAGAAGGCGCGGCCACGGGCTCCCACACGTCCCGCCTTCCTTAACTACTCCGATTGGTTAAAGCTGTCCAGCGCCAGGGTAAAGGAGAACGCGCTTGATTGGCCGGAGGCGATGTCAATCAGCCGGCTTGTTTTCCCGCCTCCCCGCGAGGCTGAAGGGAGGTCCCTGACTAAAAGTTGATGAGGGAGAAGCACCGCCCATGCGTTGCAGTTAGTCTATGAAGGTGTGGGGGGAGGGGCAGATGTGGAATGGGACCAGTTATTAGCCTGGCCCTGGCCCATATTGACGGCAGTATACGGGGGGAGGAGCTTACCCTGGGGAGGGGTGTGGTCGGGAGCTATGCTGCAAGCTGCGCTATGTTTATGGAGAGAGTCTGCTCCGTCTCGCCATATAGCCTCGCACACCCTTTCGGTGCCGGATGAGCCGCGCCGCACGGTTATCGCTGTTTGTGTATGTGAGGCAATATTTAGGTCTTATTGACAGCATAAGGTGATAACGGTGCGGCTGCAAATCGCACGATAATGTGAACACATCGTGAAATAGCCGACTCTGTAACCTGAGACGAGGTTAGGGACGTGCGCTGCATGGCGGCTGCAGTGGCGTCCCACCCCTCCCCCAGCGGCCACGCTTCACCTCACACCTCCCGGTGCCGCACAAGCGTATTCCCCCCTCCCGTCACCCACACACACATACCCCACATATCACAAGTGTGGTGCAAACACTAAATCCCGTGACTCCCCCCTCCTCCTTCACACTCCAGTTCACTAGTGGCTTCTCCACCACGTCCCGTCCCTTGGCTGTCAGTGCGGTGCCGTCCACCATTTTGTCACTTGGAGAGACACACGACGTGACGTACATGTTACAGTCGATGGTCGGAAAGTAGCGCGTTTTTTTTTCCAGTCAGGTTTGGGCGTATTTCACGTCAGCAGACGAGTTGTAGTCGAGGAGCTGTAGGTGGCGATACAGGACGAGCGGGGGAGGCGAGAGGGGAAGCAGCCGGCTGTGACTGACTGAACTGAGACAAAATGGCGGACGCGCGGGCTCCACGTCTGAGCCTCGGGACTCTGTGACACAAAGCTTCAGTCGACGATTTCTCCACAACCGTGTGGAGAACGTTGAGTCTGGTGGGATGGGGAGAAACTGCAAACCATAGTCTATACACAGATGTAAATATATAACCTTGGAGTTTACAGTATAATAATTGGTGTAAATAGTTCACATTAGTAAACCACCCCACTTGTGAGGCAGGCACTAGAGGACCAGCTACCAGGCACATATGTCTCTTTTGGGCAGTTTTTTTCCATGCAGCATTTTTTTTAGGTTTCACAAATGTCCAATGTACACAGTTTTTTCAACCATGCATGTTTGATTTTTTTTTTAAACAAATTATTGAAAAATGTATGTTTTATCATGTAGCTATTTAATTTGACATTAGACATTTTGGGTAGGGTTGGGTTCGCAATGCGTTCCTGCAGTCCGTTTAAAGGGGTTATCCAGCGCTTCAAAAACATGGCTGCTTTTGCTCAAGTCTTGTCTCTAGATTGGGTGGGGTTTGAAACTCCATTCCATTCCGTTCCATTGAAGTAAATGGAGCTTAATTGCAAACCACACCTGAACTAGAGACAAGAGTGGGGCAAAAGTGGCCATGTTTTTGTAGCGCTGTATAACCCCTTTAATGTATACGTTTTATGAAGAAAAAACGGATGCAATCTGTTGTCATCTGTCTTTCTATTGGCTTCCATTATTAAAAAAAAAAAACAATAAAACGCATTCATTTGGTTCTTTTTTTTTTTAGTGTACACAAAAACGTGGATGACCACATTTTTGTGTACGTTAAAATTAACCATTAAAAAATAGATACGTTAAACAGACAAAAAAACACAGTGTGAACCCAGCCTCAGGAATATATTAAATTTACAGATAATTTCTTTCCTCCATATACACTAATAGTAGATTTCTATTGACAACGGGAGACATTTATGAATGCTGTGTCAGTGGTGTACACTAGGGAGAAGGGGCAGATTCACCTCTCCTTCCTGGGTTACACCTGTCATATCCCCTGCTCACCCAATGGGGTGGGGCGGCAAGGAGAGATGGCTTTCTCCTGCACCTGATTAAGGCCCCCTTCACACGTCCGGATTTCCATGCACCTTCATTAGTCACGGACATCCTTCCGGATTTTTCCGGAAAATAGAGCCGGAAAAAATAGGACGTCAGGCATCAGGAAAGTGCCCGTGATTCCGGATAAGTGAGAGCCCGCCGGCCCCCGCAACCGCTGGCACCCCACATCAGCACAGCACAGGCATCCCTCCCGGCAACCCCCTCCCCCCCCCCCCCCCGGACCGGACAGGACAGCTTCCACCACATCCCCCCCCGGACCGGACAGCTTCCACCCCCCCCCCATGATGGGAGTTGTAGTTCTGCTGCCTGTGGCCATCCAGGTTGCAGAAGTACAACTCCCATCATCCCTTGCTGGCAGGCCATGATGGGAGTTGTAGTTCTGCTGCCTGTGGCCAATCAGGTTGCAGAAGTACAACTCCCATCATCCCTTGCTGACAGGTCATGATGGGAGTTGTACTTCTGCTGCCTGTGGCCATCCAGGTTGCAGAAGTACAACTCCCATCATGCCCCTGCTGGCAGGCCATGATGGGAGTTGTAGTTCCGCAGCCTGTGGCCATCCAGGTTGCAGAAGTACAACTCCCATCATTCCTTGCTGACAGGTCATGATGGGAGTTGTACTTCTGCTGCCTGTGGCCATCCAGGTTGCAGAAGTACAACTCCCATCATGCCTCTGCTGGCAGGCCATGATGGGAGTTGTAGTTCCGCAGCCTGTGGCCATCCAGGTTGCAGAAGTACAACTCCCATCATGCCTCTGTTGGCAGGCCATGATGGTAGTTGTAGTTCTGCAGCCTGTGGCCATCCAGGTACACTAGGGGCTGTGTGTTGGCACACTAGACCATATTAAGAACTATTTTTTTTTTCCTGATGGTAAAAACGGATTACTGTCAGGAAATCCTGATACTTTCCTGATGACATTTGAGGTCTCCTGATCAGGATTTCCTGACAGTAAAAACTGACACGGACGTGTGAATGGGGCCTTACCAAGTTCAGGCTGGTTTCACTAAGAGGCATGCGCCTCTTACTGAATCTGGTGGGGCGATTGGGGGTGGGGTCTAATTTAAAACTGGCATACAAGTATGTCCCCCATTATTATTATTATTATTATTATTAGAAAATCTGTATATTTTTTACATAAAAAAAAAATGTTCTTGAAGAAGTACCTTCTGACTTTTGATATTGTTCTGCCCTTATATAAAACATAATAAACAGTTTATGCTTACCTCACCATGCCAACCCCTCACGCCTGGTTCCCCCTCATGGCATATGTGGCCGTACGTCGCCACTTGGCAGTGACAGCCTGGGCAGCCAATCACTGGCTGTGGAGCTATCCTGTCTCTGCCAGGACGTGTTTGTCTTTGAAAGTGGCAGAATGCAGTCAGCAGGGGACCCGGAGACACTGCAGGAAGACAGAGAGGTAAGGCTAAGATTTTTATTAAGTTTTGCGTCCATAAGGGCAGTCTGATATTAGCTCTATGAGGTACACAGGGAGCTGCTGTAAGTATATACAGTGAGTACACTTAATAATACTGTACACTGAGCAATTTTACTATAAAGTGGCCAACCCCTTTAAGTAACTCAGCTCTTCCCTCTTGGTTGAAAAATAAAAAGGAGGGGGTATTTATCTCGTGAGTGTTCAGAACCTGACCGATCAGTAGACTCATCGTGGAGACAACAATGCTGCTTTAAGGTCCTCTTTGTAAGGCGAAAATTATGTGGCTGTCTAGTTTCATCATTACCTGGAAAGATAAATTTCCCTAATTAATTTTCGGATGTGAACTTATGGTGCGTCTATACAGACAGATTTATCTGACAGATTATTGAAGCCAAAGCCAGGAACAGACTATAAACAGAGAAAAGTTTATAAAGGAAAGACTGAGATTACTCCTCTTTTCAAATCCATTCCTGGCTTTGGCTTCAAAAATCTGTCAGATAAATCTGTCTGCGATCAGCGTTTAGACGGTACGATATATTGTACGGAAAATCGTTTTGCGATCGCTTAAGCATATCTCACATATTGGTTAAATCGGCGAACGACTGTTCACACGGAACGATCTGCGAATTTTTTGCGAACGACGATTTGAGAACATGTTCAAAGATCAAAATGAACGATTTCTCGCTCTTCGTTTGATCGTTTGCTTCGTTTACACATACGATTATCGTTCGAATTCGATCGTTATCGCGCAAATTCGCACGATAATCGTTACCTGTAAACGCACCTTTAGTCTTACAAATTATTTGTATAGAAATTGCAATTTGATACATTTTTTTTCCATGTGCCAGATTGGTTTCATCCATCTGAAATGCAGGTCCCTTTGGTCAGGAGGAACATTCATTCTACTCTCTGTAAGTAAAATTGTGTATTAAAAAGTTTTGAAACTTATGGTGTGTTTACACAGAGAGATTTATCTGACAGATTTTGGAAGTCAAAGCCAGGAATGGATTTGAAAAGAGGAGAAATCCCAGGCTTTCCTTTATGACCCATTCTCTGTTTATAGTCTGTTCCTGGCTGTGGCTTCAAAGATCTGTCAGATAAATCTGTCTGTGTAAACGCAGCATTAGTTATTTAACGTCCTTATGTTTCTTCCAAGATCCTTCAACTTTTTGCAACTGTTTATCATGTGATTGTGTTCATCCATTAGCTGAAAACCTGTCCTCATCTTGTCATATAATACTCTTTAGGGTACAAACACACGCAGCAGATACGCAGCAGATTTGATACTGTGTTCAGTTATTTAGATCTAATCTGCTGCGTATCGCAGCAGTAAATACGCAGCGTATAAGCCGTGTGTGTTTGTACCCTTACAAGAGAAAGCCCTAATACATTTAAAGGGTATTCCCATCTTGACATTTATGGCATATTATTGTTTTATTATTATTACTATTATTATTTTTTTGTATAGCGCCCTTGATTCCAGAGTGCTGTACAAGTAAGGCTAGGTTCACACTGCGTTTTCAGCATCCGTTTAACGCATCCGTTTTTTGCAAAAAACGCATGAAAAACGGATTGCAAAAAACGGATTCATTTGTGTGCATCCGTTTTTCCATTGACTTCCATTATAAAAAAAACGGATCCGGTTTTTTTTGCGGACCAAAAAACGTTGCTGACCCTATTTTTCTGGACGTTAAAAAAAAACTGATCCGTTAAACGGATGCTGAAAACACAGTGTGAACCTAGCCTAATAGGGATTAACCAACAGGAATATTACAAGATCAAAAACACATTACACACATAAGATAAATGGCTGACTGGTACATGGGGAAAGAGGACCCTACCCGCGAGGGCTTACAATCTCTAGACCTTAGGACCCAAACCTATTTTAAAATTGAGGACACTCCTTCCCCATATTAGTAACCAGGGGTAGGCAGCAAGCCAAAAGCAGCTGAGGTTGCTGTTTTATGCAACCAGGCAGTGCAATATGATGAATCCTGGTTGTGCAAATGGGAATCACTGTGTAGCCCCAGCCTTATGGCATATACTGTGGTGATAAATTTCTGACCACTGGGATCCACAGAATCACTGGAACCCGTCCAAAATCTCCTTTTCCTGTGAAGAAGTAAGGTGGTCACATGTGATCTCTGCTGCTCTATTTAGTACCTTTGGGGCTGATAAAAAAAACAGCTTATAAAGCACTTGATTGTTTCCATCGGCTTCATTAAAATAAATAGTGGGGGGGGGGCATTCATGACCATTGCTGTATTCAAATGCCCCTTTACTGTGGACGTTCAGTAAGGAGAGCTAGAACAGAACCCCTATTCTGTTGTTCTTTGGGGATTGCATCAAGCAGACTTTATTGCCTATCCTTTAGAATGGAACCAACCAATATTCTGATCAAAAAGTATCTTGCTGCCTCATTCTGTAATAGGGCATGTGTTTAAGCAGAAATTCATTAAGATGAGTTTTTGAATATTAATAAAAATGTTACCATTCACTGACTACAAGCATATCTTTAGAGGGGCAGAACATAATAGACATCTTATTCTTACCTTACCACGCTCCCCTCAATGACCTCCTGCAGTGTCTCTGGGTCCCTGCTGAAAGCGCCCACCGCCAATTCCGAGACAGACTCTCTCTGGCAACCCACTTAATGAATCACTGACTGAGTGTTATAGTCAGTTATTGGCTGAGCGGGCCATCACCACTGAGACAGTTGGAATTTCTGCTTGTGAATGGGCCGAACTATCAGCAGGGGACCCAGAGACACTGCAGGAGGACACAGGGGAACATAGTGAGGTAAGAATAAGATGTTATGTTTTATACCAAGGTGCTGGCAGTCCACTAGTGAGCATTTTACCTTTTGGTAATTTGTCCATGCAGTGGATTATACACAATCACGTGTCTCCTACTGTAATGAGGAGTCAAAGGGGAATTGTGGCTCAGAGTTTAAGTCTCACTCTGGCACACCATACCACTGCTTTCTTCTCCCTCTTCTTCATAAATAATCTCTTCTGCCCAGCCTCCTGCTCACTCATGATGTCAATGTCGGTGTGTAACCAACACAATTCCGTATCTCAACCACAGACTGAAAACCACCCTAACGGTAAATCGAAATGAATATATAAGGGGTGTTACACTAGAGAAGAGCGAACCTCAAGCATGCTCGAGTCCATCCGAACCCGATCGTTCGGCATTTGATTAGCGGTGGCTGCTGAAGTTGGATAAAGCTCTAAGGTTGTCTGGAAAACATGGATACAGCCAATGACTATATCCATGTTTTCCAGATAGCCTTAGGGCTTTATCCAACTTCAGCAGCCACGGCTAATCACATGCCGAACGATCGGGTTCGGATGGATTCGAACATGCTCGAGGTTAGCTCATCTCTAGTGTACACCATTTAAAACTTCACTTTTAATATCACTTTAAAACACACAAAGAAACCCTACATCAACAGAACAGGTCTAATTAGGTCTGTAAAACACCAGACCACAATTTCCATCTACAACAATCCCAGCTGGGATAGATTATAGAAATAAAACCAGTTGTATCTCACCAGTCTGTTGTTCCACTAATGGATCTCTTGTAGACTGTACATCAAATCATCAGTTTGTGACTATAAAGGAGTTGTTTCTGTCCCTGATTCGCCCTTGTCATGTGTGTGTAGGTTACTACCCCTTCTCTCACAGGGAACTATCAGGGCACTTGCCCTAAAAAGGGCGACCCCTGCCCGGTCTATCCCTTTGTTCAGTCCCTGCTATACCCTGTGTTTACTCCTAACATATCACGTTTCCTCTGAGTAGCCAAATTAATCAGGAGAAAAACACTAGTATAGGTTATATGTCAGTAATGTAAACACTGTAAAGATATAGTGCAGGTGTGGTGTTCCACCACGGGTCTTTCTGTCTTGAACACCCCTAGCAAATGCCTTGAACTTCGAAAGTAAAGTGGTGATGAAGTTATGTATAAGTTTTGCCACTAGATGTCACTATGTATATTTCTGCATATATTGCCCAGCTGTAGTCATGCAAGCGTTACTGTATTGTATTTTGGGATTCGGTGCACCTATGAGAGATGCTGTTCTTTCTCTACCTATCTCTATTCTCTTTCCTTCTCACACTCTCTTTTCCACCACTCACAGAGGTTGTTACATAAACCCTGTAGGAAGTAGGGGAGAGGAATTGTAGGTCCAGACGTAGTCTGTTTTTCTCTGAGTAGGTTCACGCGACGGAATCTGTGCGGATAAATTCCGACAGATTCCCAGTGCTGCTCACGGCGGCCCGCCTCTCCGCCTGTGCCATAGACACCATTCTATAAACGGGCGAATTCTGCATTCCACTGAAAGAATTGACATGTCAATTCTTTCGGCGGATAACGGAATCGGCCCGTGCATAGAATGGTGTATATGGAGCAGGCGGAAAGGCGCGTGGCTGTAAACGGGTACGAGCAACGGAATCCGCCGGGAACTTATCTGCGCAGATTCCGTAGTCTGAACCCACCCATTCTAAGTGGAGCAAAACACACAGATCAGGCATCCCTGCTGAACTTCGCAGCTCTCCCAGGTTCCCTATCAGGAACAGACCAGCTGTAGTGTACAGAGACTCTCTTTCTTAAAGCAATGCGTATACTCAAGATGCAGTGCTAAACACTAAAGGGAGGGCCAGTCAGAGGACACCCCAACCCACACCTTAAACATCTCTAAAAGTGCAGGACAGTATCCTAATGCAGAGGAACTGATCCGGATAGAGCAAAGCTACCACAGCTGAGACTTGTATCACCCCTGTAGGATGGGTAACTCGACACTATAGGGCAGAAGGTGGTTTATAGCGACAAAGGTGAAAACACGGGCACAAGTATTTTTCTTCTCTCAAGTATTAATTTCTTAGGAATTCTTCTTCTACTAAAGTTTTGGCAGAGCACAGTACTAAATTGGGTTGGGATTCTCAAAACAAATTCCTCTCCACTCCTCTGAACTCTCTACTTCTCTCAGCACATAACCAAGTCAGCACTACTATTCTACTCTTTACCTCAGCAACTCTCAGTACAGTTGCAGTAAAAGCAAGTCTGCATCAGTCATGTATTGTTGACCTGTATTACTAGATACTTGCCAATAAATAATTTTTTTTTTATTCTACTGGGACTCTGTGATCATTGCACCAGCACCTACACACAAGCTACACCATCCATGGGTCACCTCCCCTTTCTGTGGGTGGCGGTACCGACAGTCCGGGTGGGACACATCTCCACTCCGGACCACCGTGATAAGAGCCCAAGGGACCCATCACAACCCAGCAGGTCACCGAACATTGGGGAGCAATATAGCCAGCCACACACTAAATGCAGGTATAACATCACACCTGTGTGCTGAGTTAGCGCTAGCGTCATGACAACGTCCTAATCAGCTGAGCTATTTTCCACCAACCACCATGAAAGTGGCATTACACATAACCATCTACCAAGTGACTGGTCACAGCAGCACCACACAAGGGTACTTGTGACATACACAGTGGTGCTAAAATGTATATTGCTTAAAGGACAAGTGCCATGAAAAACTTTTTCCCAGTAATTGAAGCACATTACAAAGTTATATAACTCTGTAATATGCTTCAATCACCTATGTGCCTCCCTTCCCTGTCTTTTCCCCCCTCCACCCCCCACCAGGAAGTGTCCTGACTCACACAGACCTGATTACTGTCGCCACCGTCACCAAGCTCTTCTCTCAGCTCCTTCTCCTGTTACACTAGCCTCCCCCCTCCCCTGCCTTGTCAGGTGACAGCTTGCTCAGCTCCCATTGGCTGAACAACTGCAAGTCATCACATGTCACATCTCACTTGCTTATCTTCCCTCCGACTGACTCCGGCACTTAGGCAGCTCCCCCCTCCCCTCATACCCTCTCTCCTGCTGCTGTGGACTCAGTAAAGGAGTCATGTCACTAGAGAAGATAAGCTGAGCAAGCAGAGTCACCTGACAAAGAGGGGAGGGGGAGGCTGGTGTAACAGGACCTAGAGCAGCCCTCCTGCTGATGACTGCCTGGTGACGGTGACGACAGTAATCAGGTCTGTGTGAGTTTAGTGCACTTCCTGGTGGGGGGTGGAGGGGGGAAAAGACAGGGAAGGGAGGCAGATAGGTGATTGAAGCATATTACAGAGTTATATAACTTTGTAATGTGCTTCAATTACTGGGAAAAAGTTTTTCATGGCACTTGGTCGAGCGAGCACAAGGTCAGGCACCCCAGATTATTTATGTAGAAGAGGAAAAAAGGAGACGGTGGGGTGTGCCACGGCACGAATGTTAAGCCACAACTCCTCTTTGAATCTTCATTACAGTAAGAGACGCTAGATTGCGCATAATCCACTGCACGGACAAATTACCAAAAGGTAACATGCTCACAAGACTGCCAACTACAGCACACTGTCAGCACCGTGGGTAGAGCCTGGGTGTGTACAAATTCCCTTTAATTTGATGCATTTTCTTTTGTTTTCACCTTAATTTCTAGGAGCTGTAATATTTAATATAATAGTTTTCAGCAGAGCTACCTTCATAGCATGAAGGGACCAGCTGCTATCAACAGCCAGGTCCTTACTGTTAATGACAGGCCGCCGCGATCGCCCAGCAGCCCACCCGCCCGCACTTACAACAGTGACACGAGCTGCGCTCCTGTCACTGTCTGATCGGGACCCCCACAGTGTGACTGCGGGGTTTCTGATCTTTGTAACTGGCTGCCAGAGGTCTCTTCCCTTCCCTTCGGCAGTCAGATCGTCAATCCATGTGTGGTGATGCCCTGCTGTGAGGCGCGACCTGTGAGGCGTGACCTGATACCCTGCTGTGAGGCGCGACGCCACTCCGGTGGTGGTTGGTCGAGGCACAGCTCAGCCAAATGTTATGTTGTCGTAACGCCAGAGACGGTTTGGCGCACAGGTGTGCTGGCACACCTGCTTTTATTTTGAGTGGGCTGGCTATACCTTTTTCCCCTATGGACAGTAACCTGCCGGGCTGTTTGGGGGTCCCTTGGGCAATTATCATGGTGGTCTGGAGTGGAGTCGTGACCCACCCGGACTATTGGCACTGCCACCCACAGAAAGGGGAGATATACCAAGGAAAGTGTGGTTACTGTGTTGGTGCTTGGTGAAGAACCACAGAGTCCCGTTAAAATAAATATCCTCTTGTTTACTGTGAAGATACTTGATACAGAGAACATATAATACATTTTCACCTTGATACATTACTTGAGACTTGAGAGTGCAGATCTGTACTGAGAGTGAAAAGGTGACACAGCCGTGCTGGCTGGGTTGTGCGCTGAGAGATAGTAGAGGTTCAGAAGAGTAGAGAGGAGGATGTCAAGAGAGTCCCAACCCAAGTAGTACTGTGCTCTGCCGAAACTTTGGAGGTAGAATAAGTAGAATACTGTAAGTAAAGAAAATACTTGTGCCCGTGTTTTGACTCTTTGGTCTTTGCACCAGCTATTGCCCACCAGTGTTTATTGACCTGTTCCAGAGGGTGGCACAAGCCCCAGACCTTGTTACCTGGGATGTGCAGAGTGATCAAAGTTCTCTGATTACACCTGCGCTGCAAGATAGTGCTTAGGCTTCTAGCAACTTTGCTCTATCCTGATCAGTTCCTTTACCTCTTATGGATACTGTCCTGCACTGTGTTACGATGTCCACAGCGTGGGTTGAGATGATCCCTGACTTGTCCTCTCTAGTTGTGACTTAACACTGCATAGTGTATAGTAAGGTTGCTTGAGGGAAAACTGTGTCTAGGTCTCGCACATACATGTGCTCTGCTCAACGTCTAGACCACAACTAACTGAACTGGGGACCTGGCAGGAGCCAGGGCCCAGCTTGACTGCTGTAGGGAGCATCCTATAGTGGTAAGAGAAAGATAATTGGTGAGAAAAGAAAGAACTCTCATTGGTGTACAGATCCATGTGGTACATAAGAAAAACAATAACCCTTTAGTTCCTACAGCTGTGTGATATCTGGACACAAATACTTTGGTATTGCTACATTACCATTTACTCTTATAAGTACAGACTTTTGCAAAGGGTGTAACCAATGGCAACACCCGTGGTGGGACACCACACATGCATTGAGTCTGCCACAGGCAGTCCCTATGCAGTTATCGCAGAAAACATAGATCAATGCTATGGCATAGCAATTATCAGTAATACTGATCTAGTGTAAAAATGTAAAGGTCCCCTAGGGGGACTTTAAAAAGTGTGAAATTAAAAAAAGTTGTAAAAAACATGCCATAGCCCCTTCCCCAGTAAAAGTTTAAATCACTCCCCTTTCCTATTTTATAAATAAAACATATAAAAAGAAATAAACATTATATACCATATATATAGAGCGTACATAATTGTCTGATCTATTAAAATAAAACAATATTATTCCCGCACAGTGAACGGTGTAAACAAAAATGCCAGGATTGATGATTTTTTTATTACTTTTTTTTTTTAAATAATAAAAAGTGAATAATACATCCGATCTGCACAAATATGGTACTAATAAAAACTAAAGATCATGGTGCAAAAAATGACACCCCATACAGCCTTGTAGGTGAAAAAAATCATTATAGGAGTCACATAAGGGCCATTTTAATCATTTAACCTATTTGCAAAAAAAAAAAAAAAAGTTTTAGGGTGCTTTACACGTACAGGAATTCGCAGTGTGAAATCCGCTGCAGTGATCCAGTGCCATTCATCCCTATGAGAACACATACTCGCAGCGGCTCAGGTCCCGGGACGGATGAGAGCCGGGAGCCTCACATGCAGCCGCGGCGCCGAGCAGGTAATGTATGCTCTTGGCGGCGGGGGGTTAACTCACATAGTCACAGGGGGATATCAATCCCGCTGTGAGTATGTGTTCTCATAGGGATGGATGGCTCCTTATCCGCAGCGGATTTCGCTGCGAATTCGCAGCAGATTTTTTTCCCAATTTCACCCCATAAATAATATTTTGGGATTTTCGTCATTAATTTTATGGTAGATTAAAAGGCACCATTACAAAGTACACCTGTTCCTTAAAAAATAAACCCTTACATGGCCCTGTAGATGGAAAAATAAAAGTTATAGCTCTTAGAAGGCGAGGAGGAAAAAACGAAATTGCAAAACTGAAAATTGGCGCAGTCCTTAAAGAGGTTGTCCAACATTTTGTTTCTTATTGGAAATCTGAATAATTTGTAATTAGGGATGGTCCGAACCCGCCGAGGTTTGGGTTCGGCTGAACCCGAACGCTCGGCATCGGATTCCCACTGTCTGCCCGCTCCGTGCAGCGGGTGGATACAGCGGGAGGAATGCCTGGAAAACTGGGATACAGCCTGTGGCTATGGCTGTATCCCCGTTTTCCAGGCGGTCCTCCCGCTGGATCCGCCCGCTGCACGGAGTCGGCAGACAGCGGGAATCATTGCCGAGAGTTGGGGTTCGTACGAACCCCGTCCGGACCATCCCTATTTGTAATCTGTCCCTTTCCCTTAGTGGTTTTCTCTAACCTTTTTTCGCCTCTGTGTCCCCGGGCCTCCTCCTTTGTTGCTGCTTTTTGGATTTGTGTTTGTTTACATAAAGAACTTCCAGGTCACAGGGGTCAGCAGTGACATCACAGCTCTGCAAGCCTGTAGCTCCACCCCCTCCTCTCTGAATATAGCTCCGCTTACTCTACCCATAGGCAGGGAATTGTCTGTATTGCTACAAGTGCCTTTCAAGTGTCTGCCAATTACTTATGTTATCAAATCAACTAGTTTTTAACTCTTTTATCTGTTGTAGGACTACAAACCCCAGCACACGTGTACATGTTAGGTGTAGTCCTGGATTACATATACACTAGAGTAGCAATACTACAGGTGGGGTGGTTTCAATGAGGCAGGATTCTGATACATGTTTACCTCAGCAAGAAATAGATATAATGGTGACTGCCATGAGGTGAAGCAGCATCTCTCCTCTCCATATTACACACAGCAGCAGCCTCTCTCCTCTCCATATTACACACATCAGCAGCACTGCCCTAACACCGTACATCTTTACAGTACAATAGTAACAATATAGGGGAGATGTATCACACCCTGTGCAGGGGAGCAGTTACCTATAGCAACCAATCAGATTGTGTCTTTCATTTTTAAAAAGGCCTTAAAAAAATGAAACCTAGAATCTGACTGGTTGCTATGGGTGACTGCTTCCCTGTTCCCTGCACAAGTTTTGATAAACCACCCTCATAGTTCCTTTATTTACTGTATTTAGCTCCAACCTATGCTGCAGTGCTGTACAGAGATTGTAGTCTGTCATGCTGTCCTTACTGCTGCAGTTTCTTCTGGGCTCAGATGTTAGTTAGATGTTAGGGGTGTGGCTAAAAAAATGTGGATGCATAACCCCACCCACCTGATGTTCCCTCACTGGCAGGAACAGGAAACAGAAAGGGAACGTGACATCACAGGAAGTAATGAAAACACAGGCAGAGAGGTCATGTGACTAAGCCTAAGAACACAGTAAGCGCTTTAAAGGGGTAGTGCGGCGGTAAAGAAATATTCACAGAATAACACACATTACAAAGTTATACAACTTTGTAATGTATGTTATGTCTGTGAATGGCCCCCTTCCCCGTGTCCCACCACCCCCACCCGTGTACCCGGAAATGTGGTGCGCTATACTCACCTGTCACGTGCCGACACCCGTCTCCGATCTTCATTCAGTGACGTCTTCTTGGGCCGGCGAACATCTCCCTCAAGTTCCGAATGTCGGCCACCCTCTGCAGCGTCATCCGATGCTCAGCCGCGATTGGCTGAGCATAACTGTGCTCAGCCAATCGTGACTGAGCAGCTGATGACGCGGCAGAGGGGGGACGGGTGGCAGCGACTCGTCCGTCCGTCCAAAGATGACCTTTGGCACAAAATGGCGGACGGCCCTCGACACGGATCAGGTAATGTATAATGCACCACACTTCCAGGCACACGGGTGGGGGTGGTGGGACACGGGGAAGGGGGCGATTCACAGACATAACATACATTACAAGGCTGGGTTCACACTACGTATATTTGAGGCTGTATGTTTGAGGCTGTATAGCAACCAAAACAAGGAGTGGATTGAAAACACAGAAAGGCTTTGTTCACACAATGTTGTAATTGAGTGGATGGCCGTCATTTAATGGCAAATATTTGCTGTTATTTTAAAACAACGGCTGTTATATTGAAATAATGGAAGTTATTTACCGTTATATGGCGGCCATCCACTCAATTTCAACATTGTGTGAACAGATCCTTTCTGGGTTTTCAATCCACTCCTGGTTTTGGTTGCTATGAGGACCTGACATGAGGACCAAATACAGCCTGAAATATACATAGTGTGAACCCAGCCGGGGCCCAGTTGTATAACTTTGTAATGTGTGTTATTCTGTGAATAATTTTTTAGCGCCGCACTACCCCTTTAAATAAAAAATAGAAGTGTATGTAGAATATGCAACACCCACAGAGGTTAATGCAATGCTAGTTTATTAAAATATCTAGGTCATTTTGGGCTCTGTCCTTTTAAAGTTAAAGGAGTATTCCGCACAAACATAACTTTTCATATGTTGCTGCCCATGGTGAGACAAACCATTCAATACTTGTTATATTTGTTGTCTTCTACTCCCAGTTCTGAGCTGCTGCTTTCTGCTGAAGACACGAAAACCTGAGTATAAGCTTTTTTTTTTCCTGTCTCCCCCTCCTTCCTCTTTCCCCCTCCCCTTTGAGACCACTGATGTAAGTCCCTATCTGCAACTTTGCAGCAACTTCATAATGCCTCGACGATCATTCACAGTGAGTTCATCAGCGACTTGACCTCAGATTAAACCCCCCAGCATTACGTAGAAGCTACAAAACTGCAGATACAGCCTGCCAGGGACTTGTTTATATCAGCCGTCTCGCAAAGGAGGGGGAGACAGAGAGAGAGAAGCTCACACACTGTTTTTGTGTATTCAGCAGAAAGAAGCTCAGAACTAGGGGAAGAAGACTGAATAGAAATAACAAGCATGGGATGAATTCTTAGTCTCACAATGGGTAGCAACATATCAAAAGTTATGTACAAGTCCAGACAACAAGAAAATAGCTGCACATCTCACCCATTTTTTATACTAGTATATAGGATAGTATAGTATATAGTTAGTATATTATTTGATCAAACAATATTGCCTCATGTACCACGTAGGTCTTCTGATATACATGAGTTCCTACTCTAACAATGGCGCAGTGTTGGTCGGCAACCACCACCACTGGGGGGCAGCCCAATGGTCCAGCAACCCCAATGTCGTAGGACCAAGCCCCCAGGACTAGGGCCACACCACCCCACAGACACAGCAAGCAGAGGCAGTGGCCACCAACCCACACCAATGTGAACAGGTGTGAAAGCTCACTCCATGTGCTCCCAGCTAGACTGGGAGAGCGAGGAGGTGCTTACCATGTAGACAGCCTCCTGCTAAGGTTAGGTTCACACTGCGTTTTTGCAATCAGTTTTTAAAACAGATGAATAAAACGGATGCATTTTTGTGCACCCGTTTTGATCCGTTTTTCCATTGACTTCCATTGTAAAAAAAAAGGGATCCGTTTTTTTTTTGACGGACACAAAAACGTAGCTGACACTACTTTTGTGTCCATTAAAAAAAGGATCCATTTTGATTGTTTGTTTTTTTTTACAATGGAAGTCAATAGAAAAACGGATCAAAACGGATGCACACAAATGCATCTGTTTTTTTTCATCCGTTTTATTTTTTTTTTAAAAGGGATGAAAAAAACGGATTGCAAAAACGCAGTGTGAACCTAGCCTAATTGGTAATATATGGGTCTTACTGGGTGGAGTGCAAAACCACAAAAAGGGGGACAGAATAAAAAAATGTACAAGTCTGGAGAACAAGAAAATGGCTGCACATCTTACCCATGTTTAATCTTCGAATATAGAAAATGCAAGGGCACTCACCAATTTGTGCAGTAGTCCTTATTATCTTCTTCTTAAAACATAGTATAGCAGGCCGCGACGACGCCAAACACCTTCAACAGACAGCTGTTTCGCGATATTCACTTTGTCAGTCTCCGCCCCTTCCTTCACGTCACAGGTATATCCACCTGTTGCAGTGACGTGTCGGAAGGTAGGCGTCACAGTGGATTAAAAACAAGGTTAAAACCCAAACAGTATTATTACTACTTTCCAACATGATTTTAGAGAAACATATTCAACTCTATTCGGTTATTTAGACCAATATCTCCTTGTGCCCCTGTTTCTATTATGAGGCGTGCTTCCTTCCTTAGTAGGGTTTTATATACATTCACATAATCTCTGCCGGTTACGCACTCCAGGCCCATAAATTTTAGGGCTTTGATGTCCCCGTTGTGCACTTCATTTATGTGTTGGATGAGCCGAGTGGCTCTTTGTCCAGTGCGTATCAAGCGTATGTGCTCGTAGAAGCGTCTATTCAGCGCCCGTGCGGTTTTCCCTATATAGAAAAAAACGCACGGGCAAGTGATAGCATAAACGACCTGTTTTGTCTTACAGATTATGAACTCATTTATTTTATGTGTATAACCTCCTAATGTGACTTCTTTGGTGTTCAAGAAAAACGAACACCAACTGCATCCCCCACATTTAAAATTACATCGAAAATTACCTTGCCCGTGCGGTTTTATCTATATAGGGAAAACCGCACGGGCGCTGAATAGACACTTCTACGAGCACATACGCTTGATACGCACTGGACAGGGAGCCACTCGGCTCATCCAACACATAAATGAAGTGCACAACAGGGGCATCAAAGCCCTAAAATTTATGGGCCTGGAGTGCGTAACCGGCAGAGATACTGTGAATGTAAATAAAACCCTACTAAGGAAGGAAGCACGCCTCATAATAGAAACAGGGGCACAAGGAGATATTGGTCTAAATGAACGAATAGAGTTGAATATGTTTCTCTAAAATCATGTTGGAAAGTAGTAATAATACTGTTTGGGTTTTAACCTTGTTTTTAATCCACTGTGACGCCTACCTTCCGACACGTCACTGCAAGAGGTGGATATACCTGTGACGTGAAGGAAGGGGCGGAGACTGACAAAGCGAATATCGCGAAACAGCTGTCTGTTGAAGGTGTTCGGCGTCCTCGCCGCCTGCTATACTATGTTTTAAGCAGAAGATAATAAGGACTACTGCACAAATTGGTGAGTGCCCTTGCATTTTCTATATTAGAAGATTGTATGTGGAAGTGCTTGACTGCCGTTCAGCAAGTGAGCACCACCGTGCATAGCACAAAGAGTGTACCACTTAACTCATTCTGGTGTGGATCCAAGCCTCATGGAGAGAGTTGTAGTGCCGGTGTCTGTGGCTTTGTAAATAGGACTGTCTTACCCATGTTTGATACTAAAGCTTCTCAGCTACATTAAAAACCAACATCAGAAATTATTATATTATTATGAGGCAAACAATATTTCCTCATGTACAACGTGCAGGTCTTCCGATATACATGAGTTCCTACTCTAACAATGGCGCAGTGTCGGTTGGCAACGGAAAAAAACAAAGCGAACACTACATTTTAGAGCATGTTGCAGATTTTATGCCATGTATTTTATGTGGCAGATTATATGCACAGGTTTTATGCTGGGTAAATTAATATAAATAAAAAGTTCAACACAACATAAAATCTGTAGCATGAATTATGCAGGGTATAGGGTACATGTGAGCATATCCCTGGGGGGGGATTATTTTTATGGCATTTATGTTGAGGTAAATAATAATATCATTTGCAGTAAAAAAAATATATTTTATATCAGATAAACAGATGGTAAATAATATTTTAACCCTTTCACGTCAGTAACATGTATATATACGTTCCTATTGCACATACCCCGTGCAGTAGGAATGTATATATACGTTCCTGACTTCAGGGGGCTTTGTGATGAGAGCGGGATCGCTGCAGAGATAGCAATCGTGCTCTCATCTGACTGCAGCCCCGGAGGTAATGAGAATCAGCTGCGATCCCGCAGCTGACCCCCATTAACCCCTTAGGGACCGCCGAAACGGCAGTCACTAATGCTGCGTTTACACGTAACGATTATTGGCCCGATCGTACGATTAGCGATGTCGGATTTACGATTTTTTTTTATAACGATCAGCGTTTAGATGGTATGATATATCGTACGAAAATTCGCACTGCGATCGTTTTGCGATCGTTTAAGCCTATCTCACACATTGGTTAAATCGTCGATTTGCGAATTTTTTGCGTACGATGAACGACGATTTGATGACCTGATGAAAGATCAAAATGTACGATTTATCATGCGTCGTTCGATCGTTCGCTGCGTTTACACGTACGATTATCGTTCGAATTCGACCGTTATCGCGCAAATTCGCACGATAATCGTTACGTGTAAACGCAGCATAACAGGCCGGTGCCACCGCTGTATTTCATCTCCCCCCACCGTGAATCCACAGTGGGGGAGATGAAATAAGTAAAATCAGACCCCAGATCAGCCCCCCTAGTGCCCCAGTCACTAACCCCCCCCTCCCCGCGGCGGCCATCAGATCCAAGATGGCCGCCACCATCACTGTGAACAGACTAATGTCTGTTCACAGTGATCAAAAAAGAAAAATGAATGAAAGCCCCATGCTCTCTGCCACCGGAGGTAGCGGAGAGCATGGGGCAGTGATCAAGGACCCCCCTGTGGGGTCCCGGTACAAGCGATCAGCGGTATATACTATATACCGCTGATCGCTTGTACCATGTGCTCCCGGCACTTTTTATCCTCTGTCACCATGAATGATTGGTGATGGGATAAAAAGTGATGTGCCCCCACCCCCCCAGTCACCCCCGTCCCCCAGTCACCCCCGTCCCCCAGTCCCCCCCCACCCCATATACTCACCTGATCCTGGGAGGTCCTTCCTCCTCGACTTCCTGGCTGGTTATGAAGTGCGCATGCGCTCCACAACCAGCCAACTCTGAAAATTTTAAGTGACAGAGACCAATTTGGTCTCTGTCACTGAACTATGATTACTGTGATAGAAAATATCACAGTAATCATAGTAATATAGTGAAAATGAATGTATAAAGTACAAAAAGTGACCACCGCATGTCGCCACTGACCACCGCAAGTTGCCACTGACCACCGCACCTTGCCTCTGACCACCGCACCTTGCCTCTGACCACCGCACCTTGCCTCTGACCACCGCACCTTGCCTCTAACCACCCCAAATTGCCAATGACCCCCTCCAGATTGCCCGTAACCACGCCAGATTACAGGTACCCACCTCAGATTACCTATAAGCACTTCAGTTTATCCGTAACCACCCCAGATTGTCTGTAACCACCACAGATTGTCCGTAACCACCCCACATTGTCCGTAACCACCCCACGTTGCCCGTAACCACAGCAGGTTGCCTGTAACCACCCTAGATTGTCTGTAACCACAGCAGGTTGTCCGTATCCACCCCACGTTGCCCATAACCCTTCCAGATTGCCTGTAACCACCCCAGGTTGCCGTAACCACAGCAGGTTGCCCGTGACCACCCCATGTTGACCGTACCCACCCCAGATTACCCGTAACCACCCCAGGTTGCCCATAACCTCCCCAGATTACCCGTAACCACCTCAGACTGTCCGGAACCACCCCAGACTGTCCGTAACCACCCCACATTACCTGTAATCTCATTTTTTTATTTTATTTTAGTAACTGCGCTATTCTACTAACTATTACTAGCTGCGGTTTTGCTCCAGCAAATTGGCCCTCCTTCCCTTCTGAGCTCTGTTGTGTGCCCATACAGTGGTTTATGCCCACATATGGGGTACCGTTCTACTCAGGAGAACCTGCGTTACAGATTTTGCAGTAAATTTTTTCTCCTGTTCCTTGTGAAATTTAGAAATTTCAAACTAAACTATTATTTACTGGCTAATTTTGAATACTTTCCTCTAATACCTTTGGAGCCAAAATGCTCATCCTACCCCAAGATGAATTCTTTGAGGGGTGCACTTTCCAAAATGGGGTGACTTTTGGGGGGGTTCTATTCTGTAGACATTACAGGGGCGCTGCAAACGCACCCGGCGCTCAGAAACTTCTTCAGAAAAATCTGCACGGAAAATGCTAATTGGCGCTCCTTCCCTTCTGAGCCCGGCTGTGTGCCCATACAGGGGTTTATGCCTACATATGTGGTACTGTTCTACTCAGGAGAACCTGCGTTACAGATTTTGGGGTGAATTTTCTATCCTGTTCGTCGTGAAATTGAGAAATTTCAAACTATACTTTCCTCTAATACCTGTGGGGTCAAAATGCTCACCGCACACCAAGATGTATTCTTTAAGGGGTGCACTTTCCAAAATGGAGTGACTTATGGCGAGATTTTACTCCGCTGGCACTACAGGGGCTCTGCAAACGCACCTGGCGCTCAGAAACTTCTTCAGCAAAATCTGCATTGAAAAAGCTAATTGGCGCTCCTTTCCTTCTGAGCCCCGCTGTGTGCCCATGCAGTGGTTTATGCCCACATATGAGGTACCTTTTTACTCAGGAGAACCTGCGTTACAAATTTTGGGGTACTTTTTTTCTCTTGTTCCTCGTGAAATTGAGAAATTTCAAACTAAAGGAACATATTCTTGGAAAAATTCGAGTTTTTCATTTTTACTGTCTACTTTTGAATACTTTCCTCTAATACCTGTGGGGTCAAAATGCTCACCACACCCCAAAATGAATTCTTTGAGGGGTGCACTTTCCAAAATGGGGTGACTTATGGGTTTTTTTCTCTCTGCTGACACTACAGGGGCTCTGCAAATGCATCTGGCGCTCGGAAACTTCTTCAGCAAAATCTGCAATGGAAAAGCTATTTGGCGCTCCTTTCCTTCTGAGCCCCGCTGTGTGCCCCTACAGTGGTTTACGCCCACATATGGGGTACCGTAGTACTCAAGAGAACCTGCGTTACAAATTTTGGGGTGCTTTTTCTCTCATGTTCCTTTTGAAAATGAGAAACTTTAATCTAAACGTATATATTATTGGAAAATTTAAATTTTTCATTTTTTTACGGCCTAATGGTGAATACTTTCCTCCAGCCCTTGTAGGGTTAAAATGCTCATTATACCCCTAGATTAATTCTTTAAGGTGTGTAGTTTCCAAAATGGGGTCACTTATGGGGGTTTCCAGTATACAAACCTCCTAAATCAACTTAAAAAAAGAACTGGTCCCTAAAAAAATCAGTTTTGGAAACTTTCACGAAAATGTGGTAATTTGCTGATAAACTTCTAAGTCCTGTAACACCCTAAAAAAGTAAAATATGTTTATGAAATGAAGCCAGAATAAAGAGGACATATCGGTAATTTGACTTAGTAACTAATTTATGTGATACTACTTTCTTTTTTTAGAAGCAGAGAATTTCAAAGTTAATAAAATGCTAATTTTTAAAAATTTTCATGATATTTTGATGTTTTTCACAAAAAAACACACAAAGTAGTGACCAAATTTTGCCACCAATATAAAGTGCCATATGTGACGAAAAAACAATCTCAGAATTCATAGCATACGTTAAAGCATCACTGAGCTATAAGGGCATAAAGTGAGACAGGTCAGATTTTGAAAAATGAGCCTGGTCTTTTAGGTGCAAATAGGCTTGGTCTTGAAGGGGTTAAGGAATGTTTTGCAAATAAATAGTACATATGGCAACATGGAATCACTGCAGAGAATGGGATCAGTGTCCCTACAGAGAGGATAATGAATCTATGGATGACAATGGCAATGACCTAGATATAATTTTATAATTATTTCTGTAAACAGATATATTGTCTGTCCCATCTGTGGATTCATGATAACAAAAACAAATAGAATAGAAGCTGAAGGAAAACAAATTCAGATCTTACCTGAAGTCCATGTCATCCTAACCCAAATTAATTATTTTCCAGAATTAAAGGAGAAACCATAAAATACATGTGCGTCTCATATAATATCCTTATAGAATGGATGAAATTGTAGATGACTTAAGTTTTTGTGATGTGCCAGTTTATACCCCTTAAAGGGGTACTCCGGCGCTGAGCAGTACAAAGCTGTTACAAAGTAATACAACATCATAATAAATTTATATTGCTAAAGTAGCCTATCTCTAGCTACATCCCAGTTTTAGTCCCTGAAGTTTGGATTATTCTACCTTTAGATTGATGGTCTTTACCACAGGTCTTTGTCCCTGTGCCATCTTGTGTTGTGGTGTCATTGAATTTATTCAAATATGCAAAAGAACACTGCAGAGACACCATCACGTGTCTCGACGTCAATGAACTAGCCAGACCTTACTCTGGGAAGGAACAACCAAGCCAAGGAATGTCTCCAATCAAGGAAACCACTCAAGCAAGGTATCCATCCACAGACAGCTGTTTCGGGGTTTTTGCCCCTCATCAGTGTGGGGTAGGTTTCTGGCTAGTGGGAGCAATGACTAGTAAGTGCATGCAAAAGGAATGTATCGAATGTATTCAGGCTGAGCTGGCGCTCCTTCCTTTTCTGCTCCGCCTGTCCTGCCCTCTTCACCGCCCTAAATGGTTGAAGGGAAGGCATTAGGAGGAGGGTTGGTTACTTTGGCAGGTATGAGAGAAGCTGTGCAGCCCAGGTGGATGACGAGGCCAGCTGAAAGTTAGTAGAGCATGTGCTCATCAAGAATCAGGAACTGAAAAGAGTGCAGACACCAGTACCAGAGGACTCTGGGGTCCAGAGATGGCACGATTATGCCATCAAAAGCCCAGATATAGCAAGGTAATGCAATCCTAGCACTTTAGTGGCACAAAAAGCATACATGTGCACTCACCGATCTCCCACCGATTATTTGACACTTTTACCACTAGTCTATGCTGCTCCTAGCCCCAGACTCAAAATTTTATAAATGATCCCAGTTTTACACTGACGTTCAAAAGTTTGGGGTCACATTGAAATGTCCTTATTTTTGAAGGAAAAGCACTGTACTTTTCAATGAAGATAACTCTAAACTAGTCCTAACTTTACAGAAATACACTCTATACATTGCTAATGTGGTAAATGACTATTCTAGCTGCAAATGTCTGGTTTTTGGTGCAATAACTACATAGGTGTATAGAGGCCCATTTCAAGCAACTATCACTCCAGTGTTCTAATGGTACAATGTGTTTGCTCATTGGCTCAGAAGGCTAATTGATGATTAGAAAACCCTTGTGCAATCATGTTCACACATCTGAAAACAGTCTAGCTCGTTACAGAAGCTACAAAACTGACCTTCCTTTGAGCAGATTGTGTTTCTGGAGCATCACATTTGTGGGGTCAATTAAACTCTCAAAATGGCCAGAAAAAGAGAACTTTCATCTGAAACTCGACAGTCTATTCTTGTTCTTAGAAATGAAGGCTATTCCATGCGAGAAATTGCTAAGAAATTGAAGAATTCCTACAACAGTGTGTACTACTCCCTTCAGAGGACAGCACAAACAGGCTCTAACCAGAGTAGAAAAAGAAGTGGGAGGCCGCGTTGCACAACTAAGCAAGAAGATAAGCACATGAGAGTCTCTAGTTTGAGAAACAAACGCCTCACAGGTCCCCAACTGGCATCTTCATTAAATAGTACCCGCAAAACACCAGTGTCAACATCTACAGTGAAGAGGCGGCTGCGGGATTTTGGCCTTCAGGGCAGAGTGGCAAAGAAAAAGCCATATGTGAGACTGGCCAATAAAAGAAAAAGATAAAGATGGGCAAAAGAACACAGACATTGGACAGAGGAAAAATGGAAAAAAGTGTTGTGGAAGGATGAATCCAATTTGAGGTGTTTGGATCACAAAGAAGAACATTTGTGAGACGCAGAACAAATGAAAAGATGCTGGAAGAATGCCTGACACCATCTGTTAAGCATGGTGGAGGTAACGTGTGATGGTCTGGAGTTGCTTTGGTGCTGGTAAGGTGGGAGATTTGTACAGGGTAAAAGGGATTCTGAATAAGGAAGGCTATCACTCAATTTTGCAACGCCATGCCATACCCAGTGGACAGCGCTTGATTGGAGCCAATTTCATCCTACAACAGGACAATAACCCTAAACACACCTCCAAATTGTGCAAGAACTATTTACAGCAGAAGCAGGCAGCTGGTATTCTATCATAGGTAATGGAGTGGCCAGCGCAGTCACCAGATCTGAACCCCATTGAGCTGTTGTGGGAGCAGCTTGACTGTATGGTACGCCAGAAGTGCCCATCCAACCAATCCAACTTGTGGGAGCTGCTTCTAGAAGCGTGGGGTGCAATTTCTCCAACTTACCTCAACAGATTTATAGCTAGAATGCCAAAGGTGTGCAATGCTGTAATTGCTGCAAAAGGAGGATTCTTTGACGAAAGCAAAGTTTGATGTAAAAACATTGTTATTTCAAATCCAAATACTCACGAGGACCTCTAGGTTTGGTAGGGTATGGGAGATATTCCTAATTAAATAAGGAGCATGTAGGTCCCATGCAGTTACCCAAGTATGCTCTTCTGTGCCGTAATCCTTCCAGTGTACAAGGTACTGTACCGGTTTGCAGGATTCATTCTATTTCGAATTCTAGTTCAGCTTGCACAACTACTGGTAGAGCTAGAGGACAAGAAACCACTGCAGGAATATATATATATATATATATATATATATATATATATATATATATATATATATATGCGATCCCCTGACCCATGGGGGCCACTCTGCAGTGCAGGTGTTCCTAGCAGGCAGGAACCGGGGCAGCTGCAGGGTATAGAGTTGTCACGGTATGCGATGGGCATGCGATTCTTCGCTGTACCTTGTCGGGGCACCAGATAAGGGACACCAAAGCCAGGGTTTAGTAACAGCGGTGGTTACAAGTTTATTGTAACTGAGGTAACTGGTAGCAACAGTCTCTTCCGGATGCAACCGGGTATATAGCAGGTTTGAACAGACAGAGCAAAGGTGGTGCTGCATAGGCTGAGGTGAAGCGTGCCGGATGATGGGAGTAGTAGTGATAGAGGAATAGAGAGGCTGGGTGGATTAGAGTACTTGCGGTGAATATCTTGAGTTGATGAGAAGATAGAGAGCAGAAACGACACCCAGATGAGAGGATACTCCAGACACTTGAGCAGGCTGACAGCCAGGAACTGCTACAGAAGAGCACCGAGTCCACTCTTCTGAAGGTGAAGAGGGACACACACGCACGACCTCCTTGCTTGGGAGCAGGGGCCGAACTGCACAGCAAGGGGAAGTCACATGGCACCCCTGGCCAAAGCTAGACGGCCACTGGAGGAACCATGGTCACGGGGCACGGTCACGTGATCACCAGCCTTTGCATACCACTGCACATAGTTATGCACACAAGATATACACATGAACCTGAGAGTAATAGGGACTACACAGTAAACAGTTGCAGTGCATATAGTTTCCAGGACAGGCATGGTTATAGTAATAAAAGTAAACTTAAAGTGAGAAACAGACAGCCTGTTCTGGGACACTGCATATATATATATATATATATATATATATATATATATATACAGTGGTGCCTTGGATTACGAGCATAATTCGTTCCGGGACTGTGCTTGTAATCCAAATCCACTCTTAAACCAAAGCAAATTTTCCCATAAGAATTCATAGAAATGCAGACAATTGGTTCCACACCCCAAAAATAATGATTTATTATTCTGAATAACATGTAAAACAAATAAAACAAACATTCAGAAACAGCTGACTATGTCAAATTATAAATTACTGTACAGTAATGGAGAAGATGGGAAACACCAGGGCTGACAGAGACTGCAGGGAGTATGAAGGAATGAGCAGGGCAGATATGGGCACAGTATAGCAGCGCTCTCTGTCCGGGAAGAGAGGGGTTACAGCTATGCAGAGATTACCTCCACAGTCCTGTCCCCTGATGCAAGCCCCAAGCCTGCAACTGTGGATCTGCTATGATTTGGAAGGTGAGGGAGACTTCCTGGGTCAGAGTACAGGGCTGTAGACCCAGCTATGCAGGCCAAGCCCCTCCTCCACTCGTGCTCCCACCCAGTACAGGGAGCTCTTAAACCAAAGCAATGCTCTTAAACCAAGTCACAATTCTGAAAAACTGTGAGCTCTAAAACCAAAACGCTCTTAAACCAAGTTACTCTTAAACCAAGGTACCACTGTATATATATATATATATATATATATATACATATATACACACACACATTAGCAATTGACTTTAAATAAATACAAACAGACAAAAACAACATAGGTAATTAGCAAACCAAGCATAGTGATTGTAGTGTACATGAGTTATAGGGGGAGAACGACAATAATGGGCAGGAGAAATACCATGTTCCTCATATAAACAAGGGTTGCAGATAGTGAACAAGTAGAAAAACATATATACAACAATAACATTCTTCCACCTCCTAAGATAAGGTTTGTGTGAATCGTGTGTCAGTAATGAGGTGGTCACCAGGCCACTAGTGTGTTAGAGGATATTAAACACTTCAAATAAATGAAGAGAAGGAGAGGAAGGTAAGGAGAAGGAAGAAAGACTAAAATAATAATAAGAAAGGGGGGTAAGAGGGGGAGCAGGGGTTAGAGTGGGTGGGATTAGAGGGGGGTAGCGAGATCGCCCTACCAGATCTCCCATTGCCTAGACAGGGGTGAGGGTGGTGGAAGGCTGAACTGGACTTGTAGGCAGAATGTGCTGTAAATGCGTGAGCTGAGTGTGGTATTTTGAGTCGAGCCATAGCTTTCATAGTTTGACATACTTGTCATGGGTCCTGTTAGCCCAGCTAACCAATTCCTCAAATCTACAAATCTGGTTGATTCTCTGAAACCATTCTGACGGGGTCAGAGGGAGAGTTTGTCTCCACTTCAACGGCATGTGAGCTTTGGTAGCGGCTAATAAGTGAGTAGTCAAGGTTCCTTTTATTGGTTTTTAGTCTTAACTGGCCGGGCTCAGGGCAATAATGGGCATGGAAAGGCAGATTCTGGAACCTGTCACCTCAGCAATCACTTCCTCCACCATGGTCCAGTACAATTTTAACTCCAGACAACTCCACCATATATGTGTTAAGGAACTGGTATGAAGGGGGCTAATTTATAGGCAAATAGCCATTCTGGCATCTTGTACCAGCGGGACAGCAGCTTATAATGGTTTTCTTGCAGTAGGACGCATCTAGAGAATCCATTTGATTGCCTTAGGATCTGGTGCACTTCAGGTTCCGTTAAGGTGATATTTAGCTCTCTCTCCCAGGTTATCAGATAGCATGGTTTGGAGTTATTGGAAAGTGAGATGACCAGCTGGTAAAAAAACAGTATGGAACACAATTTCCTCATGTTTTTGGAAAAAAAAAAATTCAAATTCTGTTGATTCCCTGGGCCCTCCCCTAGTAACTGTTAGAAGCATTTAGAGAGACGGGCAACGTGCAGGAAACTAAGAGTCTAAACGCTCTCGCACCAAAGCCATGTCAAATTTGTGGTCTGAATTAAGTAGCTCAGGAATAGCAGTTGTACCAAAGCATTTCCACATGTAAGCGTATGTGGGCGTGGGGTCACTCACCAACCAGGGAACTAGATAACTTGTGATGGTGATGCCATCAATTGTAGCCTCAGACCCTTCCATACCTGGAGAGCTCCATTTACCGTGGGGAGTAGTGTGGGGTTGGCAAAGGTCCTGTAGCTTCAGGTTACTTGAGGGGCGAGTAGCAGTAAGTTGGGGGGGTGCACTGCATGCAGATACTGCGTAAGCAATGTCAAGCCATCTCCCCAGTTGGATTGCTTTATAATAAAGCTGGATGTCAGGGAGCCCAGTCCCTCCTTTGGAATAATAGCGAACTAGTAGGCCATGTGATGTGCGTGGCCTCTTCACCTTCCACAAAAATCTAGAAAACATGCTTTGCAGCGAATGGAAGAAAGTGGTTGGCCCCGATATAGGAACTATCTGTAATACATATAATATTTTGGGTAGGATATACGTCTTTAGGAGGTTTTTCCTGCCGAGCCAGGAAATGAGAGGTATGTCATAATCTTTCAGGAGTTTTGTTATGGTTGCCACTAATAGCACATAATTAAGCTGGTACAAATCCGATATGTGACCAGAGATTTTAACTCCCAAATAACTGATGGGAGGGTTTGTTTAGTCTCCATGGGGAGAATAATTAAGACTTAGATGTATTAACCCTAAATTTGGCGATCTTGTTAAATGCAGAAAAAAAAATTCTATACGTGGGAGAGAGGTTAAAGGATCAGATACTAGAAAGAGGAGGTCGTCAGCAAACGCTAGGGTTTTGATCCCAGAGGATCCTGCCTGGATGCCTTTTATATTGGATGTTTGCCTCTCCTTCTGACGTAGCATTTCTACAACTAGTATGAACAGCATGGGGGAAAGGGGGCAGCCCTGTCGAGTTCCATTTAGAATCTGGAAGGAGAGGGAGAGAGTATTGTTTACTTTTATGTGCGGTGTGTGGCTGGCTATAGAGAGAAGATGGCTTGGATAAACTGGTCTGGTATGCCGAAGGTATCTTTCACTGCATGTATTTGAGTCTTGTCTGTAGCCTTTTTGATGAGTGAGGACATGATCCTTCCTCCTTTGTTACCATCGGCATACAGTTTGTTTATAATAGAGAAACGATTTTGCACAGCGCGCATAAAGGATATTTTTAAAGGAGAAGTCCGGCCAAAATTAATTTTTGATATGTTGTTACTTATGAAAAGTTATACAAATTTCTAATGTACATTAATTATGGGAAATGCACATATAGAGCTATTTCCCTTAATTTAGTAGATCAGGAAGTGTTAGAAATATCTCTGAAGAAGTGACGTCACGACCCAGGGTGTAATTCCTATGGAGTGTCCAGCAGGGGGCGCTCTCTATATAGAAGTCTATGGGACTTTATTGTTTCTATGGGTTTCTATGTAATGTAATGTAATGTAATGTAGTGTACAGTGCTTTATTGAATGAATACATCTATGGAATACTTTGGGGAGCAAGTGTCCTTGCTCCCCAAAGTATTGCATAAATGTATTCATTCAATACATTCAATACACAGTAAGCCCGCCGATCCGCCGCATTCCCGCCGATCCGCCACACGCTGATCCGCCGCATTCCCGCCGATCCGGACCATATACATTGAACTACAGCTCCCATCATCTGCTTCTAGTATGAACAGGTGATGGGAGCTGTAGCTGGGTAATGAATATGACATGCCGCCGGGCGCAGGGGGGAGCCGCTCAGTACACAGGAGCGCTCCCCCCTCCTCCTCCTCCTTCCGTGATAACTTCCGCTTATACCAATGCTGACTCCCTGCCTGGCCGCCGCTCTCCCCCCATACATACCGGCTCCCGATGCATCCTGGTGTCCGCGCTGATGCCGGGAGCCGGTATATGTGAGCGGAGAGCGGCGGCCAGGCAGGGAGTCAGCATTGGTATAGGCGGAAGTTATCCCGGAAGGAGGAGGAGGAGGGGGGAGCGCTCCTGTGTACTGAGCGGCTCCCCCCTGCGCCCGGCGGCATGTCATATCCATTACCCAACTACAGCTCCCATCACCTGTTCATACTAGAAGCAGATGATGGGAGCTGTAGTTCAATGTATATGGTCCGGATCGGCGGGAATGCGGCGGATCAGCGTGTGGCGGATCGGCGGGAATGCGGCGGAAATGCGGCGGATCGGCGGGCTTACAGTGTATTGAATGTATTGAATGAATACATTTATGCAATACTTTGGGGAGCAAGGACACTTGCTCCCCAAAGTATTCCATAGATGTATTCATTCAATAAAGCACTGTACACTACATTACATTACATTACATAGAAACCCATAGAAACAATAAAGTCCCATAGACTTCTATATAGAGAGCGCCCCCTGCTGGACACTCCATAGGAATTACACCCTGGGTCGTGACGTCACTTCTTCAGAGATATTTCTAACACTTCCTGATCTACTAAATTAAGGGAAATAGTTCTATATGTGCATTTCCCATAATTAATGTACATTAGAAATTTGTATAACTTTTCATAAGTAACAACATATCAAAAATTAATTTTGGCCGGACTTCTCCTTTAAGTTTTTCCCTAAGGTCCCTCAAATCATTGTAGGTTGCCTGAAGTCTTGTGTATCAACTTGTGTATCTTCTCTAGGGAAGCGATCTGGGCTAGTAGGGAGTCAATATCTTTTTGCTGAGCTCTTTTTAGCTTCATCCCAGCGGAGATAAAAAGCCCCCTAATGAATGCTTTGTGTGACTCCAAAACAATTGGCATAGAAACAGAGGGGACACATTCACAGCAAAAAATTCCCTTAACTTTTTTTCCACGTCTTGGCATATCTCTGGCTTCTCTAATAAAGCTTTGTCCAAGCAACACCTCCATTCCCTGGCCGGCACGTGCAATAGGGCCTGGATTGGGGCATGATCCGAGATGTTGATTTGTCCTGTGACAGCGAAAACCACAGAAGATAGAAGAGAGTTTTGAGCAAAGACATAATCAAGCCTCTGGTAAGAGACATGAGGGTTTAAGTAGAAAAAGGACTCTACATTCTGCATCCATGTGTTGTTGCAGAATCTGTAAGGGAATGGATTTGTGGATTGCGATAGAAACACCTTTAGTGGCCAAAGAGGGATGACAAGCATGTCTTCACTAAAAGAAACATTTACACAGAAATTTGGGGTTTTTTTTACCTCTGAGGTGTGTTTCCTGTAAGAAGGCGATGGAAGCCTTGGTTTTCCTGAGTAGCGAGATTACTTGATGTTGCTTGTTAGGACTTTTTAAGCCCTTGACATTGAAATAAACAAGGTTAAGTTCAGCCATCAGAAGCTTCGGGTCCGGTGCAGGCGATCCCGAGGTAAGAGCTGAGAAGGGTTGTGGGTAGGTAGGAAAGAGGTGGGGATAGATGGAGAGGGGGTTAGACTAGAAAGAGATGAAGGTTAAAGAAGTGCGGCAAAAATTTTTATGAAAGTATTGTATTGCCCCCCAAAAGTTATACCAATCACCAATATACACTTATTACGACCCAACTCCCAGAGATGTGTGGGCTGTGGCTGCTGGAGAGGATGATGGCAGAGGGAGGCTCAGTGTCCCTCCAGTGCCCTGTGTCCCTCAGTGTCCCTCTGCCATCATCCTCTCCAGCAGCCACAGCCTGCACAGCACAGGAAGGGAGCGCCAATTTGTTGGAGCAAAACCGCAGCTATAGTTATTAGATAATTAGGTATTAGTTAATAGTTATTAGAATAGCGCAGTTACTAAAATACAATAAAAAAATGAGATTACAGGTAATGCAGGGTGGTTACGGACAGTTTGGGGTGGTTACGGGTAATCTGGAGGTGGTTACGGGCAACCTGGGGTGGTTACGGGATATTTTCTATCACAGTAATCATAGTTCAGTGCAGAGTCAAGACGCCGAGGAGGAAGGACCTCCCTGGATCAGGTAATGTATATGGGGAAGGGGGGGTGACTGGGGGACGGGGGGCGACTTGGGGGGGGACAGAACACATCACTTTTTATCCCCTGTCACCAATCACATATGGTGACAGGAGATAAAAAGTGCCGGCAGCACATGGTACAAGCGATCAGCGGTATATAGTATATACAGCTAATCGCTTGTACTGGGACCCCACAGGGGGGTCCCTGATCACTGCCACATGCTCTCCGCTACCTCCGGTGGCGGAGAGCATGGGGCTTTGATTATTTATTTATTTTCCATCGCTGTGAACAGACATAGTCTGTTCACAGCGATGGCGGCGGCCATCTTGGATCTGATGGCCACCGGGGGAGGGAGCGGGTTAGTGACCAGCCCACTAGGGGGGCTGATCTGGGGTCTGATTGACTTATTTCATCTCCCCCCGACGTGGATTCACGGTGGGGGGAGAAAGGTAGTGCAGCGCTGGCCCATTAGTGACCGCCGTATCGGCGGGGGCCCGGCTATCACTGACAGCCGGGTCCCGCCGGGGATGACAGGAGCGCAGCTCCTGCGCCCCTGTCATCCCGAGGACGTACCGGCACGTCCATCTGCAGGAACGGGCTGCAGATTTGGACGTGCTGGTACGTCCTTATGCGGCAAGGGGTTAAGAGCCATCTACTGTTCTTCATAAATAACATAAGTATTTTGCATGTTGTGATTATCCAAGACAGCATCTCACTGGCGGAGATGATCCAGATGCAGTTACTGGTGACCCAGCTCAGCAGCTAAAGGGTGGTGGAAATCTAGGTGAGTATATGGCTGATTGTGCTCATCCAATTCAGCATATGTTTGGTGGTGGAGAGGGAAATTTAGCTCAACAGCTCACTGGTGCTAGTGGTGGTCATCCAGCTTATCACCTAACTAGTTGTAGTCATCCAGTTCTACACAAAATTGCTGGTGATGGTTGTCATCCAGGTGTTAAGGTCACTGGTGGTGGAGATCCAGGATAGCAAATCACTGGCAGTAGTAACCCAATTCAGCTGGTCAACAGTAGCTGTTACCCAGTTCAGCAGGCTGCTATTAGTGATCATAGAGCTTAGCAGGTGACTGGTGGTGGCTATGCAGCCAATTAGGTCACTTATAGTGCTGATCTAGCTGAGCAGGCCTATGATGATGGTAACCCAGCTCCACAGGTTGTTGTCGGTGGAAATCCAGCTGGTTAGGTCACTGGTGGTGGTGTTCCAGCTAAGCAGGTCTATAATGGTGATATTCTGACTCTGCAGGTTGCTGATGGGAGTGATTTTCTGACTCTGCAGGCTGCTGGAGGTGGCGGTGGTCCAGCTGAGTGGGTCACTGGTGGTGTTACCCCAGCTCAGCAGGTCACTGGAGATGTCAGTTTATGGGATTGTAACCAGCACAGGATGTTGATAAACAAGGCAAGATTCCTGTCAGTCCTCTCTTCTCTCTCCATATTCTGAAAAAAAATCAGAAGCAGTCGGAAACAAACTTGCAGTATACAAAGGCAGTGCAGACAGTGTGATCACTAGTATGATGTCCCTCAAGGAGCGCTGCACCTCTTTTTATTGTGCCCTGTGATGTCACAGCTGTACATACTGTGATTTCATCAGCCATTGGCATGTCACTGCTTGCTCTATTATGCTGATTTAGAGTTAGAAATTTACATTGGTTAGTTTTATAGAGTAACATAAGCTATCATAAATCATTTAATGTTTTGCTGGACAATGTAGTCCTCTCCAGTTTGTCTCTAGTGATGTTTTATGTATCATCTTTTCCTATCATACCAGCATTTTGCTGCCCCATATTTTCCTCCTCAAGGCACAGGTGAAGCATTGACACTACTTGATAGGGCATCTTATTACAACTTCAGGGTGAATCAAAAGTTTCAGAAACAAAAGCGAAAATTACATATCTGAATACCCCAGCAAGTAAAGGGTAAGGGGGCCTATCTTTTAACCCCTTGCCGCAAAATGACGTTTGTGGAACGTCATGTAAAACAAGTAGTTCCCGCAACATGACGTTCCCCAAACGTCATGGCTTCCCTGCCTCCCCCCGCTGTCCCTAACGGTGATCGGGCAGCGGGAGGAGGCTATGTCACACAGCATCCTCCCGCTGCCTCTGCCTGGAGGGGTGCCGCGCTCCCCGCGGGCAGTTAACCCCATAAACGACCGCAGCGTCTATGGGGAGATTCGGTGTCCCAATCGGCGGGAGGAGGCTGCAGAACGTTGCCTCCTCCCGCCGCCACTTCTCCTATGTCCCCCGATACCGGCGGATCGCCGCTATTACCGTTATAGCGGCGATCCGCCGGTAACGGGTACTACCGGCGCCGCCGACATCTTTCATCTCCCCCCACCGTGAATCCACGGTGGGGGAGATAAAAATGTATAAATGAGACCCCAGATCAGCCCCCCTAGTGGGCGATCACTAACCTGCTCCCTCCCCCGGGCGGCCATCAGATCCAAGATGGCCGCCCCCATCCCTGCGAACAAACGATGTTTTTTCGCAGGGATGGAAATGAATAAATGATCAAAGCCCCATGCTCTCCGCCGCCGGAGGTAGCGGAAAGCATGGGGCAGTGATCGGGACCCCCCCGTGTGGTCCCCGTACAGGCGATCAGCGGTATAGGTATATACTATATACCGCTGATCGCCTGTTCCCAGCGCAAAGAAGCACTTTTTATCCCCTGTCACCATAAATGATTGGAGACAGGGATAAAAAGTGATACTGTGCCCCCCCCCCCCCAAGTCGCCCCCCACCCCCCCAGTCACCCCCGTCCCCCAGTCACCCCCCGTACCCCTTATACTTTACCTGATCCTGGGAGGTCCTTCCTCCTCGACGGCCAGGCTGGTTGTGAAGTGCGCATGCGCGTCACAACCAGCCATCTCGGAAAATTTCAAGTGATAGAGACCAATTTGGTCTCTGTCACTGAACTATGATTACTGTGATAAAAATATCACAGTAATCATAGTAATACAGTGGAAATGAATGTGTAAAGTACAAAAAGTGAAAAACATACAAAAAAATAAAACACACTTTTTATTATAGTAATAATTGCAGTTTACTCCCAGATTACCCCTAACCCCCCCCAGATTACCCGTAACCACCCCTGGTTGCCCGTAATAACGCCAGATTGCACATAACCCCCCAGATTGCACGTAACCACAGCACTTTGCCCGTAACCACTGCACGTTGCCCGTAACCACCGCACATTGCCCGTAACCACCGCACGTTGCCCGTAACCACCGCACGTTGCCCATAACCACCGCATGTTGCCCGTAACCACCCCAAATTGCCAGTGACCCCCTCCAGATGGTCCGTAATCACCCCCAATTGCACGTAACCACCGCACGTTGCCTCTGACCAACGCACGTCGCCTCTGACCACCGCAAGTCGCCTCTGACCACCGCACGTCGCCTCTGACCACCGCACGTCGCCTCTGACCACCGCATGTCGCCTCTGACCACCGCACGCTGCCTCTGACCACGGCACGCTGCCTCTGACCACCGCACATTGCCTCTGACCACGGCACGCTGCCTCTGACCACCGCACGTTGCCTCTAACTCACACACGTTGCCAGTGACCCCCTCCAGATTACCCGTAACCACACCAGATTGCCATAACCACCCAAAATTACATGTACCCACCCCAGATTACCTATAAGCACTTCAGTTTATCGGTAACCACCCCAGATTGTCTGTAACCACCCCAAGTCGCCCCCCACCCCCCCAGTCACCCCCGTCCCCCAGTCACCCCCCGTACCCCTTATACTTTACCTGATCCTGGGAGGTCCTTCCTCCTCGACGGCCAGGCTGGTTGTGAAGTGCGCATGCGCGTCACAACCAGCCATCTCGGAAAATTTCAAGTGATAGAGACCAATTTGGTCTCTGTCACTGAACTATGATTACTGTGATAAAAATATCACAGTAATCATAGTAATACAGTGGAAATGAATGTGTAAAGTACAAAAAGTGAAAAACATACAAAAAAATAAAACACACTTTTTATTATAGTAATAATTGCAGTTTACTCCCAGATTACCCCTAACCCCCCCAGATTACCCGTAACCACCCCTGGTTGCCCGTAATAACGCCAGATTGCACATAACCCCCCAGATTGCACGTAACCACAGCACTTTGCCCGTAACCACTGCACGTTGCCCGTAACCACCGCACATTGCCCGTAACCACCGCACGTTGCCCGTAACCACCGCACGTTGCCCATAACCACCGCATGTTGCCCGTAACCACCCCAAATTGCCAGTGACCCCCTCCAGATGGTCCGTAATCACCCCCAATTGCACGTAACCACCGCACGTTGCCTCTCACCAACGCACGTCGCCTCTGACCACCGCAAGTCGCCTCTGACCACCGCACGTCGCCTCTGACCACCGCACGTCGCCTCTGACCACCGCATGTCGCCTCTGACCACCGCACGCTGCCTCTGACCACGGCACGCTGCCTCTGACCACCGCACATTGCCTCTGACCACGGCACGCTGCCTCTGACCACCGCACGTTGCCTCTAACTCACACACGTTGCCAGTGACCCCCTCCAGATTACCCGTAACCACACCAGATTGCCATAACCACCCAAAATTACATGTACCCACCCCAGATTACCTATAAGCACTTCAGTTTATCGGTAACCACCCCAGATTGTCTGTAACCACCCCACGTTGCCCGTAACCACCGCAGATTGTCTGTAGCCCCCCCCCCAGGTTGCCCCTAATCACGCCAGATTACACGTAATTCCCCCCAGATTGCCTACTACCACCGCACGTTGCCTCCGACCACCGCACGTTGCCTCCGACCACCACACGTTGCCTTGTACCACCCCAAATTGCCAATGACCCTCTCCAGATTGCCCGTAACCACGCTAGATTGCCATAACCACCCCAAATTACATGTACCCATCCCAGATTACCTATAAGCACTTTAGTTTATCCGTAACCACCCCACGTTGCCTGTAACCACCCGATCTTGCCCGTAACCACCCCAGGTTGCCCGTAACCACCCCAGGTTGCCCATAACCACCCCAGGTTGACCGTAACCACCTCCAGATTACCCGTAACCACCCCAGGTTGCCCGTAACCACCCTACATTACCTGTAATCTCATTTTTTTAATTGTATTTTAGTAACTGTGCTATTCTAATAACTGCAGTTTTGCTCCAGCAAATTGGTGCTCCTTCCCTTCTGAGCCCCGATGTGTGCCCATATAGTGGTTTATGCCCATATATGGAGTACCGTTGTACTCAGAAGAATCTGCGTTACAGATTTTGGGGTGTATTTTCTCCCCTGTTCCTAGTGAAATTGAGACATTTCAAACTAAACAAACATATTATTGGAAAAATTCTATTTTTTCATTTTTACTGTCTTCTTTTGAATACTTTCCTTTAATACCTGTGGGGTCAAAATGCTCACCACATCCCAAAATGAATTCTTTGAAGGGTGTACTTTTTAAAATGGGGTGACTTATGTTTTTTGTTTTTTTTACTCCGCTGGCACTACAGGGGCACTGCAAACGCACCTGGTGCTCAGAAACTTCTTCAGCAAAATCTGCACTGTAAAAGCTAATTGGCGCTCCCTTCCTTCTGAGGCCTGCTGTGTGCCCATACAGTGGTTTATGCCCACATATGGGGTACCGTTGTACTCAGGAGAACCTGCGTTACAAATTTTGGGGTACGTTTTCTCTCCTGTTCCTCGTGAAATTGAGAAATTTAAAACTAAACGAACATATTATTGGAAAAATTTGGGTTTTTCATTTTTACTGTCTAATTTTGAATACTTTCCTCTAATACCTGTGGGGTCAAAATACTCATCCTACCCCAAGATGAATTCTTTGAGGGGTGTACTTTCGAAAATGGGGTGACTTATGAGGGGTTTTACTCTGCTGGCACTACAGGGGCGCTGCAAACGCACCTGGCGCTCAGAAACTTCTTCAGCAAAATCTGCATCAAAAAAGCTAATAGGTGCTCCTTCCCTTCTGAGCCCCACTGTGTGCCCATACAGTGGTTTACGCCCACATATGGTGTACCATTATACTCAGGAGAACCTGCGTTACATAATTTGCTGTGCTTTTTTTCTCATGTTTCTTTTGAAAATGAGAAACTTTAATCTAAACGTATACATTATTGGAAAAAAAATTTTATGGCCTAATGGTGAATACTTTCCTCAAGCCCCTGTAGTGTCAAAATGCTCATAATACCCCTAGATTAATTCTTTAAGGTGTCTAGTTTCCAAAATGGGGTCAATTATGGGGGTTTCCAGTATACAAGCCTCCTAAATCCACTTAAAAAAAAGAACTGGTCCCTAAAAAAAATCAGTTTTAGAAACTTTCACAAAAATGTGATAATTCGCTAATAAATTTCTAAGCCCAATAACACCCTAAAAAAGTAAAATATGTTTACCAAATTATGCCAGAATAAAGAGGACATATTGGTAATGTGACTTAGTAACTAATTTATGTGCTATGACTTCCTTTTTTTAGAAGCAGAGAATTTCAAAGTTCATAAAATGCAAATTTTTCAAATTTTTCATGATATTTTGATGTTTTTCACAAAAAATACTCAAAGTAGTGACCAAATTTTGCCAATAACATAAAGCACCATATGTGACGAAAAAACTATTTTAGAATCGCTAGCATATGTTAAAGCATCACTGAGCTATAAGCGCATAAAGTGAGACAGGTCAGATTTTGAAAAATGGGCTTGGTCATTAAGGCCAAAACAGGCTTTAGAGGCAAGGGGTTAAGCTATGTCTGGAGCATGGCCGCCATATTTAGGGCCACCATATTAGATTAAGGGCAATTTTTTTCCAGTGGGAAGGTGGTTGTGCAGCATATCAGAGAAGACCAGGATTGTCTCACAAATTGCAATCATATATGCATTTTTTTTGTGGTTCACAAGTTATGAACACAAAAAGGTGCAACAACAACTGGGAACATTGCCTGTGATGCAACCAGTGTTGTCCATGGTGCTGAACACAGAGCTGAAGGCGCTGAATCCAATTGTTATTAACCCGCTTGAGAAGTATCTGTTCTTTTTTAAATATTAAGACAATTTCAGTCTTCTTCGACTTGCTACATGACCACCTCTGGCTGCTATGTGGTGATGTTCCAGACATGGCTTAAGAGATAGTTAAAGGATAGTCCATTAGCACTTCCCCCAGTGTCTCTTTGGATCATGGTTTACTCCACAAAAGCAGTTTCATCTTTATGGGCGAGAAAAAGCAGACTCTTCTCCGGAACAAATTTTTACAATGCTGTTTTGGTCTCTTCCTACATTTGTCTGCTATTATAGATTGGATTTATCAGCCAATCAAGACTGTGCGTTTGGATGTGAGGTCTTTTGTTAGCAGTTCTTCTACCCTGAGCTACTTACATGGTATGGCCCCATTATTGGTGCTACCATAAAGGGGAATGCTGTGGGAAAAAAAGAGTTGTTCTTTAAAAGGAAGTCCAGTGTTTCCCAGGTCATCTGAGTACTCACAGAGAAGGCAGTCATATGAATGATTGACTCATTGAGCAGTCACTCTCTGTACTGACCAGGACTTCATTTGTTTAGTATTTTTTCAACGAGCACAAGTCTAAAAATCTGCCTTCAGGAGACTTCATCTCTGTTTTACATGATAAGAACACGAAAAAATAATGCATGATAAGAATGATAAGAACACGAAAAAATAATGTATATTGTAAACTTGCTTTATTTCACATCTACTGTGAATATAGATTTTGAAAGTTATAATGACAGTGACATGTCAAGCTGGTGATGAGTTCATAATAAACTCCCTAAAGTAATTTGGTAAACACTGAGGTCGAAGGGATGGAGCTTCTTTTTAACCTTACTGCTTACTGTTCATTTCCCCCCCAATGATGTAGGAGCCTTCACCTTTTATGTTGCCATCTTGAACGATTCGTGGAAACCTTTTAATGGTAGGAATAATACCCTTTTTCTCATAGTCCTTTTTTCAAACTCCAGATAGGCTTTTGTGTGTCTTTTACTTAGGGTGCATACACAGAGAGATTTATCTGACAGATTTTTAAAGCCAAAGCCAGAAACAGACTATAAACAGAGACCAGGTCATAAAGGAAAGACTGAGATTTCTCCTCTTTGCTAATCCATTCCTGGCTTTGGCTTCCAAAATCTGTCAGATAAATCTCTCTGTGTAAACGCACCATTAGGCAAGGCTTCTTTCTGGCCAGTCTGCCATAAAACCTGAATTGGTGGAGGCTGTATTGATAGTTGACCTTCTGGATGTTTCTTCCATCTATACACATGATATTTAGAGTTCAACCATAGTGATCATTGGGTTCTTGGTCCCCTCTCTTACCAAGGCCCTTCTGCCTACTTACTTAGTTTGCTGGCGTGGCCAGCTCTAGGAAGAGTCCTGTTCCAGACTTTGCTCTTGCGAACTTTTAGTGCAGCGAAATAATTTTTTCCCGTTCTCCAGATCTGTGCCTGCACACAGTCTTGTCCCTGAGCACTACAGGCAATTCTTTCCCCTTAGGGCCTGTGTCTTTTCAAATCATGTTCAATCATCTGAATTTACACCAGTCAAGGTGTAGGAACATCTCAGAGACAATAAAGAAAAATGGGAAATACCCAGAGCTAAATTTCAAGTGTAGTATGCCTGTTTCCAGTGGTAAACCATCAGGCTTGGTAGGAGGCCACACTTCTTTTCCACCTGGCTGCGCCGCCCCAATCCACCCCCAATCCCAGATCAGGCGAGCAGGGTTTACCCCTTGTGAATGCCACAGAAAAGACCAAAATCTGTGCTTTTTCTGTGGCGTATGCCAGGGGCACATATTGATAAATGTGCCCCTATATGTCTGAATTTAACAATGATATATGTAAGTGATCGCAATATATAAGCAAAGACATAGGTTTATTGGGGAAAATAATACAGTTAAAGGAGGCTCTAGCACAGACCTGGGCATCGTATGGCATCATATGACAATGAACCCATCCCATCCAAGTACCAGTCTGAGCTACAAGTATTCCGGGCTCTGGCTATTCAAATCTGAAAGCAAATCAGCGCCTGCAGCGGGGACATCGCTGCAGCCGCTGATTAGCTGATATGATAATGTTCAAGCGTCATTTTAGCCAATTGGCGGCTGTCCCTGCTCATTGAATGATGACAATGCGAAGACAAGGGGGTAAGTTAACCCTCCCCCGCTAGCCCCCCTCATAATGGAGCACAGTCAGGCTTACAGGGGGTTCATTTAACCCCTTGGGGGCCAGACTGTCACCCCAAGGACCACCGCCTGGCCCACAGAAGGTTAAGTTAACCCCCTGGGGACCAGACAGTGGTGTTTTTCTCACTGAAAAGCTGAACTAAAAATTTCCATATGCATAGGCTATGGCGTTTTTAGTGGAGCAGAAGACTTCCATTGAGGTCTATGGAAAAAAAAAACCTCCAGTAATTGAGGTTATAGCTTAGCAAAATGCCATTACTTCACTATGGTTGGATTATCCCTTTTTAATTCAAAGAACAACCTCTTGGTAACGTTGCTGCATGCAATATTCTCAGTGTCCACAGGGGAGAGCTTTAGTTCTTGTTTAGTACAAGATCATAAAATGGACAGCTGATAGCTTTCAAATTTTCACCAGGCTGAGCGCACCCTTGAAACCACAAAACTACAAATCCCATCTTGCCTGTAATTGTAGTTTTGCAATAATTGGAGGGCTAAAGGTTCTCCACCCCTGCTGTAGAAGAAGCCTAAATGGAGAAACGTAGATCAGGCACAGATGAGGTTGGTGCTATGACTAAAGACTTTGAGATGAGTGTATGATTTTATTTGTTTATGTGTAACTTTACAATAAATTTATCCCATTATGGAAATGGCCTACAGGATGTGTGATGTTTGCTTTCTAGATAATGATATACTTTGAAAAAATCTCCTGTGAGCATTACACTGCATTGATTTTCTGATGTTCCTGAGGCGAGCTTTGACTACATGGGAATGCAGCATTAAGGCAGCAAGGGAAAGAAAGAAAGAGGAAAACCAAATACGTTTGGGAACTATTTCTAGCAATTATATAACGTGTATATGGTATTTTTCGCTATTTATTACTTCTGCAGGCTCCATATTTATTTTTCAGCTGCCTCTGACCTATTAGGTGGAGACTAGCCTCTGTGATACATTTCATACACTGCACACACAGAAGAGGAGGTTGTAGGTTGTGAATTAAAGGGGAACTCTGGCAATTTTATTTTTCTTTCACATCAACTGGTGTCAGAAAGTGATATAGATTTATAATTTACTTTTATTTAAAAATCTTTAGTCTTCCAGTACTTATCAGTTGATTTATGTCCTGCAGGAAGTGGGGTATTTTTCCCAGTCTGACACAGTGCTCTCTGCTGCCACCTCTGATTGTGTCAGGAGCTGTCCAGAGTAGCAGTATATCTCTATAGAAAAACCTTTTCTACTCTGCACAGTTCTGACATGGAAAGAGGTGGCAGCAGAGAGTGCTGTGTCAGACTGGAAAGAATACACTACTTCCTGTAGGACATACAGTAGCTGATACGTACTGGAAAGCTTGAGATTTTTAAACAGAAGTAAATTGAGTTCTTCTTTTAACATTGAGGTAAAATAAAACAAAACACTCTGGCCCAGATTTATCAATCTGTATCAGTCGAAAATCATACACATTTTGTGTCTCAGACAGATGACAACCAATCACAGCTTGTTTTGAAAAATGAAAGCTGGTTGCTATCTGTCAGAGATAGAAGTGTGTCCAATTTTTTTCTCAGCTTAATAAATCTAGGCTTATGTCGCCCTCCAGCCACACCTCCCTGCTTTCTTTTTCATACACATCTATGAGCACCATGTAATGTACTTTCATGGTATATTCACACGTAACGTGTTTGCAGCAGATTTCACATTGAGCATACTGCAGCAAGTCAGCTGTGATACTTGTTACCATTAGAGTCTATAGCCCTGCATTTTTGCTGACAGCCCGCTCAGCCAATCACTGCACTGTCCCAAAACAGCACAGTGATTGACTAAGCAGGCTGTCAGTGAGTCCAGATCTGGAGAAGCAGGCGGGAGAGTGCCGAAGGAACAGGAGTGGATAAGCATTGTGTCTTTAATATTTTTACCACCCCGACATAGTAGTAGTTAAAGAAAGTTGCTACTACATTTCTTCTCAAATATGCTGTGAAATGTAGGGCTATAGACTCTTAACGGTAACTAGTATCACAACGCATTTGCTGTGATATGAACAGCATGAAATCTGCTCCAAACTCATTATGTATGAATCCACCTAAATGGTACAGAGATATATAACATAAATAGTACATTTAAGGTTAATAATGGTAGTACAATTTTCATTACATGATTTGTTTCTGAATAATTCCAATGGTATACTAGAGGTTTTCCTGCTATGAAGCGCCTGTTCTGTTTTTTTTCTTAACCCCTTAAGGACCGGGCCTGAAATGGCCTTAAGGACCGGGCCTGAAATGGCCTTAAGGACCGGAGCAAATTTATGAATATGACCTGTGTCACTTTATTCATTAATAACTTTGGGATGCTTTTACCTATCCGGACGATTCTGAGATTGTTTTCTCGAGACATATTGTACTTCACATTTCTAGTAAATTGGAGTCGATACTAATAACGAATATTTATTAAAAAAAAACAAAATAGCGTGAAAAATTGTGAAAAAATGCATTTTTCCAACTTTAAAACTTTTCTGCTTATACAGAAAATGGTTATACCACATAAATTATATATTAAATAGCATTAGCAACATGTCTAGTTTATGTTGGCGGCATTTATTAAACTATCTTTCATTTTTTTTTAAACAATAGAAAGCGTAAAACATTAGCAACAAATTTCCAAATTTTCAGTAAAATTTCAAAATCAGATATTTTTAGGGACCTGTTCAGGTTTAAAGTGTATTTGAGGGGCCTGTATGTTAGAAAGCCCCACAAAGCACCCCATTTCAGAAACTGCACCCCGCAAACTCTGCAAAAGCACATCCAGAAAGTTTTTTAACCCTTTAGGGGAGTCACAGAAATAAAAGCTAAGTGTGTAAGAAATTTGAAAATTTTAATTTTCTGTGCAGAGATTTTATTGTAATCCAATATTTTTCATAATTATGAACCTATTACCAGAGAAATGCACCCCAATATTTATTGCCCAGTTTCTGCAGTTTATAGAAATACCCCATATGTGGCCCTATTGCGCTATTTGACGCAACCACAAGCCTCAGATATAAGGGAGCGCCTAGTGAATTTCGATGGCTCCGTTATATTTGGTCATTTCTGACTGTACCACTTCAGGTTGGCAGAGGCTCTGGGGTGCCAAAACCTAAAAAACACCCCTAAAGGGACACCATTTAGAAAACTACACCCCTCAAAGAATGTAACAAGGGGTGAGGTAAACATTTGGACCCCACAGGTGCTTCACAGATTTTCCGAACAATGTGGCGTGAAAAAAGACAAAAGTATTTTTTACACTAAAACGTTGTTCTAGCCTTCAATTTTTAATTTTCACAAAGAGATAAAAGAAAAAAAAAAACACAAAACATGTAGCACAGTTTCTCCCGAGTACGGAAATACCCCACATGTGGACATAAAGTGTCAAGGGCCACGTCGCATTTACAGAGCCCTCGTGCTGCCAAAACACTGGAACCCCCCCCCCACAAGGGACCCCATTCTGGAAACTATACCCCTCAAGGAATCTAACAAGGGGTGCAGTGAGCATATGGACCCCACTGGTGACGGGGCACAAATGTGGAACAATGTGATGTGAAAGTGAAAAATTTCATTTTTTCACTTTCACGGCACAAATGTGCCCGTCATCAAGGGGTCCATATCCTCATTGCACCCCTTGTTAGGTTCCTTGTGGGGTGTAGTTTCCAGAATGGGGTCACTTTTGGGGGGTTCCAGTGTTTTGGCAGCACGAGGGTTCTGTAAATGCGACATGGTGTTCATCATCCATTCCAGCCAAATCCAACCTCCAAAATCCAAATGGCGCTCCTTCTCTTTGGAGGCTTGCCCTGCGCCCACATGGCGCTTTATGTCCACATGTGGGGTATTTACGGACTCGGGGGAAATTGCTCTACACATTTTGTGTTTTTTTTCTCTTTTAACCCCTTGTGAAAATGATAAATTCAAGGCTAAACCAACATTATAGTGTAAAAAATGTAATATTTCATTTTCACGCCACATTGTTCCACATTTGTGCCCGTCACCAGTGGGGTCCATATGCTGACTACACCCCTTGTTACATTCCTTGAGGGGTGTCGTTTCCATAATGGGGTCACTTGTGGGGGGTTTCAACTGTCTTGGCAACACAGGGGCCTTTTAAATGCAACATGGCTCCTCGAAATCCATTCCAGCCAAATCCAGCCTCAAAAAACCAAATGGCGCTCTTTCCCTTTGGAGGCTTACCCTGCAACCGCATGGCGCTTTATGTCCACATGTGGGGTATTTCCGTACTCAGGGGAAATTGCTCTACACATTGAGTTTTTTTTTATCTTTTAGCCCCTTGTGAAAATGAAAAAATAATGACAAGATCAATGATTTAGAGTAAAAATAAAAAAAAAATTACACTAAATGTTGGTCTAGCCTTGATTTTATTCCATTTCCACAAGGGGTTAAAAAAGAAAATAAACTCAAAACGTGTAGGGTAATTTCCCCTGAGTACGAAAATACCCCACATGTGGACATAATGTGCCATATGGGCACAGGGCAAGCCACCAAAGGGACAGAGCACCATTTAGAGGCTGGAATGGAGGATGGAAGCCATGTCGCAATTACAAAACCCCTGTGCTGCCAGGACAGTAGAAACCCCCCACAAGTGACCCCATTCTGGAAATTACACCCCATAAGGAATCTAACGAGGTGTACAGTGAGCATATGGACCCCACTGGTGACCGGCACATGTGTAGAACATGTGCCGTGAAAATAAAAAATACAATTTTTTTCATTTTCACGTCCCAAATGTGGCCGTCACCAGGGGTCCATATACCCGCTGCCCCCCTTGTTAGATTCCTTATGGGGTGTAGTTTCCAGAATGGGGTCACTTGTGGGGGGTTTCTACTGTCCTGGCCGCACAGAGGCTTTGTAATTGCATCATGGCATCCTCTAATGGGAATAGCGGCCATACCTATTTAGCTGGGGAAAAGGGACAATTCTAATTTATTTGGGGGTATTAGGCCAATTATTAGTTTATAAGGTTGAAAATGACAGGTGTCCATCAAATTCAACCTGTGTTGATCCAGAGGAAGGCAAAAAACCCTTGTAAGGCAGACAACAGTAACCTCATCACTGGGAAAAATTCCTTCCCGACTCCATAATGGCGATCAGAATAATCCCTGGATCAACGTGACCCCTGAAATAGGAATAAGGGACAGAATTTAGATAATGTAGAACCCCAATGACGTGTGGTACGCCTTGGAGCGATCCAGTATGCAGAGGCCGGGGCGATCAGGACAGGTGTCACATGGGAAAATGGTGTCCTTCCTGATCCCCCTGTTACACCACACTCTGTACTTCTTCTGGGGTCTCCCGTTCTCCTGTGTGTGGGACGTCACCTGGAAAATGTTGCCCTGGTGCGATACGGGGTCCTTCATATCCAGAAGCGCTGGGTCTGCTCCATGGCTGCTAAATATTAGGGCTTTATTACGGCTTCTGATATGTTCGGATCGTGCCGCAAGCTACAGTAGCTCGGGCAGCGAGAGACCAGAAGAGGGGGTGCTGGTATAAAAGTTATCCCCGTACAGGTGGTAACCTTTATCCAGCAGAGGGAAGATCAGTTCCCAAACAATCTTCCCACTAACTCGGAGGATGGGGGGGGGGGCATCTGGGGGCTGGATTCGGGTGTCCCTTCCTTCATACACTCTAAGGGTACGTGCACAATGCGGAATGGCGAAGGATAACCCTTTGTGCATTCCGCAGCTGGCACCCACCGGCGGACTGATGCGGGCGCGCGTCTCCAGACATGTCATAGACTCCATTCTATGCACGGGCGGATTCTGCTCTCCGACCAATGTGTTTATTCTTTAGACGGACAACGGAATCCGCCCGTGCATAACATGGAGTCTATGGCACGGGTGGAGACACGCGCCTGCATCAGTCCGCCGGCGGGTGCCAGCTGCGGAATGCATAAAGGGTTATCCTTCGCCATTCCACAGTGTGCATGTACCCTGGATCTGTAAGTGTACCCTGAGGTACTCTCACAGAGTTAGTAGAATTTCACGCCATACCGTCATCTCTTATTGGGACGGTACTGGCGGAAAAGACGTGTCCGGGAGGCAGCTACGCTACCTCCAGATACGTCATTGGAGGATGAGGATGAGGATGAATGGAGGAACGAAGGATCCCCCCCATTCATCCTCACTGGCTGTTTCGGTGTCGGAGGCAATAATAGCGTATGCGTCCGACATTGAAAACGCCCTGGGGGCCATTTTTATATAGGGATTGGTATATGGGGTATGTAGTGGTGTAGTGTCAAACTTTATTCAATGTAGTGTAGTGTGGTGTAATGTAGTGTTTTTACAGTGAGTATAAATAAAAAAAAAAAAATCTACGCCAACAATGGTGTTGCTGATAAGTGCCACACTTATGTGCGGCACTTATCAGCAGACCGTGGCAGTAGGATATAGAAAAAAAAACACCCTACGCCAAAAAGGAGGAGTTGCTGATTAGCAGCGCACTTTCGTGCGATGCTGATCAACACTCAGCGGCGATAGGGTGCGGAAAATAGAAAAAACAAATTTGGAAAAAAAAACCCTGAACATCTGAACATCCCTATAGTGGCTGATACGTGTATTACACTTATCAGCCGCTAGGGGGCAGCAGAGCGCAAGATCCGAAAAAAGACGACGCTGGAGCCGAAAATAGCCGAAAAAAGCCGAATGGGACGTCACGGAAAGAGCCGAAGACCCGACCAGAAGACGAGGATGCCGCGAACCCGGAAGACGCCGATCAGGACCCCGGGACAAGTGAGTAATGTACAAATACCTGCTCTGGACCCCTCAGCTACCTAGCTGAGGGGTCCGGAGCAGGTATTTATAACTTTTGGGGACTTTGATCTCCGTGAACGGCCGGCCGTTCACGGCGATCGGGCCGGTGGCACTGTGACCAACATTACTTTTTACAGTAATGGCGGTCGGTGCCATCCTCGGACAGCACCGACCGCCATTTTTTTCCGGGTCATCGGGTCACCGATGGCCCGGAAAGGTTCCGATCGCCGCTATTGGCTGATCTGAACTGGTAAGCCAATAGCGGCGATCGTCGGCATGGGGGGGGTTAACAACCCCCCATGCCGACAGGGATAGATGGCCTGCAGTGTATTTCTGCAGGCCATCTCTCCCGATCGCATGCGACCGATCCGCGGCGCCCTCATAAAGGACCCGCGTACCGGTACGTCATGGGTCCTTAAGTGACAGTGATCCATGACGTACCGGTACATCATGGGTCCTTAAGAGGTTAAAGGGGTATCCCCCCAAAAAAATGTTTTTCATTAATACGTTGCCCACCCATAGCTTTCCATCTTTCCAATATCAATTTATTATGGATTCTGCATAGTTTTGCTGTTATCTAGGTGCATTCACCCCCACCAAACACATAGAATCATCAGATCTCAGTCCAACCCGACACCACTCCCTGCTTCTGGCCCCTACCCTCTGTGTCGGCATCACGTATCCTCCGTCTCTTCAATGGGCTGGCTTTTAACCCTGCCTATTAAAGTGAGGGAGGACACTGACAGCTGCTGCTGTCTCCCGACTGCCTCCCCCCAGGTCACCTGTGTGCCCCCTCGCCCCCTGAGCTCACCTGTGGCCCCCACACTGTGCCCCCTGACGTTGCTGCCCCCCCCCCCCCGCGCCGCCCGCTTCTCTGCTTGGTTGGTTCCCGGGATGCGGGGGTGCTATGCGGCGTTCAGTTATCGATCCGATCCCCCCCCCTCCAATGCAAAATACATCACCCCCTCTCCCCCTTCAAACCCAGTGTACCCCTCATCAGATCTGCAGCGCCGGGCCGGCTCTCAGCTCCCCTCAGCAGCAGAACGCTGTGAGGGAAGCTGAGAGCCGTCTCGGTGCTGCAGATCTGATGAGGGGTACACTGGGTTTGAAGGGGGAGAGGGGGTCATGTATTTGGCATCGGAAGGGATCGGATAGATTACTGAGCGCCGCATAGCACCCCCCGCATCCCGGTAACCAACCAAGCAGAGCAGCCGGCGGCGGGGGGTGCTATACAGAGCTGTGTGGGGTCCGGGCAGTGTTGGTACCGCAGCGAGCCGCTGGGAGAGTTTGTACCGTGTCTCACACCCGCCCCCCTTACCCCCCAAGCCTTCACCACCTCTCTCCCCCCCTTCAACTCCTCTCTCCCTTCTCCATCTCCCGCCTTCACCTCCTCTCTGCCTTCTCCATCTCCAACCTTCACCTCCTCTCTCCCTTCTCCATCTCCCCCCATCACCTCCTCTCTCCCTCCCTCCTCCATCTCCCCCATCACCTCCTCTCTCCCTCCCTCCTCCATCTCCCCCATCACATCCTCTCTCTCTCCCTCCTCAATCTTCCCCATCACCTCCTTCTCTCTTCTCCATCTCCCCCATCACCTCATCTCTCCCGCCCCTTCACCTCCTCTCTCCCTCCCTCCTCCATCCACCCCCATCACCTCTCTCTCCTCCATCTTCACCTCCTCTCTCCCTCCCTCCTCCATCTCCCCCATCACATCCTCTCTCTCTCCCTCCTCAATCTCCCCAATCACCTCCTCTCTCTCTTCTCGTGTAATTACCTTATATTGCAATAAAGTGACCTATTTAATGATGTAAAAATGCTTTTCAGGGAAATACCCCTTTAACTCCGGTAACTGAGTAGGTAAGATGGTAGATATGATTTTTGCTAAAAATTGAGTAATCGGCTCAATCGGCTTAATTTGGGAATTAAGTGGGAATTTTTGTTGTTGATAAAAATTCCATTAATTTTTTATGTTAAAGGGGTACTCCAGCAATTTTAACCCCTTCAGGACCAGGCAAATTTTCGTTTTTTTGCGTTTTCGTTTTTTCCTCCTGCAGTTGCATTTTTACATCTACAGACCCACATGAGCCCTTATTTTTTGCGTCACTAATTGTACTTTGCAATGACAGGCTGAATTTTTGCATAAAATATGCTGCGAAAGCAGAAAAAAATTATATGCGCATTGAAATTGAAAAAAAACCCCACAATTCTTTTTCTTTGGGTGGGCTTCGTTTTTACGCCGTGTGTCCTATGGAAAAACATGTTATGCATGTTCCTCAAGTCGTTACGATTGCAACGATATGTAACATGTATAACTTTTATTGCATCTGATGGGATGTAAAAAATTCAAACCATTCTTAACAAATATATGTTCCTAAAAATCGCTCCATTCCCAGGCTTATAGCGCTTTTATCCTTTGGTCTATGGGGCTGTATGTGGTGTCATTTTTTGCACCATGATGTGTTCTTTCTATTGATACCTTGATTGCGCATATGCGATTTTTTATTACAATTTTTCTGGATTTGATGCAACCAAAAATGCACAATTACGAGATCAAGAATGTGATAAATTAATATTTTGGGCGATTACGCATGCAGTGATACCAAACATGTTTATTTATTTATGTATTTATTTGTTTTTATTTATAAAAATGGGAAAAGGGGGGTGATTCTGACTTTTATTAGGGGAGGGGGCTTTTTATTAATAATGACACTTTATTTTTAACTTTTACACTTATACTAGAAGTCCCCATGGGACCCGCTCTGAACGCCCCCACCCGCGCGAGGACGTACAGTGACGTCCTTGTGCGGGAAAGGGTTAAACTCGGTCACAATGGTCGCCGCGGCTCCCAGCTCTGCATGCTCCCGTCCCCGTCAGCACAAGTATCAGTGATCTCTGTGTGCACTGGGGAAGTACTTCCGGTGCAGGGTGCGTTGATAATAAGCGCCCCCGTGCCAGAAGTAACATCCCCGGCGCGCACAGAACTCACTGATGTATGTGCTGCCGGGGATGGGAGCGTGCAGAGCCGGGAGCCGCGCGTCAGATGACAGCCGGACCGGACTGCAGAAGGAGAGTGACACAGCGGGGGAGCAAGTTGTCAGGTGAGTTGTGTTGTTTTTTTTTTTTGTTTTTTTTCACAGACATGAGGGACCATCTATAAGGGGGATACATGGGGGGGAACCATCTATAAGGGGGATACATGGGGGGGAACCATCTATAAGGGGGATACATGGGGGGGACCATCTATAAGGGGGATACATGGGAGGGAACCATCTATAAGGGGGATACATGGGGGGAACCATCTATAAGGGGGATACAGGGGGGAACCATCTATAAGGGGGATACATGGGGGGGACCATCTATAAGGGGGATACATGGGGGACCATCTATAAGGGGGATACAGGGGGGCATCTATAAGGGGGATAACATGGAGGGGGCATCTATAAGGGAGATAACATGGGGGCCATCTATCTGGGTGACAACACAGGGGGGCATCTATAAGGGGGACTACACGGAGGGGTGTATGGAATAGGGCATGTACTATAGGTGACCACACAGAGGGGGGCATATACTATAAGGGTCACATAGAGTCAGCCTACCCACTAAATGAGGGTGTAAAGGGGCCAATACAGATGTGCAGTGTGTATAGAGATGAGGATGGTGCCGGAGTGAGAAGTCTAATATGTCTGTCTGGCAGATTCTGTGGATTCTTGGCTCGGAGAAGTTTTCATGACGGCCCAGGACAGATGGAGAAGAAGATGAAAAGGGACGAATTCTGATCAGAGAAGACGTCCTCTGTGAGTCACTAAATACTGTATATCTGCACTGTAATGTATATGGAGTAGAGAACCTGTGTGTTGCTGCGTCCACCTCTATATGACTGGATGAGGTGATTGTGATCTGTGTACAGTGGATCATTCAGTAGCAGTGGTGGTTAGTCAGTATGTGGCGGTGTTGTTTGCTACTTGTAATCTGGTACTGTGTTTCATTGGATTTAGTATACTGGATTTGGTCAGTAACAAAATGATGGTGATGGCAGTAGTTGTGGTGTGATGGTTATATTTCCCCCTTGTATTAGTGGCAATATTGGTCTCAGTATTCAGGGTTTGGTTAGTGACAGTATGGCGGTAATATGTATGGTGACAATATTTCCTATATACTGGTATTATTGGTAATATCAGTCTTGAGATGAGATATATATATATATATATATATATATATATATATACACACACACACACACACAAATAGCATTGCTTGGTCGAGGAAGGGGGGGGGGGGGCAAGTTGACCTCTTGCACCAGGGCCCAGGAGACATTAGCTACGCCCCTGGTTAAACTGTTTATATAATGCTACCCTTATATGCAACATAAGGTTAATTCGGGTCTATGGGAGAGCGTGTGCTCCTCCGCTTCCGCCGCTCAGAGAAGTGACATGTCCCTTCTTTGAGCAGAGAGCGGCTGCAGCAGAGAAGCGCATGCTCTCCTATAGAGAAGCAGTGTCAACAGTGTGAACATATACAATTAGGATAGGCTATGGTGGGAACAGCTATATGTCACATGGAGTGGTGCATCTCAACACATCCCAATTAGAATCATATGCAACCAAGATAACAGCGAATGGCTGTGACTGCTGAGATTCGTCCATCCCGGAAGTGACAGTGGCAGCGGTCTGCGGGGGACCTGGAAACACCACAGGAGGACATCAAGGAAGCATTTTGAGGTAAGAATAAGATTAGGGTATGTTCACACTGTTTGTACATTTGATCCTTTGTGGTCAATTTTAAGTGGTTTTAACTTTGTGGTGTTTTGATAATAAAATAAAAATAATAAAATAATAAAATAAAAATCTTTATTATCAAAACACCACAAAGTTAAAACCACTTAAAATTGACCACAAAGGATCAAATGTACAAACAGTGTGAACATACCCTAATCTTATTCTTACCTCAAAATGCTTCCTTGATGTCCTCCTGTGGTGTTTCCAGGTCCCCCGCAGACCGCTGCCGCTGTCACTTCCGGGATGGACGAATCTCAGCAGACACAGCCAATCACTGGCCACAGTGCTGTCCTGTCTTAGTCAGTGATTGCCAGAGCGGGCTGTCCCTTACAAAATGAGTCTGTCTCAAAAATGGCACAGGTCTGTGGGGGGGTCCCAAGGACTTCACAAGAGGACACTATGGTAAGGTAAGAATAAGATGTTCCCAAACAGTATTTTTGCTCAGTATTTTGCAGTCATAACCAGGAGTAGATTAAAAACACACAAAAGCTATGTTCTTACACTGTGGAAATTGAGTGGATGGCCGTCATTTAATGATAAATAATTACCGTTATTTTAAAACAACTGCCATTATTTGCCACTAAATTTTTGCAGTGTGAGAACATGACCTCTCTGTGTTTTCAATCTACTCCTGGTTATGACTGCAAAATACTAAGCAACAATACTGTGTGGGAACATAGCCTAAGGCTTTATTCCCACTGAGCAAAACTAGCGGAATTCCACGGCGGAATTGTCCACCGCGGAATGCCGTTAGCCTCTCTCTCATAATGGGAGTCTATGGGAGGCACGTGCTCCTGCTTGGTCCACGCTGAAGAATTAACATGTTCCCCCACGGAATTCTGCTAGTTTTGCTCAGTGGGAACAAAGCCTTAGGGTAGGTTCACATTACGGAATCCGCGCGGTTAAGTTCCAGCGGATTCCGTCGCTTGTATCCGCTCACGGCCGTGCGCATATCTGCCTGTGCCATAGACACCATTCTATGACCAGGTGGATTCTGCCTTTCGGCGAAAGAACTGACATGTCTATTATTTCGGCGGACAGCCGAATCGGCCCGGCAATAGAATGGTGTCTGTGGCATGGGCGGATATACACGTGGCTGTGAGCGGGTACGAGCGACGGAATCCGCCGGAACTCATCTGTGCGGATTCAATAGTGTGAACCTGCCCTTACACTCTATCAGCTAGTGACTACTTCCATTTTCCACATGTTCTTTCAATGGGCAGGAATTGGCTTGAATGTGATGATTATTTGACTACATTTGTGTCATGGTCAGAGCCGTATTTACCACTTATTTTATGTTTTAAGCAGTTAAAAACCTTGAAAAACGCTATTCAGACAATGTTTCTACATGTAGGGAAGTGCACGTGGCCGAAACCACAATCCCATTTCTTCCCCAGTAGTCATGTGCTGTTACCAGGATTATTGGTCATATGCCTATTGGTTACCGCATGAGGGTCTGGCATCTGCTGCATGTGGTGACGTACAGTAAATGTGGGAAAGGGGCCTAAGACTGATCAGATATCAATATGATATATAACACCTATATTTCCCACCCTCAAAACGAAATTATAAAAAACAGCATACAAAAGGTAAATATCAAATATCCATTTTTATTGTCACAAAAATCCAAATCCAAATTAAAAAACACCCATAAAAATAAGGGGGGACTAGGTACTTGAACATACAGGGCAACTGGGGCAAAGTAATCAATATTAGTAGTGTAATCAAATATGGTGTGAAATAATATTTTGCATGGATAGGGTCAATAGGAAAATGATTGAAAATATAATAATCAAATTAAATTAAATATCATACATGTATAGAAAATGCATAAACTGTGCCACAAAACCTGTAAAGAAGATTTGTATATAAATAGATACCACCTCACATGTCACCATATATCCACATTAACTTTTGAACAATTGAATATATGGCAGTGATCGCTCATTGGGACATATATAAAGTGCCAATGCAATGAGGTAGATAGTAGTTTAGATAGCAGTATACAGGTTAAATAAATTAGATTAAAGTCAGGCACATAAATATCAAATCCCTTTACAGACCCATATCAGCCCACATCAAATGCCCTGTGCCAGACCAATGTCACAAACCCCCATTACCATGTGCGCCTCGACGCAGGTTTCGCTATTTGCTTTATCAAGAGGCCTCTTGATAAAGCAAATAGCAAAACGTGCGTCGAGGCGCACATGGTAATGGGTCTGTAAAGGGATCTGATATTTATGTGCCTGACTTTAATCTAATTTATTTAGGGTACGTTCACACTTACCGGATCCGCAGCTGATTTTCTGCTGCAGATCCGCAGCAGATCCGCAGCAGATTTCATTTAAATAACTGAACACAGCATCAAATCTGCACCATCAAATCTGCTGCGTATGAATCCGTCCGTAGTGCGAACCGCGAATATACGCACGTAATTTTGAGGTTGATGCGTTCGCTTGAAAGTATCCGATATACGCCCGCACAGTGCACACTACGTATGAGCTTACGGCCGGATCGTATACGGAGCCGAGAAAAATGAACAAGACCATTGTTTGAGGACGGAAATGTTGAGACTCACGGCCGTGGATTTCCATGCGGTCCCGTACGAAGTACTTATTTCAGCCAAATTGAACGTGATTTTTAGATCCAAAAGGTTCTGTGTGGTTTACGGGGCTGGGCGAAGATTTCCAAGTAAATGACCTGTTTCAGATCGCTTCGAAACAAGCTAGGGAAGCATAACTGTACTACGGGCGTATGTTCGCGGTTCGTACGCATCCGGCCACATGTCTATTTTTCCCCACGCCCGTAGTTTCAGCCGCACATGTACGGCGGCGTACGAACTACGGACGGATTCATACACAGTGTGAACATAGCCTAAACCTGTATACTGCTATCTAAACTACTATCTACCTCATTGCATTGGCACTTTATATATGTCCCCATGAGCGATCACTGCCATATATTCAATTGTTCTACCTCATTGCACTTTATTTATACATAAGTTAATGTGGATATCTATTTATATACAAATCTTCTTTACAGGTTTTGTGGCACAGTTTATGCATTTTCTATACATGTATATTTAATTTAATTTGATTATTATATTTTCAATCATTTTCCCATTGACCCTATCCATACAAAATATTATTTCACACCATATTTGATTACACTACTAACATCGATTACTTTGCCCCAGTTGCCCTGTATGTTCCGGTACCTAGTCCCCCCTTATTTTTATGGGTGTTTTTTAATTATTTGGATTTTTGTGACAATAAAAATGGATATTTGATATTTATCTTTTTGTATGCTGTTTTTTATCATTTTGTTTTGAGGGTGGGAAATATAGGTGTTATAAGTTCTCAACAGTGATTTCCACTCGTAGGAAAATATTAGTAAACTGAGGGTTATTTTGAAATTTGTAGGTGTAGATATCAATATGATGTTCAGAAACTAAAAAATCCTGATGCTAATTGGTGAGAGAAGATGGGGGGCGTCTGCAGGTGTAGTGCCCGGGGGCAGCGGCGGCTGGGAATACGGCCCTGGTCATGGTGTCCTATAGGAAAAGATGCCTTTATTGCCCACAGCAGCCAATCACAGCACAGCTTTCATTTATGAGGTGCAGAATAAGAGATACAAGCTGCTGTGATTGGTTACTATTTAAAGATAGGGCCCTATTGTCTCCATTGTTCTCCCTTTGGGTCCCGCCCCACTCATTATAGCTGAAGGGCAGGGTGGCCTAATATGGAGCAGTAATACTGGATTGTGTCTTTCCCTTTACTATCCATCAGGCTATTGTTTTTTTCCTACAATATGTTTTGCGCTGCGTGAGGAGAATTGTGCACGTTTCTCTGTAGCATTGTTGTCCAGGGCTTCACGTGCCCTAGCAACACACAATCCAATAACACGAGGTTGGCCACTGCAGTACGGCTCTTATGTAATAGGAAAGCCACTCCCGTCTCCAGCTAGAAGCTACAATATTATGTGTTGTGTCCGCGCTTTGACTCCATTTTGCCGAAGTACAGTGGTAGCGTAAAGATAGGGTTTGGTCTACATAAATATGGCCGACGCTTTGAGCTACATTAACACTTGGGCGGGGACAGTTTGATTAGCGAGTGTTTGGCCTCTCGCAATCCTAACGCCGGGAAAGGGGGTCTGGAAGTGTGACGTCATCACCCGTTGGAAAATTTTCACGGCGCCATTTTGAAGCCGCTTTTTTTGGGACCTGTGTGGTGGCGATAGCTCTCTCTGGGTAGGATTGCCGCAATAAGATGGCAATGGCGAACAGGAACCTCAAGCAAGTGCGCATTGAGAAGAATAACAATGGAAACAACAGCGGCGACATGGTCTCCCCTCCGCAGCAGCAAATGGTACCGCCGGGGAGGAATAACAAACGTAGCCTGGACCTGTCTGAGGGGGACCCGGCTCTAATGCCGCCGAAGATGGACGAAGGGGAAGAGGAGCGGGGGGTGACCATTGATATCAGGAGCTTCCTGAAGCCCGGGGAGAAGAGCTACACCCAGAGATGCCGCTTGTTCGTGGGCAACCTGCCGACCGACATAACGGAGGAGGATTTCAAGAAGCTGTTCGACAAGTACGGGGAGCCCAGCGAGGTGTTCATCAACCGGGACCGGGGCTTCGGCTTCATCCGCCTGGTACGCACCCTCTCATCTTCCTCCAAACACAGCCATACTATGACTCCCATCATGCCGGGGCAGTGCTATGACTCCCATCATGCCGGGGCAGTGCTATGACTCCCATCATGCCGGGGCAGTGCTATGACTCCCATCATGCCGGGGCAGTGCTATGACTCCCATCATGCCGGGGCAGTGCTATGACTCCCATCATGCCGGGGCAGTGCTATGACTCCCATCATGCCGGGGCAGTGCTATGACTCCCACCATGCCGGGGCAGTGCTATGACTCCCACCATGCCGGGGCAGTGCTATGACTCCCACCATGCCGGGGCAGTGCTATGACTCCCATCATGCCGGGGCAGTGCTATGACTCCCATCATGCCGGGGCAGTGCTATGACTCCCATCATGCCGGGGCAGTGCTATGACTCCCATCATGCCGGGGCAGTGCTATGACTCCCATCATGCCGGGGCAGTGCTATGACTCCCATCATGCCGGGGCAGTGCTATGACTCCCATCATGCCGGGGCAGTGCTATGACTCCCATCATGCCGGGGCAGTGCTATGACTCCCATCATGCCGGGGCAGTGCTATGACTCCCATCATGCCGGGGCAGTGCTATGACTCCCATCATGCCGGGGCAGTGCTATGACTCCCATCATGCCGGGGCAGTGCTATGACTCCCATCATGCCGGGGCAGTGCTATGACTCCCATCATGCCGGGGCAGTGCTATGACTCCCATCATGCCGGGGCAGTGCTATGACTCCCATCATGCCGGGGCAGTGCTATGACTCCCATCATGCCGGGGCAGTGCTATGACTCCCATCATGCCGGGGCGCAGCTTGGTGAACAGTCCTGTATGTTCAGTGTTGTTCGATCTGTCAGGAAACACTGTTACATAGTGGGAAGATACATGGTGAAGTATTGATACAGGTCAGCTGTAATGTTACCTCTGCTCACCCTTACCACATTGTATAGGAAAACATGGTCTTTCCTCACGAGATAGTGTTTCCATCTATGCTGCACACCATATGTCATCACTACAGATGACGAATCCGTTGGCTCAGACCAATCAACATGTCTGATACAAGACCTGAGTTGTCCATAGCAACCAATTACAGCTTGGCTTTCATTTATGGGATAACTCTGGTAGAAGGAAAGTTGGGCTCTGTATGATTATGAGCCAATCAGACGGTCCTGTCTCGGATAGATAAATCTGGACCAATATTGTATGACTGGGTACCACACATATCCACTGTCTGTTTAAAGAGGATGTACCACCAGGTACATCCTCTTTAATCTGAACCGACTGATAGAATGGCGCCGTCACAGAGAAGCTGGTGCCGCGGTCCGTTTTTTTGGATGTACCTGGTGGTACATCCTCTTTAAATCAGGAGGGTTGTGTTTCCTTTTCAGCCAAATATGGTCGGCCAAAATGTGACTGTACCACCAGGCCCAGGCTGAAGCACTTGAGGCGAGCCGACCCACCCTTAGTGGGAAGAAACTCCAGCCCCTCCATGACATGACTCCATTAGAATCAATTGAACCCTATCAGAGAGGGGCTAGGGTTTCCTCCCACTAAGGGTGCTTCAGCCTGGGCCTGGTGGTACAGTCACTTTAAAACACATCCATGTGCAGCCTGTGTATACTGTGCTGGCCACACATTATGGACTCCCAGAGCTGTGCGGGCTGTGGCTGCTGGAGAGGATGATGGCAGGGGGACACTGAGGGACACAGAGCACTGGAGGGACACTGAGCATCCCTCTGCCATCATCCTCTCCAGCAGCCACAGCCCGCACAGCTCTGGGAGTTGGGTCGTGACATCACCATGTTATCCAGGAAGTGAAGCCTTGATGCAGTAGTATGTGCATTTCCCATAAGTGTATATTGGTGATTTGTATAACTTTTGGGGGGCAATACAATACTTAAATTAAAATTTTCACCGGACTTCTCCTTGAACACCTGTCTGTAACTGGAGTCTGCATCATTATTTATTATACCAGTGCACTATGATGCTTAACTGATTTAGGCCTCCTCACATGTCCAGTGATTTTTAAAAGGATTATCCAGCGCTACAAAAACATGGCCACTTTCTTTCAGAGACAACCTGACTCTTGTCTCCAGTTCAGGTGCGGTTTGCAATTAAGCTCCATTCACTTAAAACGAACTAAGCAGCAAAACCTCGTCCAAGCTGGAGACAAGAGTGGGGCTGTCTCTGGAAGAAAGTGGCCATATTTTTGTAGTGCTGGATAACCCCTTTAAAGTGGCTGTACCACCAGGCCCAGGCAGAAACACTGGAGGCGGGCCAACCCACCCTTAGTGGGAGGAAACCCCAGCCTCTCTATGATAGGGTTCCATTGATTCTAATGGAGTCACGTCATGGAGGGGCTGGGGTTTCTTCCCACTGGGGTGGGTCGGCTCGCCTCAAGTGCTTTAGCCTGGGCCTAGTAGTACAGTCATTTTAAAAGCATCCTGTCTCAAAGCTGTCGGATATCAATGGATACGACCATGCTGGGGCGATGCCATGAGCAACCCCCTTTTTTTTTTTTTTTGCTGCAAATCTGACAAGGATCCACATTTATGAGCATACCCTTAAAGTGACTGTACCACCAGGCCCAGGCTGAAGCACTGGAGGCGGCCGACCCACCCCCAGTGGGAAGAAACCCCAGCCCCTCCATGACGTGACTCCATTAGAATCAATTGAACCCTATCATAGAGGGGCTAGGGTTTCCTCCCACTAAGGGTGGGTCGGACCACCTCCAGTGCTTCAGCCTGGGCCTGGTGGTACAGTCACTTTAAAACGACATTACTCTTGCAAAGGGTCCATTTACACATTTACACCCTTTTTGTCACTGAGTAGTAGATGCTTGGAACAAACTTTCAGCAGATGTGGTTGGTAAATCTACAAACACTGAATAAATCTGCCTGGTGTAAACATACATCGATCCGAAGATAATAAGAAGGTTAAATACTAATAGGGCAGACTAGATTGAACAAGTGGTCTTTTTCTGCTGACAATCTTCTATGTTTCTATGTGCATCACATCACCCCACGTGTTCCCTCTTCAGGCATAGCAGAACTGAATATCAGATGTAATAGAGCTGGATTTGTCACCCTAATCCCCCCTCAGATGTAGTAAAGCGAATTGTGGCACATCGCTGATTATGCTAGTCGTGGGGATGCGCTGGGATCCCTCTTACACGAATCCTGTAGACTTCTAGTGGGGGATCCGTGCCGCTATGTCAAAAAAATTTTTTCCGCGCAGATCTAAAATTGTCTGTGATCGGGGATCCACGATCATAGACAATTTCATGGAACATGTTAATAAGGCCTACCATTATTCACTCAATATCTGGCCCTGCGGAATCCACACAAAAACTGCACTTAGGGTACAAACACACTGAGCTTATCGGCGGGGCAGCGCACTGATTGGCCGAGCGGGACGTGGAGCCCAGAAGCAAGCTGGAGTGGGGAGAGGGTGATGTATGTGGGGGGCGGGGGGGGGGGGTGAAACAGGGTGGACTGCTGATTTTCTGCCCGTAGATTGTACAGGGCAGGGATCCGCAGCTGCACTCGCTGTGAATTTGCTGCGGATAAGCCCAATGTGTTTGTACCCTAAAAACAGTTTGGTGCACATTAAACAGCTACGAAAAATCAGCAACATCCTGGGAACTTGGCTTGAGTTTGCATTTCATGTGGATTTTGCTGTAGCAAAATACTTACTGGATTTAAGCTTTATATATTTTTTAACCCCTTAACGACCGCGGGCGTAAGTGTACGCCCCCGAAACCCGTGCCTTAACGCAAACGGGCGTACATTTATGCCCGCAGTTTCCCCGATCACTGCGTGTACACACGCAGCGATCGGGGAAGATGGCCTGCTATAATGTATAGCAGGCAATCCCTGCTTGTCGGCACGGGGGGGTGATTAACCCCTCCCGTGCTGACGATCGCCGCTATTGGCTGATCAATTCAGATCAGCCAATGACGGCGATCTGCAGCTTTCTGGGTCATCGGTGACCCGATGGCCCGGAAAGCAATGGCGGTTGGTGCTGTCCGAGAACGGCACCGACCGCCATTACTGTTAAAAGTAATGGTGGCCACGGTGCCACGTCCCGATCGCTGTGACCGGCCGGCTGATCACGGCCATATAAGTACCCCATGAAAGGGTTAAATACCTGCTTTGGACACCTCAGCTAGGTAGCTGAGGTGTCCAGAGCAGGTATTGACTCATACTCACCTGATGCAGCGTCCCGATCGCGTCTTCCGGGTTCTGATCGCGTCCTCGTCTTCGTCGGCGTCTTCATCTTTTTCCGGCGGTCCCCATCGGCAATCATCGGCTCTGGCGTCGTCAAACTTCGGCTTTTTCCGGAATTTGCGTTCTACTGCCCCCTAGCGGCTGATAAGTGTATATAATACACATATCAGTAGCTATAGGGTTGAAGAAAGTTTTTTTGTTTTTTATTTTCCGCACCCTATCGCCGCTATTCAGCATCGCTCGTAAGTGTGCCGCTGATCATCGACTCCTCCTTTTTGGCGTAGGGTGTTTTTTTCCTATATCCTACAGCCTTGGTCTGCTGATAAGTGCCGGCAACTCCTTTCTTGGCGTAATTTTTTTTTTATATTTAATGTTAAAAAACATGTAAAAACACCATTACACTACACGGAATAAAGTTTTACTCTACACCACTACACATTTACATACCCCATATACCAATCCCCGTATAACGATGGCCCCCAGGGTGTTTTCGGTGGCGGACGCATACTCTATTATTGCCTCCGACACCGAAACAGCCTGTGAGGATGATTGGGGGGATCCTTCTTTCCTCCATTCATCCTCATCATCCAGTGACGTGTCTGGGGGGTAGCGCAGCGTATGCTGCCCCCCCAGACACGTCTTTTCAGCCAGTACCGTCCCAATAAGAGATGACGGTATGGCGTGAAATTCTCCAAACTCTGTGTGTACCTCAGGTTACACTTACAGATTTAGGGTACGTGCACACTGCGGAATGGAGAAGGATAACCCTTTGTGCATTCCGCAGCTGGCACCCGCCGGCGGACTCATGCAGTCGCGTGTCTCCACCCGTGTCATAGACTCCGTTCTATGCACGGGCGGATTCCGTCGTCCGTCCAAAGAATGAACACATTGGACGGAGAGCGAAATCAGCCTGTGCATAGAATGGAGTCTATGACACGGACGGAGACGCCCGCCCGCATCAGTCCGCCAGCTGGGGTGCCAGCTGCGGAATGCACAAAGGGTTATCCTTCGCCATTCCGCAGTGTGCACGTACCCTTAGAGTGTATGTAGGAAGGGACACCCGAATCCAGCCCCCAGATGTCCCCAGATGCCTCCCCCCCCCCCCCCCCATCCTCGGAGTTAGTGGGGAGATCATTTGGGAACTGATCTTCCCACTGCTGGATAAAGGTCACCACCCGTACGGATAACTTTTATACCAGCACCCCCCTCTTCCGGTCCCTCGCTGCCCGAGCTACAGTAGCTTGCGGCACGATCCGAAAATATCAGAAGCCGTAATAGAGCCCTAATATTTAGCAGCCATGGAGCGGACCCAGCGCTTCTGGATATGAAGGACCCCGTATCGCACCAGGACAACGTTTTCCAGGTGACGTCCCCCACACTGGAAAACAGGAGACCCCAGAAGAAGTGCAGAGTGTGGCGTAACAGGGGGATCAGGAAGGACACCATTTTCCAGTGTGACACCTGTCCTGATCACCCCGGCCTCTGCATACTGGATCTCTTCAAGGCATACCACACATCATCGGAGTTCTACATTTTCTAAATTCTGTCCCTTATTCCTATTTCAGGGGTCACGTTGATCCGGGGATTATTCTGATCGCCATTATTGAGTCAGGAAGGAATTTTTTCCCAATGATGAGGCTACTGTCGTTTGCCTTACGAGGATTTTTTGCCTTCCTCTGGATCAACACAGGTTGAATTTGATGGACACCTGTCCTTTTCAACCTTATAAACTAATAATTGGCCCAATACCCCCAAATAAATTAGAATTGTCCCTTTTCCCCAGCTAAATAGGTATGGCGGCCATTCCCATTAGAGGATGCCATGATGCAATTACAAAGCCTCTGTGCGGCCAGGACAGTAGAAACCCCCCACAAGTGACCCCATTGTGGAAACTACACCCCATAAGGAATCTAACAAGGGGGGCAGCCGGGATATGGCCCCCAGGTGACGGCCACATTTTGGACGTGAAAATGAAAAAAATTGTATTTTTTATTTTCACGGCACATGTTCTACATATATAGAATGTTCTATATATGTGCCTGTTACCAGTGGGGTCCATATGCTCACTGCACCCCTTGTTAGATTCCTTATGGGGTGTAATTTCCAGAATGGGGTCACTTGTGGGAGGTTTCTACTTTCTTGGCAGAACAGGAGCTTTGTAATTGCGACATGGCCTCTATCCCAGCCTCTAAATGGTGCTCTGTCCCTTTGGGCCCATATGGCACATTATTTTCGTACTCAGGGGAAATTACCCTACACGCTTTGCATTTATTTTCTTTTTTAACCCCTTGTGGAAATGGAAAAAAAATCAAGGCTAGACCAACATTTAGTGTAATTTGTTTTAAATTTTTACTCTAAATCATGATCTTGTCTTGATTTTTTTCATTTTCACAAGGGGCTAAAAAAAAAACCACAAAATGTGTAGAGCAATTTCCCCACATGTGGACATAAAGCGCCATGCGGGTGCAGGGTAAGCCTCCGAAGGGAAGGAGCGCCATTTGGTTTTTGAAGGCTGGATTTGGATGGAATGGATTTCGAGAGGCCATGTTGCATTCAAAAGGCCCCTGTGTTGCCAAGACAGTTGAAACCCCCCACAAGTGACCCCATTATGGAAACTACACCCCTCAGGGATTGTAACAAGGGGTGTAGTGAGCATATGGACCCCACTGGTGACAGGCACAAATGTGGAACAATGTGGCGTGAAAAGGAAATATTACATTTTTTACACTATAATGTTGGTCTAGCCTTAAATTTTTCATTTTCACAAGGGGTTAAAAGAGAAAAAAACACACAATGTGTAGTGCAATTTCCTCCGAGTCCGTAAATACCCCACATGTGGACGCAAAGCCCCATGTGGGTGCAGGGCAAGCCTCCGAAGGGTGACTGGCCCTTGAAATCCATTCCAGTGAAATCCAGCTTGCAAAAGCCAATTGGCGCTCCTTCCCTTTGGAGGCTCGTCCTGCGCCCGCTTGGCACTTTATGTCCACATGTGGGGTATTTCTTTACTCGGGAGAAACTGCGCTACATGTTTTGTGTTTTTTTTTTCCTTTTATCCCTTTGTGAAAATGAAAAATTGAAGTCTAGAACAACGTTTTAGTGTAAAAAATACTTTTGTCTTTTTTCACGCCATATTGTTGGGAAAATCTGTGAAGCACCTGTGGGGTCCAAATGCCCACCGCACCCCTTGTTACATTCCTTGAGGGGTGTAGTTTTCTGAATGGTGTCCCTTTAGGGGTGTTTTTTTAGGTTTTGGCACCCCAGAGCCTCTGCCAACCTGAAGTGGTACAGTCAAAAATGACCAAGTATAACGGAGCCATTGAAATTCACTAGGCGCTCCTTTATATCTGAGGCTTGTGGTTGCGTCAAATAGCGCAATAGGGCCACATATGGGGTATTTTTATAAACTGCAGAAACGGGGCAATAAATATTGGGGTGCATTTCTCTGGTAATAAGTTTATAATTATGAAAAATATTGGATTACAATAAAATTACACAGAAAATAAAATTTTTCAAATTTCTTACACACTTAGCTTTTATTTCTGTGACTCCCCTAAAGGGTTAAAAAACTTTCTGGATGTGCTTTTGCAAAGTTTTGGGGGTACAGTTTCTGAAATGGGGTGCTTTGTGGGGCTTTCTAACATACAGGCCCCTCAAATACACTTTAAACCTGAACAGGTCCCTAAAAATATCTGATTTTGCAATTTTACTGAAAATTTGGAAGTTTGCTGCTAATGTTTTACGCTTCCTATTGTCTAAAAAAAATGAAATATAGTTTAATAAATGCCGCCAACATAAAGTAGAAATGTTGCTAATGCTATTTAATATATAATTTGTGGCATAACCATTTTCTGTATAAGCAGAAAAGTTTTAAAGTTGGAAAAATGCATTTTTTTTTACAATTTTTCACGTTATTTTGTTTTTTTTCATAAAGATTAGTTATAAGTATTGACTATTTACAAGAAATGTGAAGTACAATATGTCACGAGAAAACAATCTCAGAATCAGCCGGATAGGTAAAAGCATCCCGAAGTTATTAATGAATAAAGTGACACAGGTCATATTCATAAAATTTGCTCCGGTTTCCTAAGGCCATTTCAGGCCCGCTCCTTAAGGGGTTAAAATATATTTGTGCATAAATATTTACAACAAATTGGCTATTCTGCATGAATTTGCTGCATCAGATTTCCCTGTGCTGTGGATTCTGCAGGTAAATTCTGTCGTGGATTATCAGCAGTAGAGATAAGTAAACCTACAGTGAGCCCTGAACTGTGGCTGTAGCCATGTTTTCCAGGCAGCCCTAGAGCTGCATCCATCTTCTCCAGACATGAACCCAAATTCACTGTAAGTTTGGTCATTTCTAATCATCAGCCCATACAACTTTAATGAGGAAGTGCAGACTGGGGGGTGTGAGAATATAATAAACTCGCCTTTCCTTGCCTCTGTTGCGCCAGTCCCGTATATGGCTGCTGGCTGTCATCTTTAACTGGAAACCGGGTACATTACGTACCCGGCTCTTCCAGCTGCAATGTCATGGCCCGGCTGAGTGATTGCCTGGTCAGCCAGTAAGTGATGGGGCAGTGTCAAACACTCAGCCAGGTACATGACCTGGCAGATAGAAGAACTGCAGGAGGCCAGCTGTCAATGGGACCCGGGAGCAGTCCTACAGGGTACAAGGACAGGTAAATTTGCATTGCATCACAGTGCAGGTCTGCATATATCATACAACAGAAACCAGCTTCATCCAGCAAACCCCCTTGACATTCAGTGGGTGTGTGACAAAGTTTCATTTTAAAAGAATTAGCGTTGCATGCAGCACTATTTTTCCCATCACATGTCAGAGGCTTTTGATGCAAATGTGAAAGTAACCTATAGAACAGTTATACGCAGTATAGGGATCCCGTGGGTGTCACACATTATTAGACATGAAAGTGTATACAGGTTACAGATGCGGCACTTGCCCATGGTTGTTTTAAAAAGACCTGTATTCCATGCTTGGGTCACGGAGTGCGCTTGATCTGGACACACAATGCATCCCAGAAATATTGATAAGCTGAAATAAACATTTGCAGGGAGGAATGGTCCAGAATTCCTCTTTAAGGGTGGGTTCAGACTGAGGAATTCTCATGGAAAATGTCCGCAGAATTCCGTCAGCTGTCCGCCCGCACGGGCACGCGCTTTTCCGCTGGCTCCATAGACACCATTCTATGGGCCGACGTATTCTGCGATCCGCTGAAAGAAGTGACATGACACTTCTTTCAGCGTATAGCGGAATACGCCGACCCATAGAATGGTGTCTATGGGGCCGGCAGAAAGGCGCCCAGATGTGCGGACGGACAGCTGATGGAATTCCACTGACATTGTCCGCGAGAATTCCGTAGTGTGAACCCGCTCTAACATTGTGTGACTTGCAGCAACAGGAAACATTTGGTAAAGGTGGTTGTTGCTATTTGAGGGGGGGGGGGGGGCGTTGACAGTTTTTCTATTTGCATACCCAGCCACATTTATATCTGTCAGATATGTTCCATAGCCGCCTTGGAAGTGACACCTGGCCAATTGCCATATCCCCCTCGGCTTTTACTGTCAAATTCCAAACAGTCTCCGGAAGCTTCGTCTACACAGACTTCAAAGGATTGATTTCTTGTGCGCGTAACATAAGTCATGTAACGTGTCTTTAGCTGCTTGGCAAAAGTGTTTTTACAGAAGTTATCAAGTTATACGTAACTTAAAAAGGAAATTATATTCTTATACATCTATTTTTTTTGTCCTTAGGAGTCCAGAACACTTGCTGAAATAGCAAAAGCAGAACTTGATGGCATGGTACTCAAAAACAGGCCACTCCGCATCCGTTTCGCTACCCATGGAGCTGCATTGACTGTCAAAAATCTGTCTCCTGTGGTATCAAATGAGCTTCTTGAAGAAGCTTTCTCCATGTTTGGGCCAGTTGAAAGAGCAGTTGTCATAGTGGATGATCGTGGCAGAGCGACAGGCAAGGGTTTTGTAGAGTTTGCAGCAAAACCCCCAGCACGGAAAGCTCTTGAGAGATGCACCGAGGGAGCATTTATACTGACAACGTAAGTGGCTTTTAACTAACTTCTGTACTTGTTTGTTTGAGTCTGCATTGAATGGAAATGTATTTTGAAAGTGTTATCCCGTTGATGACATTTATGACTTAAGCACTTCTCACCTTGTGATTTTTATCAGGCACTTAAGGTCCCTTATGTCAGCCAAATTCGTTATGAAGGAAAATCACTGCCCAACCCCTTTGTTCTCTGAAAAATAAGCCACCGCCAGGGCTGTCTTCCTGCGGCTATTTTTTTCTTCTTCTTACCTATGCATCTAATTTCTTCTGGGTTTCCTCTCTGAGCTGTGACCCTACTGTTTCTATGCATAACGGATAATTATGATGCATAAACCCCCTTGATGTATGTGAAGTACAAGCCAACTGCCTGTACTGATGTGACAGATCTGTTTCTTAATTTAAAAAAAAAAAAAAAAAAAATTAGATATATATATCTATCTCTCTATCTTGTTATTTTGTACAACTACTTATAATTGCTGTGAACTATAAAGCTGTACATGTGTGGACAGATTAAGGGGAAAGTCTAAAAAAAAATATATTTTTTTTTATTAACCCCCATTGTCTCGTAAAACAGCCACGTTTCTCCCATTAAATTGAAAAATGTCTCAGTTCACATGTAGTAAATGTAAAATAAGTGCAAGGAGCTTCTTTGCAAATTACATATTGACATAGGATTAGCAGGGATACTGGGGGAGATTTATCAAACCTGGTGTAAAGTTGCCCCTAGCAGCCAATCATATTCCACCTTTCATTTTCCAAAGAGTCTGTGAGGAATGAAAGGTGGAATCTGATTGGTTGCTAGGGGCAACTGAGCCAGTTTCACTTTACACCATGTTTGATAAATTTCTCCCACTGTGTGCAGTTTTAAAGACCAGTTTATACCTCACAGAATAGTAGATCCCAATGATTCTCATGTTTTAAATCACAACGTTATATATGAAATATTCAATATTTTTAGGACACCTCGGCCAGTTATTGTAGAACCAATGGAGCAATTTGATGATGAAGATGGTTTGCCAGAAAAATTTATGCAGAAGACTCAGCAGTATCTCAAGTAAGTTGATGTGCTGATTCAGTTTAGAAATAGTTTTTGAACTAGCATTGTGACAGACCCTGTGGAAAAAGTTGTGTTCCTGAGCTAGACTGTATTTCCATTGTTTACATTAGGCTAGATTTGCACTTACATTGGATCTCTGCTGTGTGTGTATTGGTCAAGATGTGAGTGGATTAAAAAAAATAAATCTCAGCAGTAAGTATTTGTCCATTCAGATCCTCCAGAATAAATGGACACCTGATGGAACCCATTTAAGTCGATGGGACAGGGATGTCAAACTCAGGTCCTCCAGCTGTTTTAAAACTACAAATCCCATCATGCCTGGACAGCGGAAGCTTTAGCTTTGGCTGTCCAGGCATGATGGGAATTGTAGTTTTAAAACAGCTGGAGGACCTGAGTTTGACACGTCTGCTCTAAGGAATCCGTCTGCATCCGTGGGTGTCTAAACCAGGGATAGGGAACTTTGGCTGTCCAGCTGTTGCAAAACTACAACTCCCATCGTGCCTGCTTTAGCTTTGGCTGTCCAGGCATGATGGGAGTTGTAGTTTTGAAACAGCTGGAAAGCCAAGGTTCTCTCTACCCCTGGTCTAAACAGACTCTTAGATGGAGGCTTTGAAGTGAGCACTTAATGAAGTGTGAACCAAGCTCCCTGTGCAGTTGTCATTTTTTAGAATTCCTTTGGTCATTTAAAAAAATAAAATAAAATATTTGTCATCAGGGAGCGCGAGGAGCCTCCAAGGTTTGCTCAGCCAGGAACATTTGAATTTGAATACTCTTCAAGATGGAAAGCTCTCTATGAAATGGAGAAACAGCAAAGAGAGCAGGTTGACAGAAATATAAGGGAAGCTAAGGAGAAGTTAGAAGCAGAGATGGAAGCAGCTCGCCATGAACATCAACTGATGCTTATGCGGCAAGGTAAGACCCTGCTCAGTTCTTGAATTGTACATAGGTTACACTTTTTTGTTTCCTGCACTATGCAAATTGCAGTATTTTACAAGAACAAACATTAGGTCAGGATTTACAGCTTTTATATTTTTTTTGCTATTTTCTTGCACACTTATTGAAAATCAAATCTAAATCCATTGAATCCAAAATGACAATCTACATATCCAGTTTATTTCTTTGGAAGTTTAACATGACTGTGTGTATAAGCCAGACAGTAGTTGGTCTCTTTAAAGGTTGCTAAATTGTATGTTTGTCCATTGGGTGCAGTATTTAGTTTTGAGTCTAATCAATTATTTCTGCTTATGACCCATGAGGGTATAAACATTCATGTAGTAAAGTATTCCTACCAGCCTGATTTATTATTGATCCTTTTTTGTTGCGGGCGGATGTATTTTATTCTTATCTGGGTTTCTTCAATTCGCATTTGCATAGCTTAACAATATGGCCCATATCTGCAATTTACTGCTGATAAACCCCTTTGAGTTACGAGTCTCCGCTTAAAGAGGTATATCCATCTAGGCCAGGGAACCTTCTATCTGAAGATGGGTGCGGGGGTACCAGATATGGGATCTGCATCTATACCTTGTGTATGTATTTGTTTGTTCTCTTGAACTGTCATTTAAATGCCTTGATATTAAATTGCACCATTAGGAAATTTGGAAGAATATTTCAGAAATTTTATTTAGCCTTCAGTAATTAGTTTTATTTTAAAGAATTTGATAGGAGAACTTACTGGTTTACACTACAACCGTGCAACCTTATTGTTTAGCAGCAGAGGTGTTGGGCTGCTTAGGGTCCTTTTACAGTAGCCGATTGCTAGCAGTGCTTTTACATGGCACGAGAAAGCGAGCAGCTGGGCTGCACGAACGATCCTTGTATCGTTCTTGCAGCTTTGGAAAATTACATCATGGATGTACATATATCCACTCGCTTAGTTTCCAGGTCACACAGCAGTGCATACTTGCCTAGTACAATTAAAATACCAAATATATAACTTTAATTCTATGTTTTATTAGTTGGGCACAATACAAACACTTATAGTCAGAGACCCAGCTTTTCCTTTGATAAAGCTGGGTGTGGGCCTGTTTTTGCAGAAAAACTGTTTGTAATTATTGATATAATTTTCAAGTACATACACCCGCCCCCAGTGCATCAAACCACCTTATTAGCATAGTGATTTAACTTGAAACTTCACAGAAATGGCGCTGAGGATGAAGGTAAAGTTAATTTCATCCTCAGTACCCTGTGTGCTGTAGGGAGATATTAGCAGGTTAGATGGGAGCGTGTTTTATTCAGTAAAAACGGACCATGCGCCCAGTTTCACAGATGTTATGCTTTTTTTTTTTTTTTTTTTTTTGGGTGCTAGTTTTTACTTTATTGTAAGTGAAATATTTTGCTTTCTATTCATGCAGATCTAATGCGACGCCAGGAAGAGCTGCGAAGGCTAGAGGAGCTGAGGAATCAGGAGCTTCAAAAGAGAAAGCAGTTTCATATGAGGTATGTTTTGCAGACCGTTTTATAGCCAAGTTTTTGATAAACTTTGCGTTATATAGGCATCTTAAAGGAGACCTGTCACCTGTGACAGGCTCCCGACCCCCAGTTAGATCCCCTTATACGTACCTCATCCCGCCGAGTCCCGCTGCCGGAGCCGGTCCCGGGATGGAGATATCCCGATCAGAAGCCGCGGCGCGCGCCGGCTTCTGACCGGTTTATCCTTGTCCCGGGACCGGCTCCGACGGCGGGATGAGGTACGTATAAGGGGATCTAACTGGGGGTCAGGAGCCTGTCACCCTGGCACGGAGGGTGACAGGTCCTCTTTAAAGCTTCTTGAAGGCATCTGTCAACAGATACTGTGCAAACCATGGGCAGCATGAAACACTGACAGGTTTACTTGCTTTCCTTGAAATAGCACAGCTGTTTTTAGTGACCCTTTTTAGAAAAGAGTCACTGTGTCACACTGCTCCTGGTTCAGGCAGCATGGAAACAGGGACAGGTTTGCTTTAAAAGGGGACAAGAAACTTTGAAGAAGGTTGTAGATTAATTACACAAAGTATAACTAATATGCTGTATTTATAATTGGCTTGTATGTCATATACTTACTACCTGTGTGCCTTCTTCCCAGGCCAGGTAAACTATAGTTCCCGTCTTCCATTGCTCTCCCACTGTATTCCCTTGGCTTCTGAGGCCTAAGCAGAGTCTGGTGTAGAAGGGGAGAGTCTGGAGACCTTACAGCCCTCAGCACTTCAGGAGTTAATATAAATATTATTTCTTTACCTCTGTGTTCTGGAATACACCATTACATGCATATGTAAAAACTGAAATATTTCAACATTAAATATTGGCCACTAGAGCAGTTATAATAAGTGTTTTGGATTTGGTAACTCACTGCTGTTTCATGGTCTCTCAATTTATTCCAGACATGAAGAAGAGCAGAGAAGACGGGAAGAAGAGATGATTCGTCAGAGAGAGCAAGATGATCTAAGACGTCAGGAAGGGTTCAAGCCATCCTACATGGACACCGTAAGTAATGTTTCCAAATTCAATCCACTTTCTACAAGTCATTCCTTACTTAGAATTACCATCCTCATCCTGCTCAGTGTTTGTGGATATTCTTGAGCTTCTAGTGTACTTACTGTCTGTAAAGTTTGCTATATTACTATGGTATTCAGTTCTGTGTGTTTTTCATTGTCACTACCATTTCCAATGTAATCGAAGATAGTATTAAAAGATTTGTAAAAACACAGAATATTGTTTTTCCTGGTTTTGAGTAATAAAATTTAGGCTCTTATTTTCCTGCTGTAATGGTAACATGAGAGAATTTCTTGACCACACTCCCTAAGTCTAAAAGCTGCATTGCTCAGTGTTAAGCGACTCTGTTGCCGGCATGTAGCCACCCCCCAAACCGCCTGTACCATCTTGTAAATGTCCTCACGCCGCGTTTGGTTCAGGGGCCGGCCTTTCTCCTGGTGTCCGGTATTTTCAAGAAAAACTACTTTTATTGCTGTGGCAGGATGGGGAGTTAATTTGGCGTAGCCTAAAGCATCCGTGCGTTAACCCTGCAGCCCACCTCCCCCGCCTACAGCTTGGTACTGGCGGTTTGTGGGCTATGTCACATATCTTCTGTTTCCTTTTATGTAGCTTTTCACTGCAAGAAAGTTCCAGCTTAAAATCTGCTGGGGTACGTGTCAATGGACTTTAACAGTGATTGCCGTTGTACCTGCTGTTATGAGGGTGTTAAGGAAATAGTTTACGATGCATTAGGCTTTGTTCACAATATATCTGAGCCATCTTTTACATGTATTCTGCAGGAGTTGATGGGCTCTGACATGTGCTACTGTACAGTCACGTTTTTTGTTTGTTTTTTGCTTTGGCCCACTGTGCAGGAAAGCACAGTTTCAACCCCCCAAGAGTCCTCAACCCCCCCTAGCTTTGTATAGGAATGTTCATGCAGGCCAAAAGACTGGTGCAAACGTCAAATGTTTTCACATAATGTCATGTGATCATAGCCCTAGTCGTCTTAAAGGGATGTTATGAGTTAACTTGGTTAACTTGCTGCCTATCCACAGGAGAGAAGATAGGTGCCAGAAGCGCGATCTCTTACTTGTCCGCTATCCTGCGGGTATGAGATTCACATTTTGCATTTTATTTTGGGAGCGCTGTTCGGCTTAAATTTGAATCTTATGTACATTGGACCTGATCAGGAGCGGTGGTGAGCTGCGGCCTTGAAGCCCCAGACCCTCTCTGTGTCATAGTGCTCATACCAGCGTTGTCTGCCTTTGTATAACCCTGGAGGGTAAGGAGGCCTCCTTTTAGGATTCTGGAGACCCCCAACCTTTCAATTTGTGTGAGGTTATTGTGCTAGGGAGCGCTCCTACTCCTGTTTTATCCTGTGGATAGGGGACAAGTTATTTTTCCCTGGACAACCTTTTTGAAGGAAAACTATAAGCAGGTTTATACATAAAAACCAGCTGATACTTACCTGTAGATGTATCAGTGGTGGTTCCGCTGCTGGGCTCCTTATTTTGGTGCAGTTTTTCAAGTGATTTAATAAAAAGAAAATATGCAAATGAACCTGTTTGGTGCGCTGGGGGTGGCGTCAGCCCCTCAGTGCACTGCCCTCAGTAGTAATGTCTGTGCTCTCCAGAGAGACAACAAATGTATATATGAATATGCATAAGTCTGAAGACATATGTCCTGGTGCATTAAGGGGCTAAGAACGTGTTCATTTGCATATTTTCTTATTAAATCACTGGAAACCAATACAGGAGCAAAATAAGAAGAGCAGCACCACTTACAGGTACCCATAATAATAATAATTGTGCATATATTAGGTTTAATATTTCACTATATTTAAAGTCACTTGTGTCTACAAATATGTTCATACGTTTTATACATACAGTGTTTCCACATGTAAACATATTTTTGCCATCATATAAAATAACTGATGTCATCTATTCATTTTTGTTGGGGGGCAAAATGACCAGTATGTATGCGGTGTAAGCCTTCCCCAGACATTGTTACATGTGTATTCAACAACATGTTTTGGTACATAAAGTTTTTTCCTAGGGGAGAAAAATGAATTAATTCTGATTTATATATCATGACTGTGAAAAAGAGAATAGAGCTGTGTTACAGTTTTCAGGTATTGTTTAATGCTCTTAATGTAGTGCGTCTTTAAAGTTTTATTATCTTTTAAAAAACCATTCAGTTTTTTAATTTCCTTTGTGGGCTTGTTCAGTATGTGACTGTCTATCGGCCTTATTGTATCCATTAATAACCTATGCGTGTGAACCTAGACAAAATTGTAGGTCCCGGTGTCAAGTATTATTGAAAATGACCACATTTCAGTGTTCTTCCAATTCTTATTTCAAAGCAGGTGGTAACATTTTATGTACCGAAACTTCAACCCACTTTTGATGTATACTTTTGTATCATATAGTAACATATTTCTTAAAAATAATTTATCGGCTCAGAGAATTGTGTTTACGTTTTTATGGATATGTAATCACTTATCGTTTTATTCTGTGCAATGTTTATGGTTTGTGGTTATTTGTACTTTTTGCTTTTATTTTATTGAAACTTTTGAGACTGTTTACAATTTCAGGTTTGTAATTAGTTATTAACTACAAACCAGAAACAGATCATAAGTGGAGGACACATATAAGGGAAAGACTGAGACTCCCCTTCTCTGGCCCTTTCTTGTAGTCAGTAATTGAAATGAAAACCCTGAACATCTGAACAGGACCAGAAAATGTTTAGTTAAAGGTGTTATCCAGGCTCAAAAAACACTGCTGCTTTCTTCCAGAAACAGCGTTTCTCCTGTCCTCAGTTTGGGTATGGGTTTGCAGCTCAGTCCTATTAAAGCAAATGCAGCTGAATTGGAATACCACACACAACCTGAGGACAGGGGTTGTGCGTTTTTCGCAAGAAAGTAGCTGTGCTTTTTCTAATAGTTCTGATAACTTATCAGCCGTCTTCTATTCTTTTATCTTCATGTGCCTAACATGTAGACCCTTGCTCAACCTATGACTTTTTGCAGGGCTACAAGGTTGAGAGCTGCAGTTCGCAAGATTGCATACATCTGTGTATCGCTTTGAATATGGTTGAAGCTTTATAGTTTTGATAAATGAATAATGCCACAAAAAGCTACACTGTAGTCCTAGCCTGAGGGCAATATTACATTTTTATAGAAGATCACCCTTAGACTAAAGGTCCTATTACACAGGCAAATGCTGAGAAGAAAGCAAGCGCCGACCAATCTGGAGCTCCTATTACACAAAGCTACAGCCAACAGACTGTCGCTAGTGGCATTGTTGTCTTTCAACATGTTAAGAGACAATAATCAGCCGACATCGTTGCCTTTCAACATTATCTATTAACCAATCGATTATCGCCCGATAATCGCTTGATGTATTAGGGCCTAAGACTTAATTGTAGTTTTTTGGCTAATGGCTAGCACCAGTGATTCCGAGTTGTAGTTCCTAACTGGATTTGCTGCTTTAAATGATGCCAAGTTCTAGTGCAGGCTGCAGTTATTGGTAAATCGCTATGTTCCCACACTGTATTTTTCTCAGTATTTTGCAACCAAATTCAGGAGTGGATTGAAAACACAGGAAGGCTATGTTCTCACACTCTTAAAATTGAGTGGATGGCCGTCATTTAATGGAAAATATTAGCGATTTTAAAATAATGGCTGTTGCTTTGAAACAACGTCCATTATTTGCCGTTAAATAGTAGCCGTCCACTCACTTTCAACAGTGTGTGAACATAGCCTCTCTGTTTTCAATCCTTCACTAGTTTTGGTTGCAAAAGGCCAAGCAAAAATACTTTGTAGGAATATAGCCTAAAAACTGCAAGTCCAGGTCCCTCCTGTAAGTCAGAATTGCACACACTAGCTGTGGCCACTGCTTCATGTGAGAGCCCCCTTTAAACTTCTGATCTAACTTCAGCTTGTTGCGTGCTGCCAAGAAGGGCCAATGGTAGACAGCTGCTCTGCGGACTATTTGTTCTCACCAAGCAGTTGTTTCATTACAGTGCTACGAAGAATTAACAATTTTTCTCTGCTCCTGGCATCATATTAGTGCATGATACTCATCACTTTCCCGCCTGTAGATTTTTTGTTCCACAGAACGTAGGACTATATAGCCCTTAGTGTAACGTTACCACTAAAATCTGTTTTCTATAACAGTGGCAGGAAAGTGGGTGAGATATTTAAAGTGTAGCTGTCAAAGGAAGGATTTTGACATGTTGTAGAGATGGGTGAAATGTGTTGAGACCTTGACCAGTCTTCATCACAAGAAGGAAGAAAAGCGCAGTTTATCACATCTCTCCCCTGCCACCTACGACATCTAGCATATCAAAAGGTGACCGTGCCTATTTAAAGGGGCATTTCCATCTCAGGAAGTCAGCCCTTATCCATAGGATGGGGGGGGGGGGAGGGGTCTCCAGGAGTCAAAAAAACAATAAACGGGACATTATTGTTCTGCCTGGAATGGGTGGTATGTGGCCAACGCTCTATTATCCATGTAGCTATCGAGCCCCATGGTAAATGAATGGAGCAGTGGCAATGTACCTCAGTATTCTCAGCACATTATGTCCCTGTCCTTGGGATTGGTGCAGATCTCAGCACTTTGGCCCTCACCAGTCAGCTTATTATCTTATGTGCAGACCCCAGTTCTGTATTGTGGGAGCAGTGATGGTAAGTTTGTTACTTTTCTAGGGTCACACAATTCCAGTCAATGAACAAGCTCTTGCTTATCTTTGGGTCTTTTACAGCTTATTTGGTTGCTCATTGCTAATTGTAAAAGACCCTTAAAAAAATTGATAATACAATAGATCCACTTGAACTTTCCCCCCCAGGAGCCTTCTCCTAGCAGTATAAATAGTGTATAGGTTCACGCCGTATATAGCTATGTAATTATTTTTAGTCTATTATTTCTCTTTCTTGCGCCTAACTTGTTTGTTTCTAGAGCATGCAGAATAAATAGTAAGAGATTGCAAGATGTAACACTGCAAATGCTACTAACCTAGGGAGGGACCTTTCAAGGTTGGCCACTACACCACTCCCTTTCCTCCTTTGGTAGGCTCCAAAGCCAGTTCTGTCTGAGACTGAGTTTAGTTTCTTTATAGCCATTGCTGTGACCTTTTGACTTTTTTTGACATTTTATGTACTGTCAACTTGTCAGGTTTCACACACCATGGCAAAGATTCAACTTTTTGATTCCCCTCCCTCCTAATTTCCTGCTCCCGTGTACCAGGCCTGCACAAAAGGCTACTACTATCCTATTTTTGGCTCAGGATAGATAACCACAATATCTTATACATTTTGCTGCATATGAGGTCATGTTTTATAAAGGGCAGCTGTCTGATGCCCTGCAAACACTCTGCTGCCTATCCAAAGCTCCTTTGTAATGGAGCCTGTTGCATACAAAAGCGTTATTCTCCATACATAAAAGGATCTGTGTAATGATGAACTACCAAGTTGATAACTATGCAGAAAAATCAGTCATGCATTTCTAATCAAAAATTGATAAATGACAGTCCTGTGATTTGCTCAGGATTTACATATCAGTAACTGGTCATACTTAACCTTAATTTCTTACTTTTCAGAATCAATGTTCTCATGTAAATGTTATATTTGTGATTCTGTAAAATGCTGCATGCATAATGTATATCTGGTGCCAAAACATTATAAAAACTGGTTGTTTCATCGTATATGAAATGTCTTAATTTGTGAGCTGTAAAATTGACCTTTATTATATGTGATTTTCAAACAGATTTTTGTATTAAGAACTTAACGCTCATAAGAATAACGTAACCATTCAGATTTCTATCGGAGGCTCCAGTAGTGTATCCCGTATCAGAGAGATGCATACGTCCCAACACAGAGTTCTTCTTATGCCGGAATAACTATTATGAAACTCTGCCTAAATTGTCTTTGTAGTCCATGAAATGCTGTGCTTTTCAACCAAGAGATTAGGGCAATATACTGTGGCTATGCCATTAATCTCTGATAGGTGTGGGACCCATCTCTGGGTAAACTGAGGACCTCTGGGCTGTTCCACTCTGCCTGTAGCAGCCAGAAGTGGTTGGGAAGGTGTATAAAGCCAAATGAGCCGCTTTTAACACAGGTTAGTTTGAGCTATGTAAACAGCACTGCTTGTGGTACAGTGCTATTTACAATTTTGACCTCTATGGGTTACTATTAGAGAAGAGTGAATTTACAGTAATAATAAAGTTAAGTGCTTCACCTCCTCGAGTGCTGGGAATAGCTGGATCCAGTCCTGGAAAACCGAGAAAAGTCTTCCAGGATGGAATCCAGCTTTTCCAAGCACCCGAGGAGGTGAAGCACAGAGTGGCATTGAGTTAGAAGGCAGCCAGCTGATATGCAGATTGCAACCATAATGAAGAGCTTCACTTTATTAATGTAAATTCGCTCATCTCTGCTTACTGTTAACTAAATAGGACTGTATTGATCAGATGTAGCCTGCTCGCACTTGCCCACCGGTTGTTTCAAATAAGTAAATGCATGAAATACCTAAAGGTGTATTTACTTCAGTTAGAGGACAAAGTCAGTTGATTCACATACTCCGGAAACTCAAAAACAATTTATTTTGCTAATACATGACTTTAATTATTACTTAATAATGTCATGAAAATTTGTTTTCTATCTACCATTTAAAGGGGAACTCGAGGTAGAGGTTAAAAAAATGTAACTTCTGCTGAAGCATAAAGCATTACTTACCTATATATTTCATTTTTGAAACTACCAAAAATCCATTTGTTTTGTGGTGTTTTGTTCTGTTTTGTGTTTCTGCACTTCCTGGTTGAGCAGTTGTACACAGTACTACAGGTTCCAGAATGCAATGCTTTCCCCCAGCTGTTCATCACAGCCCCCCACCCTGCACATTCCCCGCCCAAATACCCCGCCGCAGAACATCTAGGCTGTGTTCACACATTGCAGTTTCATTGTGTTACTGAATTATTTGCAGTACTTTATCATTTCATTGTTGTCCCATCCACACAGCACACTGTATTCTCTACCTGTAACACCACACAGCACACAGTTACTGCCTGTAACACCACACAGCACGCTGTATTCTCTACCTGTAACACCACACTGTATTCTCTATCTGTAACACTAATATTGGAATATTTTTTTTTCATTTCCACGGACATATTATGATCAAGCATCTTTTATCTTTGAAGTTGAGACCCACAATAAGGCTCTGATCCTCTGTCGTTTAGCATCATTTACTTGTGTTACTGCATCATTTTTGTGAATACGCTGCAGTACTGCAATGACACTCCAACATGTGTGAACACAGTTCTAATTTCACTGCACACTTCTGCACAATCAGCGAAATCAGTGCAACACCTGCTTCTGGCCGGTCAGAGATTGTGAATCACTCAGGGGATTTGGGGATCCAGCCAAGCCTCCTGTCTGCATCATCAGCCTGTGCTCAGCAAATACACACAATGTAAGACAGAAGCATGGAAGATTTGTCTCCTAAGGTGGGAGAGCAGAGCGAGCAGGACACAATGTGGATTGGCGCAAAGGACATTTTTCTTCACTTCCTGGATTTCAAACAGCTACCAGTGTGGCAGAACCGTACAGATATGGTAATACATTGTATAGACACATCTATATAACTTTCCATAGAAAACAAGTTTTCCTTATCCGGAGTTCCCCTTTAACTTCCGTTGAGTGGCAGCAATAAGTTGTATTAAAATGTATTGGCGGAAAAATTTTTTAGAGTCTGGAGTACCTGTTTTATAGCAAATCTACATATATATATATATATATATATATATATATATATATATATATATATATATATATATATAATGTATGTACTTAAAAAAAAAAAAGTAATGGCATCAGCAGCCACGCATACTCCTGTATAGTACATAGAATAAAGGCAGCTATCCAGTGGTACCAGCCGTTTAGAGGGTAGCAGGTGTGTACAGATTTACTTTATTGCATGAAAAATGTATCATTTTTCTTTGCATTGAAGGCTTTAGAGATAGTCTGTCCCTTTATACTTTATCTGCCTCACTTTACCATCCTAGAGGAACCTTTTATCCCTTGGTCTTCATTGAAATATTTCTGGAGAAAGTGCACCTCTATGCTCTTGCTTAGAGAGTTTTGCACTCTAATAATTGCCTGTTCTATCTAGGAACGATGATTATCTAGTATCTGAAAAACAAAATTCAGTCTAGCAACACTAATTTCATTTTTAGCATTGGCATCCCCATAATACCCCAAAGTTATTCAGTCATCTATGGCAGTTACCTTTTTTTTGTAGTACTGTGTTCTTGCTATACCTTGTTTGCACGTATAATGTGCCTTGTAGCAAAGACAACAAAGGTGATGTTAATAAATATATAAATACTTTTGTCACGTGCTGAGTTACCTGCAGTGGTTCACGTTGTGAATGGTTGTAGATGTCAGAGAACCTCAGATTTCAACCAAGCAATACAATGGCAGTCCTCAAGTTTCCTGTAGGATGCAAGCTAAATGGTACACTGGTACTTTTTGTGTATTAATATATAAATACCTTGTCTTCACTGGCCTTAAGGCCTCATGCACAATGGCCTCCATATACAGCTGATTTCATAGACATTTCTTTTTGCTATGATTCCGATAATGCCAGCCAAATGCCATATGGTTTTCTATTGCTGTGGCAGCCATATAAGTCTATGCATAGCCTCCAAACAAAATAGACTTTATTTGATTTTGCAATTAAATTTAAAAAGTTATGCTGCATCTCCAGTATAGTAAGAACCGCAGTGAACAGAGACCAGTGCGTGTAGCTTTTTTTTTTTTTCCGAATATGTATTTTACATAGTTCCTACCATATAACGGCAAAAAGTATGTAAGTTGCCAAATGTCTCTCTTATCTGAAAAAGAAGTGATTTTCTGTGTGGTAAAATAAATTTATAATTTTTTAAGATTCAAACACCAAAGAAAATTGGGACGAAGAAGAAGCCCACAAGGAGAGGGGGGAGAAGGCATTGGAGAATGCAAAAGAAAGCCAAACTGCTGGAGATGGTCAACCAAATACATGTATTGGCTAAATAACAGCGATCCCCCAAATCTTGGACTTAAATACCCTAGTGCCACTTTAAGGACTCTTATCGTGTGCTTACGTGACTTGTTCTTCTCAATGAGGTGTCTGCGTAGGTTTAATGTGTTACTATTGTGTCCCAAGCGTTTTTAGTGTACTTGTATATTAATAAAAAGGCATGGGAAGCATAACTGTGACTGACATCTGTTATTTAAACAGACTTAAGCGTCCTAGGTATGAGTCTTAAGGTGGCCAGCATGGTGGCTCAGTGTTTAGCACTGTAGCCTTGCAGCGCTGGAGTCCTGGGTTCAAATACGACCAAGGACAACATCTGCAAAGAGTTTGTATGTTCTCTCCGTCTTTGCGTGGGTTTCCTCCGGATACTCTGGTTTCCTCCCACACCCCAAAAAAAAACCATACAGATAGGTGAAGCGATGCGGAATCTGTGTGCGCTATACAAAAAAAAAAAAAAAACTTAGTCCGGCCGTTGGTTATCTCCTGTCCTCCCCATACACAGGAACGTTCAGCAAGACTGAGCGTTCCTGTGCTCTCCATGGGGGGGAGGGTTAAGTCGCTACCAGAGAGCTTCAACTGCGACTTATCTCTCCCAGAACAAAGGGGCCAGGCAGTTATTTTTCCATCAACGCCAGAACCCTATCTCTACAACATCATCTGTCAGGGGAGCACTATAGACCTTATACCAATGGCTGAACACAGGTATAAGATGAATGTATATAACTTTTAGACTAGGTCTAGATGCAGTAAACTCATCAGCAGCTTTACATTACAGTCAAAGTGTATTGGGTTTTAAAAACCTGATTCACATGTACTGGGAAAAACATATCTATTAATATTGGGGGTTGATTTTACCTGTAGTAGTTCTGCAATGGATAGGCAACTAAAATTGTCCACTGCATCTCAACCTATTAGTCTTAGGAATGTGTTTCATCTCCGCTGAATTTAAATATCCATTCATATTTATCTGGGTGAAATCTGTAGAAATATTTCCTTGTTCTACCACAACTAGAGATGAGCGAACCTGGAGCATGCTGGAGTCCATCCGAAGCCGAACTTTTAACATTTGATTAGCGGTGGCTGCTGAAGTTGGATAAAGCCCTAAGGCTATGTGGAAATCATGGATATAGTCATTGTTTTCCATGACAACCTTAGAGCTTTATCCAACTTCAGCAGCCCCCGCTAATCAAATACCGAACGTTCGGTTTCGGATCGACTCGAACCTGAACCCGGTTTGCTCATCTCTAACCACAACCCCATTTCTTAGACTACAGCAGAAGAGAGCAATCAGTTACACAGCGTTACGTCTTATTTCATCACTGATCCTTTTTACGCGTCTGGACTGTACAGAAGGTATGCATAAGCTGCTCTCTCTGTTTTACAGGGTAGCTGTTTGTAATGCCTCACATAGCTCCTGTGCTATTACAGGATTAGTGTGGTAATATAATCACAAAAAGTATTTTCAAACGTTACTTCTAATAGAGAGAACCTTTGTGTGGACTTAACTAAAGCTTTTATGTCGATAATGCTTTTATAATTGTATTGTGACTGTGCTTAAAGGGGATCTCGATTCAAAGGGGTACTCCGGCAATTTGCTTCTCTTTCAAATCAACTGGTGTCAAAGTTTCATAATTTACTTCTATTTAGTATTTCTATGTACTTATCAGCTGCTGTGTGTCCTGCAGAAAGTAGTGTTTTCTTTCCAGTATGACGCAGTGCTCTCTGCTGCCGCCTATGTCTGTGACAGGAATTGGCCAGAGCAGGAGCAAATTCCCTTAGAAATCCTCTCCTGCTCTTCAGATTGGAAAGAATACACCACTTCCTGCAGGACATACAGCAGCTAAGTACTGGAAGTTTTGAGATTTTTATATAAAAATTATAATATATAATTATAATTATAATTCTATATCTATATAACTTTCCGACACCAGAAAAAAAAAAATCTCCAGAGTACCCCCTTAACATGCATTCCTTATTCTGCGCACACATAATTAGTGTACTTTGGATGGCTGCAGATTGCTCGGACCCCCTGCAATTTTGAGAACAGGAACCCGAGTCCCCTGTCGACAGACTTGGTATAAATAAATAGTATAAGTGCAATCGTTGGCCCCCTAGGGAGCAAGTTACATGCTGCTCATAAAAGTTTATAAAAAACGAACAGGAGTAATTGGAAAGAGAATCTAACAGAGTGCAAGAAATTAAAACCTTTTTACTTTATGTAGAAAAATAGGAGTGGAGGATCCGAGACAACATAGAAGCGTGGTTCTGCTCACCAGTTCAAAGACAACTAATGTATGGCAGACTGGAGAGTAGCTTACTTGCTTCCAAAAACAGCACTGCACGCGTCCTCAGGTTGTGTGTGGTTGTCCAACTTTGCTTAATTAAGTTCAGTTGAAGTGAGCAGCAATACCACACACAAACAGAACACAGGGGTGGCACTGTTTCTGTAAGAAGCCATGTATTTCTTATCCTGGATATATTTGTTTATTGACCAGAAATGGTGCTACATCTGCTACAGCTTACACCGATACACACTGAAGTGTCAGAAGGTTGTTTTTTTCAACAACATAGTTACACTGAGATACCTAAATCGATTGGTATGCTTTAAGTGGTGTCAAATTTGTTTTAAAAAATTGCTTGTCCAACTGTATGACTGTGGTCCACAGTGGTGTAATATAAAAGGAGTAATACTCTCCCTTCCCCTGAGATGGTGTTGATATCCCTGAGGCCATTGACTATATGCGGTGGTTACATGTTATGTTAACATATCATCCTACAAGGGATGGGTCAGCACAGACACTCAGTAAGGGGATTGGTAAGGTCAAGTATTGCTATTGTTGCTGATACATTGTAGTAGACTAGTTTGTGCTACTTACTTATCCAGTCTATGGAATTCTCCTTCTGTGAGATACATTTGTATTGACAAAATAGCTTGATGGAACAGGAATGTTTTTAATCTTCAGTAGATTGTAAGCCCTTGTGGACAGTGCCATCTCTATATCGCTGTACTAGTCTGATGTTTATTTTACTTCTTTTTTCTGCCGTCTATACAGAAGCCCTTTTTTTATATTTCATTTGTCTCTTGGTACATGCAAAAGAATTGAAGAGGCTGAATCATTGAATTGTGGTAGAACAAGTCATGATTGAGGATTATTGAGCTTGCGCCAGAAATACTGACCTACATACTATATCTGACAATCATTCGGTGTCGTGTCGTACTATACTACATTGTTCTTTACCAAAAATGTATAATGTTGAATGCTCCGTTTTGATCTCAAAATTTTTTTTTAACACTTGACTATAATTCATAAACTCTTTAGTATACAGTGGCTAAATATTGTCGTCAAAAGCTCTTTTACCAGTATCAGGTCTTTACGTGAGACGTTGAAACTGTGTTCAGTGTTTTCATATTAGATTTTCACGTTGTTTTTGAAGATGTTCATTGACTTGCTGTTTAATTTTCTAAACCTGTGTACTACAACCTACTGTAACATTAAAACCGACAAGTAAAGGAATTAATGTTGATTAACCTGTGATAGTCTCACAGTCTCCTCTGTCAAGAGGTTTGATTGGGTGACATGGAGTCAATTCTTAAAATTGCTATGTTGGAAGCAGGAAAAATGAGTAGCTCTGACACAGAACAAATTTTATTTGCCGGATGACTTGGTTAGAGCATCTCCAGAACAGCAGATGTTGTGGGTTGTTCTTGGTTGGAACCACCCAAACGGACAAGTTCTTCATGCATGTTGCAAAGTGAAAGTTTGTCCATCTGGTCTAATAACGCAGAAGAGTTACTTATGTACGAATTCCCATTTCATCCTATCCATAGGATATGGGATAACAAGCTCATCAATATACTACTTTTACGTTGTGCCTGGTTTTGCAAAGTAAATGCACAGTGACCATTCATCAATTATGAAAGAGAACAAAGAGTACAGGTATCTTAAAAATAACAGTAATCGCAGTAAGAATAAAGAACAAAAACTCTTCAGATTTGTCTTGCATTGGTGCAGTAAAGACGGTAAAGACTAACGTCTCTTGCATAGGTGCAAACTTTATTATTCAGGGAATTATTAAGCATTGGAATGGATACTAAAAGCCTAATACATATAGTTTTTTTCGTATGATACTTCTAAGAGGCTTTTTACAGCTGGGGGCTAGATTTGAACCTTGCAAAACTTTATTCATGTACTACTGGTGGAGTATGGGAACTGGTAACAATGTCATTACGTCACACTGAATTGCTTTTGTTGCAACAGCACTTTACCTATTTTCGTATATTCCTTTAGTTACTATACTTGTAATTTTTTCCCCAACAGGTATTACTTTCAGCCAGAGTAACCTAAAATGTCTATGTTCTGCATGATAATTATAAAATCCCATACTAAATAATACCGTTACATACTCTTCCCCCCTACACATTTTTTAATTTAATTTTGTCTAGGTTGACTACAAAAACTATGTTTATTTTCAGAGAGAACAGGATTTGAGAATGGGTGATATGGGCGTCCGTGGAGCAATAAACATGGGAGGTAGGGATTTTTAAATATTAGAAACAGATTTTTTTTTATTTTTCCCCCCCCCCCCCCCCCGCTCAGCCTATTTGACATGGACATTTTTTTAAAATTTCTTTAAGCATTGTGTTGTATTTAGTTGTAGTAGGTTTTTTTTGTGTAAATATAGCAACTAAAAATTATAATTATTTAACTCTTTAATGAGATACTGTAACCTATGACTTTTCTATCAGCAAGCTCTCATCTTGGAGTTAGAAATATGAAATTCTTGAGCAAAATTTTAGATTTTATAACAAAAGTGGTTGATATGCATTTGTCACCTGGAAAACCCCCGCCAAACCAATGACAGTGTGTTATAGTGGAAGGATAAATATATAAAGTGCCTCTATTGCCAAGCCTCCTTGTACACTGCAACCCTCAACCATAGTGTATGTGCTGCATATCCACCAACAGGGCCCTGTCTGTCCATCCAATAGGCAGAGTTAGATAGACAGGAGCAGATGTGTTGCAGCCCAAGGGCACAGTAAAGTGTGGTTTTCTGAGGATAGAAGACATGGCCTGCTTGAATTTGACTTCTGTCCTTTCACTATAATATAATGTCAGTAGTTTAGTGTTGGTTTTCCAAGTCACAAGTAACCTTTAAAGGGACACTTCCATCAAAGTAACAGCCATTTAGTTCCCTTGATGGATAAGGCTTAGATAAACATTGCCTAGTAGACAACACCGAGTCAATGACATGTAAAAACAGCATGACTGAGCAGTAACCCATTGCAGAGTTGTAAGAGATGAGCGTAGCTTGAGCATGCTCAAGTCTAATTGGCATTTGAATACTGCTGGCTGAAGCCATTGGATGCAGCCGTACGGAGTCCAGGATATAGCCTATAGCTGTATTCATGTTTTCCTGGACTCCCTAGGACTCCATCCATAGTCTTCAGCCACCAGCTTTTGGGGAGCAGCAACATTATTATTACAGAGTGATCACTTATTGCTTGTTAAAATGTGAAAAAATACATTTTGATGGGAGTGCCCCTTAAATGCTTTTAAACGTTTACGGTTCAGCCCATTTCCTAAATAGATATTCCCGTCTCATATTGCCTAGATATGCTGTGACTTTTGGGGCAGATGCAGTACTGGAGAGAACTGTGGTAGTTGGGCCCTGGAGGTTGTACCCTCACCAACCATAAACTGGTGGCATATGCTAGCCATATGTCATGACTTTCAGATAAGAATTCCCCTTGTGTTTTGTTCTAAATGGCCTCTAGTTTTATTTATAATCTATAACCATTTTGAATAAGTTTACTGTTCAATGGGTGCAGCAGGTAAATGAACCATTCTAAGTATAGATTGTTTTACATAGATACCTATAGCCCAGCACCTGCTGGTAACCAAGGCCCTCCTCCACCACCACCACCACCTCCTCCAATGATGGGGATGAATATCAACAACCGAGCAACTGTCTCAAGCCCTTCAATGGGTCCTGGTGCTGCAATGGGCACTGAGGGAGCTGCAAGCATTGGAGCTGCAATGATGCCAGATAATGGAGCAGTGGTAATGTATTAGTAGTTTTTATTATGAAAAGTGTGATTGTAATTGAAATGCGGAATTCATGTTGCTTTATTTTCAAAGAAAATTTTTTTAATTGCACTATTTGGCCATTTGCACTCTATTACAAACCATCCTTCTCACAGTGATGAATAGCCAAAATATACAATACAATTCTAGTTTCAGTATGTCCGTGAGTAATAGAGTACATATATTTACCTGCGTCTTTTTTTTTTTTTTTCTTTTCATAATAAGTGTCAAAAATAAGAATTTTATTTGCTTAAACACTTTTTTTTTTTGTCAATGTGGATAAATTTGCCTTTTCTTGTGATCATAGTCTTTGCTCACATTATAATTTTTTTAAATATTTTTAAAACGTTTGTATTCGCCGTTAACATTGCATATTCCACAATATTCGTAATAGATTTAAGCACTGTAACGTCCACACATTGTAGACCACTTGTTGGAAATTATTTAGTAATATACAATTCTCTTAATTTTAAGTTTGTATTTTTTTTTTTTTGTGTTTTGATTTTAACTTTTTGTAAATGCAGAACTTATACCTAATAAGTTTCAGTACAAGCTGTAACTCATATTCATACTTTGTGCTTCTTCTTTTTTTATTCTGTAATTTTAAGGCAAATGGTATTTCATCACTGCATATTAAATTAAGAAATTTCGTGGAATTCATACTTGTATACCACATATCAGCATTTTTAATTTTTTTTGTGAAGTAGTAAGCTAGAAAAATATCGAGCAGGTGTTTTGTTTATTTTCTTCAAATTTAGTACTTCTTTGGCCATTAAAGCCAATTTATCTTATTATAAATTTGATTGATACTCGCGGAAGAATATATTTCTTAGCCATATGATCTGTGAACGTCAGAACTATTCATATTAAGATTTTAATACTGTTGCGTGAGGTCTTGATTTACTGTATTATGTCTACTTGGATACATGCCAGACATAGTAAACTAATTCATGTAGTTTGTAGGATTATACTTTTCAGTTACTTGAGCAAAGAATATAATCCACTTCGAATTTTACAACTTTATTAGCACACAAATATTTGTGATTTTTTTTTTTTGTACATGTAATATAGTTACTAATTTAGTTGCTCCTTTCTTCCCTCTATGTTCGACTCTTCTGGACTGTCTTCTGAACGTCATCACTACACTTTGTGCCTATATCCAATTATAAATGACAAATGTTAACCTTTTGGGACTGCACATTGAACGAATGCACTGTAGCGCAATGATAGATTCTCACAACCATCTTCATCCCAAATGGGATCTCCCATGGTTAACAGAGCAGGAACTGAAGCTGCTCAGCCAGCAATGGGTGGTGTAAATGCAGTTGGTGGTGGACCTGGTGGCTATGGTAGAGGAAACCAAGGGGGCAACTTTGATGGATCTAACAAGCGTCGCCGTTACTAGTGCACCATTCCATACCGTCTAGGATCTGTTTAGTAGATAAATTCCAGTGGAATGCCTTTCTTTTACCTTTTAAGTTGAACTTATTGTTTTGTCTTAACTTTAGCGTTTGTAGAAAGTTCTTTTTGTTATGTAACTCATACTTTATTGTGTTTTTTGATCTTAATGAGATTTATCATGCCTCATTGTGAAAGTTGAATGTTACTGTGATTTATTCTATTTGTAATAGTATTGTACAACTTGCAGCTAAACTATCACAATAAAGGCAAAACTTCCTTTGAATTGTTTAATAAAGCAATTTAAAAGGTAGAATTTCAGTGTCTAGATTAATAAGTTACCTCCTCCTTTTATGAAAGGGGTTTTTGAAAATTTGAGAGGTTCTTTACAAACTACATATAGTGTGTAATATATGAGCGATAAATAGAGATGAGCGAACCTAGGGTCCTATGAGACTAATTGATTTTTCGTGATAAGCAATCGCAGACGAGAGCTACCTAAAATCGTTCACTGTATTAGAACAATAGTCGTTACTTACGATTGTTACCACCATTATTACCACAATCGATTATTGTATCTCATCCCAGCAAAAGAGCGAACAATATGGATTTACACTAAACAATTAGGGACCGACTGACTATTTTGGTGTAAGCATAACGATCAACAACACATGAACAATTCTTGTTGACCGTTGCCGTTGTTGATGGTTGCCTGCATTAAAACGATTGTTTCAGAGTGAACGACATATCTAATTTTTTGCACAATGATCATCCCGTGTAATAGGGCCCTTACAGTAATTCCACTTCTCCAGCCATTGGGAGCCAAATGCTGAGCATTTACTTACCGTAGGCTCGCTCATCTCTAGTGATATTATCTGCAACATATCTCACACGTGAGCTTTTAACGTCTTATCTTGCATGAGATGAATTTAAGAATTTTTGAAGCTACCCTGGTGAATGGCTGTAAAGCCTAAAAAAGCACAACAAAAAATGCTAATTACAGTAAACTGATCGTTTGCCATTTTGGTAGCCTTTTTGACTTTTGTGAATCTGTTTTTTCTTCTGTCGAATTCAGTAGTAAAAAGTCAATTAGTGCACACAGAGATTTTATTCACAGTGAAAAAAATTTTTTATACCTAGTATCTCCAGCCATTAAAAAATTAAGGCTAGGTTTTCACAGCTTTTTTTTTTCCTTTCCATATTACTGTACCCATTTCAGTACTTTTCAGTTAAGTTTACATTGCTTTTTCATGCATGCACTTTACCTTAAAAAAGCACATGGATGTACTCTACAACGTGTCCAGTCACTTCTAAAGCACAGCATATATGCACAAGCTGTGTCCATTGTGTGTCCGTTATGCTTATGATGCATTAAGATGTGGCCATTTTTCTAACACTGAAAAACCCGACAGCAAAAACAGTGTGAACTTGGCATTAAAGTGTCACTGTCGTTTTATTTATTTATTTTGCAGAAATCAATATTACAGGCAATTTTAAGAAACTTTGTAATTGGATTTATTTGGCAAGTATGCCATTCGCTGCATTCAAAACGACTTTCCCCAGGTCCCCCCTCATTCACTGCTCATTATCTGGAAATCTCAACTCAGTCAAGCCCTGTGTAAACTGTGGAGAGGGGGGAGGAGGGAGATTAGTCGCCAACAGAGAGCAGAGAACTAAGGATTACACAGCGGGACCTGTGTGAAAGCCCTTTTCAGAGATTGAGAGGTCAGTGCTGACTGTCAGAGGAAATAGCCGGTGATGTAGCTGTAAATTAACTCTCTGGTGTCCTGTTTTGGTGCCTCATCTCCCTCCACCTCTCTCCTCTCCATAAAAAATCATAAAGACAGGGCGGAGAGCTTCAAACTGCTTTTTCATGATAAAAATGCATTTTCGGCTAATAAACCAAATTACAAAGTTTCTTAAAATCGCCTGTACTATTGATTTCTGCAAAAAAAATTTATGACAGTGACACTTTAAAACTAAATTGTTATGCTGTAACCTTAGAAAAACAGCCATTTTTAGCTTTTTATTTATTTAAAAAGCTGTTTTTACAGCTTAAAAACAAAACATTGCATGAACATAGACTAATGGCATGTTTACACGGACAGATTTGACAGATTATTGAAGCCAAAGCCGTTATGGATTTGAAAAGAGGAGAAATCTCAGTCTTTATGTTCTGTTTTGTTTATAGTCTGTTCCTGGCTTTGGCTTCAATAATGTTTCAGATAAATGTCTGTGTAAACACAGCCTAACTGGTCTTGCAGGTTAAATTGCCATGTAAGGCTGTGCTTATAGCAATCAATTACAGCTCAGTTTGGTTGGTAGCTGTGCTGTGATTGGTTGCTGTGGACGTTTAACACCAGTTTCTGTTTTAGGGTAGCTTCACGCGTACCGGATTCGCAGCGGATTTCACACTGCGAGTTTGCAGCGATATCCGCTGCAAATCTGGTAGGCGTGAAGCTACCCTTAGGGTGTGTTGACATGTTAAGGATCCGCAGCAGATTTGATGGAACAGATAAAGCTATCCTTACACAGTTTTATAAATCTGGGGCAGTGTGATTGGCCTGAAGTAGTCTTATTGGAAGCATACTACTTAATTAGTGGTAAAAGCATAGACTAATCATTGATTCAGTGTCTAATTCTGTTTTATCTTTTACGGAAATTAAAAAAAATAAACTCGAAGAATAAGCTGCAAGGGAAAAACACAGCCCAAATGGCTGTGGTAGTGCGCAACCGAACTTACACTGCTGTGTCTGTTCAGAAGCATAGTGCCTTGGCTGTTTGGTAGCTTACTGCATCATAATGAATTATGATGCAGGGAGTCCACTTAAAGATAAGTGTGTGATATGCAGCCAGCACTAGGACCCTGTATCACTGACTGCACACTGATGTGCGGAACCAGCCTTACTTGTTTTTATAACACTTCCACAATTTAGCATTTAAAAGCTATCTCCACCTTTAAACCAAATAATTTATTTTTCTCCTTTGCATCTAAAATACTGTAGAAAATGAAGCAAGCTAAAAGTGTTATATGTATTCTGTCCTCTCTTTGGTATATCTGTCCACCAAACTTTCAAAAAAGTTCTCAATGCCATTTTTTATTCCAAATTTTACTGCCTATTATGTGTCTTATTGTGTTATGTTTATGTAAAGAAAAAAAAACAGTACAAGGCCTTTCTTCGTGATTAAAAAAATTTGGAGGGTCATTTTCCCAACACATATCCAAATTAAAATTAGGACTCTTTGCATTGCATATTTACAACAATATGTGTGTGAATTGTATCCGTGAAACATATGTGGAATAAATAAATAACTGAAAGAATTGTTTGGTATAGCAACCATTCATAGATTAGATTTTAAATGAAACTTGAGCTCTGATTGCTTTCTGTGGGCAAAACGCACACAGTTGGTCTTTGTTCCCTCATTTTTTGTTTTTCTTGATGTGGGCAAGTGTCCTGTGTATTGTGGCATTGCCAAGTGGTACCCTGTGATTTCTCATTTAAAAGCCACATATGAAAGTTTGTTGGTCTGATTTAACTGAAAATCAGTAGAATGAACTTAAATGGGTTGGCAACTTTAGAGTAAAAGTGTTTAGTGTTTAGTATTAGTAAGTGTACTCACTGCAGTTACTGACAGCAGCTCCCTGTGTACCTCATAGAGAGAAAATCAGACTCCCCTCCTCCAGGCTGGGCTGTCCTGCTCTGTGGCAAGTCTGTCCGTAAGATGGCCGACATGGAGGAGCATATGACCATGCCCTACCCCCTCATTGTCCATTACTGAGCCTGTATATGCCTATGGAGGACACTGGGGGCGGAGCATGGCCACATGCTCCTCTATGTCAGCCATCTTATGGACAGACTCGCCTCTAAGCACACACAGTACAGCCTGGAGGAGAGGAGTCTGATTTTAGCCGATACCAATGTCCTAGAAAACTGTACTTTGTAAGTGCAATGTCCAGTGCTATAGTGCCGATACAGTGTCTTTTATGGGATTGAGTGTCAGGAATATGGTTCTTTGGTAACAAACTCCTGTTGTATACTGTGATAGTCTGCCAACATCTGCTGATCCTATCCATTGTACTTTATAGCTGCTCCTAGTTTTTTGCTTCAACATATAGGACCACGATGAAACCATGACAATGATGGGATTAAATTGTTCTTTACTGTATATACTCTGCCATACATCTTTATGTTGCAAGAAAGCTGTTATATATGAAAATGGTAATAGGGTTATCCCATGATAAGAAGTGCTATTAAAGAGTTTACCACGATAAAATAACTTGTCTCCTGTCCACAATGCTACAATAACTTGAGGGAAAGCTCCTTTAAAGCAATTGACATGCAAGTTACACTATACAATATGTCCTTATTTCTTTATCTAACGTTTAGGATTCTTTACTGTTATAATACTAAAGAAAACTTTGGATCTCTTCATTAGAACAGTGTAACAGGAATTAGTGTGGCATCATGCATGACTGTGATATCGTACATGGATTGTAGGTTTATTCTTCTCGCCTCCTGGAGAGTGAACATGCCATTCTGGTGGTTCTGATATCTAGAGATAAAAGCAGCAAGAAAAAGAACAAGTGAGGCTAATTCATTCTTTAACAGGTTTTCATTATCTATTAAAGTTTCTATTCATATCAGTGAGCAAGTATGATTGTTTTAAAGGGAAATCATTGAATGGGTTTTCAGCATTGTTCAAGCCTCCTAAAATTGTAGAAATTCTGGAGAGAATACCAAGATTCTAGTACAGCCAAGGGACTGCCTTAATAACCAAACAGGGCAGGGGGAGTTATTTCACAGTGGGATTCAGGATAGTGACTAGCAGGGGGACCTAACCAATCCTGGGACGTGCATGGATTAATATTTTATATTGGTACAGTAATACTGTAACAAGCTTCACCCAAAGGAAAGCTGATGAAGGCAGGAAGAGCAAACACTTTTTGTGCATTTTCTGTGTTAAAGGAGTATTCCCATCTCCCCTGGATTCGGCCTGGAACAAGCTCTCCACTATAGGGGAAGAATAAATTGCTTACTTAAGCATTATTTATCTAATATTTAAACTTTTAAAAGTTTTTTTTATTGAACTGAAAAAACGTTTTTACCATTCACTAGAGATGAGCGAACCGGGTTTGGGTTTGAGTCGATCCGAACCCGAACGATCGGTATTTGATTAGCTAGGGCTGCTGAACTTGGATAAAGCTCTAAGGTTGTCTGGAAAACATGGATACAGCCAATGACTATATCCATGATTTCCACATAGCCTTAGGGCTTTATCCAAGTTCAGCAGCCACCGCTAATCAAATGCCGAAAGTTCGTGTTCGGATCGACTCCAGCATGCTCGAGGTTCGCTCATCTCTACCATTCACATATTGAAGCATTGGGGGAATATATGGTTTTTGGAATTTTCCACTCAACTTTCTTCAGCATGTAATTTTCCCATTGCAATGTGTGTCAAACTTATCATGCTGTATAATGAATATCACATTTATTTTAGTGTCTAATAACTTTACTGTTGCTGATATGCCCACCTCCAAAACATTTTACAGAGGGGAGAAAAGAAGGCATGTGTCCTGAAACGTTGTGCAAAGGCATTGTATGCCAAAATAAGAATGGTCCCGAGACCAATGATAAATTCCCCCTGTAGATGTCTGTATGCTGTGAAATTGTATTGATTTAGTAGCAAATACTCTGGAGAAACACACTAAGTTGAAAATGAATTCTCTTCATATTCTGTTCAATTTGGTTTAATGGATTCTGTTTGTTTGTTTTTTAAAAAGGTGACAATTACTAATGTCTGCTACAAAAAAAAAACTACAACCCTAATGTCTGTGAATAATGCTGAATTTATGTTAAGACCTTCTGTTAGAAGATGGTAATGAAAAGATTTTTGAGTCCGTGTCAGGAGAGTTGGGTGATGACCTGTGACTGACCTATTGTCAGTTTTACAGTGTTAAAAACAGAAAAACAAACAGTTATAGTTAATAGGTTTCCCTTATTATCTTATTAAATCATACAAGACTTAAGGGGTCATTTACACGTTTTGTGACTACGGTCCAGACATGGAAGATGTGCCAAAGACTGGAATCACAGAACTCTGAATATTGTCATTCCTTGTGATTCCGGGAGCTCTGAGACAGTCAGTAGATTAATGCTGTCCTATCTAAAGTTAGCATAAACTAGTGATGGAAGCTAAACAGAATAATGTATCACTTCCATTGTTCTATGTAGCGGATTCGGAGATATTTTTCTGAAAAACATGGACAATAAGTAGTACTCTCCATGATGTGCATGAGCCCAATAGTCCTAAATATTAATGAGAAGCAGAAAACTCCACCCACCAGATGCTGATTGGCAGTTATCTATCCATGCTGTGTATAGGCAGTCAACTGTCAGTCAGCAGCTGGAGGGTGGGGGGAGTGTTCTGGCAAGAATTCTATTCTCCTGCATATTAGAAGAACTGTTGGACAGAATGATGTAAATAATACACTGATCTGTTAAGCATTTCTTTCACTAGTTTATGCTGCCCTCATTTAAGGCAGCAGAAACATAGCGACAGATTACCTTTAGATTTTCGTGTTACAGTACTGACATAGCAGCGTGAAAATTTTAACTTATTCAGAGCTCCCAGCACCATAATGAATTAGGATGCCAGGAACTCCAAACTTTGTTCCATAGCACATCATCTGTATTTATGGACTGTGTACGGAAGGTGGTAATGAGACCTTTAGACATGTGAAAGATTCCTGTGTGTTATGGTGTAACGGGGAGGCTAGAAGCAGGAGAATCTGGTTAAACCTGCCACCACTTTAATTTGTGTGGCTGTATACATGCACCCAGGAACTCTTTACAAGCAGCTATGTCATCCTCCAGCAGGTTCACCCTTCACAAATATTTCTATTCTTCCTTAGCTCAATGGCATAATACAAAGGGAAATCTTATTACATGGCTGGAAAAAAAGTGTGAAGTACATTTCATGTTTTAGTGGGAGGTGAGAAAAAAGTTGTAAGATTTGCATGTCACTGATTTGATGCCAACTTGGGATCCACTGGTCAATTAATACACTAGACATGTGATTCACTTTTGACTCAAAAGAAAAATGAAAAAAAAAAAAAAAAAAAAAAACCCCACAGATTTCCCCCATTTGTATTCAATCAGCGACTTAAAGGAGAAGGCAGCCCATGTGAACAAGTTTTCAAACTGCAAGGGGCTGGAGGAGCATAAACTATCCAAACTTACCCCTCCCCGAGCCTCTCCAGCGCTGGATGACCGCTCTGGGATGTCCTGCAGTGCTAATGTCACAACCCGGTTGATGGACAGCCCACTCAGCCAGACCGTGACTGGGGCGGGGCACAGCAGCAGTCACTGATAAGCTGTGAGATTTTGTAAGTGGCCTGACTTCTCCTTTAAAACTTGAAAAAGCCGAATGTATTTGCTCATCCCAAAACTTTGTTTACTTTGTTATCTAATCTGCGCTATTAGTTTATCCTTTCTCATTATCTCAGGAGATAGATATGTTTTTCCAAGACAAGTTTACATTCAGTTATTGAACCTTATGTAATTCTTTAAAATTCAGCATATAAAGATTTTAGTCATGTCCCCCTTTCCTTGGCCGATAATCATCCTGTGGAATAGAGGGCAATGATCAGCCGACATTGTTCATGTCAGCTGATCGTTGCGTCGCTTGTTTTTCAAACATGTTGAAAAACAAGCAACTGTGTTAGCAGCGATCTTCTGCCGTCGCTCCGTGGAACAGGAGCAGCGGCATCAGACCGCCAATATCCTCTATGGGCTGCCCGGACGATCTAGCGATCACCCAGGTAGCCCCCATGTTTTCATTCTTCAGCGCAGAGAGAGGAGGCGCGCGAGCCTCCCATAGACTGTTATTATGACACGGAGGCTGGCAGCATTCCGCCACTTTTGCTCCGTGTGCACGTAGCCTAAGGGTAGAAAGCGTGTCTCACACAATATCCTATATTGATGAGACTAAGCCTCATCATCCATAACACCAAATAGACAGACAAATTTCAGGTGAACACAGCTGAGCTTCTAGTATGTCAGAAAGTGTTGAATATATGCTCAACCTCTGATTTAAATGCCAAAATTTTGCATGGAGTGAATAGAATCTGTGGCTATCAGTCATTAGGCATTTTTGCCATGGGAGACAGATGGCACTGGTTTATAACATAGAACTGTCAACTTCTTATTGGCATCTAGAGAGACAAGCATGTAATTCTAGAACCTCAGACCACTTCTTCTTCTCCTAGAACCTTGTTGACCCCTTAGAACACCCAAAATACACATTTGTGCACATTGTGAAGAGGATCCTAGAAATGTAGAGACATACATTTATTTAGACACCCATCACCCCTGCAGATCGGCTTTTGGGCGCCACAATACACAGTCAATAGCGTCGGACACAGTTGGCACAGGTCACTCTGTAGAGGTGGTGCTACAGCTGGTTGGCAGGGATGTTGGGGTTTGCTACCCCAACGATTAGGAATCTCCTTTGGAACGTGCAGCTGTGTAAACTATGTGCTACAACAAATTAGGGTCATTCGATTTTTACTTGCGTATATTTCATGTTTTATGTTGAGCTACAGACAGAATGTTCGTAGGAATTGAATGCATTTACCTTTTTAATGTGTTTTAGTAAAATCTCTTTCAGCAGACTCCAGATCTTACGGCTTATAGCTCCACAAAGAAAATGGTGTCCTAACTGCCCTACATCATGGTTATGAAGTGGCCAAGAAATACGTAAAATCCAGGTGTCTTTCTGATGAAAGTAATTGTAAGCCAAAGTGTGGGAGAATTTACTGTGTTTAAGTAACCTGGTAATGTAGATACATTCGTCAATTATAAACAGTATTGTTTCTTTAACCCCTTCATGACAGAGCCCTTTGATGCACAAAAGTCTGGGTCAGATTAATGCAATGTTCCCTCCCACCTTCTAAGAGCCATAGCGCTTTTATTTTTCCACCTACAGGGCTGGTTAGGGAGTAATTTTTTGCGCCATGATCTCTAGTGTTTATTAATATCATACTGGTGTAACAGAAAAATTTTGATCGTTTTTTATTTTATTTTCAGATATATAATTTATTAAAATCAGCAATCCCGGTGTGTGTTTTTTTTTCCGTTTACGCTGTTCACCGTACGGGAACAATATTATATTAAATCGGACAATGCCGCAAGCTACGATATGTAATATGTTAATTTATTTTATTTTTAAAATTGGGCAAGGGGGTATTTTAAACTTTTTATTGGTAGGGGTTTTATAATTGTTTTTCAATACTTTTAAGAACTTTTTTTTATTTCACTTTTTTTTTTTAACACTTTCTATCTATCTTTCTATCTATCTTCTTAATACTTTTCTATCACTGTTAAACGTGCAATCAATAGATTGCATGTACTGATCTATGCTATGCCATAGCATAGATCAGTGTTATCGGCGATCTATGTATAGAGCCTGCCTGAGAGCAGACTCTATATATGGATCGCCGATCCGACAGGATGAAGGTAAGTTATCTCCCCCTGCCTGTCAGCACAAGTGATCGGGGCTCCCACAGCATGGCTGCGGGGGTCCTGATCACTCGGTTACAGATGCTTGTTCTGTCACTGAGTACCTTAAACACTGCGATCGCTATAGATTGCAGTGTTTAAGGGGTTAATGAGACGCAGCTGCGGGATCGCAGCTGCCTCTCATTACCTTCGGCCCCGGACACACTGATGTGTGCAGCACCGCTCTCACTGCAGCGGTCCCACACACATCGGTAACATCGTCAGTGCAGGAACGTATATATACATGTTACTGACTGGAAGGGGTTAATTATGTTATAGATCTCCCTGGCCAATATACAAGAACTTTAAGATATCAAAATTGAAAATGAGAATGTTTAACTCCTTGAGGACCAGGCCCAAAATGACCCAGTGGACCACGCCAATTTTAATTTTTGCGTTTTAGTTTTTACTACCTCCCCTTCTCAGAGCTCTAGCACTTGTTTTTATTCAGGAATAGGTGTACTTTGTAATTGCGCTTTTATCCGTAATGCACTTTACGGTAAAACCAACATGATACCTTTTATTCTATGCGTCAGCTTGAATAAAGCGGTATGCCTTTTCTAATTTTTTACTTTTTTTTTTTTTTTTTTTTTAACAGTAAATCTTATTTCTGCAAATCAGTGTGATTAAAATGGCCCTATTTTGGCTCCTATAATGCTTATTTTTTCACCTACGGGGCTGTATGGGGCATGATTTTTTGCACCATAATCTCTAGTTTTTATTAGTACTATATTTGTGTAGATCAGACATATTGATCATGTTAATTTATTTTTTTTAATATAAACAGTAATTTAAAAAAATCAATCCTGGCGTTCTTTTACTGCTTTATGTTTACACCGTGCTGGAATAATAATTTATTTTATAAGATAAGACTATTATGCACGCTACGGTATAAATGTAAATTTTTATAGGTTTTATTTATGAAATGGGAAAGCAGGGTGATTTAAACTTTTATTGGAAGTGGTCATGTTTTTTTAAAACCTTTTACAATTTTTAATTGTGTATTTTTTAAGTCCCCCTAGGGCTCATTTTCACATGAGACCCTAAACACTGATCATTTTTATGCCATAGCATAGCATTGATAAGTGTTATCTGCGATCATTGCATAGAGCCTGCATGAAGCGCAGACTCTATGCATTGATTACCGATCTGACTGCCGGGATGAAGAAGAAACCGTAGAGCCTCATCAAAGAGTCTCAAAACACAGGACTAGCCAGATATCCCTCCGGGAAGGACCCAGCCAAATGGTGGCTCCTGTAAGGAAACCACCAAAACCACCATATTAAGTGGTGACAAGGAAAAGGGAAAAGGGAAAAACCAAGGCCAGGTATCCATCTGGCTAGTCCTGTGTTTCGAGACTCTTTTTAATGAGGCTCCACAGGCTCTCCTTTTGCATATTCATGTTTCCCAGGGGGCAATGCTTCTAGGACTTCATTGCTTTGAGCACTTTCACTAGCAGCCGGCAGTGTTGTAGTTTGGCTGGTCTCCCTGAGATCAGTGATCTGTTTCTCTTATGCTGGGAGGAAGGTAAGAGACCTCCCTCAGTCAGTTAGAATGATCGGAACACCTGCATTACCCTGCAGGGGTCCTAAACGGATGGGTAAAGGAGTGCAGCTCTTGTCACTGATTTTTGAAATGCCGTGCGGGCTTGTCATTAACAGTGAGGACCCGGGTGCTGATAGCAGCCAGTCCCCCACGTGCTATGAAGTGAACTCCACTCCTTAGCTTAGGTGCCGCTGGAACCTCTGGCATACCAGTATGTCATGGGTCCTTAAGGGGTATTCCCATCCCAACCAGTATAGTTATGTATTGTAGTAGGAGACGTCAAGTTATGAGTGGTGGTCTGTAACATTGACAACGAGCTGTCAACAATGGGAGGACAAGAGCACTGTATCAGGAGGTGGCAAGTTTGCTAAATGCATTTTCCCAAAAATTTTACTTCATGAGTCCTACAGGTAGTCCAGGAAGTCCGGGCAGAAAGATTATTTTTTCAAAAGTACCAGAAAGGGTAGAGATGAAAAAAATAACATGCACTTACCTCCCTAAAGCCTCCATTCCCTGGCCGCTTCCTGAGAGAGGACCTGGGACATTACATTTCAGGCCTGCTTAGCCAGTTAGCAGCAAAGGCGGCAACCCATTACAGACACTGTTGAAGAAAATCTCCTTGCCCGGAGATTTTTGTCCATTTTGGCCCCTTGTCAGGCCAGTGTGTCTTAGTAAACCATGGATAAAAGAACAGAATAGTGCAGTGGACTATGGAAACAAGTACAAGAACACATCTTTGCGCCATTTTGTGTTGGTGTTGTCATAGTGGGGAGCGGGCCTGATCTTTCTCCCCTTGAGCGCCTTCCAGTAGAACTGAATGGAAAAGAAAAGGCTACTGGTGCACCTGTGCACCAGCAGCCTTTTCATTGGCTGGAGTTCATCACATGACTTCCAGCTTGCTCAGCCCTGATAGCTTTTTCTCTTCCATTTATTTTATTCGAACCCGGAAGTGATGGAGATCTAAAGACACCAACTGGAGCTGGCGGGGACAGCGGACAGTAGGGAAATTCAAACAGCCATTGTCACCGGAAGGATGGTCTGTTTTTTTTTATTTATTTTTTTTTTTTGCAGTGCCGGAGTTGCCCTTTAACAGTGTTAAAAAAGATGTGAACAGTATCTCAAAATCTGTTGGCCTTATAGTTAGTAGGTTGGAACATTAAAAGTTTTCCTTTCTACCTTTATTAGAAAGGTAGCCCTGTATACTTTATAGCTGAGATGATGTGGTGTCCCTCAAATGATAAAATAACAAAGGAAAATAAAAATAATAAAGGAAAACGCTACTTATGAACACCTTTGGACTACTTATAGTGCGAAAAAAATGGAAGCTTTTTTTTCCTGCTTTTACGGCCACTACAATATGCTGTATGAGTTTTTTCTCTATATGCTTGTACACAACCTGTATTACTCCAGCCAGCTTGTCCAAGGATTATTTTCTCCCTGTCTAGAGCAGAAAGTCCATCTGACACACTCTGACCGCCAAATGGTAGGAAACTTCTAATGAAGACTGTTTAAACTTGATTTTGTTTTTATTTTTTTTGAGAGAAAAAAAGCAACCATTAAAATAAAAAAAAAACTGTGCACAGGTTTTTATAGCTTCTAAAGTTTTGTGAGTCGTATGGCATTGGCAACAACTGTAGCTTGTCCCACAGGAAAAAAAAAATAGTAAAAGAAAAATATATATATTTACTTTTTATGTGTGTCTAACCTTTTCTTGATAACTATCATAGGTCAGTAACACTGCTGGCTAACTTACCTCTATTGCTGTAGATCATGGATCAGCTCTGAAGATCCATCCTATAAAGAACCAAGCTAACTTTTTTTATTTTATTTTATATATATTTATCTTCTTTACTTTAGTGACAAAACAATTGTCTCTCCCTCAATCTTCTCATCTTTTTTTTCTTCCGGTTCCATATTCAACCCTTCCCTTGTTTGCTTGTCAAAGTGGTAAAAAAAGAAACAAAAAACATATGCTATTATGAATGTTGTGATATGTATTTTGTTATGGTTTATTATTCTTGGATATTTTCCAGCCTGTTATACGGAGAACTCCACCGCATTCCAGGATGATTACCTGCACAAACCAGTGACTAGCCACCGATGCTGGACTTGTTTACTGAACCACAGCTCTGTTTGCATGGCAGTGTTATTAGAGCACTTTATTGCGTTGCCATTATTTGCTGTAAATTTTTATATTTTTTACTTTACTTTGAAGCAGGGTTCACTAATAGTATTTTGGGCACTGTTTAAGTCAAAACCAAGAGGGGAACTGACACAGATAAACTAAAGAGAATATTTTTTGTTTTTTTTCTACCCACTCATGGCTTTGTATAAAAATACTGACCAAAATACAAAGCGTGTACCCAGACTAAGGTTACATTCTCACTTTCTGTTCTACTTGTCCGTAATTGCGGATGCGAAATTGAGGACAAGTTTAGGGCCCGTTGATTTTAGTTGGCAATTTCACGCTATCTGTAGTTTCATGGTTTTGTAATCCGCAAATATTACTGCCACAGAAATTACCGACGAGCCCTGGTACAGACTGTAATTGCGGCACAGTCTCTCTGTCAATTGGAGTCAAATTCAAAAGTCAAATTTTTTGTGGATGGCAGAAGATTGCATTCATCATATACGGTGCTGGAAACATTACTGAACGTGTGAGTGTAGCCTAAGGCGGCATGCACACGTCCATGATATACAGTCCGTAAGCTGGCTGTATATCACAGACTGAACTCTTGAACTGTAACAGAACTCCTGGCATCATAATTTATAATGATGCCAGAAGGTCTGAAACAGCTAAACTACTTTGCTGCTGAGCTGACAATGTCAATACAGGAGCCCGAAGCTTTAACTGTTTAAGATTTCCTGGCACCATTATAAATTATGATGCCAGGAGTTCCGTTACAGTTCAAGAATACAGTTCGTGATAGGGACCGTATATATCACGCGTGTGTGCATGACACCTAAGACTACTTTTCCTCGCATAGGCCTTATTCACACTTTCTGTAAATTTGTCTATTATTGCGCATCCAAAATTACAGACAGATTTAGAGCCCATTGATTTCTATTGGGCTATTCACACTATCCGTAGTTTTACATATCTGCAATCTGTTCTGCCAAAGAATAAGATGTGTCCTAGGGTTGATTGTAATTGCAGCACTATTGGCCAGTAGAAGTCTATGGGATGCGCATTACAGATCACCTCAGTTTAAATGATCACCCTTCCATTTTGACGATCTGCAAAAAAATAGGTTTGCTGATGCACTGTTGTATACAGTTCTAAAAAAATGAACGTGTGAATGAGGCCATAGTTTACTTTCTCAAAGGCCATAAAGCAATGGGAGAACAAATATATAATATTGTTCCTAACAATTTTATTTACCAAATATTTTATGTTTTACTGCTTTAAAAAAAAGAAATCATCCTTGGCCAAATATCTGACCACCGTAAGGGTCTTTTATTTTTATGCCTACAGAGGCTATTAGGCAATGTTCTGGTTTTTTTTTGTAACATTTTGGGGTGGGTTGGTTCTCTTATTTTCTTTTTAGTTTTCTTTTCTGGCATGTATTGTAACTAAAATGGATCCTTGCATTAAATATTATATGGGATTTTATATTTTAAAAAAAAGCTGGCTTTCTCTAGGGGATTTTGCAGTGTGATTGTTTGTACAGTTAACTTGCAATACATGTCTTGTCTTGGAACCAATCCCATCTATTATTGTGTTACTGCTAGTGCCCATAATATACTAGCAGAATCTTTGATGTCTGGATTAAACAGAAAACCTATTCATAAAAGACATATTCCAGTATGTGTTTGTCAATTAACTGTGCATGTGTGGTTTCATCATTTAAAAAAAAATATATTTTTTTCAACATTTAAAAAAAATTTTTTTTATCTAATGCCCAAAGTCATTTTTAAGGCTTAGGCTGCTGATTTATTATGATGCCGGGAGCTTCAAAATAGTTAAAGCTCCGTGCTCCTGTAGTTAGCAGCAAAGAAGTTAAGCTGTTTTGGAGCTCCCTGGAGTTCCCTTAGAGGTTAAGAGCTCAGTTTTTGATACAGTCCGCTTGCGAACCATATATTAAAGATGTATGCATACTGCCCACATCTTTATATCTGTATATCTTGTAGCCTAGTTTGAAGGGAACCGGTCATGGCTTTTCATGCTGTCTAAACTACAGTTTATCAGGGTATAGTCAACAGCTATTTCTCCTGCTCCGAAAGCTTTGATTGGTTGGATCTTTCTCCATATGGGTATAAGGAATGATCAATAATCAAGACCAAGGGGCAGGCAGAAAGCTCTTTGGGGCAGCATCGGTAACTCTTGCTCCAGGCAGCATGAAGAATTTTTTTTCTTTACATTTTTAAATGCTTTCAAAGAAACAACTTGTACCTGTCAGTACTTTGAATTATATGTACAATATCCAGGATACCTATTCATGTTGCCTAGTAAAATAGTTAATAAGGTCGAAAAAGATGTATTAGAGATGAGCGAACCTGGAGCATGCTTGAGTCGATCCGAACCCGAACTTTCGGCACTTGATTAGCGGTGGCTGCTGAACTTGGATAAAGCCCTAAGGCTATGTGGAAATCATGGATATAGTCATTGGCTGTATCCATGTTTTCCAGACAACCTTAGAGCTTTATCCAAGTTCAGCAGCCCCCGCTATTCCAATGCTGATTGTTCGGGTTACTATCGACTCGAACTCGGTTCACTCATCTCTATCAAGTATCCATCAAGTTTAACCCATAGAAATCCTACTGTGATATTTCTCATCTTTCTTGTAAATTAATGTTTTGTGTGACTTAGATATGCTTAGCAATGGATCATACCATTTTTTTTAAATCTTACATTTATTACCCTTTTTATTTTATCTTTGTGATATCTATTTGTGCTGTGCATCTAGTGAAACTTGTCAGTATCCTCTTCCATCTTTTGTGACAATGTCTTATAAATACTTTGAATTCTTTACGTTATATCGGTGTTCTAGTAGTCGAGTACTACTTTGCTCGAATTATATTAATTATATTACTGCTACTTCATCTTTGATTAATGCAGTTCAGCTGTACAGTAACTGCTCTGAATAATCTTTGCCAAGTGTTCTGTCCAGATCATGAATGTATGTCCTTACATGGACTGCAAAATCATGCCGCTGTTTTCTTACGTCGCAGCATTTGTACTTCAGGTAAGGCCAATAGCATTTGTGTATTTGAAAATATGACTATTCTAACGATACCTAATTGTGTGTCTTGCGCAATCTTGCATGGATTGTAGTATGTGCCTTTGGTTAGACTTGCATTTATTAGGGTTTCTATTTCTATTCTGTAACTAAATAAATTTATATGTGCTTAAAAATCTTTCTTCAGCATGTATCAACTGCTAATCCTGACTTTATCACAAAGAAAGTTAAAGGAAATGTGCCATATATTATACATAAATATACAAAACTGCAACCATATACTGAAATGTATTTAAGTCTGGTATTTTCTAACTATACATTTTTATTTTCTGTACATGATTTTTGGGGCAGCCATCTTGCCTGAGCTGCTCTCCTCCTCTATAAAGCAGTTTAGAGATGAGTGTTACAACAGCCTCATGAACATATTAAAAAGTGAATATATGTGTAAAGTGAAACTGACTCAGTCGCCCCTAGCAACCAATCAGATTCCACCTTTCATTTTCCAAAGAGTCTGTGAGGAATGAAAGGTGGAATCTGATTGGTTGCTAGGGGCAACTGAGCCAGTTTCACTTTACACCATGTTTGATAAATCTCCCCCTATGTTCCCACTGTGTAATAACATTTTTGGGGAATAGCTGGACAAAAGAAGTACAAGAAACTTTACTTACCCTTCCTCTCATTCCTGCTCCCTATGATGATTGAAACTCCGTCACTAGTCATGGCAACTATGTGCACTTGCTCCTGAATTGTGAGGGCTAAGGGTCCATTTACACAGAAAGGGTGGGTTCACATTGAGGAATTCTCGTGGGTAAACTGCGGAATTCCGCCGGCTGTACGCGCTCACGGACGCGCGCCTTACCACCGGCTCCATAGACACCATTCTATAGGCCGACTGATGTGAATTCTTTCGGCGGAATGCGGAATCAGCCAGCCCATAGAATGGTGTCTATGGAGCCCGCGCAAAGGTGCCTACAGCCGGCGGAATTCCGCAAAGTTTATCCGCGAGAATTCCTCAATTTGAACCCACCCAAAGATTATCAGACAGATTATCTGCCAAATATTTGAAGCCAAAGCCAGAAACCTACTATAAAAGAGATCAGGTCATACAGGAAAGCCTGAGATTTTTCCTTTTTAAATCCATTCCTGGCTTTAAATCTTTGGCAAATAATCTTTCTGTGTAAATGGACCCTAAGATATAAATGGACCCTAAGATAGCAATTTCACCAGGCAGGGGTGATTATTGCTAGCAAACGTTTGTTGGAGCACTCATTCACCTGATATTCGCCTGCCTAAAAGGTCCAACAATCAGCTAATTTACGCTTCGGCTGATTTGACCTTTTGTGCAGGCGGTAAAATCATTGTTATTGGCTGCACATCTCTGTCTAAACAGGAGGTCTGAGACTGGTAACAATGTACTTAAATGGGTGCGCAAACAATATTGCAATTGTTTGTGCAGCCCGACCACTCAATTAAGCATTCCTAGATTCTTGCACAATGCGGCACAAAATTTAGGCTATGTGTACACACCATAAAATATGGCTGTAATTCGAGGTCAAAATACGGCCATGTTTTCAATATAATAATGTGCTCCATTGAAGTAATTGGGAAATTGACCGGCAGAGCACACACTAATTTCGAATTTTGAGTTCCATATCGATACCAACTAGTACATAGATACTAAATACTTGTTCGATACTTAATGAAATGTATTAAAAAATAATTAAAAAGTAATGTTTCCCCAGACTGCGGATATGATGTCCCCAGACTGTTTGTTTTCACCCTGTTCACTATGTAATAAATCTGATATGGTATTTATATTCTGCAGGTCCTTACTTTTACAGTGATACCCAATTCATGTACCTTTTATTTTACTATAAAAAAAAAAAGTTTACATTTTTTAAAATAAATGTGCTTTAATTGCTTTATTCTAACTATGAGGGGAAATTTTTGGTACCTTGATCTGTATATTTTGGTACCACATATGTAATTTTTGATCTTTTTTATGTGACCCAAAATTTGCCAAATTTGACTTTGCCTTTTTTAAGCATTTGATACACTGTTTATTCTGATTTATACAATGCTATAGTATTGCTATAGCATTGCGTAAATCAATGAGATTGTTGCAGTGCTTATAGTCTGCCCAAACCAGACTATATTAGTAAAGAGGAAGTGGCAGCAACAGAGGCTGAATATAGACCTCTGACTGTAAAGTTAGCCATCAGCACCCTGCAGTCACATTGCAGAGGTGCCAATCGGACACTTGACAAGTATGGCACTTGTCAATTATCCATTTCAATGCAGCAACCATGTTACATTGTGGCATTAAAAGGGTAAAATGGTGGCCTGCTACACATAGTAGCTGACCCTCCATTGTGTATGAAGCGGGCTCTAGAGTCAAGGTGGTGAGTAGAGATTAGCAAACCTCGAGCATGCTCGAGTCCATCCGAACCTGATCGTTCAGCATTTGATTAGCGGTGGCTGCTGAAGTTGGATAAAGCCATAAGGCTATGTGGAAATCATGGATATAGTCATTGGCTGTATCCATGTTTTCCAGACAACCTTAGAGCTTTATCCAACTTCAGCAGCCACTGCTAATCAAATGCCGATCAGGTTCGGATGGACCTGAGCATGCTTGAGGTTCGCTCATCTCTAGTTGTGAGGGGTAGCACACAGAGAACATTGCAACATGTTCTCTGCCTGCCATGTTTTCTGCAGTATATTTTGTTAAGCCAATCTATTGCTCTGCTTAAAATAATGGCTGTAATTGATTGTACCTGACGAAATAATGAGCAAGCTCTTTGTTTACGCCCTGCTTTTGCTTAATATGTCCTTTGGCCTTTTAATCAGACCCCAACCTGTTGGGTACTGATGGCCGTTCCTCAGGGTCCATTTACCCAGATAATCTGCCAAAGATTTGAAGCCAAAGCCAGGAATGGAGTTGAAAAGAGGAGAAATCTCAGGCTTTCCTTTAAGGCCATGCTCTCTATTTATAGTCTGTTTCTAGCTTTGGCTTCAAATCTTTTCACACTTGCATTTCTACAAATAGGAGCACTATATAATGCTTAAAAAAATCCATGACTCAGTGAAGTAAGGTTACTATTAGTAACAGGAATATTAAATTTTTAGCATCTTTGTATGTTCTATCAATGAGTGATTGTTAGGGTCCATTTACACAGGAAGTTTATCTGAAAGGTTATCTGTCAAAGATTTAAAGCCAAAGCCAGGAATGGATTTAAAAAAGAGGGTAAATCGCAGGCTTTCCTTTATGACTGTTTATAGTCTGTTTCCGGCTTTTGCTTCAAATCTTTAGATAATCTGTCAGATAATCTTTCTGTGTAAATAGACCCTTACAAGGGTATGTATTATATATACTTATCATTAAGCTGTGTTTATATTTTATGTAGAAATCTTATGTATTCTAAATATTGCTGAATCATTCTAATTAAGATTTTATTTTTAGCGCAGCAATGGATACAGTAAATTAAGGGCAAGTTTCTAAAGTTTTCCTTGCACTACAGGGCCTTTAGCATGCTTTTGGCGTCTCCAGTTACAGATGCTTTAAGGAGCCCATACACCTTCAGTGGTGGTTGGTTGACAGCTATTCCACCTATTTCCTCTTTATTTGTGCACACTGGACTCGCAAGAGAGAAGATGGGGAGCCACTGTCACATAGCTGCTTATCCTTAGGGACTAGAAAAGGATTAGTCGTTAAAATTCACAATCCCCCTTTCCCATAACCTCACCAGAGGCACATGCAGAATTTTTTGAAGGTTTGGGGTTTAAAGCGACTATGTACCCACAATCTGACCCCCCCTCCCCCCCCCCAAACCACTTGTACCTTCGGATAGCTGCTTTTTATCCAAGATCTGTCCTGGGGTCTGTTCGGCAGGGGATGCAGCTATTGTTATAAAAACAACTTTTAATCCAGCAGCACTGTGTCTAACGGCTGGGGCTTACATTTGTATATGTATTAGGCTGGCACCACCTCTATGTCCTTTCTCCCCACCCTCCTCATTATTAGGAATGATCCAGGAACATTTACTGCTGTTTGACCTTTGCACAGGTGTATTATCGATCCAGCCCATGTTCATTATACACACAGGTGGGGAATAGGAAGCAATCTGCCTGGAGCATTCCTAATGATGAGGAGGGTGGGGAGGAAGGACGGAGAGGTGGTTCCAGCCTAATGCATATACAAATGTAAGCCCCGGCCGTTAGACACAGCACTGCAGGATTAAAAGTAGTTTTTATGACAATAACTGAAGGTACAAGTGGTTTGGGGGGTCAGATTGTGGGTACAGAGTCGCTTCCTAAGCAGGACAGTGTGTTACCACTACAATAACTAAATATAACCAACACACTGTTAGTAAATAAATAAAAAAACACTATCACCAATAGAACCACATATGTGTACAAGGGACAAATAACGACTATCATAATCGCCCTATTGGGTCGAATTCCCGAATTAATATTCCCCCACCTTAGGTAGAAGACCCCAATAAGTCATTTACCTCCTTTTGGACACCCCCCCCCCCCCCCCAATTAGGCAGATCACCCCAGTTAGGTACAATATCTCCCAGTTAGGTAGGTTCCCTTTGTAAGTAGGTAGCCCACTCCATTTGGTAGACACAAGTTTTGTACCTTCAGTAGGTAAAAATATTTTGTTTCTCCTTCCTCACCAGGATTGCCCATAGTTGCACACTAAGGAATCCGGGCGGATCACCCACCACAGATTTTGCAGCTCGGCCCCGCTTACATCTCCAGGCCTTAGTGTGCACATACCCTAAAATAGTAAGAAATCTCACTTGCTTCTGCTCCACAGCACCAGGCCTCCTTCCTTCTCAGCTCGACCCAGTCACCTGAAGAGGCGCAGGTCTTCTGTAGATGACTCTTAATGAAATGATGCCATCATGGGTGGCTTGCAAAGTAGTTCTGTAAAGTGCCAGTTTTCTAATTCTATTTAGTGCCAGACCACCTACACCTGTGCAGTGGTAAGTTATAATGCGTTCATTGTACACCGTTCACTTTGGGACAACACTGAATCTGCCATTAGTTTATGCTGCCTTTATTTAAGGTATTGATCTTTTTTACTTTCTGTGCCGTAGTGGCTATTGCTAAGCTTGTTGAAGGAGACCTACTGGTCAGAACCCTTTTTTATTATTTGGACTCTGCTTCGTGGGTTTTTTATTTGGTTTTTTTAAAGGCTTTATTTTTGCAATTTGTCAATACAGCACAATTCACAATAAAACAAACAAGAAAACTCACAGGCGTCGAGCTGCCTAATACAGGGCTGGTGGGCAGATCCCTTCAATAAGAATAAATGTCGTAAAAATAGAAATCTGAAGAATCGTTATCTAGTCAGTATATAATCCCCGAGACAGAGATCATGGTCAGGGCAACTCTCTGCTTCATATTTACATTGATTTTGACCAGATGTGTCAGCATGAAATGTTGTAATGAGACCCAGGTCTATATAGGGCTTACCATCAGGATTTCAGCCACAAATGTCCATAGTCCTTTCCATTGCTCTGTTTTAATTATAGTCTGCAGAATAAGTGCAAGTCTCCCTCCTCGGTTAGCCTTGAGAAAGTTATGAGAATGTAGCAGCTGTCTGGACGTAAAGTCAAGAGCATCAGCTAGTATATGTGATAAGATGTGAAATGCTGGAGACTGGCTATGTAACTACTGGTAGAAAAAGGCATGTATTTTGAAATTGTTTCTTGTTGCATATCTGTGCTTATAACAAGATGCCCACAGTCCAGTTAAACAGAAACTTTTCAGATTGAACACAGTGTTGTATCATGTGTCCTCTCTGATCCTCGACAGACTGCAGCTGCCTTAATTTAGTAATTTGGAGTACTCAAGTACACTTATTTCAGGCGGTGATATCTAAACTTATCAGCATCAACTAACCCCTTTCTCCAAATCATCCCCCAGCACAATGCCAACCTGCTCAGTCCCATGCAATTTCCTGAGCACTATGTCATGACAGAGCAGTGGAGTGGGGGGGGGATCGGTTTGCCATGATACTATCACTGCGAATAGTATTGCTCATAGAAGTCCCCTGGGGGACTCAAAATATTTTAAAAAAATTCATATATAGAAAATCCCATAATAAAATGTAAATTGTCCCCTTGTTTCAATTTCTTTAACCCCTTAAGGACCGGGCTAATTTTCATTTTTGCGTTTTGTTTTTTTCCTGCTTGTGTATATAAGGCCATAGCTTATTTTTTGCGTCACTAATTGTACTTTGTATAGGTAGTCCAGCTCACCGCACCTGCATGTAATTTCTCATCAGGTGCACGGAGGTGTGGGCCTCACCAGTTCAGAACAGCAAAAAGGAGAATTCCAGCACCAGGAAAGTCCATTTCAAATTTTGCATAAAATATGCTGCAAAACCAGAAAAAAATTATATGCGTAGTGAAATTGAAAAAAACTGAATTCTTTTTTTTTTTTGGGAGGGCTTTGTTCTTACGCCGTTTGTCCTATAGAAAAACTGACTTGTTTTATATGTTCCTCAAGTCGGTACGATGAAACCTTTTACAGAAAATAAACGTTCCTTAAAATCGCTCCATTTCCATGCTTATAGTGCTTTTATCCTTTGGTCTATGGGGCTGTGTGAGGTGTCATTTTTTGTGCCATGATGTGTTCTTTCTATCGGTACCTTGATTGCGCATATGCGACTTTTTGATCGCTTTTTATTACAATTTTTCTGAATTTGATGTGACCAATAATGCGCAATTTTGCACTTTGGAATTTTTTTTGTGCTTACGCCGTTTACAGTGAGGGATCATGAATTAAATAAATTAATATTTTGGGGCGATTATGCACGCAGCAATACCAAACATGTTTGTTTATTTTTATTTATAACATGGGAAAGGGGGATGATTTGGACTTTTATTAGGTGAGGCGGTTTTTTATTAATAAAAACACTTTATTCTTTTTTCACATACAGTAATTAGAAGCCCTCAGGGGGACTTCTATATACACAGCACTGATCTCCCATTGAGATCAAGCTGTGTATATAATAGAGCAATGATCCATCAGATCATTGCAGACTATCTACATGGATTGCAAAGCCGAGATCAGATTAGAATGGATCTCCCCTCCTCGATCGCATCACAGAGGGGAGATCCCCCACTAGACACCAGGGACAGGGGGCACAGTCACTACTCAAATGCAGCTGTCAGGTTTGACAGCTGCATTTGAACAGTTAATTAGCCGGCCGTGGCGGCTAATACCTGCGGTCCCGGGCTACAGAGAGGGCTCACGGCAGAAGCCCCCTCTGTTTACCCTTAGCAACCGCATTACGGGTATACCCGTCATGCGTCGTTGAGGGGTTAAATAACAAAAACACAATTTTTTTTTTGTATCGCCGCATATGAAATCGCCCACGCCATTAAATTATTACATTCCTGATCTTGCACTGTAACCGCAAAAACCCTCTAAAGCGCCAAACTTTTTTAATTTTTTTTTTTAATAACTTTTTTTATAACTACTAGAAAAAGTAATGCTCATGATGGTGGTAAAGTAAAGACTAGGCTCATGGTCTCCATTCAAATTCATCTAAAAGATGAGTGATGAGGTTGCTGCATGGGGGATCAGCCACGTGACTCCACACATAGGGTATGTGCACACTACAGAGTTAAGCACGGAATTTCAAGCGGAGTTTGCTTTGGGCGAATCGCACATTGGATTTGAGAAATAACACTGAATCAATGGGACAGGGGGTATGTCAAGCAGAGTTTGTGGTACGAACTTCGCTTGAAATTCCGCAGTTAATTCGGTAGTGTGAACATACCATATCATAAATCAAGTTATATGGGTAAGTTAAACAATAAAAGGCCTTCCCCATGCAAACTAATCGGCAGAGTCTGCACATCGAGAAATCCGGGTGGATCACCCACCGCAGAGCCTGACATCGAGAAAAAAATTGTATAAAAAGTGGTTAAAAAGTTGCAAATATGCAACTAAGGTACCAATAAAAGTACAGATCATGGCACAAGACCTGACTCCTCAAATAGCCCCAAGACCAAAAAACAAAACCATTATTAGGATCCAGAATAAAGCAATTTTGCAGCAATTTAGAGCAACATGTTCTTAAACAGCCATCTGCAACATCTGAAATTGTACTCATTTCTCTAATAAAACCTGATTAGTGCAGACTCTGCCGATTAGTTTGCATGGGGAAGGCCTTTTATTGTTTAACTTACCCATATAACTTGATTTATGATATGGTATATGCACACTACCGAATTAACTGCGGAATTTTAAGCGAAGTTTGCACCACAAACTCTGCTTGACATACCCCTTGTCCCATTGATTCAGTGTTATTTCAAATTCAATGTGCTATCCGTCAAAGCAAACTCCGCTTGAAGTTCCGTGCTTAATTGTGCACATACCCTATGTGTGGAGTTACGTGGCTGATCCCCCATACAGCAACCTCATCACTCTCAGATGAATTTGAATGGAGACCATGAGCTTAGTCTTTACCACCATATTATGTTTTCTAGTAGTTAGTCAGTATCCTGTTTAATGAACACTGTAATTACAATATGCCAGTCAGTTTATAAGAGATATCCACATTGTAACATTGTTTTATATTTTACAGCCAAAAGAAGCATAGAGCCAAATACAATGTCTATCACTGTGTAATGGATATTTTAGTTGTTAAATCTTGACGTGCATTTTACTTTTCAGGGTTCGTGATAACCAGAAAAATATTACACATATCAGTGAACTCCATACATTCGTAATGTATCATGGTTTCTCTTAAAGGAATCAAAATAGGTAATTTAATATCATGAAACAGTCAGGTAAGTACTGGCAGCATATACTGTTATTGCAGTAGCTAATAGCAGATCAAATTGGAATTGTGCCCATAGGCTCATTGGAAATAGGCCAAGTATGTCTTTTTAGCAAACACGTGGCCTAAATACCTCTGCCTCCACTATACTGATAAATGTACTGGACTACTCTCCTCAGCTGTAAGCACATGAACTTTTATCAGTATAGGATCTTTATATATTATAAGTCATATTTATATAATTGCATCTAGGATGTGATAGGCCTAGCCACATCAGTTGTAACTGATCACTTGTTGACATGTATTTTCTTAAATAAATTATATATATATATATATATATATATATATAATATATATATATATAAATTTCTGAACAAGACATAATAAAATTTTCAGTGATTTGTAATTTACTTCTATAAAAAAATCTCAAGTTTTCACTGTATGTCCTGCAGGAATTGTTTTATTTTCAGTCTGACACAGTGCTCTCTGCTGACATCTCTGGCCGAGACAGGAACTCCTTCTTGGTTTTCTATGAATCCTCATAGAAAACGTCTCTTGCTCTGGACAGTTACTGTCTCAGCCAGAGGTGGCAGCAGAGAGCTGTGTCAGACTAAAAATAAAACATTTCCTGCAGGACATACAGCAGATAATAAGTATGGGAAGACGAGATTTTTTAATAGAAGTAAATTACAAATCTATATAACTTTCTGACACCAGTTGATTTGAAAGAAAAAGATTTTCGCTGGACAACCCCTTTAAGTCCTATTAGAGTTGTGCACAGAACTCTTAGGGCATTGTACTGCATTGCATAGACTGTGCCTCTCTACACCTGATGTGAACAGGTGCGGAGCTTAACTTTGAAGTTACACTTAAAACTTAAATGGACGTATGAGAAAACATGTTTAATTTAACTCGCTCATATAAGACACTGCCATTGTTTGTGTGATATTTACTTTACTCTTTAGACCATTTTTTAATAAATTGTTACTAAAGGATGTATGGTATTTTGTGCATTCAGCTTGGATATATTAGGTTCATTATCCCCAGACCTGCTATAAATTGTTGGCTGTTACTCACCATGTACTGTTTTCTTGTGATTAGAACAGATTTGTCAGGGTGCTTTTACACAAAGAGATTTATCTGATAGATTTTTGAAGCTAAAGTCAGGAATGGATTTGAAAAGAGGATACATTTTAGTTCTCTGTTTATAGTGTGTTCCTGGCCTTGGCTTCAAAAATCTGTCAGATAAAGCTGTGTGTAAAGGCACCCTTAGTGGTAGTACTTAAAGCCATAGTAATTTATTTTATCAATTACCCTTGTATGATGTTTTGGCCCTGTGTGTTATCTCCAGGCTATTAACACTGTAGTCTGTCTTTTTTTTCCCCCTACATTTTTGTGTTCCTCCTTGCACCAGATGTAATTTTTCATTGTTTGCAGCTGTGCAACTCTTTGCATCTTGTAAACTATTGTACATCATAGGCTGAAATATGTAAAAAGATATAGTTCACCTATGTAGGTGCATTTATAACTGTAAGGGTAGCTTTACACACACACCGTATCGCAGCGGATTTTCTGCAGCAGATCCGCAGCGGATTTGATCTAAATAATTGGAACACACCATCAAATCTGCTGCAGATCCTGTATGCACCCTAACTGTAGTACATCATATGTGGTGGTTAAAGGTGTTAACCAACATTAGAAAAACATGGCCTCTTTCTTCCAGAGACAGCACCACTCTTGTCTCCAGGTCGGGTGTGGTTTGCTATTATGGTCCATTCACTTCAGTGCAACTAAGTTGCAAAACCTGCACCCAAACTGGAGACAAGAGTGGTGCTGTCCCTGGAAGAAAGTGGCCATGGTTTTTAATCTGTGGATAACCCCTTTTAAGATTCGTTTTTGCAGTTTTTTTCGTCAATACTCTGCTTCTGGGCATTACAATCTGCTTCTCTACACTAATAAACTATCATATTTAAATACCAGGGGCTTTAAAGTGACACTGTCACCCCCTATTTGCATTTTGACTGCTCTCCACAGGTGTAAAAGGTAAATGTTACAGCTTTCATTACTTATTTTATATCACACCTCATGGTGCTTGTTCTGGTAAAAAGTCATTTTTATCACCTGTGGGTTGGTATATGTGGGCGGGGCCTTGCAGCCTTTGTGCCACATCGCTCCGCCCCTAGTGCCATTGGTATGGGACAATCTAGGGGGGTGGTGCCTAGAGCTTTAGGCTGGCCCTTCCAATTGCAGCTGAGGGGGCAGGGCCTATGTGCGATGACGCCACTGATGGGGCGGGGCTAAGTGGCGCTAAGGGCGGGGTGATGTGGCACAAACCGCAAGGCCCCACCCACATATACCAATCCACAAGTGATAAACAACATGAAGTAAATGAAACTAATGCATATGGAGACAGGACCCTGCCCACAAGGACTTTCCTGCATAACTAGTGCCTAGAGATGAGCCAATTTACAGTAATGAAGCAAATTTCTTTGTTATTCCTGAAGTCGGCTGCCTTTTAACTCAGTGCTGCTTCTACCCAGGTGCTGGGAAAAGCTGCATCCGCAATTCGCTTCATTACTGTAAATTTGCTCATCTCTTTTAATGCCCTTCCAGGGCTGTTCAGCCAATACACTGAATGTATGCAATAGATAGATAGTATTTTACATTCTGTTTATTAGGCATTCACAATGTAACACCAGTAAAAGTAAATGGGTTCCCTGGTGACTAAATCTCTTTAATATTTAATATTTTTAATACTAGGCCTATAAAACACTCTTTAAATAATTTTTACCAGTTTTCTACTTGTACTTGGGTGTACTTGGTGGCTTATTGCTCCAAGAACAAAGGGTTTGGGCATCATGGAATTTCACTGCATGACCCCTTTGTTCTCTGTGAGATAAGCCACGGCCAGAGCAGTCTGATGGTGGCTTACCACTTTTCACCCTATAGAGAATACAGGCATGTTTGGCTATGCTGACTGTTCATATTTTTGGGGAGGACATGAGAGATTGTCAGCCAACAGTTATTGAAGGGTGAATAGGCACTTTATAGAGGAAATTTGAAGGATGTTAGACATGTTCACCATTTTTAAAGCAGATTATGCCTAGGTAATGCTGTTAAAGGCTTTATAGTACATGTTTGTGGCGTGACTAATATCAATATAAAAATACTTTGATTCTGAATCATTCTAATGAATTATTTGTTTTAGCTTATTCCCTGTGAAAACACTTAATATTGACGTTCATAGGAATTTGCTGTACTCCAGGTATACTGCCATAACCATGGCAGCGTTGAGTGTCTGAAACCAACTTAGGAGAGAGTTTGAAAGGTAATGCTGCTTTCTTATGATTTGTCTTTTTGACTGCGTTTGCCCCTCTTCCCATCTATTTAATTACCCATCTACTATTAGGGGTTCTTTTGTGTGTTAGGGGAAGCAGTATAAATAAAATCTACCTAAAACAATGCTTAAACCTATATGTCAATGCCTAATACTTGTTTGTATTATAGATTGCAAGTGTTTTTTTTTTTTTTCTTCTTTTCATCTGGTCTTGGCATCCTAAGTCAGTCTCATAATTCATATCACACTTGACTAATATTTGTATCTCTAAGTTTGTATGTTTGGTGATATCTCATAAAGCAGCGCTGGTTTTGTGTAAGTCAAATTTCCATTCATTACAATTTAGGTAAAAGAACATAATATTTTTCTGCGCTGTTAGTAGGTCTCTCCTTTTATCCGATTTGATAAATTACACTAGAAAGCGTTTGCACTACTTTCTACAGACAAAAATAATCAATCAGTTGTTACTACAAACTACCCATACAACTACATATAAATCATATTCCTTAAAATATATTATTTCACTGAATTGCACCAATGTATACTATCTCAGAGTTAAAGTGGTTGTGTCACATAGAAAACTAGTTCTTTATTGATGCTTAATGGTAAATTAAAGCCATTTTAAATGTATAAGCATTTCCGAAAAAGGATAGTTTGAGAGATTGGACTCGCTAATCCCCCATGTGCTGCTTCATCAGTGTGAACCAGAATTCTGGTTAGGTGGGAGCAAATCCAGGTATAGACGTATGGGAAATCCTCCTCCACACTGATGAAGGGCAACACCCCGAACACCGCTAGCTGGGCCTTTCCCAGCGGGATATCTGGCTAGTCCTGTGTTTTGAGACTCTTAAATGAGGCTCTTTTTTTTGCATGTTTGTATTTCCCAGGGAGCCATGCACCTAGGATTTCACTATACTGAGTGCTGTAACTGGCAGCCGACTGTGTTTTCTTTGGCTGCTCACCCTGAGATCAGTGATCTTTTTCACATATGACTCATTAAGTGTCGGGAGATGACCTCACTGAGCCCGGACAACTTCTGGCTCGTTCTCACGATCGGTACTGGTCTGACCACCCAGACCGATGATAACTTTTGAGGTGTCAAAAGCTGTTTGAAACGACAGTGACACTTTAAGGCCTGCCAGGTGTCCACTAGGTTAGGTCAGTCATGCTCAGTTTAATTAGTCTTGGGGTGTATGTACACAAAGTAATTCTCGCGGAAGACTCAGTGTGGAATCCGCCGCTCGTCCTAGAGCACAAATGCTTCCCTCTCCGCCGGCTCCATAGATTCCATTCAATGGTCGGGCTGATTTCAGTGTCCGCCCAAAGAACTGACATGTGATTTCTTTGGGCAGACGACGGAATCCGCATATAATAGAGTCTATGTGACGGGTGGAACTTCAAGTGGGGGCGAAACGAGTTTTCAGCGAGAATTACTCTGTGTGCATATACCCTTATTACCCTTATGCTCTGTGCCAATATTACTGCCAGTTGGTTTTTACTTCACATGCAAGCAGGAGGGATTGTGGGAAAGTGTCTGCACTGTTGCATGACAGAGTCCAGGAAGAAATCGGATGCATAGGCAAGAAAAATGATGTAAGCTTCTTTACAGAAAACAGCACATTTGTTCTCCTTTACATATATGTATGTGGTACACATCTGGTTTTACCACCTTTACTTTGTGACAATACCCCTTTAATGCACCCAATGCTATTGCCAGAATGCCACCTGAAAGAAAAATAAAAGCACAAAAGGACAAATTAAAAAATGGTTTTTTTTTTTAGATATCTAAGAAAATGATAGTTTTTTGTTATTCTATGACAAGCTTTAACTGCTCACAACAGTGTTGGCACAAAGAAGCTAGCAAACAGTACCCTCCATTATCCAATGTGCGTTTTGCTTGATCTATGGACGCAATATTAAGAGGTTATCATAAAAACTTGATTTAAACAAGTGATCTTGAGCTTTTGATGGACTGAGGCTGTATAAAGGTATACTTTTTATAAATGGTTGCCCAGAGAATACTGTACATGGATAAAGGCCTTCTATACATTATATACCGTACATAACACTTTATGCCAATCCTTATATTGTCAGTTTCAGCTTTCATCTTATATTTGATCTGTTCAATATCAGCACTTTCAGCTGTTATTATAACCTACATTTTAATTCCTTGTGTATGCATAAATGCACAAATGGAAATGTTTTATTTTGTGTGGTCTGTTCTTTACATAGTAGGACTGCCCTATGCTGGTATGAAACATTGTGAAGGCATCAACATTGCGGCTTTCTTACACAATGTCCACTCATAAATAGCCTGTAAGTTTATGGGAATGAAAAAGCACTTCATTTATATCCAGTCCTCTGTAGAATTTTGTATACAAGGCAGTTCTGAAAACCTTTTGGACCAATGAAGCAATGCGATTAATACATAGAAAAAGAGAATCCAAAATAAAATCTTCAATTTTTTTAATCCTTTCCTCCAGTATTATGCTTTATACCATGACTTAGGGCACTTGCATTTGTCTGAAGCCCATCATTGACATACAGGCTTTTTTTTTTTTTTTTTTATGGATCAATAATAGGCATTGAAAATCAGGTAAGTTATGCAGCTTAGCGTATTCCTGTAAGCTTCTTTCTTAGCTTGAGGGGGGTTACACCATTAATGTCAACGAGAGTTACACAGATTGCATAAATCACAGTCTATGACTGTTTCCTCCTTTTTGACCACCGGAAGGGGCGGGGAAGCCATGATTCTGTGATGTTGGAATACCTCTTTAAAGAGACACTGTCAGTAGTTTCATGTTACCCTATCTAAGGGTAGCATAAACTAGTGGTAGAGAAGCTGAACAGAAGGATGTATCAGTGACATTGTTCTGTGCAGCTGATTCAGAGGTATCCTCCTGAATACAATGGACAATACGTAGTCCTCTCCATTATGTGCGTGAGCTCAATAGTCCTGGATATTCATGAGCTCCAGTAAATTTCGCCCACCAGCTGCTGGTTGGCAGTTATCTATCCATGCTGTGTAGAGGCAGTCAGCTCTCAATAAGCTGCTGGGGGTGTGGTGCAGCTAAAATGCTATTCTCCTGCATATCAGGAGAATTGCTGAAAAGAATTATATAAGTAATATACCGATCTGTTTAGCATTTCTGTCGCTAGTTTGCGAAATTGAAATTTCAAGTAAATCTGTCATCTAAAAAATCAATATAAAACTGGCAGCAGTGTTTTATAGAATAAAAGGATACCTGTGTGATAACCGTTATTTCAGTCAACTGAATGTCAAAGAGGAGGGGTTTAGGGTCTGCCATACCTGTGTTTGCAAATCCTGCCCTCTTGCTCTTTGATAATAAGGCAGGGTCTGGCCTAGAGAGCCAAGCTCTTAGATCATGTGTAGTCAGAGGCTCAAGATGCATCTGCCACTAGGCTGATGAGTGGCACATGTGCAGGCCTAGGGCACCACAGCCTTTGATGCTCAAATGGACAAAATAACTGCAATTTTAGAAGTAATAAATAAATGGACACCTATCACAATTATATATTCTGTATCCTTTTATTAACTTGTATATAACCATGGCAACAGTTTTATATGGATTTTGTAGGCAATAGATTGGCTTTAACCATCTACTATTTGAGGTAGTTATAAAGGATTTCTCCAATGAGGGCATTTATTTTTGTAATAACAATCTATTGAAATGTCAGCAGAGCCCAAAAGATTTGGTGGATGTAACAGCGTGTAATAGATGGTTTGAAAGAAAACTTTATTTTAATTTCACATCTCTGCACATTCTTTTGTAAGTTGTAGAGACTGTCCGCAGAAATAAAAAAAATCTAGTCTAAGGTTATGTTCACACACTTTTTTTTTTCTTTCTTAAAAAAAGATGGTGAAAAAACTGCTGTGCTTTGCATTTGTTCTTTCTTTTTTTTTTTTTTTTTTTTTTTACCAGCCGATTACAGCGCACAATTAAGCTTTAGCAGTTAAGCGGTTACATTGCTGGCATCCTGTTTAAAATATTAAATTATGTAATTGAACAAGAAAGATTCAAAATAAAAAGATTGGTAAACTGAGGACAGGAGAGGAGCTGTTTTGGGAAGAAAGTGGACATGTTTTTCTAAGATTGGACAACCCCTTTTAATAGGTCATTTTTAAATTGGTTCATTGCTGTTTGCACCATTTTTTTGAGCAGACAAAAAAAAGGCGGCGTGCACCATTTAAAAACAAAAAAAACCACTTGGACATTGAATGAAATTGAAACAGTTAAAATTTTTACATTGAAATTTAAGGTGACGAATATAAATCCATTACAACATCTACACAAACAGATCCTGTAAAACAGAACAGGTCCTTTTTTAAAAACATATGACAAAGGAAAGGCCATGGGGAACCTATCGCCCTCTGACTGTTACAAAATGAAACTTTTCATCATGCCTGGAGAGCTCAAGCTTTGACTGTCCAGGCATGATGGGAATTGTAATTTTCAACAGCTGTAGGTTCGTCACCCCTATCTGTAGACCATGTAGTCTGAAGATGCGCCAGATCTATCATAGCCTTAGTACGTTCAAAAGTATAGTCCCCGGACCCCCCCCCCCCCCCCGGACTGGCAGCCCATCATCATGACAAATTTTCAGTTTTGTTTCATCATAGAAAACAAAAAAACCCTTGTATTCCTGCATCCATTACATAGACACAAGTTATAATGCTGCTGTGCGCTTACAATGGATCTCAACCCTCTTTTTGACCAAGTGAACTTGGTTACTATACTCTGGAAACATTTACTTTTTGTGATAATTATCCTTGTATTCACTTTGCTTGCTTTTATCTTTCCTGTTTATGCAACTGCCTTAAAGGCCCTATTACACGGAACGATTACCGGCCGTAATAGAACACATGATCGATGTCGGCTGATCGTTGTAGTCGTTTGTCTTTTTTAACATGTTGAAAGACAAACGACTCGTATAGCACTGATCTGCTGCCGTTGCTCCGAGGAATAGGAGCGGCGACAGCAGACTGCTGCTATGGGCTGCCCGGACAAACTAGCGATCACCTGTGCAGCCCCCCCCCCCCCCCCCCGGCTTTCACCCACTCGCTGCTGCTGTGTGTAATAGCACCAGCAGCAAGCGGGGAATGAGGGGCAAACTAGCACTGAGAGCGCTCCTTTGCTCCTCACAGGCGCCCCATGTAATAGGGACTTAACACTGTGAACCTGTTTACTCGCTCTTTATACCACTGTAAGTAACATGGCCTGTGAGGAGTTTAGAAGGACACCAGCCCAGGTATCCTATTGAAATTCACCATGGGTCATGGTTTATGATAAGTTTGATGCATCTTTAGACACTGTTGTCCAACATTATTTGACCTAATTGATTCCTGTAATAATATTTTACTACTTGTTAACTGGTAAAAATTGTCACATACTTAAAAAATAAAATAATGGTGTAAGGGAGTGGTTTGCCACTCTGTTCCCTTGATGTGAATGGAGCTTAATCGCAAAACAACCACAGCCAACCTGGAGACTAGAGTGGTGCTGTTGCTGAAAGAAAGCAGCCTTGTTTTGTTTTTTAAATCCTGGTTAACCCCCTTTAATATCAAACATGCTCACATAGCTACTTAAGCTGTAATGATGATTATTCTTATACTGAGAATCTATAAGGGACATAAACAATTGTTTGAAGAAGCTTTTCTGTATGTCATAGCTAGTATCTGTACAACAAACATACAAGGTTTTATTCTTTTCAGTTGCCATGCTAATATAACATGTCTAGAACTGGGATTTGTTACCTGTCGGAGCATGATCGTCCATACATAAAAAAAATATTAGTTACTGAATTGCAACAAGTACGTGGTCATCCTCTCATGTCTCCCAGTGATTACTGCTGTTTTGACTGTGAAGAAAACTGTAACATGTATATGTACTATTGGAATTAACAACTTTTCATAGCCATTCATTTATTAATCCTCTTGTACACAAGTCTTGTCTATTTCCTCATTGCCGTTAGCTTATTCTTATAATACATTTTTGATGGGCACACCCATGTCTGATAGAAGCGCTGATCTAGTTTATGAAGCCTATTGCATGGCTCTTCTGCAGACAATGCCGCTAAGGGATGGCTGGATCATTCATTTTGCCCTCTCATCCTCCATTTACACATAATGTGCAGCCAACGAGTGATGATTTTTTTTTTTAAAGCCTGTGTATAATATGCGATCAGCCGACAACGTGTGTCTGTGTGCGCGAGCACGTTCATTGCTGATAGGGTAAGATGATAGTGTCTTAAAAGTCCATTGCCAGTTCTTTCCTTGTACCAAACATACATGAATGAATTGCAAATATATGTGTGTGTGTATATATATGTATATATATATATATATATATATATATATATATATATATATATATATATATGTATATGTATATGAACCTTTCTACATATTCAAAGGAAGCTATTTAATTCTTAAGCATGTAGAATTCGTCTTGCCCCTCAGAGGTTCTTCTGTTGAGAAGATAAAGATAAGAGTTTGAAATGACTCTTTATAAACCATGTCATAGCGGTTGCATTGTATTTACAGTTTGTTTTTTCCCCCAATGTTTTCAGGGCAGCTTCCTAAGTGATGCTGGAGGGTGAAGAGCAAGAAATGTGTAACGTTCCTGAAATATATATATACATCGAAGATGTTCACAATGGAGTTATCAGGAGAGCCAGTCGTGTTCAGGTATGAATTTTTAGACGTAAAATACATGTATATAATAAAACATAAATTAACACAAACAAATTCATCTGAATAAATGATTAATTCCTCGGGGTTGTTTATTATTATTATTATTATAAATATGTCCTAGTAAAGGGCACAAACGTAGTGTGGCCATAACCTTATTTGTATATGGAAACACACTTTGGTGCATATAAGTTTTATGTGGGGAATAACGGTATGAGACTTGGGGTTCTTTTGCACAGATTGATTATTAGACAGAATTTTAAAGCCCAAGCCAGACTATAAACAGAGAACAGGTCATAAAGGGAAGACTGAGATTTCTCCTCTTTCCAAATCCATTTCTGGCTTTGGTTACTGCTCTGTTTGACACATTTTCTGGGAATTTTGCCAGATGGATTAACACAGCATAGTAAAGGCAGGGTGGGGATCAGGTGACATTGCCATTAAATTTGTGGGGGCACTTTCACACATTGGATTAAACACTATTCTAACCTTGAATGTATTAATATGCAAATGCTCAGAAATATGTGCTAAAACTGCTGTATGTGAACCCTGCCTTGACTAATCATAATTTAATTGAGCTGCCGGAGCACAATAATTATTGTTCTATTTTCACAGGTAGCTGGCTTTTCCTGAACAGAAGATGAAGCACTGATGGAGCTGGATGACTGATCGGATCTAAAAAAAAATTGGGATGTGTTTTTATAGAACTTTTTTTTTTTTTAATTCCTTATTAAATGAGATGAATAAAAGTAATACCCTGAGCCAGGGAAGTTTTGCCTTTTCTGTGCCTTTTGTTTGGTCTTCTGCTAATCGGATAAGTGATAAATATGAGGGGGTGTTAAGACTGGAGACTGTTAACAGTATAAGATATTTTCTACCTTGAATTGAAATATACTGCTTATCTTTATGCTACCATATTCCATGTAAAAGTTATTTTTTAAAAAAACTGATTTTTAATGACCAAATCAGGAGTAAAATAAGTTGTACAGTTTAATTAGTTATACCAACCTGTGGCGTTGAGGGTGAAGTCCCATTATCTCAATTGTTTGTAGCCGCCCTAGCCTTAGCCCATTAGACCACTAGCTTTAAAGGGGAACTCTGGGTAGAGGTAAAAAAGAAACTTCTGCAGAAGCATATAACAATACTTACCTATCTATTCCAGTTTTGAAACTACCAAAACATCCATTTGTTTTGGGGGGTTTTGTTCTGTTTTGTGTTTCTGTATTTCCTGGTTGAGCAGATGTACTCAGTACTACAGGTTCCAGAATGCAATGCTTTCCTTCAGCTGTTCATCACAGTTCCCCCACCTAAAGCTGTTGCTAGGCTGTGTTCACACATTGCAGTTTCATTGTGTTACTGAATTATTTGCAGTACTTTATAATTTCATTGTGGTCCCACCCACACAGCACGCTGTTCTCTACCTGTAATGCTGATATTGGAATAAAGCAAATAACTTTTTAAATTAAATTTATTTTTTTTCTTTTCCACACATATTATGATCAAGCATCTTTTATCTTTGAAGTTGATTCCCACTATAAGGAAATTATTCGATACTATTTCATGGGATATACTGTTTATGCCTTGTTTTTTGTGCAGGTGAGATTGACAGTGTTGGCTCTTATTCTTTCTGCTGTTTAGCATTATCTAATTGTGTTACTGCATCATTTTTGTGCAGATACTGCAGTACTGCAATGACACTCCTCATGTGTGAACACAGCCCTAATTTCTCAGTAGATTTTTGCACAGTCAGCGAAGCTGAAACACCTGCTTCTGGCCGGTCATAGATGGTGAATCATGCCCTCCCCCTCCCCCCCCCCCCCCCCCCTCTGCATCATCAGCCTGTGTCTAGCAAACACACACAATGTGAGACAGAGGCATGGAAGATTTGTCTCCTAAGGAGGGAGAGTAGTAGGAGCAGGAGACAATGTGGATCCGCACAGAGGCCATATTTCTTCACTTCCTGGATTTCTATCAGCTACCAGTGTGGCAGAACCGCACAGATACAGTAATACATTGTATATACACATCTATATAACGTTTAATGTACTTTTAATAGAAAACAAGTTTTTCTTATCCGGAGTTCCCCTTTAAGAACTCAAATACTGGATTGTAAAAAGTGCCAACAAAGTGTGTTTAAGCTATTCAGTAACATTAGTGTTGCTCTGCCTCCTTTCCTTGTATTCTGGTTTAAGCTGCACCTCGCAACATCAAGGACACACCTGCCATCATTTCAACATACCAGACAGTACTGTGGAAAGAATCCAAGAGTCCAACCAACACTACCATCAAGACCCCAAAACCTCTACTGCAGAACTCAGAAAATGGGAGGTGCTATAGTGTAGTCAGTCTGCCCCTACCAGAAGCCCTCAAGGCCATCAGTGACCATGAGAAGTCACAGTGAAAGCATACAGAACACCACATGGCCCAGTCAGCCCACAGGTAGCATTGTCTCTAACCCCTGCACCTCATCACCGTCCCAAAGATGAATACAGGAGAGAGGCTTAGCCATTTACTGCTACCATTACCATTTGTAGGTGATGAATTAACTCCTTATAAAGAGGTCTTCCGAGTTATATATATATTTACATATTTTGTAATGCTACTTAACTTGCAGCAACTTAAAGTGACACTGTCACCCCCCTTTTTACAGTCTGACTCCTTTTTTTTTTATACCTTATTTGAAATCATGGTGCTTGTTTAAGTAAGAAGTGATCTTTTATCATCTGCAGAGTGGGCTTTATGGCAACTGTGGCACTTAACCCCCTTGACAACTATTGGTATGGGCTGACCTAGAGGGGGTGTGGCCTAGACCTTTACACCAGCATGTTCCAATGGTGAGGGGGCAGGGCCTACAATGGAACTGTGGGTGGGGCTAAGTGGTGCAGTTGCTGTGAAGCCTAGCTCACTTAGCACAATCTGCAGATGATAAAAGATGACTTTTTACTTGAACAAGCACCATGACATATGATGTAAGGTATGAAAACTGCTAAATTTAGCCTTTACATCAGGGGTGTCAAACTCAAATACACAGCGGGCCAAAATGAAAAAATTGGACAAAGTCACGGGACAACAATGATATTTAAGTTTGCATGCAGCGTTCCTGGCACTGCCTATCCTAAAGTAATTTTCCCGACATGAAAGTTACCCATTATATCCCCCAAGCAGTAGGTAATCCCAAGCATAGAATGGAGTCTATGGCACAGGCGGAGAGTGCAGCAGGATGTTATCCATAAACATTCCGTAGCATGAACGCACCCTTAGATCTCATCAGAATATACTCATTGGGTGAGATTTATCAATCTGGTGTAAAGAAAAATAGTCTTAGTTACCCCTAGCAACCAATCAGATTTCGCCTTTCATTCCTCAGTGTCTTTGAAAAAATGAAAGGTGGAATCTGACAATTCTAATTTACACCAGTTTAAAATCTCCCCCATTGCTCCCAAAAAGACACCAAAGATAGTATTCTCATTGTACAAGTTGTTAGAACCCCACACTGATCCTGAAACAAAAGGGGCATCACCACCAGTTTGGCAGGGTAAGATTTACATGCAACAAGTACTGTAAGCTTTGGTACAAGGGAGGGGTAAATTTGAAGAAGGATAAGCTTTAAAATATAACTTTTATTTCTATTAGTAAAATAGGTATCCAAAATAATTCAAAAGGTATATACAAAAGACAACAAAATTCTCCTTGAAGTATATGTATATACTGTCACACAAACCCCACCAATATGATTGTGGGAAGCTCTGACTAATGAGACCAAAAAGTATTATCACCATAAGTCCCTGTTCGCACAGTCAGTCTTGTGTACAGTCATATAATGAATGGTAAATACGGTTTCCTAGTGCCCAAAGATACCGACAGGCAGGTGCCTCAAAGGTATATATATCGGTAGGGCTATAACCAACCGTTTTCCACAATCTAGGACAAGAAAGTCACAACCATAATGCCAAATTGTCTGGCCCTGTCACCTGGCTATATATGACAATCGAGTCCCCTGTGCATATCACAACACCTAGCCCTACGCGTTTCACACACCCATATGGTGAGATCATCAGGGGCTGGACAGGTGGATATATACTCATATGCAAATAAAAATCAATGTGCAGTGCAAACATTCGATATGACACCACACATACATAACAAAAAAGGATGATGTAGGGCAGAGACCCCCGTAGCTGGGTACTCACTGAACCTTAAAAGTATAGCGTTCGCGGGTAAAGTCCTATGTTGGCAGTGGCTGACACAGGACGTTTATCCACGTAGTGCTATTGGTATATAGGTGAGAATTATTCCATCGATATCCCTACAGGTCTGGTCCTCCGCCCGGAGTTGTCATCCCCCGACTCTGCAGTGGCAGATTCTGCCACTGCAGAGTCGGGGGATGACAACTCCGGGCGGAGGACCAGACCTGTAGGGATATCGATGGAATAATTCTCACCTATATACCAATAGCACTACGTGGATAAACGTCCTGTGTCAGCCACTGCCAACATAGGACTTTACCCGCGAACGCTATACTTTTAAGGTTCAGTGAGTACCCAGCTACGGGGGTCTCTGCCCTACATCATCCTTTTTTGTTATGTATGTGTGGTGTCATATCGAATGTTTGCACTGCACATTGATTTTTATTTGCATATGAGTATATATCCACCTGTCCAGCCCCTGATGATCTCACCATATGGGTGTGTGAAACGCGTAGGGCTAGGTGTTGTGATATGCACAGGGGACTCGATTGTCATATATAGCCAGGTGACAGGGCCAGACAATTTGGCATTATGGTTGTGACTTTCTTGTCCTAGATTGTGGAAAACGGTTGGTTATAGCCCTACCGATATATATACCTTTGAGGCACCTGCCTGTCGGTATCTTTGGGCACTAGGAAACCGTATTTACCATTCATTATATGACTGTACACAAGACTGACTGTGCGAACAGGGACTTATGGTGATAATACTTTTTGGTCTCATTAGTCAGAGCTTCCCACAATCATATTGGTGGGGTTTGTGTGACAGTATATACATATACTTCAAGGAGAATTTTGTTGTCTTTTGTATATACCTTTTGAATTATTTTGGATACCTATTTTACTAATAGAAATAAAAGTTATATTTTAAAGCTTATCCTTCTTCAAATTTACACATTTATAGCGAAGGCTGCCTCTATATTGTGGTTGTGTACTTTAAATACACTACATCCCTTTAGTACAAGGGAGGGGGGAAAAAAATAAAATCAGGGTTTTTTTTTTTTCTGTTTCTTCTTTAATTAAGATTTTGGAGCACGATCATGCATTGATCTTATACCAAATCACAACACGCAGGCCGACTTACTATCATACAAAAATATATACTACTAGAAAATGTACCCGGCGCTGCCCGGGTATAAAGTGTCAGTGTGTTAATTAGATTTGTTCTAAGGTGCCCAGGAGGCCAAGCTAAAGGTATTATTTCATCTGAGTTAATCAGTGGAATTAGTGTATACCTGTAGTGCATAGTTGGAGGGGTTCTGTATACCCACAATGTATAGTTTTTAGGGGTCTCGCATATCTGTAGTGCATAGTTGGGGGGGCTGTATACCTATAGTGTATAGTTGAGGGAGGTACTGTATACCTGCAGTGTACAGTTGGTGAAGGTCCTGTATACCTATACTGTATAGTTCGGGGGTCCTGTATACCTGTAGTATATAGTTGGTGCTGTATACCTGTAATGTATAGTTGGTGGAGGTCTTGTATACCTGTAGTTTATAGTTTGAGGGTCCTGGATACCTGTAGTGTATAATTGGTGGAGGTCTTGTATACCTGTAGTATATATAGTTCGGGGGTCCTGTATACCTGTAGTAAATAGTTTGAGGATCCTGTATAACTATAGTATAGAGTTGGTGGAGTTCCTGTATACCTGTAGTGTATAGTTTGGGGTCCGATATACCTGTAGTATATAGCTGGTGGAGTTCCTGTATACCTATAGTATATTTGGGGTCCTGTATACTTGTAGTATAGAGTTGGTGAAGGTGCTGTATACCTGTAGTGTATGGTTTTGAGGTCCTGTATACCTGTAGTGTATAGTTTGGGGTCCTATATACCTGTAGTATATAGTTGGTGGAGTTCCTGTATACCTGTAGTGTATAGTTTTGGGGTCCTGTATACCAGTAGTGTATAGTTTGGGGTCCTGTATACCTCTAGTATATAGTTGGTGGAGGTCCTGTATACCTGTAGTATATAGTTGGTGGAGGTCCTGTATACCTGTAGTGTAAAGTTTGGGGTCCTGTATACCTGTAGTATATAGTTTTGTGGAGGTCCCGTGCACTTGTATAGTTTTGGGGTCCTGTATACCTGCAGGGTTGTATTTACCCGTATGGCAGTGTTATTCAGTCACAGAGTGTCGGTATTGGTCATGTCTGGTATGGGGGTGTTATCCAGTCACAGTATGGCGGTATTGGTCAGGTCTGGTGTAGCAGTGTTACCCAGTCAGTTTGGTATATCTGTTGTGCCCTGTATATACATGTACTGTATGGATGGAGTAGGGGGTCCTGTATATACATGTACTGTATAGATGGAGTAGTGAGTGGGCCCTGTATATACATGCACTGTATAGATGGAGTAGGGGGTCCTGTATATACATGTACTGTATAGATGGAGTAGGGGGTCCTGTATATACATGTACTGTATAGATGGAGTAGGGGGTCCTGTATATATATATGTACTGTATAGATGGAGTAGGGGGCCCTGTATACATGTACTGTATAGATGGAGTAGGGGGTCCTGTATATACATGTACTGTATAGATGGAGTAGGGGGTCTACCAGTTATTACTGTGGATGTTGTGAGGCAGCTTCCCTAGCAACCATTGCTCCCTGTGAAAATGAAAGCAGTAATCCTATTGGTTGCTAAGGCTCCAGCTGCCGTGTCTGCTGCAGCTAATTATATCACCTGTGTTTGCAGTGAGGAGATTTTCCCATTCATCTCTATGAGGCGCCTCTCTTTCCCCTCCCCCTCCCCCTCCCCTCCTGTACATCTGGCGGGGACGGGACCTTCGCAATAACCTTCCCGGGCACCAAATGTATTTGCGTGCCAAATTTGGGGTCAAACGGTTCAGGTGTTTGGAAGTCTATAGAGGACAGACAGACAGACTTTGATTTTTATGATATAGATTGATATTTAGAATAGGAACTCTGATCCATCTACTGAGCTCAAACTTTGTCAAAATAACATTTAGTGCAATGTGAGAGAAAACAGTCCACGGAAATGCCCGACCCATCCCCTACTTGTCCATTAGACTTCTCCTGATTCCTAGGAGACATCTAGGTGCATCAACGAGTGACACTGTACTTAAGTTTGTCTGCAGCATACCATCTTGGAACTGAGGCTTCTCGTCTTCTTCAAAAGGTTAAAACTCATTTTGTAAGTAATGTCAAAAGGTAAGAGATTAATCGGTTTTGAAGAAAATGTTTACTTAGTTATAACATGTAACTTTAAATATCATCCTCTATATTAGATTGAAAGCTGCAAAATACAGACACTATAATGCATTATTCCACATTGTGGAAATACTTTGACATTAGAAGTGGTACAGGGCCAAGATGAGAACTCATCTTTCACTATGTATACATGTCCTTTACACTTGCACAGCAGCAGCAAAGCCAACGGGGCATTCGCCTTCTATATACAGATTGACGTCCTGGGGTCTTATGGAGTCGTCACGCTTCCTCCGCAGTCCATGAATGACACTTCTGTGACACTTCTGTCTGTACAATGGTGGTAAACTCCATGATGCGCAGCACGGATAACAAGTCACATGACCAACGTGCAGGGAGCAAATAGTTTGGAAATATGCTTTAGTCTCCAAAAGTGGATGAAAGAGAGGGATTAAAAAACATTCATAACAGATGTTTGGTTCATTACAGAAGAGTACTGTGGTACAGGGATCTCTGTAATGACACAATCTATTGTGAACCACAGCACAGAAACCATGACGGGAATGACCATCAAATAAAATATTCTACTGTACATGGTACTTCTAGTAAAAACATGGGGGATGGGCAGTCCTGGCCCCTTTTTTATTACTGTCATACAGGAAGGTTCAGTCAAACTGGAGGGAAGGCGCTGTGGCTCTTCAGTTAATGCAGCTGTACTCTGTATGCACAAATCAGCAGCTTCACCTAAAGAAAGAAATGGAGTATTAGTATGCAGTGTGACAGTACACTCCTAGCGAAAACCAGTGACAATGTGACTCATTTATGTTTCATTCGGTCCAAATAAGACCAAGGATTTCAGGTCTAGGAGACACTAATAAAGGGAGTACGTAACTGCAGAAGGACAGTTGGGTCACACAGACACACTGTTCACAGGAAGCAATATACATGTGGTATACTGTCTAGCTAAGTGACCCCAAAACAAGTGACAGCAACTTACCTTAGCAGTGGGTACCTCAGATAGTCTTATAAAAAGTTTATTAGCGCCAGGGACAGGACTGAAGGAATAAATAAAGTGAGCTTCCTGAAAAACAAGACAAAGAAAGAATCAGGCAGAGTTCTACTTAAAAGAGTTTTACAAATTATTTTCATAGGCCTTTATTAAACTTGCCTTGGCTACTGCTAAACAGGTCTAACTGGCTCTTCCCCTCATTCTCTGGCACAGTTATGTGATGCAGTGATAACACCAACCCAACGTGAGACATCACAGTGATGGTTTGGTCTGGGGTGTGCCTATGGTCTTCCCCGCTGTCTGGATAGGGCTGTATACAAAGGGCATGACACTGTGGATGTTGGCGCTCCTCTTCTCACTCTGCCAGTGCACGCTCTCTCCCCTGCTCCTGAGCTTCTCTTCTGAATGACAACTGTATACTTAAGTAATTGTGCATCAGAAGAGATGTTCAGGATTAAGGGAGAGAGCGTACAGCGACATCTGGGAGAGAGAAGAGAAGCAGACACCCTTGGACAGTATAAATGCCATTCAGCTACAGCATCTGCACATACTGTCCTTGCTTTACATGTGCTACAGCAACTGTCGTAATAGTACGGACACAGCAGCTGCCGGCAGGGCCGGAAGAGGCAATGTGGGCCCCCAGAACAGTTATTTAACTCTACCCAAATTACTATAAATCTGCCAATTTTGAGCAAAATTGCCGCAAAAGAAAATTGGCAGATTATAATAATGTGGCTGTGGTCCTATAGATGTTAGGGTGCAGCCCATAGAATGTAAGTGTGCTTGTGTCTTCTATCTGTAAGGACCTGTGATGATGTCATCAGGTTGCAGACAGAGTGCACGCACTTCGCTCTGCCTCACAACTACTTCCTCCCAGCTTCACATGAATATTCATTGCAGGCTGACTCCGGTTTCCTGGCACGTAATCTCTTGCTGCGCCTGCGCCATAGAAGGCAAAGGCCGTGTGCAGCCATGTCATTTTGCGCATGCGCCCTGGCTGTCTGCGGCGCACGTGCTCCTGACGACAACTTTGCGCCGCACACAGCCAGGGCGCATACGAGAAATGACATGGCCACGGGTGGCCGTTGCCGTCTGCGGCGTGGGCAGATCGAGAGATGACGTCGCCAGGAAGCCGGAGCCAAACTAAAATAAATATTCATGTGAAGCTGGGAGGCGGGACAAAGTGCGGCACGAACGCGGCACCATTACTCCTCTTTGGCACTTGTGCCGCAAGTTACAGAAAAGATTGTGGAAAAAGTACAGCAGCTACAGAAAAAAAGAAATGACAGACACATACCTTCCTCACAATCTGCACCTCTGAAGCAGATAAAGTGCTGACAGATTCCCTTTAACAATGGTCAGGTCCCCTTCATGTGAAATGCTGAGCTCAGGGATGCAGTTTTCATGTAAGAAACTTTGTAAACTCTTCCAAAGCCTAGTAACTCTCCATACCACTCCCACACAGTGACTAACGGCCTTCTTTGTATAGCAACACTCTTATATACACCCACACTGTATGTGGGTGGAAGAAGCAGGACTTCCAAACATTCCCCTGAAAATAAAACCACTAAACCCAACAATACACTATATATCCTTGAGTTCACCATCCCTGCCTGTATAGTGTGCTGTCCTCAGATAAAAGAACATAGGAGATATGACAGACTGCTTATGCAGCTTATTGATGCAGTTTTTTTTTTTAACCCAAAACTGGGAAAGATTTAAAAAAAGGAATAAAACATAAATGAGGGGGATGTACTAAAGCTTGCTGCATCCTCTTCTTGCTTTAGCTTAAAAAAAAAAAAAAAAAAAAAAAACATAAAAGGGTAGAATGATGATTTATAGCATTCACCTACCAAAAATACTGGAAGCTGGAACTTGTCATTCAGCACCACAGCCTGGACACTGCACGGCCCACAGAGCCGAACCACCACTTCCTTACCAAAGAAGTTTGCGTGAAAAACAAACAAAAGAATTCCAGATTCTGAAAATAAAAAGAGAAAAATTAAAATGTCATTCATCATGCAGAACAGGTCTGTAACCGAAACAGATCAACCAGGTGTCCTGTAGAGGGGAGCTGAGCTCATGTACAGAGCCTATTACACGGCACAATATCTGTGGCTAGACAGACACATGAGCATCTGATAGCAGATTTGTTGACATGCCATAAGTGAGTGATCAGCAGACAAGCAAGCGTCTGCTCGTCCCTCAGCTGATCACTGACTTTATTACAAAGCTTTAACTGATTGGGCAGCCTGTGTAATAGGTGGATTAGTTCCAGGTATAATAAGCCACATTAATATGTATTTAATGTATACCTAAGCTCATGGTGTCTTACAGCCTCATTTCAACTGAACAAAGTTAAACATGTATTTATTATACTTTATATAACTAACCATCTATGGAAAGTATTGCCTTTTCTTTTACTTACCTAAGTAATAAAATTGAACTACATATTAAACTTTTAAGTAAACCTTTGCCTTAACCAAATAACACATGTACCAGTAAAGGTCATGCAGCAGTAAACCTAAAGGGCAAATAGTGTATGTAGTGACTAGTCACGTCCATGTGAGCTGTAAAGGCCGGTGTAAGTAGTGTGATAGTAGTGATAGCATTATTATTATTATTATTATTTTTCCCATGTAAGTCTTAAATGCCAGCATAGGTTTAATCCATAAGGGGTTAAGCCTGTGCCTCCTAAAAATAAAGAGCAGAAAATCCAAGATCCAAGAATTGCCAGAAGCCTCTGTAAATCAGTGATCATTTATCTAGTGAGACCCCAAATCAGCCTGATTTACCGGTCCAGTGACTGTAATAGGAGAACTGATTGGCCCAAATTGTTCCTCCAGTCTGGGAAATCAATTCAGCAATGTCGCCTAATCACAGACTGAGCGACTCCATTCTTTAGTGATACTATGGCATGGGCGACTGACATTGACAGGCAAGTCTAGATACCTCTGTTACAATCCGGAGGACATTTTATATGAGAATATGATAATGTTAAATATATTAAACAAACAAAGAAAAGGACTTTACCTTCAGGTATGTTAAACGGGGATTTATAATTGAAATCTAAAGAAAAATCTGGTCCCTCGCAAAGCCTGTGACAGGCAATTGGGAAGATGGGCTCAAGCACTGACACGCGGGCCTCAAAGTAGTCTTTTATAGCGTCTTCTACCACCCTGGAGAGCCTGAGAAGAGAATTCACATTAGACAAAAGAATGGAAAAACAAAAGGGGTAAAGGGATTGCAGAGTATTACAAGGTACATGTATATCTAGATCTAGCAATGAAATATCCAGGCATAGTAGACATGTCTGTCCAATAGCTGAAGGGCCTGGAGCACAGTTTTAGAGTACAGCTATGGGAAAATGTAAGGTTAGGAAATTAAAGGGGCTCCAACACAGGAGCTATGTTCACTATGACATTCGGAAGCCCGCTAAGTAGAATACTGACCCCCTTCCCCCAATGTGACAATGCCAAAAACTAAACTGATACTAACTTTTGCAAGTGGCCATTGAGCAACTCATAGACCACATTATCACTCTGTTTAGCAAACTGTAAAGCATTGCTCTGGTGTTTTGTCAGTATATTGCAGTCGGCACCATGTTCTATCAAGAGTCGCACGGCATCAACATTTCCTTTCTTACAAGCCTAGAAAGACAAGAGGAGAAGAATGATTCTGCTGCATAGGGACATTAAAACAACATCTTTATAACAGGAGTTTCTGCAACGTAAAAAAAAAGGCATCATGGACGAAAATTGGAGAACCAATCATGGACGAAAATTGAACATTTTATTCCCTAATTAGATGTAAATAATTATTTTATTAATATTTGTAAATATAATTAATTATTTTTACGGCCACGTTTTTAAATTATCCACTTTTTACTTTCCTGTCTCGTGCCGGCTGTTTTCAGCTTCCCGGCATGCAGAGTGGCGGGATAGGATCCCATGATCGCTGTGTATTACTGTGTCCCTAATGTGTCCCTTAATCTCACTATAAAGATACAGACTGTCTTTGCCGTCTGTATCTAATACTTTGCCTCATCCTCTGTTCCCTGGCTGTTCCGGTGGGCGCCGCCATCTTGGTGACATCACTGCATTCCCGCGGTGGAACGCAGTGACGTCATCAAGATGGCGGCGCCTGCCGATACAGCCAGGGAACAGAGGATCAGGCAAAGTATTAGATACAGACTGCAAAGGCAGTCTGTATCTTTATAGTTAGATTTAGGTACTCTTATAGAGACACATTAGGGGCAGTAGATAGATAGGTTCTCTTTAAAGGGGTAGTGCGGCGCTCAGAAATTATTCACAGAATAACACACATTACAAAGTATACAAAGTATGTCTGTGAATCGCCCCGTTCCCTGTGTCCCACCACCCCCACCCATGTACCCGGAAGTGTGGTGCATTATACATTACCCGATCGTGTCGAGGGCCGTCCGCCATCTTGTGCCGAACGTCATCTTCGGACGGACGGACGAGTCGCCGCCCGTCCCCCCTCCGCCGCGTCACAACTGTGCTCAGATGACGCTGCAGAGGGCGGCCGGCATTCGGGACAGTCGGAGCTGTTCGTCGTCCGCCCGAAGAAGACGCCACTCGCTGAAGATCGGAGACGAGTCGGCACGTGACAGGTATGTATAGCGCACCACACTTCCGGGTACACGGGCGGGGGTGGTGGGACACAGGGAAGGGGGCCATTCACAGACATAACATACATTACAAAGTTGTATAACTTTGTAATGTGTGTTAGTCTGTGAATAATTCTTTACCGCCGCACTACCCCTTTAGGAGTCCATTTACACAGAAAGATTATCTGCCAAAGATTTCGAGCCAAAGCCAGGAACAGACTATAAACAGAGATCAGGTCATAAAGGAAAGCCTGATATTTCTCCTTCTCAAATCCATTTTTGGCTTTGGCCTCAAATCTTTGGCAGATAATCTTTCTGTGTAAATGGACCCCAAGTACAAGCCATCTGACTGTTCTGAGCTGTAATAATGATTTCTGCATTGTGGAAAGAAACTAGCGTGTCCCTGCACACATTCTGTGCTAGTGGGGTCAGGCCATAAGGTATTGCTAATGGGAATAGTGACACAGTGTTTAGATATTTCCAGGAGGTATAACGGAGGAACATCACACTGTAGGAGGTCTAAGGAAAGGTTCTCTTCAATTATTTAATAGAGAATACAACATTTTACTAACACAGATAAACTTTACTAATAGAGAGGTCAGGAGAGCTGACAGATCCCTGGAGCATAGCGCTACAAAAACACGGTTACTTTTCCCCTCTCTTTCCAGATTGGGTGGGGTTTCAAATTCTGTTCAATTGAAGTAAATAGGGCTTAATTGCAAACAACACCTGAACTGGAGACAAGAGAGGGGGAAAAGTGGCCATGTTTTTGTAGCGCTGGATAACCCCTGCAGCCTTCAAAAGGTCATAAGTGTTTTCTACCTTCATCAGAGCCGTCTCTCCAGTCGTTTGCTGTAAATTCACAAAAGCACCAGCCTCCAATAGCAGAGCTACTGTGGTCAGGTGATTCTAGAGGAGGAAGGAGACAAACGTGTCAATTATTTACTTATACAGTGATAGACAGACAGACAGACAGACAGATACACGCATATGTATACAATAAAGATTTTTGTATCTTTGTGGTCAAGCATTTTCTATACAGGTTGATACATTTTATGTATATTAATACCACTGAAAAACTCACTGAGTACAAGTCAACCTTTCTTGTTCACCGAGATCATTACTGGTATTCTGTCATCCAAGTAAAACCATACCAACCTTTTCTGTTGCATGAATTAGGGCAGTCGTCCCGTTCCTTTGTCTGGCATTGATTTTAGCTCCTTTCTTTATCAGAAGCCTCAGCATGTCATCCTGCCCAGCAGCCGCAGCCATCATCACTAAAGTCATCCCGCTGGCATCCTACAGAGGCAAACAGGCTACAATTCACATTGTGTGGATTTTATTCCCTCAAGGAAGAAAATAAAATAAGAAAACTGAATTGCCCAGCTTAGTGTATAGCCTCAGTGTTGCCCCTTAGTGGTACCGGCCTATATGCAGTGTCCTTTGTGTCTCCCAATGACCTAAGCTAGACATCGGTCAGTCTTCCTTACTGGAGTAAACCTACATGGTGACACATGGTTAATGGCAAATAGCAAAAATACAGCGCCATCACCACTGACCTCAACATTTCCCAACAAGTCACAAACAGCGTTAGACAACTGCAATGATTAGGTCAATGTCATGATAATTGATCGCCATGTGACTTTCACCCCCATTATGAAACGCTGAGACTGAAAGCTGTGTAATGATAGCTCTATCTCACCACAAATCATGGTTCCCAGCCTTATCATCTCTATAACAACAAACAACACGATGGATGGCCAAAGACAATCACGCATCTTACCTCTTGGTCCAAGTTATACTCTTCTTTGGAATTAAGTGCATATTTCACAGTCAAGTAGTCGCCATTTTTTATGGCTTCCTTCAGGGCAACTGTTAAAGGATAAAAATATTACTATGTAAATTTACGACCACATAACCATGCCACTTACATGCTCCAGATCACCAATATAAAAACAATGGTTTTGAATCTTATTAGTGATATACTATAGGTAACACATACTATTTGATATTGGGTCCTTTGGGATAATTTCATCCGATCCATCAAGGTGCCTTTGAAAATCCTCCAGCGTCATCCACTCTAACTGCAGGTCCATTCCCAGTCCCACTACATTGGACCTGCTGTCCAGAGCTCCTGCAATACATATTATATACCATTAAAGCCCTGGTATGAAATAGGGGGTGTAACAAGTATAAAACAATGGCTGGTTTGCAATTTCTAAGCCTGGGAAGACAAGCAGCATACCTGAGCCCTCCTGTGGGTGACACATGGTGTCCATGACCTCCTGGTCGCCTTCTGATGCTGCAAATGTCCAGGAATCAGCCTCATCTTGTGTACTTCTCCTGTCTTTGAAAGCAGATTTCATGTCCTTCATCCTATAGTCTTCTGGAAGTCTGTACTCGAAGGTTGTCTCTTCCTTTTTCTTTGCACTCTCCATGCACTCCTCCCGGTCTTCGGCTGATATGGTGAAGGCATCGTGCACCACTTTCTGCTCCTTGAGATCTAATTCATACATTTAAGCAAGCCATGAATTTTACTTTCACAAACAATTGTCATAAGAAAACAAAAGCTTTCATGATAAAAACCAACAGAGGAAATGTCCCAAGTGACATGCTGTATTACTGCCCGGAGCTGCACTCAATGAACATTGTAGCTGCTATATTGCAGAGACACATTACATCTTGATCAGATGACTGTACAGTAAATATACTACACTATACATCATACATTTTCTGTTTATACACTGAACAAGCAGGGAATGCTGGGAGATTTCATATGTCCACGAATATAGCAGCAGACTATACACAGCAATAATTACGTCTCTGGTGGGACTACGGTTAAACAGAAGTTTTTGTTTCTTAATAAACAGCTTTATGTTGATTTCTTCATACTATCCTCAAGACCTGAGCAAACGATGAGAGCCGACACCACTTTGAATATGTAATCAAATGATCTCTCGTTGCTTTCTATGACAGTCTTATGATCAACATCTGTGTCTCTGTTATGTCTGTCATGTCTGAGTGTTAGTGTCATTTCATGTGCTTTTAGATGAATATGTGCAGAAGGCATATAAACAATGCAAAATAATTTTAAGATACGTTATTGCCCAACAAAAGTTATGAAAATTACTAATAGACACTTATTATGGAAAACGCACCTATAGGTCATTTTCCCTGCACTTACTACAGCATGGCGTGTTCAGGTCTCTAAAGTTGGTGACGTCACGTCACATAAGCTGCCAACACCTGCTGCAGCGGTGGGACAGACTGGCAGTTTATGTGACATGACATCAACTTTACAGAGACCTGAACACGCTGTAGTAAGTGTAGGGAAAATGCACTATAGGTGCATCTCCCATAATAAGTGTCTATTAGTAATTTTCATAACTTTTGTTGGGCAATAACATCTTATAATTATTTTTCCTGCACTTCCCCTTTAAATAACTGATGCTGTATCTAATCTATTGAGTGTAAGCGATACACAGGCCTAACCCATGGTTACATGCAGCCATCTACTGCACAGCGTCCCTTGCCTGAGCCCTTCTCGGAGACAGAAGCAGCCTGGCTACAGCTTACCACTCCCCCCCATAGAGAACACAAGATGTTCCTGTGTATAGGGAGGACAGAAGAGATCACTAGTTACTGAAGGTCTATGGAGACCTTAAGAGTCTAAACTTATCACATGCACACAAGCTGCTCAGTTGATAAGAGAATTGGGTGCACAAAGGCCTATGGGATATTTTGCCCTGGTTAAAACAGAGAAACATCTCTAGGGCATATAAAGGGTAGTGTTTCACTTTCTCAAGGGGAATAAACAAATAGATGTCTGCTTCCTTACTGCTAATGCCAAGTATCTACTGAATACGTATCTGCTGTCTGATAGTTTGCATGGAGATTATACATCTGCTGTTTGATTTATCTTGCATATTTCATGCTACTATGTGGGCTGCTTTTGCTTCACATGCTTCTGTATTTTCATACTGAAACACATGATTCACACACTGCTTTATTTTACATAACTATAAAAATATTATGCGTTTGGTTATTAGGACTTATTTATTCAATAAAATATTTGGTTGTATTACAAGTTTCTTTTTCAAAAACAGACTCTGGATTGGCCGCGGGACAATGGCCGGGCTATGGGAACTCCGAAACTGACACGTCATGACCCGGCTGATGGACTGGCCGCTCAGCTAGTCAGTGACTGGGGTAGTCATTAATTGGCTGAGTGGCCAGTCCACCAGCCGGGACAGGCTGTCCAATCCCCCCCCCCCCCCCCCAAGTCGCAATGTCATCACAACTCGGGGGGAAAATGCCTTCCAGAGGGGGTCCAGAGGCCCGTCCCACCACTCACAGGAAGAGGTAAGTTTGTAATTGCAATCAATTTCCACTCCACCAGATTTTATAATCCACTCGACTCCTTTAAAGAAAAATCAAAACTGAACACATATCAGGATACCTGCTGGCTGTAAACTCACGTTTTACCACCTTTGCATCCTTTCTTGCCTCTTTTTCAGCATCATGCTTCTTTTTCAGCTTGTCTTTGGACGGCTCCCATTTTTTTGCTTCTTTATTCTGAAGAAGACACGAAGCAGACAATCAAAGTCCGACAAGAAATTACACTTTTTGCACCATGAAAAGCCCATAGATTGGACTGCATTGAAAAAGACACACACGGAAGCAAGTGCTGACTATCACAATCTGGACAGAAATTGGTATTTGAGTAAAAAAAAAAAAAAAGTATATAGTAGAATTATACTCTAAGGGTCAGTTCACACGTACAGACTTGCAGCGTAAATCTGGCTGCGAGTCTGTCAGGTCCTGGCAGTTCACTGTCACTACATACTCGCAGCTGTCTATACAACCACTGCATGTATGTAATTCTGCCGGCCCCTTAACCCCTTCTGCTGCCGCCCGGCTCCCGCTCTGTATACATTACCTCTCCTTGCTGCACAGGGTCCCGGCGTACTGCTCTCCCACCCGGCCAATCGGTGTGTTGCCCAGCCGCAGCCACTGATTGGCCGGGCGGGAGAGCAGGACAGCGGGACCCCGTGCAGCAAGGAGACAGGTAATGTATACAGAGCGGGAGCCGGACGGAAGCAGAAGGGGTTAAGGGGCCGGCAGAATTACATACATGCAGTGGTCGTTCAGACAGCTGCGAGTATGTAGTGACACTGATCTGCCAGGACCTGACAGACTCGCAGACAGATTTATGCTGCGAGTCTGTACGTTAGAACAGACCCTTAGAAAGTATTTGTATGTTCTCTCCATGTTTGTGTGGGTTTCCTCCAGGTACTTTGGTTTTCTCCCACACCCAAAACATAAGATAGGCGAATTTAGACTGTGAGCCCTAATAGGGACAAACTATGTAAAGTGCTGTGGAATCAGTCAGTGCTATACAAATACAAGCATTATTATTTATCATTATTATAAAAGTACTCTGTGAAGGTTGTATATTAAGGTGCTCGAGATACTGGATAACCTGTGGAGAGAAACGAGGCGCAGGAGACATCATAGGAGAAGTCATGTGGGTGGCACTCGGGGCAGTGTCTGTGCCAGTCAGAGTCGCACCACCCATCAATGATTCAGACACAAACTCCCCTTTAATAATGATGGTAACAATGACAGCAAGACACATACCTCTATCAAGGACTCCACAGATTTCCGGGTCTTGTCTTCACTACTCAGTCTAGAGATTTTTGGGATCGGGGCCGGCAGCTTCTCTGCAAAAGTTGGCTCCTTAACCTTATCGAGAGACTTCTGTTTTTTCAGGAGACTCTTTTTCTCCATGTGGGTTTCATCCATAAACAAGGCCTTTGTGTCATCGGCTTTTTTCTTGTGTTTCTTTTTCTTCTTTTTTAGTTTTGGTTCATCGGTCTCCATCATATCCACAGTCCCTACAATGGTCTTATCCGCTGGAGCATCAACCACCATGTCGTGGCTTTTTGGAGCCTCTTCCTGAGCCGGCTTCTCCCCCTCCTCCACAGGGATCTCACTGCCTATAGTCTCAGTATTCTCCTCAGGTTCTGGAGAGTCTCTCTTTTCAGTCTGCTCCACTTCGTGCACTTTTTTGACTTTTTTCTCTTTATGTTCCTCCTTAGTCTTCACTTTACTCTCCTTATTGTCCTCCTTCTTGGATTTCTTATGCTCTTCCTTTTTTGGCTTCTTGCTACTCAGGTCCTCTGTGCTTTCTGACAACCTTTTCTTTGGCTTTGAGTCGATAAGTTGGGTTTCGGATGGTTCTGCCTCACCCTTTGACTTTTCCTTGCTTTTTCCTGATTTTGTCTTCTTTTTCAAGTCCTCCTGTAGCTTCTTTTCGTCTTCTTCCTTAGATTTCTTCTTCTTTTTCTGGTTAGCCTCATCTTTAGTGTCATGTGTGGAGTCACCGTCAGATTCCGCATCAAAGAGGTCGCTGAATTTTGGCTATTGAATGAGGTGTAAAGCAAAAATAAGTCAGGTCTCATCTGCAGTATCAACTACAACAGTACAAGCCCAAGTACTCTATACCATCACTAAATACAGTCTATATAACAGTACCAGAACAAACCAATATCCAAAAAAACAAACAAACATACATCTGCTGAAAACAAGCCTCTGCTATATAAGACAACTAATCCGGCAGATCATATGAGGTCCGCCACTGGAGATCCATTCTATTATAGATCTACTAAGACCATTAACATGCCCCACACCCATCTACCATCATACGGCAGTATAAATAACCAAATAATATTCATTCACCAGAACAACATTGCCCATAATGTGCATTATAGAAGGATATTTACCAGCGCTTCCTTCTTAACAGCTTTTTGCTTGATTTCTGCTTGTTTCCGTCTAAATTCAAGAAGGACTTCTTTACAGTCATCCAGATGGGCCTCTGGTTCCCAAGTATCCCCCTCAGAATCATATCCCTTCCATCGGACACGGTACAGCACTTCCCCCTGTGGGAAAAGAGAAAAAGGTTAAAAAAAAAAAAAAAAAAAAAAGTTCTCCCATCTTACATACCACTCGGTCATGTGACCTCCCTTCCCCCAACCCTGAAAATCCAGGGGCCACAGAGCTTATTCAACAATGCAGCCAAGTAAGGGGTTCTCCAGGACAAGATTAGAAAAACATAATTTCTTTCTACCAAAAGCAGCGCCGCACACCTGTCTACAGGCTGGCAGTGGTATTGCAGTTCAGTATAATTTTGGCTTATAAATGCTATGTGTGAACAGTGACAAAAATGTTTGTGACGTTCTACATTAGAGAGAAAATCTGTATAGGAGTTCGGTCTCTTCAGTAACAAAATTGCAGGGGGTCCATAGTCTCCAACTCCTAGCAATACATTTTGTTCGGTCACTGTCACATGCCAAGATTCTCTAGTAGTGTAAGCGTTCCTTGTGATATCTGTGCACATATATCCATTATACGAACGTGGCGGACATGACTGTACTGTGAACCATGTGACGTGTTGCATTGATCCAGCACAAGACAGGGCCATTTCCCACGTGTAACTAAAATGAATTAGGACATCTGCAGACTGAGATTATACACAGGAGGGGAAAAAGGAAGAGGGAGGAGAATACAACGGCCCAGAGGAGGGAAGCGGAGGGGAGGCAGCAATATCTAGTGGCTCTGACAAGGAGAGTAGTTTGCAGGTTCCCGCCAGCTGCGTAGGGCTCTGCATGTTAATAGCCAGCAGCTGGGTGACATAACAGTGCTGCTCTGTCTCCCATAACATACAGGCCTCTCTGTCCCTGCTCGGAGGGCAGCATAACCTACTATAAGAGATGCTGAGCTGCCTTTTTATACTATCCATGACACTAGATCACTCCCCCGCCTCTGACACCTATATACACGGCGCTAGCAGGAAGTTATCCATCAGTGAGGGATGGGGGGTCACCACCTCATGAATATGCACAATGCTCACAATACTTTCCTGGGCTCAGTGCTTTCTATAGCAGCAAAGACGCCAGGAGGACGGCTGCATCACGTGTGGTTGTCGTCAGATTTGTTGTGGCCCATAGATCGTGAAGTTACATCATATATTCTCTTATTACAGGGGTGTTACTGCAATTGTATGATGCACTCACATAGCTTTTTCATTGCATTTCTGCATGTGTGAACACAGACTAAAACAGGTAAAAGTGACAGGAGGAAAATGGCATCTAAATATATCACTATAGCAGGAATCGTGCACTATTCACAACTAACTCTGTGCCCCCCCCCCCCTTACCCTGACCAGTCATGGCTACTCCTGCCAAGTATGTGTCCTGCCCAACAAATGACTCCTTGTTAGATGTCTGTGCAGCACGTAACACGGCAGGATGGACACCCCCCCTCCCCTCTTATCACCACCGGAGTGTGTGCACTGAAAACATAGGAGTCATGCAGAATAAGGAGACAAGACACCTCTGTGTATAGGGAGGGGGGAGACAATCCAGTGCCCGGCACTGTATGCAGCCTGGATGGGACATGGAGGGCATATATATAAGATGGCGTCTGGATAGGGTTTGCTGCAATGTATTATAGCAGGGGTTAAAAAACGACAACTCCTATCATGCCCGGCCAGCTGTGAGTGACACCTTTGCCTAAGGGTGGTATTACACGAAGCGATTATCGTTCGAATAATCGTTCAATCGGTCGTATTTGAACGATTATCTTTAAGTGTAATAGTAGACAACGATTAAACGACGAACGATTGGTCGTTGGTCGTTTAATAGGTTTTGAATCTATTTTTATCGTTTGTCTTTTACACATCGTTCGCACATCGTTCGTTTGAATAAGATGTCGTTAGCCGTTCCCTGTTCATTCGCAAATTGAAAGGGGAGTGTTCTTGAATTTTGTTGCTCCAATATAACCGATAATCTTTCCGTGTAGTAAAACGAACGATTATTAGGCAACCGCTATTGCGATCGTTGGAGATCGTTTATCGTTAATCGTTAATTGAAAAAAATCGCTTCGTGTAATACCACCCTAAGGGTATAAACACACACACACCGTATATGCTGCGTATTTGCTGCGTATCGCAGCAGTAAATACGCTGCGTATACGGTGTGTGGGTTTATACCCTTATAGTGTTATTTTTATTCCCATACCTTTCACCCCATGGTTCGCCAGCTGCAGTTATACTGCAACCCTCATCTTGCACCAGCTAAGGCTGGGTTCACACTACGTTTTTGCAATCCGTTTTTTGCAAAAAACGGATGAAAAACTGCTGAAAAAAAAAACGGATGCAACTGTGCATCTGTTTTGATCCTTTTTTAATAATGGAAGTCAATAGAAAAACGGATCAAAATGGATGCACATTTGCATCCGTTTTTTGTTATTTTGTTTTGTTGCAAAAAACGGATTGCAAAAACGTAGTGTGAACCCAGCCTTAGTTACACAGCCAAGAGCTACAGGTTGTACTTTATAAAGATTTTCTGGCATCATGCCTAGCGGGACATGGCATGGCTGCTAGAAAACACTGGGAACTGCAGTTCCACGCAATACACAGTGTTAAAAACTTTCCATTCCGCACTAATCCGGCTGGTAGTCTGACGCAACTGTATCCAATCTAGATGAGACTGGACTCCAGGCGGATAACCGATACCCTGGAGCAAACATGGTTCCACCACAAAGGATAAAGCGTTTCCTAAAACCCTGCCCATCTATCTTATTACACCTATGTGACTGTACACATCCACTACTGCTATCGGCAGACACTGCTTTCCAGGTCAGGAGAATTGCAGCGCTTGTGCCAACAGCAAAATCCCTTCCCATGAGAAGGAAGCAGCGTTGTGTTCACCACAAAGGTTTTGCATGGGAAACAGCACTGCATAGTCACAGGACTGGACCCTGCAGCGGCCAGGTTATTCAGGCTTCACAAGATCATCAATAAGATCAGCAGGGGTCCGACTCATACTGATCGGCTATTTGAAGGGGCTCTGTAATGTGTACAAGTGCTTGTACCTCCACCTAATAGTACAGGTACAGAGCGCTTATAAATACTATATAACACTGGGTTCAAACTCAGGCCCTCCAGCTGTTATAAGACAAAGCTTTGGCTGTCCAGGCATGATGGGAATTGTAGTTTTGCAACAGCTGGAGAACCTGAGTTTGACACCCCTGCTATAGAAGCTGCAGTGTGTGCACTAGACGATCAGCCGACATGAACGATGTACTCACCAGCTCACTGCCAACGCGTGTAATAGCACTGGCAGCGAGCGGGGAAACAAGGAGCAAGGGAGCGCTGACAACGCTTGTTTGCTACTCTCCGTTGCCCCGTGTAATAGGGGCTTAAAAAAAACCTATCAATTTTGTAACCCTAAATAGCCCCTTTGATAGGAAGCGCCTAACAGGTACAGATTAGAGCTGAGCTAACCCAAGCGTGCGGCATGTAAGTAACGGTGGCTGCACAAGTTGGATGCAGCCCTAGGGACCCTGGATAACATGGATGCAGCCTATGGCCTATGACTGTATCCACGTTTTCCAGACAGCCCTAGGGCTGCATCCAAATACAGAGAGTTGGGGTTCGGACAAAACCAAGCGTGCTTGAGGTTCTCTAATCTCTAGTACAGATCCCACCAAAATGTGACCACAGAGCGCTCATAGTACAGACGTGGTGATGTTACCTACACATTGGCCTCCATCATGCTGCAGAGGAAGATGGTTGCTGACCCCCAGAGCAGCAGGACGGTGTATTAGATGTCTATGAGAGCCCCACCCTACCACCTACCTCCCTATGACGATAATAAGTGCACAGTGCTAGTGTACTGCTATGCCACCCAGCTGTGCAGGATAAAGCTTCATGTCCTGGTCCCTAGGGGGCAGCACCACACTAGTTCCGCACTAGTCCCTACAGTAAGATTTCCTAAACCTGATGAATCAGACGCCGACACATTCAGTCCTATAAGTCACTGTGCTTATTGTGTACCTGTCAGGAAGTCGGTGTGTTCCATCTCCATAGATACCCGAACTCGAGGGGATTTCACCACTCAGGTATCTATATAGTGGGAACACACCGTGGCTGTAATGAACGGGATCCCAAATGGATTACAACGGCCATTGATTGATTGATTTTTGCAACAGTTGTTTGACCTTCTAAGTGTTCTGCTTCCCTGGAGAAGCCTGGTGTGATACAGTCCAGAGAAGCTGAACACCTGGAAAGCTTTCACAAGACTAAATGAATCGATGGCTGATTTAGTAGGTTCGGCTATTACACCAATTGTTACAGAGTGGTGGCAGCAGACAGCCACTATCTCCTATGGGCTCCCCGGACAACCTAAAGGTCGTCTCATCCAGGGAATCCCTCCTACAGCTCCCGTGCCTCTCCCCCCCCCCCTTAGCTTAGGGTCCTATTCCACGGGCCGATGGGGGCCCGATCAACAATGCTAGATTGGCGCTCGTTTACTGGGCCTATTACACGGCTCGATAATCGTTTAGCGAGGGCTGCAGGGACGTTGTTACCGATGTCCTTGCAGCCCTTGTTTAAACACCATACATTACCTAACCATGTTGCAGGTCTTCTCCTGCGCTCCTTCTTCCTCCTGGCCCCGCGTGCAGCAGCAGCTTCAGAGCGGCCTGTCTGAGCTGACAGACCGCTCAGCCAATCACTGGCCGCGGCAGTCCTGGTCAGTGATTGGCTGAGCGGTTTGTCAGCTCAGACAGGCCGCTTTGAAGCTGCTGCTGCGTGCGAGACCCGGGGAGAAGGAGCACAGGAGAAGCCCTGAAGTCTGGATAGGTAAAGTACGACTTTTTAAATCGTCGGTCGCCCGCTGCTCGGTGGGTGCCCGAAGATTTTAGGTTTGCACCTAAATAAATGATCAGCCAATTATCACTCCGTAAAATAGGCCCCTTACCCACTCGCTATCGGTAATCGCAAATCGGTAATAACACCAGCAGCGAGCGGGGAACAAGGAGCAAGCAAGCACTGATCTGACAGGTTGGCCCCTGCGTGCTCCTCCTGATCGGCCCGTGTTAGGCTGGGTTCACAGTACATTTTTTTCCACCTGTTTTTCGCAAAAGACGGATCAAAAACTGATGGAAAAAACGGGTGCATCTGTTTTGATCCTTTTTTCCATTGAAATCCATTATAAAAAAAAAAATCTGTTTTGATCCTTTTTTTGCAAAAAAATGGATTGCAAAAATGTAGTGTGAACCCAGCCTAACAGGGGCTTTACTGCAGATTCCCTCATCTCCCCCTGTAGACACATGCTGCAGTGATGTTGTATATCTGTGTGTCACCAAACGAGACCTTCACACAACACCCTATGCCTTAAAGTGACTGTACCACCAGGCCCAGGCTGAAGCACTGGAGGCGGGCCGACCCACCCTTAGTGGGAAGAAACTCCAGCCTCTCCATGACGTGACTCCATTAGAATAAATAGAACCCTATCATAGAGGGGCTAGGGTTTCCTCCCACTGGGGGTGGGTCGGCCCGCCTTCAGCCTGGGCCTGTTGGTACAGTCACTTTAAAGTGAACCTGTCACCAAGACAAGACTATCTCCTCTATCACCATCATGTTATAGAGCAGGAAGAGCTGAGCAGATTGATATATACCTTTATGGGAAAAGATTCAGTATAACTTGTAACATGTTCATTAAAATCCCTGATCATTCTGTGATAAGGAGTCCAGTGGGCGGAGTCACTCAAGGACTGGACTCTTAAGACTGGAAAGATCACAGATTGCAAGTTATACTGAATCTTTTCCCATAAAGATATATAGATCAATCCGCTCAGCTTCTTCTGCTCTATAACATGATGGCGATAGCTTAGGTAGCATTTTCATGGTGACGGGTTCCCTTTAAAGCAATCGATCGCAGCTGTGTATGTGCAGAGGAGCTGTTGCTCGTAGCAACCAATCAGATTGCCTCTGAAAAATGAAGGTTGGATTCTGATTGGTTACTATGGGCAACGGCAGTTGCAAAACTACAACTCCCATCATGCCCTGACAGCCGAAGGCTGTCAGGGCATGATGGGAGTTGTAGTTTTGCAACAGCTAGACAGTCACTATATATTGGCTCCTGTGCCATAGATATGCATGCTCAGAATGAAAATATAATACTGTATACAAGTGTGAACACAGCCCTGCAGCCATGAATGTAAACACTCCACACATCCTGGACACCTTTAATTTCCCCTTTAAGAACCGTATAACCTGCAGGGAATGATGGGGGTTGTAGTCCTAAAGGAATAAACCCAGGCCCACTCATCCCCCCAGTGCAGGGGACCCCCACATCCTCACTCACCCCTTCTGTCTTGGAGTCCAGGATACTCTCCACCTCAAACACGTCCTCCTCGTCCTCCGGCTCGCTCTCCGCCCCCTCCATGTCGGTAGCCCCCTCTCCGGTGGTCTCCAGCTCGCCCCCCTCGCTGGCTGCACCGCTGCCGTCGGGTCCCGCAAACTCCGCCATGATGGCTCGAGTCAGGCAGACGACAACGGGGAAAATCCTCCTGCGCCACACACACCTCCCAGGGACGTCCCGATAGGCTGGAGCTCTCCACCAATCACAGAGCAGATCGAAGAGAGGGGCGGGATTAGCCGTGCCATCCAATGGAAGGCAGAGAACGAGTTTGCGGAGATATATGATTGGCTAGTGTAACTTCTTTGACGAGAAGGGATTAGCCAATCGCAGCCTCGTATTGGTTGAAGGGCGGAACGGATTGTAAAGGTAACTCCAGGCAATGCCAAGGAGTCCTAGACCACGCATGACCGTCTGGTAGCGTCTGCGCATGCGTCACTTGCTGTGGCTTATTAGTACTGTCATGGGGTGGAGTGGTCTATAATAATATCTGGATGTCTGCACTGTGTAGTATAGTCAGCCTGCACACAATAGTATAGTCAGCCTGCACACTATAGTATAGTCAGCCTGCACCCAATAGTATAGTCAGCCTGCCAGCACACAATAGTATAGTCAGCCTGCACACAATAGTATAGTCAGCCTGCCAGCACACAATAGTATAGTCAGCCTGCCTGCCTGCACACAATAGTATAGTCAGCCTGCCTGCACACAATAGTATAGTCAGCCTGCCAGCATACAATAGTATAGTCAGCCTGCACACAGTAGTATAGTCAGCCTGCACACAGTAGTATAGTCAGCCTGCCAGCACACAATAGTATAGTCAGCCTGCCTGCCAGCACACAATAGTATAGTCAGCCTGCACACAATAGTATAGTCAGCCTGCCAGCACACAATAGTATAGTCAGCCTGCCAGCACACAATAGTATAGTCAGCCTGCCAGCACACAATAGTATAGTCAGCCTGCCAGCACACAATAGTATAGTCAGCCTGCCAGTACACAATAGTATAGTCAGCCTGCCTGCACACAATAGTATAGTCAGCCTGCACACAATAGTATAGTCAGCCTGCACACAATAGTATAGTCAGCCTGCACACAATAGTATAGTCAGCCTGCCTGCACACAATAGTATAGTCAGCCTGCCAGCACACAATAGTATAGTCAGCCTGCACACAATAGTATAGTCAGCCTGCCAGCACACAATAGTATAGTCAGCCTGCACACAATAGTATAGTCAGCCTGCCAGCACACAATAGTATAGTCAGCCTGCACACAATAGTATAGTCAGCCTGCCTGCACACAATAGTATAGTCAGCCTGCCAGCATACAATAGTATAGTCAGCCTGCACACAGTAGTATAGTCAGCCTGCACACAGTAGTATAGTCAGCCTGCCAGCACACAATAGTATAGTCAGCCTGCCTGCCAGCACACAATAGTATAGTCAGCCTGCACACAATAGTATAGTCAGCCTGCCAGCACACAATAGTATAGTCAGCCTGCCAGCACACAATAGTATAGTCAGCCTGCCTGCACACAATAGTATAGTCAGCCTGCCAGCACACAATAGTATAGTCAGCCTGCCAGTACACAATAGTATAGTCAGCCTGCCTGCACACAATAGTATAGTCAGCCTGCACACAATAGTATAGTCAGCCTGCACACAATAGTATAGTCAGCCTGCACACAATAGTATAGTCAGCCTGCACACAATAGTATAGTCAGCCTGCCAGCACACAATAGTATAGTCAGCCTGCCAGCACACAATAGTATAGTCAGCCTGCACACAATAGTATAGTCAGCCTGCCAGCACACAATAGTATAGTCAGCCTGCACACAATAGTATAGTCAGCCTGCCAGCACACAATAGTATAGTCAGCCTGCCTGCCTGCACACAATAGTATAGTCAGCCTGCCTGCACACAATTGTATAGTCAGCCTGCCAGCATACAATAGTATAGTCAGCCTGCACACAGTAGTATAGTCAGCCTGCACACAGTAGTATAGTCAGCCTGCCAGCACACAATAGTATAGTCAGCCTGCCTGCCAGCACACAATAGTATAGTCAGCCTGCACACAATAGTATAGTCAGCCTGCCAGCACACAATAGTATAGTCAGCCTGCCAGCACACAATAGTATAGTCAGCCTGCCTGCACACAATAGTATAGTCAGCCTGCCAGCACACAATAGTATAGTCAGCCTGCCAGTACACAATAGTATAGTCAGCCTGCCTGCACACAATAGTATAGTCAGCCTGCACACAATAGTATAGTCAGCCTGCACACAATAGTATAGTCAGCCTGCACACAATAGTATAGTCAGCCTGCACACAATAGTATAGTCAGCCTGCCAGCACACAATAGTATAGTCAGCCTGCCAGCACACAATAGTATAGTCAGCCTGCACACAATAGTATAGTCAGCCTGCCAGCACACAATAGTATAGTCAGCCTGCACACAATAGTATAGTCAGCCTGCCAGCACACAATAGTATAGTCAGCCTGCACACAATAGTATAGTCAGCCTGCCAGCACACAATAGTATAGTCAGCCTGCACACAATAGTATAGTCAGCCTGCCAGCACACAATAGTATAGTCAGCCTGCCAGCACACAATAGTATAGTCAGCCTGCCTGCACACAATAGTATAGTCAGCCTGCCTGCCAGCACACAATAGTATAGTCAGCCTGCACACAATAGTATAGTCAGCCTGCCAGCACACAATAGTATAGTCAGCCTGCCAGCACACAATAGTATAGTCAGCCTGCCAGCACACAATAGTATAGTCAGCCTGCCAGCATACAATAGTATAGTCAGCCTGCACACAATAGTATAGTCAGCCTGCACACAATAGTATAGTCAGCCTGCCAGCACACTATAGTATAGTCAGCCTGCCAGCCCAGCACACAATAGTATAGTCAGCCTGCCAGCACACAATAGTATAGTCAGCCTGCCTGCACACAATAGTATAGTCAGCCTGCCTGCACACAATAGTATAGTCAGCCTGCCTGCACACAATAGTATAGTCAGCCTGCCAGCACACAATAGTATAGTCAGCCTGCACACAATAGTATAGTCAGCCTGCACACAATAGTATAGTCAGCCTGCCAGCATACAATAGTATAGTCAGCCTGCCTGCACACAATAGTATAGTCAGCCTGCCAGCACACAATAGTATAGTCAGCCTGCCAGCACACAATAGTATAGTCAGCCTGCCAGTACACAATAGTATAGTCAGCCTGCCAGCACACAATAGTATAGTCAGCCTGCCAGCACACAATAGTATAGTCAGCCTGCCAGCACACAATAGTATAGTCAGCCTGCCAGCACACAATAGTATAGTCAGCCTGCACACAGTAGTATAGTCAGCCTGCCTGCACACAATAGTATAGTCAGCCTGCCTGCACACAATAGTATAGTCAGCCTGCCAGCACACAATAGTATAGTCAGCCTGCCAGCACACAATAGTATAGTCAGCCTGCCAGTACACAATAGTATAGTCAGCCTGCCAGCACACAATAGTATAGTCAGCCTGCCAGCACACAATAGTATAGTCAGCCTGCCAGCACACAATAGTATAGTCAGCCTGCCAGCACACAATAGTATAGTCAGCCTGCCAGCATACAATAGTATAGTCAGCCTGCCAGCACACAATAGTATAGTCAGCCTGCCAGCACAAAATAGTATAGTCAGCCTGCCAGCACACAATAGTATAGTCAGCCTGCCAGTACACAATAGTATAGTCAGCCTGCCAGCACACAATAGTATAGTCAGCCTGCCAGCACACAATAGTATAGTCAGCCTGCACACAATAGTATAGTCAGCCTGCCTGCCAGCACACTATAGTATAGTCAGCCTGCCAGCACACAATAGTATAGTCAGCCTGCCAGCACACAATAGTATAGTCAGCCTGCACACAGTAGTATAGTCAGCCTGCCTGCACACAATAGTATAGTCAGCCTGCCAGCACACAATAGTATAGTCAGCCTGCCAGCACACAATAGTATAGTCAGCCTGCCTGCACACAATAGTATAGTCAGCCTGCCAGCACACAATAGTATAGTCAGCCTGCACACAATAGTATAGTCAGCCTGCCTGCCAGCACACTATAGTATAGTCAGCCTGCCAGCACACAATAGTATAGTCATCCTGCCAGCACACTATAGTATAGTCAGCCTGCCAGCACACAATAGTATAGTCAGCCTGCCAGCACACTATAGTATAGTCAGCCTGCCAGCATACAATAGTATAGTCAGCCTGCCTGCACACAATAGTATAGTCAGCCTGCCAGCATACAATAGTATAGTCAGCCTGCCTGCATACAATAGTATAGTCAGCCTGCCAGCACACTATAGTATAGTCAGCCTGCCTGCACACTATAGTATAGTCAGCCTGCCAGCATACAATAGTATAGTCAGCCTGCCTGCATACAATAGTATAGTCAGCCTGCCAGCACACTATAGTATAGTCAGCCTGCCAGCACGCAATAGTATAGTCAGCCTGCCAGCACACTATAGTATAGTCAGCCTGCCAGCACACAATAGTATAGTCAGCCTGCCTGCACACAATAGTATAGTCAGCCTGCCAGCACACAATAGTATAGTCAGCCTGCCAGCACGCAATAGTATAGTCAGCCTGCCAGAACACAATAGTATAGTCAGCCTGCCAGCACACTATAGTATAGTCAGCCTGCCTGCACACAATAGTATAGTCAGCCTGCCAGCACACAATAGTATAGTCAGCCTGCCAGCACACAATAGTATAGTCAGCCTGCCAGAACACAATAGTATAGTCAGCCTGCCAGCATACAATAGTATAGTCAGCCTGCCTGCACACAATAGTATAGTCAGCCTGCCAGCACACAATAGTATAGTCAGCCTGCCAGCACACAATAGTATAGTCAGCCTGCCAGCACACAATAGTATAGTCAGCCTGCCAGCATACAATAGTATAGTCAGCCTGCCTGCACACAATAGTATAGTCAGCCTGCCTGCACACAATAGTATAGTCAGCCTGCCTGCCAGCACACAATAGTATAGTCAGCCTGCCAGCACACAATAGTATAGTCAGCCTGCCAGCACACAATAGTATAGTCAGCCTGCCAGCACACAATAGTGCGATGCCCTGACCCATGTGGGTCACTTGGCAGTGCAGATGTTATGAGCGGGCAGGAAACGGGGCAGCTGCGGGGTATAGGATTGTCACAGTATAGGGCCTGAGAATGGCACAGCTGAGGGACCGGTCTTCAGATACTGCGGTATACTTGCTACTGGGCATGCGATTCTTCGCTGTTCCTAGTCAGGGCACCAGTAAACGGACACCAATGCCAGGGTTCAGTAACAGCGGTGGTTACACTTTTATTGTAACTGAATTAACTGGTAGCAACAGTCTCTTCCGGATGCACTTGAGCAGTTGAGCAGCCAGGATCTGTACAGCAGAGCACCAAGTCCACTCTTCTGAAGGTGAAGAGGGACACACAGGAACACAACCTCCTTGCTTGGGAGCAGGGAGCAGACTCCCTGGCAAGAGGAAGTCACATGGTAACCCCTGGCCAAAGCTCGACGGCCATTGGAGGAACCATGGTTACAGGGCATGGTCACGTGATCCTCAGCCTTTGCATACCACTGCACAGAGTTAAACACATGTACAATATACATGAACCTGAGAGTAATAGGGACTATATAGTCACAGTTGCAGTGCAAATAGTTTCCAGAACAGGCATGGCTGTAATAGCAAAAATAAACTGACAGTGAGAAACAGACAGCGTGTTCTAGGACACTGCATACCTCCCTAGCAAGTTTGAGCCGACCTCGGCGAATCTCGAGGGGTAGCAAACATGAAAAGACTGAACAATTAAACAACCGGACTGAATGATGATTGTGAGTGCTGAAGTGTGTGTTTCCCACGCTTAAGGCACAGGTGACAAAGTGAAACTAAGAAGAGAGTAAACCCTGGTGGCAGGACTTCACCTAGGGGTGCCTAACATACTCTGGTTACAGGTAGTTAGTGCGTGAACCATCTGACATGGAAGCCAGGACAACTTAACTGCTGGCGGGGGACCCTCAATATTCCAGCCAGTTAGACAGTAGGTTTTTAATATAAAGTGTTACCCTACTGAAAAAAGAGAACCGTGAAGACCTGTGTACTGCCTTGGGTGTCTGTGTGAAGTGTCTTGGACACCTGGAAGAGAAAGAATAAAATAACAAAAGCAAACATACATTTGGCGCGCCATACATACCAGTCAATCACACGACACAATTACTCAATAGGCCAAACACACGAAAAGGTATCCAAGGTGCAATATGTATGAACCAGTGTGAATGTTAAGTATGACTATGTGTAGCAACTACGGTGTGTAGGGACAAGACAGAGGTGAACAGACACTGGAAACAAAAGGAAGGGAAATACAAAAGACAACAAATACTGCGAGGTCTGGAGGAGGATTGGCTCACATAACTCTGAAGAAATCTGAAGAAAACTGGCTCAAATAATCTTTCCAGCTGTAGATATAATACTGTAATGAGAAATACAAGACTTGTTAAGAAAAGACACTCCTGCAAAACTTATACTTTCTCTGAGAGGTATATAAACTGACTTCTCTTACTCAGAGGAGGAGCTATCTGACTCTGACACAAAAATATAGATAGATACTGTTTCTTTTTCAAAAGAGGCACTCTACTCTGAGGCTATCTCTGTGACCTTTTGCTTACTCAGAGGAGGAACATACATGAATAACCTTGATACTATTGGAATATGATACTAGAAATAAGTGCAATAATAACCTGTTGATACCACATAATTATGAAAAGTGCTTTAGGAAGGAATGGGTTAAGTGTCTCTGTTAGGTAGAGTCTCTTTAAGGCAATTGACACCATCGTCCATGTAAAGGCTCTGAGACAGGCACTAGAGAACTGTAATGGTAAGTGTCCATCAGCTCATGGCTGGTTAGTACAGGAAACTTGGTCAGGAGGACCAGGCACGAACCTTAAACGTTGCATAGCAAAAAATTAGAACATCAACAGTCAACAAAACAAGAAGAACAGTACTTTGGTCTCTGTAGCGAATTGGAGGAATTCCTCTCGTAGAGCGCTCAGACCGTCTCAGCGGAGGATCCTCTTTAACAGTGATCAGTGCAGGTACAGGTCGAGGATCACCCCCAGTGGCTGGCTGTGGAGGTGGAGTTGTTGGAGGCACAATTGGAAGCGGAGGGCCCACTGGAATGTGCACAGGGACCGCTGAATAGCCTATGGGCATGAGGAACAGTTCAACTTGAAACATTTCTTCCAGAGAGAGAGGTTTAGCTGGAGCCGCTGGGGGAGCCGGAGGCTTTGGTGCAGGTATCGGACACTGGGTTGTAAGGCCTTGTAGGTCCTCCTTAGTGCAACGCTTTATCCTATTCCGGTGCACCGTCTGTGGGGCTAGCCCTGGCTTTTTGACCTCATACACATCAGTCTCTGGGTAAGGGATAGAAGAGATGACATAGGGCTCAGGCTCCCAAAGGCTTTCAAGTTTGTGAGAGCGATGATATTTCTTTAGCCAAACTTTATCTCCCACTTGTAGTGGTGTGGCATTTGCCCTTTGGTTGTAGGCATCCTCCTGGCGCTGTTGAGCTTCCCCCATCCTCTTGTCAACAATTTCCCGGACATCCTGGATTCTCCTCTGATGCTCCTGAACCCAGTCAGTTTCAGGTAGGGGGTTGAAGGCGTCAGGAGCACGGTCCTGAGGAAGTTGGCCTTGGCGCCCGAACATCAGGTAGAACGGGGAGTAGTCAGTGGAACAATGAGTGCTATTGTTATAGATCTCCACCAGTTCATCCAACAAGTGGGGCCACTCTACTCTCTTCGTCACTGAGGCCGTTCGGAACATGTTGATAAAGACCTGGTTAACTTTTTCACATAGACCATTCCCTTGAGGATGATAGGCCATGGTACGGAGTTTCTTACACTCGTGGTAGGCACACAGCTCCTGGAAAAGTTGCGACTCGAAGGCCGGACCCTGGTCCATCAGCAGAGACTCTGGGCACCCATAGTGCTTTACATACTCCTTGTAAAAAGTGAGGGCAGTGGTTCTGGCGGTTAAGTCTCTGACAGGTACCACGACTACCCACTTGGAGTAATGGTCGACCATGGTGAGGGCGTAGGTATACCCGCATCTTGTAGGGGCCAGCTTCACATGGTCTAGGGCGACTAACTGATTCGGCTGGTGGGAGGTGATTGGATGCAAAGGGGCCCTGACTTCTCGTCCACCAGCTTTGGAGATATTACAGGCAGGGCACTCAGCACACCAGTTCTCAATGTCAGCCCTCATTCCGATCCAGTAGAACCGCTGTCGGATAGTTGCCTCCGTCTTGTGTACCCCGAAGTGACCGGACTGGTCATGGTAGGCATCTAGCACCATCTTAGCGTCTCGTCGGGGAATGAGGATCTGGTGGCACCTCTCTCCAGAAACCGGGTCAAGAGAGTTCCGCAGGATCAGTCCCTTCTGTAAGAAGAGCTTCTTTCTTTGCCTCCAGAGTCGCCTTAGTTCGACATCAGGGTAGGGCCTCTTAATCCGCATTGGGACCCGACCAGTCGAGAGGTAGTCATAGATCTCCCCCAGGACACGGGACTCTTCCTGGACGGTCTGCCACCTGGCCAAGTCTTGCGGGGCCCTAGGTGGAGGCGGAGGCATTTCAGGCCCAGCTGCATCAATTGCACTCTGAGTGGCGAACCTTTGATAGAAGGGAGGCATTTCTACATCTTCTCAATCATTGTCCTCTGGGGCCTCTTCACCCTTGGGTAACTGGGACAGGAGGTCTGCATTGACGTTAGCTTTGCCACTGCGGTACTTGATTTCAAACTGCAAGTTGGCCAGTTGAGAAGCACATCGCTGTTCCAGGGCACCCAGCCCAGCTGTGTTGAGATGTGCCAACGGGTTGCTATCCGTATAGATAGTAACAGGGGTGGCCGCAAGGTAGTCCTTGAACTTTTCAGTGACGACCCACACTAGGGCTAGTAACTCCAACTTGAAGGAGCTATAATTGTTGTCATTCTTTTCAGTGCCCCGCAGGCTCCGGCTGGCATAGGTCACAACTCTCTCTTGGCCATCTTGAACCTGGGACAGCACAGCTCCCAGGCCTTGGAAACTGGCGTCCGTGTAGAGCCGGAAGGGAAGGTTATAGTCCGGCTAGGCCAGGATAGGAGGCGTGGTCAACAGGCGTTTCAGGGTTTGAAAGGCAACCTCCTGCCGTTCGGACCACTCGACGGGGAGTCGTCGGTTGTAGCTTTCTCGAGGACAACCCCGGAGTAACTCATTGAGGGGCTCGGCCACTTGTGCAAAGTGGGGAATGAAGCGGCGGTAATAACCGGCAAATCCCAGAAAACTTTTCACCTCCTTGACGGTCTTAGGGGTATCCCAGTGTTCCACAGCCGAGATCGTCTCTGGATCAGGTCGTATCCCCTCAGCACTCACAACATGCCCCAGATAGTTCACTTGGGGTTTGAGAAGATGGCACTTGGAAGGCTTGATTTTTAGGCCATGATCAATTAGGACCTGGAACACTTCAGCCAGATGATGGACGTGGTCTTCGTAGGTACGTGAATAGACAATCACATCATCTAGGTATAGCAGGACACTCTGGAAGTTAAGATGGCCGAGACACCTCTCCATCAATCGCTGGAAGGTAGCGGGGGCGTTGCACAGACCAAAGGACATGCTGGTGAACTCAAAGAGCCCCATAGGGGTAGTGAAGGCCGTCTCCTCGCGGTCTTCGGGTGCCATGGGCACCTGCCAGTACCCACTGGTGAGGTCCAAGGTGGAGAAGTAGGCGGCTGACCCCAAAGCGGCAATAGACTATTCAATCCGGGGTAATGGATAGGCATCCTTGTGGGTAATCGTGTTTATCTTCCTATAGTCCACGCAGAACCGGATGTTACCGTCTTTCTTTTTCACGAGGACAATAGGGGCGGCCCAAGGACTCTGACTTTCTTGGATGACATTAGAGTCTTTCATCTCCTTGAGCAGATTCTTGACCTGCTGATAGCTGGCAGGGGGAATTGGCCGATGCTTCTCCTTGATAGGCAAATGATCTCCAGTATTTATTCGATGCTGGACCAGAGTGGTCTTCCCAAAATCAAGGGAGTGCTTGCTAAAGGCCTCGTGGTACCGTTTGGCAACTTTGAGAATGCCATGGAGATATTCAAGGGGAGTATTGGTGTCGCCAATGTGGAGTTCATCCCACCAAGGGACGGGGGCCCTGTTTGAGTCTCTTTGGGTACCGCGGATAGACCTTTGATAGGCAATAGTCTCCTCACAGACAACGTCCTCAGGATCAAGTTGATACAGCTTGGCCACGGTAGTGAACTTAGGTAGGTCAGCGGCGGAGTCCCCAAGATTCACCAGGCGTACAAGGACCTGGCCATTGGAGACAGTCACCAGGCTCCTAGCAGCTCTGACAAGGGGTTGTCCCTCGATCTCAATAGCATCCAACAGAGCGGCATAGTCAGCATTGTCAAGGCCCGGGCGGACTCTGCACCAGATAAGAAACTCACTGTTAGCCAGGATGGTGATCGGGCGAGCGTCCTTAGTGCGGACACAGCAGATTTCTCCTCGCTGATTGGCAAACCTCCGCTGAGCGGTGAGCTTCTTGATTGTCTTCTGGACAGCTTGCCTGTATTGAGAGGAAGCATGAGACAGGGAGGCATGTAAAGCATCGAGCACTTCAGCAAACACATGGCGAATAACATTCATGCCTAACACAACAGTACCGCCATCTCCCTGGGCCTCAGTAACAATGACACCCTGCCGAGGTAGTTCTCGGCTACCAATACAGATAGTCGGTTCCCAGTACCCTAGTTGCACGATGGGCTGGCCATTGCTAGCAATAAGCTTTAAACGGTACTCCTCAACCGGGCTCAAGGCCTGTTGGTTCCAATCTTCCTCAAAAACATGTTGAGGTATCGTGGTAACCTGGGAACCAGTGTCTATGAGGGCCTCCAAGGGGACATTGTCTATCCAGAGAGTCACATGGGGGCATTGTTAGAGGAATTTGAAGAACCACTGTGCTTCTTGCGGGCCTGGGGTTTGACCTCCTGGGTGTTGGCCCTCGGACCCAGGGGTAGCCCGTTTAACTGATAGCACTGGGATCGGTAGTGTCCATGCCACCTGCAGTGGCGGCAATAGGGTCGTTCAGGAGTTCTAAGTCTTTGTGGGCGAGGTTCATCAGGCTCCTCGTAGTCGGTGTAGAAGTCCTGAGGTAGAGGTGCAGCAGAGGCCCCTTGCAGCCCCCTTAGGGCTTGGCAGAGAGAGTCAACCACCTGTGTGAGAAGGCCGGGGGCTACTGGTGGATTGGCACAGACCGGCTGTTGAGCAGCTTGTACAGCAGCAACAGGTGGCGCCACAATTGAGCCTGGAGGTGAGAGGGTGGGTCCCACTGGATCTAGAGGAACCGGACCTGGGGTACCGCCAGCACAGGGAGTGTCGGTGCCAACCACCCTTAGAGCCAGAGTCTTAAAGTCCAGGAAAGGTATCGTAGGGTTTTGGGCGGCTAGCATCCGCAGTTGGCTCTGGATGAGTCTAGAATCCACCCCCTCTATGAAACGGTCAGTTATAATGCTCTCTACAGCCAAGGGGTCTATAGTGTCTACTTGCCTGAGGGCCCGATAGGCAGATTGGAGAGCTAGCGCATAGTCCCTGAGGGTCTCACCTGGCCTCTGGCGCCGGTCATAGAACTTGAGGCGGACCTCCTTGGGTGACTGTACCTCAAATTCTTTGCTTAGCCGGACCAGGATCTGTTGGACGTCAGCTTTCTCAGAGGGGGGCCAGGACCGTACTTCCTCAGCAGCGGGACCCTCGAGTTGTCCTAACAGTAACTGCACCTGCTGAGTGGGAGAGAGTGAGCCAAGTTCAAGTGTGCGGGAGATTTTCTCCTTAAAAGCAGCTAGCGTGTGGGGTTCCCCTTTATAGCTGGGGAGATTGTAGGGCCCGATGAAGAACGGCACGGCTGCGGTGACTATAGCGGCAGGGGCAGCAGCACGTGCTGCAGGCGGACTGCCTGACCCATCAGAGTCACTGTCGCGGCCGGTAGACATGATGGTGAGATCCGGGGTACTGCGCCTTTAAGGGAGCGGGACTGTGCTGGAGCGCTGGGCAGACGGGCCGGGTGATGAAAGAGTGCAGAGCTTGTAGGTGGCAGCCTTGGAGTAGCAGGACCAGTGGACACAGCAGTGCAGTATGCCCGGGGTTGGGGAGATAGGGCGGAAGTCGGCTCCTAGGACTTCCGGCGGTCTGGTCACAATCTTCTTCCCCCTCGCAACAGAGGCTGCAGTACAGCAGGGCCGGGAGGCGGAGCTTGCACAGCGCGCGCGCGCGCGCTCAGGAGAAACACATCAGCCCCCTTGTTTTAACCCCTCCGTAGGCCGCAGCGCGGCAATGGCAAAGTCTCTGGAGGAGTTTCAGTACAGTTCTGGGCACTTAAAACACAGTCTGTATCCTGTTCGTGATGCCAAAATGCGATGCCCTGACCCGTGTGGGTCACTTCGCAGTGCAGATGTTGTGAGCGGGCAGGAACCGGGGCAGGTGCAGGGTACAGGATTGTCACAGTACAGGGCCTGAGGGTGGCACAGCTGAGGGACCGGTCTGCAGATACTGCGGTATACTTGCTACTGGGCATGCGATTCTTCGCTGTTCCTAGTCAGGGCACCAGTAAACGGACACCAATGCCAGGGTTCAGTAACAGCGGTGGTTACACTTTTATTGTAACTGAGGTAACTGGTAGCAACAGTCTCTTCCGGATGCAACTGGGTATATAGCAGACTTATATAGACAGAGCTAAGGTGGTGCTGCATAGGCTGAGGTGAAACGTGCCGGATGATGGGAGTAGTAGTGAGAGAAGAATAGAGATGCTGGGTGGTTTAGAATACTTGCTGTGAATATCTTGACTTGTTGAGCAGAGGAATAACAGGAACGTCACCCAGATGAGGAGGAGATACTCCGGGCACTTGAGCAGTTGAGCAGCCAGGATCTGTACAGCAGAGCACCAAGTCCACTCTTCTGAAGGTGAAGAGGGACACACAGGAACACAACCTCCTTGCTTGGAAGCAGGGAGCAGACTCCCTGGCAAGAGGAAGTCACATGGTAACCCCTGGCCAAAGCTCGACGGCCATTGGAGGAACCATGGTTACAGGGCATGGTCACGTGATCCTCAGCCTTTGCATACCATTGCACAGTTAAACACATGTACAATATACATGAACCTGAGAGTAATAGGGACTATATAGTCACAGTTGCAGTGCAAATAGTTTCCAGAACAGGCATGGCTGTAATAGCAAAAATAAACTGACAGTGAGAAACAGACAGCGTGTTCTGGGACACTGCAATAGTATAGTCAGCCTGCCAGCCCAGCACACAATAGTATACTCAGCCTGCCATCCCAGCACACAATAGTATAGTCAGCCTGCCAGCACACAATAGTATAGTCAGCCTGCCAGCACACAATAGTATAGTCAGCCTGCCAGTACACAATAGTATAGTCAGCCTGCCAGCACACAATAGTATAGTCAGCCTGCCAGCACACAATAGTATAGTCAGCCTGCCTGCACACAATAGTATAGTCAGCCTGCCAGCCCAGCACACAATAGTATAGTCAGCCTGCCAGCACACAATAGTATAGTCAGCCTGCCAGCACACAATAGTATAGTCAGCCTGCCAGCATACAATAGTATAGTCAGCCTGCCAGCACACAATAGTATAGTCAGCCTGCCAGCATACAATAGTATAGTCAGCCTGCCAGCACACAATAGTATAGTCAGCCTGCCAGCACACAATAGTATAGTCAGCCTGCCAGCACATAATAGTATAGTCAGCCTGCCTGCCAGCACACAATAGTATAGTCAGCCTGCCTGCACACAATAGTATAGTCAGCCTGCCAGCACACAATAGTATAGTCAGCCTGCCAGCACACAATAGTATAGTCAGCCTGCCAGCACACAATAGTATAGTCAGCCTGCCAGCACACAATAGTATAGTCAGCCTGCCTGCACACAATAGTATAGTCAGCCTGCCAGCCCTGCACACAATAGTATAGTCAGCCTGCCTGCACACAATAGTATAGTCAGCCTGCCAGCCCAGCACACAATAGTATAGTCAGCCTGCCAGCACACAATAGTATAGTCAGCCTGCCAGCACACAATAGTACAGTCAGCCTGCCAGCATACAATAGTATAGTCAGCCTGCCAGCACACAATAGTATAGTCAGCCTGCCTGCACACAATAGTATAGTCAGCCTGCCAGCATACAATAGTATAGTCAGCCTGCCAGCACACAATAGTATAGTCAGCCTGCCAGCAGACAATAGTATAGTCAGCCTGCCAGCACACAATAGTATAGTCAGCCTGCCTGCACACAATAGTATAGTCAGCCTGCCTGCACACAATAGTATAGTCAGCCTGCCAGCACACAATAGTATAGTCAGCCTGCCTGCACACAATAGTATAGTCAGCCTGCCAGCACACAATAGTATAGTCAGCCTGCACACAATAGTATAGTCAGCCTGCCAGCAAACAATAGTATAGTCAGCCTGCCAGCACACAATAGTATAGTCAGCCTGCCTGCACACAATAGTATAGTGAGCCTGCCTGCACACGATAGTATAGTCAGCCTGCCTGCACACGATAGTATAGTCAGCCTGCCAGCACACTATAGTATAGTCAGCCTGCCTGCACACGATAGTATAGTCAGCCTGCCAGCACACAATAGTATAGTCAGCCTGCCAGCACACAATAGTATATATAGTCAGCCGGCCAGCCCAGCACACAATAGTATAGTCAGCCTGCACACAATAGTATAGTCAGCCTGCCAGCACACAATAGTATAGTCAGCCTACCTGCACACAATAGTATAGTCAGCCTGCCTGCACACAATAGTATAGTCAGCCTGCCTGCACACAATAGTATAGTCAGCCTGCCTGCACACAATAGTATAGTCAGCCTGCCTGCACACTATACTATTGTGTGCTGGCAGGCATCTATCCAAAGGATAAATATCTAGGGCGAAAAAACCAAGATTAGGTGATGGCATAATACTGTGACTAAGTGGTATTTACGCCTTAAAGGGGGTGTCCAGGCTTACAAAAATATGAATGCTTTCTTCCAGAAACAGCACCACTCTTGTCCTCAGTTTGCGTTTTGCATCTCAGTTCCATTGAAGTGAATGGAGTTGAATTGTAATATTACACATAACCTTATGACAGGGGTGGCGCTGTTTTTGCAAGAAAGTAGCTGTATTTTTTCTAACCCTGGATAACCCTTTTTTAATGTTTTTGTAATTATTTTTCCTCTTTGCCTTATACTATATCTTTTTCTATTTTTCCATAGACAGAGCTGCATAGGCTCATTTTTTGGGACCAGTTGCACATGAAGCAGGTGTTTACATTCTTCACCGTGGGTCAGTACAATTACAACAATAATAAAATTTCCAGTCTGCCACAGTGCTCTCTGCTGCCACATGTGTCCATGACAGGAACTGTCAAGAGCAGGAGAGGTTTTCTATGGGGATTTGCTACTGCTCTGGACAGTTCCCTTTAAAAAAAGAGGTCCAATGAAATGTAGTATTTTACCCTGTCACGCTGCTTTCATGTCATGTACCCAGGTGATCGATTGTCGCTCAGCCAATCAGTGAATGGGGCAGTGTCCATGGGGCCATGACATTGCAGCTGGAAGAGCTGTGTACTTGACATACCCGGATTCCAGCCGACAATTATATCTGTCTGCCGTCAGCGAGACACAGGAGCAGCGCTATGGAGGCACGGTGACGGGTGAGTTTATTATGTTTATTATTTTCCCGCCCCCCCTTCCCCCACCTTCCTTCTTTTTTTCAATTTCACACAACTTCTCCTTTCATGCTACATTGTAATCTGTACATTTTGTACAACATTACTCTGTGATGCAAAATTACATCAAGGTGCCCAGGGATGCCCAGTGCTGAGTGGAACGTTTCAGGCATTTTCATACATTGAGGGAGATTTATCAAACTGGTGAAAAGTGAAACTGGGTCAGTTGCCCTTAGCAACCAATCAGATTCCACCTTCCATTTTGCCAAAGAGTCTGTGAGGAATGAAAGGTGGAATCTGATTGGTTGCTAGGGGCAACTAAGACAATTCTACTTTACATCAGTTTGATAAATCTCCCCCAATATTTTTATTTTATGATTCCAATTGTTGGTGTGTATAGCAAATATGTGAAATGTTGTTTCTGAAGCAAAAAGGTTAGAAACTGATGTGTAGGAGGAGTTCCAGTTGGGACTTATGTTGCATACATTTCCCTGGGGGTATTGCTTCCACTAATGTAAGGTTTTACAATACTTTATTTTAAATAATAACTTGTCACATTATTGAAAAACATTGGTCAGTGTCCAAAATAAACTTTTAACAGTAAAACATGTTTAAAGAGGTTTTCCAACATTTTTTTTTATTGGAAAAGGGAATAATTTGTAATCTGTCCTTTTCCCTTAAGGCCCTATTACACAAAACGGTTATTGGCTGTTACGGCCCATAATCGTCTTGTGTAATAGAAGACAACGATCGGTCGTCATGAATGATGTCGGCTGATCATTTCTGTCGTTTGTCTTTCAACATGTTAAAAGAGAAACGACTATGATAGCAATGATCTGCTGCCGTCGCTCTGAGGGTTTATGTTTGTTTACATAAAGAACTTCCAGGTCACAGGGGTCAGCAGTGACCTCACAGCTCTGCAAGCCTATAGCCCCACCCCTACCTCTCTGACTCTAGCTCCACCCACTCTACCCATAGGCAGGAAATGTCTACCTTCCTATATGTGTCTTTTGAGCAGCATGGTGGCTCAGTGTCTGCCAATTACTTATATTATTAAATAATCTATTTTTTTTTTATCCATTGTAAGACTACAAACCCCAGTTTGTAGTCCTGTAAAATGTACATATAATGTCCCTTTAGTGGTATGTGGTGTGATATGCTGAGGGGTTGTGTTGCTGGGTGGTGTAGTGCAACCTTAGGGCTCATCTTCTGAAACCTTCCTGTCACGGTGGGGTCCGAGGGTGCTGGGGCCCTTGTCTTCTTCAGCATACACACAGGGACATATCATTTTTAATAAAAGCCTTCACACAATAGCGGTGAAAGTATATTAAGACTTTACTTGAAGGATAACTATATACAATCCAATACAGGGGCATCTGATGATGGCAAACTGTTGGCTTGATCAGAGTCCTTTGCTTCAAGGGGAGGGTTACCTTGGTTACTATAGCTTAGACTTGGTGGATAAATAGGGTTTCAAGTAGACAGACCTGTTCCAGAGACTTTGCGGTTTTCCAGCCTTTATAAGGTATGTGTGTATAGGTACTTGAAGTTACTGAAGAGACGCTGTCAACACTCACTATCATGTAGGAGGAAGACGCATGGACACACTGACTTGGAAGCCAGGAAGATGTGGACGGTGAATAGGAGACCCTCTATCACTTCACCAATCCGACAGCAGGCACTAATAAATACAGAGGATGTCCTGCTGAGACTTTGAAGACACATATTAGTCCTTATGGCTGACTGGAAACAGGTTAGGGGGCTGAAGATGGAGTCTGACAGGATTACTGAGGTGATTCAGGAAGGTTAGATGTGACTCTGGCATTGCCAGACTACCAACTGTCACTGACAAGACCACACAGCCCTTCTAGGTAAAAGGTGGGCGGAGCTAGCTTTCCCCTGGCCAATCACTGGAGTGTGATAGGTTGCAGAGGAGGAGCACTGATCAAGCTCAACACTTGTATTATTAGAGATTAATACACACAACATATTGAATAAATATATGACAGAAAACACGATCTCCGTAAGAGAGTTAGGAAAAAGCAGCAAATACATAGGTCCCAATACAGACTGTCTAAGGTTGCCAATAGCAACAATACATCTCCAGACGCCTGACAATAAATACCTTTCTGGGCCATTACACACATGTTAGGAGTTGTAGTCCTGGAATACGTTTGCACTACAGTAGCCATCCTACAGGTGGGGGAGTTTCTATGAGCCAGGATTCTGCTGCAGATTTACCTCAGCAAGAAATAGATAGAATGGTGACTAACATGAGGTGAAGTATCCCCTCTCTCCTCTCCATATTACAGAAAGCAGCAGCCTCTCTCCTCTCCATATTACAGAAAACAGCAGCACTGCCCTAACACTGTAGATCTGTACCAATATATGGGAAGATTTATCAAAGTATTTACAGAAGAACAGGGAAACAGTTGCCGAAACCTAGAATCTGATTGGTTCCTATTTGCAACTGTTTCCCTGTTAAGCCATGTTCAAACAACGTATGAGACTGGCCAATCCGTGACCCGGCCGGGTCACGGAACCGCCGGTCTCTGAAAAGATAATTTTGGCCGCAGTGTTCTGATGTGGGCGCATCCCTGCGCCCCCGCATCAGAACTCTCCACTGCACGCTATGGAGCGAGTGGCCGGTTCTGCGGCCGCTTTTCACTGTGTATAGCGGCAGCAGAAAACTAACATGTCAGTTGTTTGTGGTGTCACGAGAGATCCTGGCTGGGATCCCATAGAACAGTAGGCAACGTATCTTTTTGCAAAAGTTGCCGATTTCAACAATGGCCTTACTTTTACAAAAAGATATGTTGTGTAAACATAGCCTTACTTTGCACAGGTTCCTTTATTTATATTGCTCCAACCTATGCTGTAGCACTGTACAGAGATTGTAGTCACTCATCTTGGTCCCTATCCCCAATGAAGCTCACAATGTTATGGAGAGTGTGATAAAATCCATGCAAACATGAGGGGACATATATGCAGCTGTTATCCCAGGACTCCAACACTAAAAAGCAACATGGCTAACCTCTGAGCCGCCACAACATGGCTAACCTCTGTGCCCCCACAACATGGCTAACCTCTGTGCCCCCACAACATGACTAACCTCTGTTCCCCCACAACATGACTAACCTCTGTGCCCCCACAACATGGCTAACCTCTGTGCTCCCACAACATGACTAACCTCTGTGCCCCCACAACATGGCTAACCTCTGTGCCCCCACAACATGGCTAACCTATGTGCCCCCCACAACATTGCTAACCTCTGTGCCCCCCACAACATGGCTTACCTCTGTGCCCCCACAACATGGCTAACCTCTGTGCCCCCCACAACATGGCTAACCTCTGTGCCCCCCACAACATGGCTAACCTCTGTGCCCTCCACAACATGGCTGACCTCTGTGCCACCCGCAATATAGCTGTCAGCTCCTGCTTTCCTCCATGTCTTGCTGCCCTCACTGCTGCAGTTTCTACTAGGCTCGGATATTAACTCCTCCTACAGGGGTGGGGCTAAAGAAATGTGGATGCATAATTCCACCCACCTGATGACTCACTGTTCCCTCACTGGCAGGAACAGGAAACAGGGAGCGTGACATCACAGGAAGTAAAGAAAACACAGGCAAAGTGGTCATGTGACTGAGAACACAATAAGTGCTAAAAAAAAAGAAAATAGGAGTGTATATAGAATATACAACACCCACAGAAGTCAGTCCAATGCTAGTTTATTGAAAAATCCCAGACAACCCCTTTAAGTTTATTTACATGATAATTTACTTTAGCACCATTGTCATAACAGTTTTGAGGACGAACATTTTTAAAGTCACTTAAACGCAATGAAAGACAGAATGTGATCACACCAGAAATAAACTATGGGAAACTGAGTAAAGATCAGAAGTTGTGGCTACTGGATCCAAGCCCAATAAGTGGAGTGTGGCCTGATCCCAGTCTTTCCCCAAACCAAGTCGCATACAGATGCCCGGGTACTGCTGGTCAGCTCTTCCTGCCCATTCAGTGGCTGCTCCAATGCTTCGATAATGTTGCAAACTGTTCAAAGAAACAAATACACAGTGAGACAGTCTGTCATCAGCTGCTTAGCCGCGATTGGCTGAGCACTGTTATGCTCAGCCAATCGCGGCTGAGCAGCTGATGACACGCTGGAGGGGGACCGGCATGAGGGAGGGCAGGAGCAGTCAGGCCAGCCTGCTGAAGATGACGTGATCGTCACAAGATGACAGCCGAAGTCGACAGTGATTCCGTAAGTATAGTGCATCACACTTCTGGGTCCGCGGTCGGGGGAGGATGGGACATGGGGAAGAGGGTCATTCACTTAAATAACACACATTACAATGTTGTATAACTTTGTAATGTGTGTTATTTAGTGAAAAAATATCTTAGACCGTATTACCCCTTTAACTTTTTTGTTCATAATTGAGTCAACACTAATGTGCTGTATGCATACCTCCTGTCTCCACCACTTCTCCCTGAATTCACAGATAGATCTACAAGGTTCAGTGCTGGAAGCAATCATGCAGGAGTGGGAAGGGTGGTGGAGGGGAGGAGGTAAGCATGATGGGGTTTGGTACTGCCTCCTGGACACCTAAGCTCTGAGCATGATCTACTGCTGACAGTTCCCTTTAATATGCAATTTTTTTTGGCAGCTGTACCTCTTAGGGACGGACCGGTCCAGCTTCAAAGTGTTAAATCTGATTCCGCTCAGTATGTTGTGGACACGGACTATCTGCAGCACCAGGAGAGTAGCGATCAGCTTATGGATTGTATCTATCCCTCTAAGACCTAAAAAAACAAAAACAAAATGGTAAGACATAAAAAGAGACTTGCTCACTGTGGGAAACATAAAAAGTTATGTTAAAGATAGAAGGAAGAAACAGGATGATATGACCCTGGGAGGCAGCTTGGCAATCTTCCCCCAAATGACTGGTGGCAGTCCTTCCTGTATAACAGCCAATCATGCGGGAGTATAATGCTTGGTTCACACTGCGTTTTTGCAATCCGTTTTTTTTATCCGTTTTTTGCAAAAAACAGATTTAAAACGGATGCATTTGTGTGCATCCGTTTTGATCCGTTTTTCCATTGACTTCCATTGTAAAAGAAAACGGATCAAAACGGATCAGTTTGGTTTTTTTTTATAACGGACACAAAAGTAGTGTCAGATACGATTTTGTGCCCGTCAAAAAAGGGATCCCTTTTGATCCGTTTTTTTTTACAATCAAAGTCAATGGGAAAACGGATGCACACGAATGCATCCGTTTTTTTCATCCGTTTTTTGCAAAAAACGGATGAAAAAAACGGATTGCAAAAACGCAGTGTGAACCTAGCCTAAGGGTGAGTGACAGTGGTGCATGTGTCCTAGACAACATAAAGCAGGGAGAGGGGAAGAGACTGCAGGGAGAGAAGCTCACAGAAAGGTAAAGCTAATACAGATATACAGATGATGTAGTGACTTAAGGGCCTTTTACATGGAGTGATTATTGGCCAGGAGAATTGCAAGAAACACTCCTTTGACTAATAATCAGCCAATGTAAAAGTGACAGCGGTCAACCGAGGTCAGGCAAAACGCCCGATCATTGGCTGGTTATCTGTTTAGAGCAAGCTTCAAAATTTATCAGCATCGGCCACACATCTCCCTGTGCATACAGGGGATGTTAGGCCGATGGCAATAAAGGGAAACTGACAGCACAGATATACATATATCCATGCTGTCAGTTTCCATATTACAGACCAGTACCTACTTACCAAAGCTGAAATCCGGCCTCCTATTCTCCAGCATTCCGGTTCCAGCCACTGTGTCTTCATACCCCGCCTCCTCCAGCTGTCAATCATTCTGGAGGAGGCGGTGACTGAAGACACAGTGGATGGACGGAAGGGATGGAGACGAGGATGCTGGATCACAAGCAGCAGCAGTAAGTATGTACTGCTGTGTTATATGAAAACTGACAACACAGATATATGGATATCCCTGCTGTCATGGCTTCCATGGCTGCACAAATAATACAAGGATCGTTCATGCAGCCTGGCCACTACATTTCTTATGTTGTGTAAAGGTACTGCAAAAAAGTGCCTATCTTGCTGATCTTCTCATCTAAAAGGACAATTAGTGTCAGTCAGTATTTCATTATGTTTTTATTGAAGGGAATAAAAGGAAAATTCAGTCCTTAAGCCAGCTTTTAATCTAGTTACAAACGTTCTAAACCCAAAGACCTTAATTTAGCCGTCAGACGTCCATAAGGGATAGTGTCTAACGCTTTTGCAAAGTCCAGATACACTATATCCTCAGCCACTCCCTTATAAAGACTTTTACTCACTTCTTCCCTTATTCACACCTTATTCACCACAATGGAAATTGAAGTGTCACTGTCTAAATCAACAGTAGATGTGATATAAAGCAAGTTTGCAATTTACATTCTTTTTTTTTGTTATCATGCTTTATAACTAAGCTATACCTACTTGTATCCAGGTCCAGTCTCCTGAAGGCAGGTTTTTAGTCTTGTGCTGGTTGAAAAAAAGAGACTTAACACAGGAATTCCGGCCAGTACAGAGAGTCACAGCTCAATGTGTCCATCAGTCACATGACTGCCTTCTCTCTGTGAGCAATCAGTTGGCCTAAGAGACATGCAACTTCCTGCGTTTTGGGTTTTTTTTTAACCAGCACAAGACTTACAAGCTGCCTTCAGGAGACTGGACCTGGATACAAGTAAGTATAGCTTTGTTATAAAGCACAATAACTGGTAACTGGTAAAAAATAATGAATGTCATTTAAAGGAAGGGAGAGGGGAAAAAGTACTAACAACATTAAGTTCATCAGACACAGCATGCATAGAGATGGATTGTATTTACAATGTAACCTACCCAGAGATCTGATGCCTTTGTTTACAAGAAATTCGTCAGTCAAGTACCGGACATTGATGTGTAATAATGTACCGAGTTCTGGGCTCAGCTGCCAATATCCTTCCTGCAACATAAAATACAACTAGTGAGATTGCTTTTAAGGCCATGTTCACGCAACATTTTTTTTATGACAAGAATGGCCGTTGTTCATGCAGTGTATTAAACAACATCTGTTCGGTACGGCCGCAGAAATAATTGACATGTCAATTATTTCCAGCTGTAGTCCATTGAAATCAATGCAGTTTTCAGTGCAACAATGGCTGTTTGACACTCACAACAACGGACGTTGTTCATGCACTGTGTGAACAAAGCTGTACATTGTAATATTTTTTTAAGGTGACTAAAATAAATTACCGGACTTTGAAGAGACGACAGAGATGACCAAGAAGGAGGTGCTAAGTGTATTCTCTGCAAAATACAAATATACAGTCAGATTATAATTATCAGTGAAGACACATAGCTCACTGTCTCTAAAGGTGGCCAGACACCTGGGGGCTGGGTTCACACTATGTATATTTGAGGCTGTATTTGGTCCTCATGTCAGGTCCTCATAGCAACCAAAACCAGGAGTGGATTAAAAACACAGAAAGGATCTGTTCACACAATGTTGAAATTGAGTGGATGGCCGCCATATAACAGTAAATAACGGCCATTATTTCAATACAACAGCCGTTGTTTTAAAATAACAGCAAATATTTGCCATTAAATGATGGCCATCCACTCAATTACAACTTTATGTGAACAGAGCCTTTCTGTGTTTTCAATCCACTCCTGGTTTTGGTTGCTATACAGCCTCACAAATACAGCCTCAAATATACATAGTATGAACCCAGCTAATGGTGCGTTCACACCTACAGGATCTGCAGCTGATTTTCTGCAGCAGATTTCATTTAAATAACTGAACACAGCATCAAATCTGCTGCAGATCTGCTGCAGATCCTGTAGGTGTGAACGCACCCTAAGGGTGCCTTCACACCTACCGTATCGCAGTAGAAAATCCGCTGCGGATCCGCAGCAGATCCGCAGCAGATTTGACTAAATGAATGAACACAGCATTTTCTGCTGCGATACGGTAGGTGTGAAGGCACCCTAAATAACTTGTGGCTAAATGATAAGTTAACTCTCCTGTCCTCTATGGGGAGAGGGGGTTAAGCCGCAGCCAGACAGCTCCGGCAGTGGCTTATGTCTTCGAGAACAAAGGTTCAGCTGACAGAAGTATTAAGTTTGTGAAAAGCTTCAAACAAAGGCATGTAGACATTACATCCAGGGGGACACCATTACCCAGAGCATATACCAAACAGCTTATATTCAGACCAGAGTAGGACTGATAACTTTAGTCTCTTCATGTAACTATCCCTTTCATTCAGTGACCTGTATGTTTTCATAACTTTTTTGCTTTCCCCTCTTTTTGCTTGTTTCTCTTAGGATACAAATGACACATGTCCACACTATTGTGCAGTCCAATAGTGTTGCCTGATATCCTACAGAAGGGCTGGCGGTCTATATTGAAGCTTACATTGGGCCATGAGTAACTCCGACAACACTACTGCAGGTTTACAGGACTCAAGTGCCCCGTCCTTTGATCTTATGCTCCTTAATTCAGTAAATCTACACACTGGACCTCCTGTGATTACCATAGAAGAGCTGTGTGTACGCTACATTAAAGAATGAGGATTTATGACCAATTATTCTCATGTGTAATGTTTAAAATCATATACTTCAGGTTTAGAAGGAAAAAAAACAAACGTCATAAAAATAAGTGTATATGTACACTTATAAAAATTGTGTGAGAGCTGTTCAGTCCGTCTCTGCTCTCAACCCCCCCCCCCTTCTGAGACAGCTGATGTAAACAATCCCTGGTAGGCTTTTTCTGCAACATTGTAGCTTCCTTGTGATGCTGGGAGGGTTAAGTTGAGGTCATGTTGCTGATAAACTCACTGTGAGTATCTCTCTTCATTACAAAGTTGCTAACAATGTTACATACAGAGACTTGTCTCAGAAGGGAGGAGGGGGAGACAAAGAGAAAAGCTCACACAGTTTTCTTTGTCTTTAGCAGAAAGCAGCAGCTCAAAACTGGGGGAAGAGGACAGATAAGGTAATGATATGTAAGGAATGAATTCTCAGTCTCCAGGGGGTGGGATGATTCATCGTATATTTTAATAAACCAGCTAACCATTTTAAAGTACCAAATCTATTACCTCACTCCTATCGTCATTCTCAAGGCCAAGCAAATCGGAGGGAGCTGTGTTAACTTGAACAAGTTCATCCTGCAAAGATAGCAGAGATCTCAAAGAAATACTAAACATCTTTACACAAGCAAAGAGCAGTGCTGTCCTGTCATTGGCCAACAAGTAAGAGAAAGAAAGTACCTGTTTGTCTACTGTTGGCAAACAACCAAGCTCTGGTCCTGAACCCTGTAATGTAGAAAATGGGAAATAGCGGAGCACCCTGGAGGGGACTCTAATAAGCTCAATAATAGCAGAAAGAGCAGTAACATCACCCTGTCACCACTCAGAAAAGGTTAAATCGAATGTGCCATCAGATATATCACTTCAAGATTTTTTACATCAATATCCGCGTCATATAGTGGAGGGGGTTTTGTCACACTGGTGGTTGGCGGGCCCGCCCCCAGTGCTTCATGCCGGGCTGGTGCCTGGGAAAAGACTGGTGCCATGCGTGGGAACCAGGCGCCGGTTCAAAAATAGGACTGCAGCATCAGCATCCCTGCGCCGGCAACGGTCTATTCCCGAAACCCCTCCCCTCTGTGACGCGGCTCCATTAATTCTAATGGAGTCGCGTCACAGAGGAGAAGGGAGACTTTCACACTGGGGGCTGACGGGCTGCCCCCAGTACTTCACGCTGGGCTGGTGCCCGGTAATAGACTGGCGCCGTGCACGGGAACCAGGTGGCGGTTCAAAAAAAGGATTGCAGCACCAGCATCCCCACGCCAGCATGATCCATTTATGTAAAAAAATTAAAGTGTCACTGTCGTAATAACTTTCAAAGTCTGAATCAACAGTAGATGTGAAATAAAGTAAGTTTACAATTTACATTCTTTTTTTTTTATCATGCTGTAAAACAAAGCTGTACTTACCAGAAATCCAGGTTAAGCCTCCTGAGGGAGATTTTCTGATTTTATCTGGATTTGTGAAACCAGACTAAATACAGGAATTCTGCCCAGTACAATGTGTCGATCAATCACATGACTACCTTCTCTGTGAGTGCTCAGATGACCAGGGAAACACGGGACTTCCTGTTTTCTAACTCTTTGAGAAAAAAAACAGTCAGAAAACAGGAAGTGCCATGTTTTCCATGATAACTGAAAAAAAATAATGAATGTAAATTGCAAACTTGCTTGATATCACATCTACATCTATCACATTTAATGCAGCTTTAAGGCTTTCTGTAGACATACCCTTTTAATGCAGTTTTTTAATAAAAAAAAGTCACAAGAAAACAAAAACTACATTCTTGCCCCACATTTTTGTAGCTTTTAACCCCAAATTGTTTTAATTAAAGGGGTTATCCAGCATTACAAACACATGGCTTTAATATATTCATTTTTGTGACCTTTTGTTTATTACAAAATAATATAAAAGAAAAAAAACGAGAAAAATGCGCACACACATTTACAGATGTAAAAGAGTCAATTGTCAGACTTGGTGGGTTAACGTATGTTGCCAATGTGCTACAACTATTATATCCTTAGATTATATATTCCTGTGCCTTGAAGCTTAAAAAAAAAAAAAAAAAATTACAAAAGTAACTTACAGCTGCTCGGCTAATTGTCTTTTTTTTTTTCTTTGATAACTGAAAGTAAAAAAAATAATTGAAGTTACACATTAAAAAACTATCACTTAACCCCTTTAACAACATGGGGCGTACATTTACCCCCCCCCCCCGCGCAGCCTGGGCCTTGGCGCAAGCGGGTGTAAATGTCCGCCCCGCCGGGGTACCAGGCTATGGAGTGGGCTTAGGAGCTCAGCTCGCTCCATAGCAGGTAAGGACCGGCTGCTATCAGCAGCTGGGCCCTCACCCTCAATAGCGGGTTGCCACAATCGCGCGGCCACCCGCCGTTAACCCTTTAACTGCCGAGATTGTGCCGCGTCGTTTAAGTGCAAGTGACAGAAGCATCTCCTGTCACTTACTGATCGGGACCCCCGCAGCATGGCCTGACTGCCATGCTGAACACTCAGATATGTCTCTATGACATCATGATTGAATTTAAAGTTACAATTTTCTTAAGGAAAGAATGTACATATTACCTTCCACTTAGATGTCTATGACTGCAAGGTGCCCAAAAAAAAAATGCAGTCAAGTGACAAAGAGGTGTGCTCAGGCTCAGAAGGCCAATCTGCCTGGGCCACACCTCTTCACTGCAACATTAAACAGCATTTTTTGGCATATTGCAGTCACTGTCATTTTGCCAATCCACATTGCACTGCCCCAGAGTGGATATCCCACTGCTTTGTGCAGAATAATAGGTCGGTACTTTTGTATTTATATGCTCTGGGATAGAAGGATGTGGTTTACACTCCCACCACTTGGTGTCACTGTCTTCTAGTACACCACTGGGCACAACTGAAGGGAAAGAAGCCGAGGGTTAACTGTAGATCTGTATTTCCACATGTTTTGTTCTGATGTCTATGCCACTGTCTGATATTTTACTATGCACCAACCCCTGAGCTGGGTACTCCCTAGAGTTGTCTCAAGTGTATCACATAGTCCATAGTCGCCCTGTCCAATCTGCTTCCCCCTAGAGGTATATATAGTGGGGTTGGAGCTATTTGGGGCATGCCTATAGTCAGTGTGTTGAGACAGATAGGGTGTAAGAAAGAGAGCTCCTACTGCAGTGTCTTTCCAGGACCCATCTATGTCAGAGAGGCTGCAGTAGAGGAAAACGGGAAAACAATATCCACGCTAGGCAGTTATGCTTCATCCTGTTGATCAACCCAGGATTTACTCAATGTCTAGGTAAGAACAACTAAATCTGGAAATTCCACTGCTCTTGCTAGGTTTCCTTAGGGTTTACCCAGACGACTAGCTCTGCCCACTAGGGGCCTACATCCCTGATCTCGTGGCACTCAGTGCCCACAGACAGCATTAGGAGGAAGTTCATACCCATAGGTGTAGGTATTGTCTCTATAACCCCCACAGGTGAGTACCTAAGGATCTGGATAGGACCCCTATCTCTGAACCTCAGCATATGGTATTTGAGTAGTGGTGGATGCTGAAGTGCAGGTAGTCCTGGAAAACATGGCCTATGGCTATGTTCACACATAGTTTTTCAGTTAGTATTTTGGCCAGTATCTTTTCAACCAAAACCAGGAATGGGTTGAAAACATAGAACACAATGTCTTTTTGGCTGTTTCACAGAGGTTTATTTTTATTTGTTTTTGGAAGGCCATCAGTTTGTGGCCGAATAACATCCATTATTTAAAAAAAAAGTAAAAAAGAAGACATTGTGTGGTCATGGCCTCTGGTTTTAAGTTTGCTCAACTCTAATAATAATAAAGCTAGATTCACACTGCGTTTTTCTGTCCATTCAGCATATACATTAAAAGGAAAAAAAACAATGGTAAAAATCAAACTTACGTTATAAAAAAAAAAAAGGATCTAAATGCCCACACCCGATGTCAAATAGCTGCACAGTATCTCAGATATTGCCGAGACACTGTGCAATTATTGGATATTGCATACAAGCAACTTAGCCCCTCCCAATGTTTTCTGCTGACCAGACAAGTCCTTTAAATATGTTATCAGGGGGAAAAACATAGAGTACTTACACTGGGGTCGTTGTTCTCTTTTTTAAAGTGGACACACTTTAAAAAATACATATGATGACTCCAGGGGTACTGCAAACAACAAGAATTATAAGAGCATACAAACGTAACACTTAATTGTATATGTTTTCTCAAATTTCAATGTCACAATTGAATACAAAAAAAGATGCTCTATTCTTACAAAATTTGCTATAAAATCTGTGGCTAATTTCCATAGATAAAAGTTGGATTTCCACACTGGAATTAGACCTGCTGTGATTCAGTGACGCTAATCCAGTGTATAGCCAGGTAAAGTATCCGGCTCACTCAATAACAGAGTGAATAAGTCAGATTTGATTGTCTCATGACATTTCAAAAGTTAATTTATTTGACACTAACTAAAAAATTAAAAAAGCCATTGGAGTGCTATGTCAAGCCGGAAGCTGCTGCCCTAGCCTGGGGCTGTGAGGTCCTTGTACAATGTCTCCTCGTGCGTTAAATTTGTCACCTCCTCACTCCTCCTGTCCCTCCCTGTTGCGTTGCACATCAAGAAGTAGCTATAAAGGGGTTATCCAGTGCTACAAAAACATGGCCACTTTCTTTCAGAGACAACACAACTCTTGTCTCCAGTTCAGGTGGGGTTTGCAATTAAGCTCTATTCACTTCAATGGAACGGAGCAAGAAAACCCCGACCAAGCTGGAGACAAGAGTGGGGCTGTCTCTGGAAGAAAGTGGCCATGTTTTTGTAGGGCTGGATAACTCCTTTAATCCTTGGTGGTTATACCACAAGAAGAGGCACTATATAATTATTGGTTATAGGTCTCACTTAAAGGAGAAGTCCGGCAAATTTTTTATTTAAGTATTGTATTGCCCCCCAAAAGTTATACAAACTACCAATATACACTTATTATGGGAAATGCTTATACAGTGCTTTTTCCCTGCACTTACTACTGCATCAAGGCTTCACTTCCTGAATAAAATGGTGATGTCACTTCCTGGATAAAATGGTGATGTCACGACCCGACTCCCAGAGCTGTGCGGGCTGTGGCTGCTGGAGAGGATGATGGCAGAGGGATGCTCAGTGTCCCTCCAGTGCCCTGTGTCCCTCAGTGTCCCTCTGCCATCATCCTCTCCAGCAGCCACAGCCCGCACAGCTCTGGGAGTTGGGTCGTGACATCACCATGTTATCCAGGAAGTGAAGCCTTGATGCAGTAGTAAGTGCAGGGAAAAAAGCACTTTATGTGCATTTCCTGTAATAAGTGTATATTGGTAGTTTGCATAACTTTTGGGTGGCAGTACTATACTTTAATAAAAAAAAATTTGCCCGACTTCTCCTTTAAAAATACTGAATGTACAGTATATAATTTCTCATGGAAGTCTGTTGACACTCTGCTATTTAGAGTGTGGCTCCAGGCCACAATCCAAATCAAGACCCTTTTTAGTCCAACAGAAACAAACACACACTCCATGACTTGCACACAGTCTATGGTCCATGTATTCACATTACTTACTGACAGCAGCTCCCTGTGTACTTCAGAGAGCTAAAATCAGATTCCCCTCCTCCAGGCTGTGCTGCCCTGCTCTGTAGTGAGGCTGTCCATAAGATGGCCGTCTCCACTGTCCTCCATAGACATATACAGGCTCACTGATGGACACTGGGGGGCGGGGCAGGGTCACATGCTGCTCCACGTCGGCCATCTTATGGACAGCCTCATCACAGAGCAGGGCAGCCCAGCCTGGAGAAGGGGAGTCTGATTTTAGTTCTATGAGGTACACAGGGAACTGTTGTCAGTATACATGGTGAGTACCATGGGTGCGATGTGCAGCCATTTCTGTCCTCCAGGCTTGTGCAATACACGGTGAGTACACTTACTAATACTGTACACTGAAAAATGTTACTATAAATTGGCACTGTGTCCCCACTTACCTTCTAGTGGGACGGCATAATGGCACCGGACAACAATGGGCACTCTTGCTATGACAACATAGAACACTCACACTCTCCTCTATTACTTAGTGCTTACAATAATTATTTTCTTTCAAAAACTAATATAGTACAACCATAGTTGCCATCTAGAGATACTCGAGTCGATCCGAACCCGAACGTTTGGCATTTGATTAGCGGTGGCTGCTGAACTTGGATAAAGCCCTAAGGCTATGTGGAAATCATGGATATAGTCATTGGCTGTATCCATGTTTTCCAGACAACCTTAGAGCTGTATCCAAGTTCAGCAGCCCCAGCTAATCAAATACCGAACGTTCGGGGGCGGATGGACTCGAACCCGAACCCGGTTAGCTCATCTCTATTGCCATCATTTGAATTTTTTTCCCAGGGACACTTCAGCTTTTGACAACAAGGCGTGTGGCTTATTGTGGGTTTGTTATATAGAGTGTGGCCTACTGTAGGTGTGGTTTGTCATCTGTCTGTCTTGTTTTTGTTTAGGATTTACCCATTATTGTCCTCACTGTAAGGACCTCACAGTTAGAACCATGAGTACAAGATGCGGGGAAAGCTTGGTGACCCTCATTATACCAAGTATAAGATGCTGGGAAAGTGGGGTGATCCCCATTATACTGAATATAAGATGCTGGGAAAGCTGGATGACCCTCATTATACTGAGTACAAGATGCTGGGAAAGCTGGATGACCCTCACTATACTGAGTATAAGATGCTGAGAAAGCGGAGTGATCCCCATTATACTGAATATAAGATGCTGGGGAAGCTGCGTGACCCATCATACTGGATAGAAGATGCTGGGAAAGCTTGCTGACCTCCATCATACTGAGTTCAAGATGCTGAGAAAGTGAGGTGACCCTTATTATACTGAGTATAAAATGTTTGGAAAGCTGGGTGACCTCAATCATACTGAGGACTGCTGCAGCATCCTTTATGTTGGGCATCTTCCTTGTTAGTTAGCCTTCTTACCACCCCACTTGTGAAATAAAAAAATCTATACTCACTCTATACTCTCCCTGCTCTGTGAGTGCATGAGTGAAGCCGGGGAGCTGGGAGGAAAGGGCGGCCTCTTGTGGCCGAAGGCAGAATACTGTCTGCGGCCACGAAAGTGACTGGAAGAGCGGGGAGCCATGGTGCCGGGGGCGGGGCTTCCTGGGACATTAATTTGTTGGGATTGTCTTCAAAAATCTGGAATGTTGGCTATGGTACAACTAATGTTAAAACTGGTGATGTATTTTGTATGCAACTGCTACATGGTTGCCTGTGACCTTCTGCACTAGATGCCACTTTTTTGTTTTTTGGAATATTGACCTTTATTACATCCTCCTCACCTCATCTATAGGAATTAACCAATTGATGTCCGGCAGAATATCCACATCTTCTTCAGATATCATTTCAAGAACATTGGGTTCAACGTCAATATCGTCTTCTTCACTCTAGTAGAAACAGCAGATTATATTCCAAAACATAATTTATAACGTGATGTGATATAGCAATAACCTCCTTCCCATTGTGACATACAGCTACGTCGTTTAGCAGGGAGGGGTTAATGAAAAAAACTAAAGAAAACTATGAAAAATGATGGCCTTATTTGTAATCAAAGAAAAAGGAGAAGTCTGGGCAAAGTAATTTTTACCAGGAAGGGAAAGGATAAAAGAAATAACATGCTCTAACCTCCCCCACTGGTGGCCGCATACCGCTGCTCTGGTCTCCGGATCCCTGGATGCTTCCAGGTTGTGATATGTGCGGCCCACTCAGCCTGTCTGCTGCCTTAGTGGGATCCCGCCTCAGCTGCTGCAGGTTAAGCGGACCGCACACGTCACGACCAGGACTCAGATCAGGAAGCGGACGGGAATCGGAGTGGCGGTATGAGGACACCAACACTGAAGCGGGGGAGGTAAGAGCATGTTATTACTTTTATTATTACTTTTATCCTCCCCCTCCGCAAAAAATAACTTTGCCCGACATCTTCTTTAAAATGTCACTGTCGTTAAAACTTTCAAAACCTAAATCAACAGTAGATGTGATATAAAGCAAGTTTGCAAGTTTTTTTTTTTTAGTTATTATAGAAAACACAGCACTTCCTGTTTTTTGACTTTTTTCCCCCCAAAAAAGTCTAAACACAGGAAGTCCTGTGTTTCCAAGGTGATCTGCACTGGCAGAGAAGATATCATGTGATTGATGGACACATTGAGCCTTGGCTCTCTGTATTGGCCGGGACTTCATGGGTTTAGTCTGTTTTTTTTCAATCAGCACAAGACTAAAAAGTATAAGTATAACTTTGTTTTATAGCATAATAACAGCAACAAAAAAATGAATGTAAATTGCAAACTTGCTATATATTTACTGTTGATTTAGATTTTGAAAGTTAACAGTGATACTTTAATAATCTAAAAATTCAAATGTTTTGGTCTAAACGGTATATGCAAAAAACAAAAAACTAAGCTAGCTATAAAGGCCCAGAATGCATCTGGAGGAAGGGGTAACAACATGTGAATGCTATAGTCGGTCAGTACTCACCCTTTTTTCTGTCACAAAACTTGTGAACTTAATGACTGGTGAATATTCTTTATTGAGCTGAATGATGAAAGGCTCCATCTCTCTTTTCTTAACCTGTGTAAGGTACTGCATTATCATTATTACATTCTCTGCACTCTCTACAGTCATGGCCAAAAGTTTTTAGAATGATACAAATATAATTTTTTACAAAGTCTACCGCTTCAGTTTTTAAAATGACAATTTGCATATACTCCAGAATCTTATAAAGAGTGATCAGCTTAACAGCAATTATTTGCAAAGTCAATATTTGCCTAGAAAATGAACTTTATCCCCCAAAACACTTTTCAACATCATTGCAGCCCTGCCTTAAAAGGACCAGCTAACATTGTTTCAGTGATTGCTCCACACAGGTGTGGGTGTTGATGAGGACAGGGCTGGAGATCAATCTGTCATGATTAAGTAAGTGACACCACTGGACACATTAAAAGGAGGCTGGTGCTTGGCATCATTGTTTCTCTTCTGTTAACCATGGTTATCTCTAAAGAAACACGTGCAGTCATCATTGCACTGCACAAAAATGGCCTAACAGGGAAGAGTACTGCAGCTAGAAAGATTGCACCTCAGTCAACAATCTATAGCATCATCAAGAACTTCAAGGAGAGAGGTTCCATTGTTGCCAAAAAGGCTCCAGGGCGCCCAAGAAAGACCAGCAAGCGCCAGGACTGTCTCTTAAAAGTGTTTCAGCTGCGGGATCGGGCTACCAGCAGTGCAGAGCTTGCTCAGGAATGGCAGCAGGCAGGTGTGAGTGCATCTGCACGCACTGTGAGGCGGAGACTCTTGGAGCAAGGCCTGGTCTCAAGGAGGGCAGCAAAGAAGCCACTTCTCTCCAGAAAAAACATCATGGACAGACTGATATTCTGCAAAAGGTAGAGGACTGCTGAGGACTGGGGTAAAGTCATTTTCTCTGATGAATCCCCTTTCTGATTGTTTGGGACATCTGAAAAACAGCTTATTTGGAGAAGACGAGGTGAGTGCTACCACCAGTCTTGTCTCATGCCAACTGTAAAGCATCCTGAAACCATTCATGTGTGGGGATGCTTCTCAGCCAAGGAAATCGGCTCTCTCACAGTCTTGCCTAAAAACACAGCCATGAAAAAAGAATGGTACCAGAATGCAACGTTTCGGCCTACTGGCCTTTGTCAAGCATACTTGACAAAGGCCAGTAGGCCGAAACATTGCATTTTTTTTGTGTACCCTGATGTGTGAATAAACACACTACTTTCATTCTGGATGCTGTGGGAAACCTTTTCTTTGTAAGCCATAGCAGTCTGATTATATTGCTCAAAAAATAAAGGGCACACTTAAGCAACACAATATAACTCCAAGTAATGGTGCGTTTACACAGACAGATTTATCTGACAGATCTTTGAAGCCCAAACCAGGAACAGACTATAAACAGGGATCAGGTCATAAAGAAAAGGCTGGGATCCATCCTCTTTTCAAATCCATTCCTAGCTTTGGCTTCCAAAATCTGTCAGATAAATCTGTCTGTGTAAACGCACCATAAATCAAACTTCTGTTAAATTATTGGCAATTAGCAAGACACACTCAATAAAGGCGTGGTTCTGCAGGTGGGGACCACAGATCATTTCTCAGTACTTATGCTTTCTGGCTGTTTTTGTTTCATCTGCCTGTTTTAACCCATAGCTGCACCAGGACGTTATTGAACGTCCTTGTGTCGCTATGGGAGTTCAGAGGGGGGTCGCGCGGCGACCCCCCTCTGAACTGCCGCGATCCCGGGTGCCGCATGTAGCCCGGGATCGCGGCTATTAGCGGGCATGGTCCGATCGCCGTGCCCGCTAATTAAGTACTTAGAAGCAGCTGTCAGGGGGATCGCCCCCCCTGCGGTGCGATTGTGGGGGGGCGATCCCCGCATCCATCCCGGGCCGGGGTCTGCGCCGTAATGGCGCTGATCCCGGCTCGGCATTCTATCGCTTTTGGCTGCAGCAGCCAAAAGTAATAGAACACCGATCTCATGGATTCATGCAGTATAACTATACTGCATGGATCTCTATGAGAGATCAGAGTGCATATACTAGAAGTCCCCCAGGGGGGCTTCTAGTATATGTGTAAAGTAAAAGAAAAAAGTATTTTTAATAACACAAAATCCCCTCCCCTAATAAAAGTCTGAATCACCCCCCTTTCCCCATTTTATAAATAAAAATAAATAAATAAATTAATAAACAAACATGTTTGCTATCGCCGCATGCGTAATCGTCCGAACTATTAATTAATCACATTAAACGGCGTCAGCGCAAAAAAATCCCAAAGTGCAAAATTGCGCATTTTTGGTTGCATCAAATCCAGAATAATTGTAATAAAAAGCGATCAAAAAGTCATATATGCGCAATCAAGGTACCGATAGAAAGATCACATCATGGCGCAAAAAATGACACCTCACACAGACCCATAGACCAAAGGATAAAAGCGCTATAAGCCTGGGAATGGAGCGATTTTAAGGAACATATATTTTCTTTAAAAGGTTTTAATTTTTTACAAGCCATCAAATCAAATAAAAGTTATACATGTTACATATCGTTGTAATCGTAACAATTTAAGGAACATATATAACGAGTCAGTTTTACCCCAGGGCGAACGGAGTAAAAACAACCCCCCCCCCCCAAATTAAAAAAAAACATTTTTTTTTTCAATTTCACCACACATATAATTTTTTTCTGGTTTCCCGGCACATTTTAGGCAAAAATTACATCTGCCATAGCAAAGTACAATTAGTTGCGCAAAAAATAAGGGCTCATTTGGGTCTCTAGGTGGAAAAATGCAGGCGCTATGGCCTTATATACACGAGGAGGGAAAAACGAAAACGCAAAAATGAAAACTGGCTGTGTCCCCTAAGGGTTAAATATTCACCCAAAAATGTTCATAATCCGGGATTTGCCCCCAATTTATCATTTGCGACTTTTTAAAAACTTGCAAAAACTGGTGCAGGCCTACGTCTGGTCAGTACCAAGGGGAATTTGTTTGCAACTTTTTACACTAGATGCATTTACTATGACAGTTTGATTTTTCCATAAATCACATACAATATATTGGAACAAAATAAACACCAACCCACATTAAAATAAATCTTAGGTTGTGGTAACTAAAGCGACTCTGTACCCACAATCTGACCCCCCCCCCCCCCCCAAACCACTTGTACCTTCGGATAGCTGCTTTTAATTCAAGATCCGTCCTGGGGTCCGTTCGTCAGGTGATGCAGGTATTGTCCTGAAAAACAACTTTTAAACTTGCAGCCCTGTGTCAAACTGGGGTGGGCTAGAGTATCTGTGCCCTAACTTTGCACCCCCCCCATCCCTCCTCCCTACCCTCTTCATCATTAGGAATGCCACTGGCAGGATTTTTCCTATTCCTCTGCAGTGAACACTGCACAGGTGCCTTAACGATCCAGCCCATGTGCAGTGTTCACACAGCTGATGAATAGGAGAATACCTGCCTGGGGCATTCCTAATGATGAAGAGGAGGGGAGAGGTTGTGCCAACCTAATGCACAAACACTCTAGGCCATGCCAGTTTGACACAGGGCTGCAGGTTTAAAAGTTGTTTTTTTAGGACAACTGCATCACCTGCTAAACGGACCGCAGGACAGATCTTGGATTAAAAGCAGCTATCCGAAGGTACAAGCGGTTTTGGGGGGGTCAGATTGTGGGTACAGAGTCGCTTTAACAGAAAGAAGTAAAAAGAGGTTGGGTAGGTATCATTGAGCCCTAGGTGCCCTGTGTATCTGAACTGTCCAGATAATAATATCCATGCCATTTTCTATTTCTAATAACATGTTTTGCAGTAGTATTACACTGACCTCATTCTCATTTTCCTTCTTGTGCAGAATTCCCTCCTCATAGTCTCTGATTAAAGCTCGAGCTGTGAGGGTGTGCAGTATCTGGGGGCAATAGCATGTACACGTATATTATTAGGTTATTTCATATATAGTGGTGCCTTGGATTACAAGCATTATTCGTTTCGGGACCGTGCTTGTAGTCCAAATCCACTCTTAAACCAAAGCAAATTTTCCTATAAGAAATCACTGAAATGCAAACAATTGGTTCCACACTCCAAAAATAATGATTTTTTTTTAAATCTGAACAACATTATAGCAGCAGTGTGTATAGCTGAGTGTGAGTGCAGGCACAATATACAGCAGTCTGTATAGCTGAATGTAAGTGCAGGCACATTATAGCAGGAATGGAGAGTATGGGAAACACAAGGGCTGACAGAGACTGCAGGGAGCATGAAGGAATGAGCAGGGCAGATGTGGGCACATACATGCAGCACTCTTTCGAGGAGAAAAGGGTTACAGCTATGGAGAGATTACCTCTACAGTCCTGTCCCCTGATGCAAGCCCCAGCCTAAAGTGGATCTGCCATGATTTAGAAGGTGAACGAGACTTCCTGGGTCAGAGTACAGTGCTGTAGACCCCGCTAAACAAACCATGCCCCTCCCCCACTCCCCTCCCATCCAGTACAGGGAGCTCTTAAACCAAATCAATGCTCTTAAACCAAGTTACGATTTTGAAAAAATGAGCTCTTCTTGCTAAATGCTCTTTACTAACTGTTATAACAGATGAACTTGGCGCTCACAGACTACAAAGGTGTGAAGGTTACCAGTTCAGAGAATGAACGTAGCGCTGGCTACACACACACGGTACGCTCTGCTCATGTGAGGGACAATTTTTACCCCATTGTTGAGATCATTGGGCGGGGGTCCTAACAGACGGAACCACCACCGATCAGCTTGTTATCCCCTATTCTGTAGCTAGGGATAACTTCTTCAGGTAAGAACACCCATTTAAAGTAGATAAATAGGGTGTGATGTAACGTACTGTTCCAGTTGTCTTCTGTAAACCGGCGGTTGAAACCACGTTCTCAATCTCTTCATTTTCAAATAAAGCTTTTATTGTTACCTGAAACAAAGAAAGTTAAAGCAAATGTAATACTTCCCTAAATATTTTTTTTATATATGACCTGGTCATATTTAGGGAAGTAATACATTCTCTTTAATTTAAATGGAACATGTCATCAGAAAATGACCTATTGTTTAAATCAAGTTTTTATGTTAAAGGGGTACGCCAGCAAAAATGTTTTTCTTTCAAATCAACTGGTTTCAGAAAATTATATAGATTTGTAATTTACTCCTATTTAAAATCTCAAGTCTTCCCATACTTATCAGCTGCTGTATGTCCTGCAGAAAGTGGTGTATTCTTTTCAGTCTGACACAGTGCTCTCTGCTGCCACCTCTGTCCCAGACAGGAACTGGCCAGAGCAGGAGAGGTTTTCTATGGGGATTCGCTACTACTCTGGACAGTTCCTGTCTTGGACAGAGGTGGCAGCAGCGAGCAAAGGTGTCAGACTGAAAAGCAAACACCACTTCCTGAAGGACATACAGCAGTTGATAAGTCTGAGAAGACTTGAGATTTTAAAAGAGAAGTAAATTACAAATATATTTAACCTTCTAAAACAAGCTGATTTGAAACAAAAAGATTTCTGCTGGAGTACCCCTTCAGGGCCTGTTCACAGCGAGATTTCAGCTGCGAGTTTTGAAGCAAGATCAGCTACGAGTCAAGGTCCTGGCAGGTCTCAGTACTACATACTTGCAACGGTCTGCAAGTATGTAATGCAGCCGGCCCCCTTAACCTCTTCTGCTACCGCCCTCCTCCCGCTCCGCTGTCTCTACATACATTACCTCTCTCCTGCATGGGCCCAGACGTCCTGCTCTCCTGCCCAGCCAATCAGTGTGTTGCCCAGCCGCAGCCACTGATTGGCTGGGCGGGAAAGCAGGACGCTGGGACCAGTACAGGAGAGAGGTAATGCATATACAGACAGCGGAGCGTTGCAAGTATGTAGTCCGCTGCAAGTATGTAGTACTTGGACCTGCAAGGACCTTGACTCGTCGATGATCTCGCTGCAAAACTCGCAGAGAGATTTCAGCTGCGAGTCTGTACATGTGAACAGACCCTTAAACATATCTTGTAAGAATTTTTGGTGATTTCTTTTTTTCAATTTTACTATTTATATTATAACATAATCCTGAACTCTTGCGGTTTTCCTTTTGGCCACTAAGCTTAATCGAAGCTGAGACTCCCTGTTCTTTACAGATAATTGCCCAGCAATGCACTGATTATTAACACAGGAGTACAGTGACAGTAACCTCACTGCAGTGAAATGAGATGTTCTGCAACAGCTCTAGGCAGGAGTGCTGTGGGAAGCAAGTAGGCAAGGTGGAAGGACTGTGAAAAGCAATGCATTCTGGGAATTGTAGTACTGAGCAATTGCTCAACCAGAAAGTACAGAAATAAGACTCCCCAAAACCAATGGATTTTTGGTGTTTTCTAGGTCAGCAATGTTATAAGCCTTTGCAGCATGTTTATATTTTAACCTATTGTTGGAGTATCTCTATGTTAAAAACAGTAACAGTGTGCATAGCATCATTAGGCTAAGTTAACACTACAGGATCATAGTAGGGAAAAGCGTCCGTCTGAGTATTGACGGCCGCAAATAATTATCAACGTAACCTAATACTACAACAAGTGCTGTACCTTTAGCCACCCACCACTGCTATGTTATATACACACCTCAGTGCAATGAGGGACAAACCCATAGATTAGTATACGGTCTTCATAGAATGCAGCTGGTATTGTTGCAGGGGCTTGCAGGATCTCAGTGCAATTCTCCTTGTCCTGCGTCCACCGAGCTGACACAGCCGTACATACTGGAGACTTTAGTCGCTTTATTTGATTCTTCATCTGTAACAGGAAATATATAAGGAATTTTAAACTTTTCATCAACTCTTCATTCTTAGGCTGGGTTCACACACTGTATACTTCAGGCAGTATTTGGTCCTCAAGTCAGGTCCTCATAGCAACCAAAACCAGGAGTGGATTGAAAACACAGAAAGGCTCTGTTCACACAATGTTGAAATTGAGTGGATGGCCGTCATATAACGGTAAATAACTGCCATTATATCAATATAACAGCCGTTGTTTTAAAATAACAGCAAAAATTTGCCATTAAATGACGGCCATCCACTCAATTACAACATTATGTGAACATAGCCTTTCTGTGTTTTCAATCCACTCCTGGTTTTGGTTGCTATACAGCCTCACAAATACAGCCTCAAATATACATAGTGTGAACCCAGCCTTAAAGCGTAACTGTCATATTTTTTTTTATTGCAGAAATCAGTAGTATAAGTGATTTTAAGAAACTCTGTAATAGGTTTTATCAGCCAAAAAAGCCTCCTTCTGTACTCAAGAAGCAATCTCCCAGCCTCCCCCCCTGACTTCTTATCTGTGCATTATCAGGCAAACACGTCTTCATTACAGAGAAGCCAGTGAAGACGGGTTCTGCTTTCTCAGGAGGTGCTACACCTAATGTAATTCTACCATGCTGAATGTATGTTACCATAATTTTATACCTATAAAATATACCTAATGTTATTACTGTTGTTTCTATATTCTTTGTTAACTCATATGTTAGCTTGTTGTACAAACATGTTTACTGTTGGCACTAAATTCAGTGCTTATAGATTTTCTCTTTTGTAATATGTTCTTAAAAAATCTAATAAAAAACATTGAACCAGAAAACCTCCCCTGCTCTGGACAGTTCCTGACATGGACAGAGGGAGCACTGTGTCAGACTGGAAAGAATACACCACTTCCTGCAGGACATACATCAGCTGATATTGCATATTACAAATCTATATAACTTTCTGAAACTAGTTGATTTGAAAAGATTTTTGGCTGGATAACCCCTTTAAGTAAAGGATAATGACTACCATTTTGCCACCACCATACTGAACCCCTAGCTACACCTCTGGCCTTAAACTGGTATTCCCATCTCCCCGCAATGAATGGAGCAGTCAACACACCTGTTTGCTGTAGTTGGCAGTCCCCTAGTGAGCATAGTACCTTTTGGTAATTTGTCCGCACAGTGGATTATCTCGGGTCTCCTACTGTATCTAATGAGTCAAAGAGGAGTTGCACCTTAGCGTTTGTGCCACACTCTGGCACACCTCACCACTCCTTTTTCTTCTTTATTAATAATAAATGCTGCCCATCCTCCTGCTCGTTCAGCTGTCAGCCAATGTCTCTGATTGCAGCTCAGTCCTTTATAGGCAGTTTATGTCTGAAAGGAACACTCAGATATAGTTGAATCTCTAAGCCTGAATGTATAGGAGCTGTGGTCTAGGGGTAGCTCATCTGTCTAGAGACCTGCCAACAGTTCATCCTTTGGTTCAAATCCCCTGATGGAAATGAAATATAGTTATTCATTTTTCTCATTATTGTATGTATTTTATAAGTGCAAAGAATTCCCAATCAGGTCCAAATTTGTTTTGAAATTCGTTTTTTATTACAGTGAGAAAAATAATTTTTATTTATTTTTCTCCTCATTGAATTAAAAAAAATAATCTAATTTGGACCCGATTATGATCTCTTTGCACTTTTAAAAATGACACAATAATGCTGAAAATAAATAACTATATTTCATTTCCATCAGGCGATTCGAACCAAAGAAAGAACTGCTAGATAGGGGATTTACCCCTAGACCACAGCTCCTACACAGCATATGAGATTCAACTATATCTGATTGCAGATCAGTCCTCTATTGGCAGAAACTGACTGAGAGCTGAGCGAGCAGGAGGCCGGGCAGCATTATTCATTAAGAAGAGGAAGGAGTGGTGAGGTGTGCCAGAGTGCGGCATAAACACTGAGCCACAACTCCTCTTTGACTCTTCATTACAGTAAAAGACCTGAGATTGCACATAATTCACACCACGGACAAATTACCAAAAGGCACCATGCTCACTAGGGGACTGCCAGCTACAGCACACTGTCAGCACCTTAGGTAAGGCCCGGGAGCTGACAGATTCCCCTTTATTGATTATACTTACAAAAGTATGACAATGAGATTTTAGCTATTACTGAAAACACATTAAGGGTGCCTTCACACCTACCGGATCCACAGCGGATCTCACTTCTGCGGATTCGAAGCGAGAACCGCTGCGGATCCGGTATCAATTCACCCCTATGATAGCACATATTCGCAGCGGGATTAACATGCCGCTGTAAATATGTGCTTTAACTCCCTGGTGCCCGCAGCCCCGCCGCCGCGTCCCCCATCCCCGGCGGCGGCACATCCCCCCCATCCCGGCCACATCCCCCCCATCAGCCCATCTCCAGCCCGCTGCCGTGAGCATACATTACCTGTTTGGGGGAGCGGCTGCAGTAAGGCTCCCGGCTCCGGTCCCGCTCAGCTGATCTGAGCGGGATCGGAGCCGGCAGCCTCACTGCAGCCGCGCCGCCGAGCAGGTAATGTATGCTCTCGGCAACGGGATGCGGGCGGGGCGGGCTGGGGGTGGACTGATGGGGGGATGTGGCCGGGATGGGGGGATGCGGCGGGGCTGCGGGCACTAGGGAGTTAAAGCACATATTCACAGCGGGATGTTAATCCCGCTGCGAATATGTGCTATCATAGGGGTGAATTGATACCGGATCCGCAGCGGTTCACGTTTCGAATCCGCAGAAGTGAGATCCGCTGTGGATCTGGTAGGTGTGAAGGCACCCTGATGAAACATAAGCACAAGTTAAATCATATATATTACCTGCTCACTCCATTTCCACTTAGATTTGTCAGCAAAATAATCAAAGGATCCCGAACCATCGTGTGCCAAACACCTGAGCAAATGCTTATTAGCTGTAGTCCTGAAGCAAAGAAGTGTAAAGGTAACAAATCCAAAAAGGAGTAGCTTGTGTTGTGTGTGCAGTTTATATTTCATGCAGTGCGGTCCAATATTTTTATTATTATATCCAGAATGGAAATAATCAGACTCTGTCTACTTTATATACATAAATTTCTATCTACCCAAGATATATATACAGTGGGGAAAAAAAGTATTTAGTCAGTCACCAATAGTGCAAGTTCCACCACTTAAAAATATGAGAGAGGCCTGTAATTTACATCATAGGTAGACCTCAACCATGAGAGACAAAATGAGAAAACAAATCCCGAAAATCACATTGTCTGATTTTGTAAGAATTTATTTGCAAATTATGGTGGAAAATAAGTATTTGGTCAGTAACAAAATTTCATCTCAATACTTTGTTATAGATCCTTTCTTGGCAATGACAGAGGTCAAACGTTTTCTGTAAGTTTTCACAAGGTTGGCACACACTGTTGTTGGTATGTTGGCCCATTCCTCCATGCAGATCTCCTCTAGAGCAGTGATGTTTTGGGGCTGTCGCTTGGCAACGCGGACTTTCAACTCCCTCCAATGGTTTTCTATAGGGTTGAGATCTGGAGACTGGCTAGGCCACTCCAGGACCTTGAAATGCTTCTAATGAAGCCACTCCTTCGTTGCCCTGGCGGTGTGCTTTGGATCATTGTCATGTTGAAAGACCCAGCCACGTTTCATCTTCCAATGCTCTTGCTGATGGAAGGAGGTTTGCACTCAAAATCTCACGATACATGGCCCCATTCATTCTTTCATGTACCCGGATCAGTCGTCCTGGCCCCTTTGCAGAGAAACAGCCCCAAAGCATGATGTTTCCACCCCCATGCTTTACAGTAGGTATGGTGTTTGATGGATGCAACTCAGTATTCTTTTTCCTCCAAACACGACAAGTTGTGTTTCTACCAAACAGTTTCACTTTGGTTTCATCAGACCATAGGACATTCTCCCAATACTCTTCTGTATCATCCAAATGCTCTCTAGCAAACTTCAGACGGCCCGGACATGTACTGGCTTAAGCAGTGGGACACGTCTGGCACTGCAGGATCTGAGTCCCTGGCGGCGTAGTGTCTTACTGATGGTAGGCTTTGTTACATTGGTCCCAGCTCTCTGCAGTTGATTCACTAGGTCCCCCCACGTGGTTCTGGGATTTTTGCTCACCGTTCTTGTGATCATTTTGACCCCACGGGGTCAAAATCTTGCGTGGAGCCCCAGATCGAGGAAGATTATCAGTGGTCTTGTATGTCTTCCATTTTCTAATTATTGCTCCCACAGTTGATTTCTTCACTCCAAGATGGTTGCCTATTGCAGATTCAGTCTTCCCAGCCTGGTACAGGGCTACAATTTTGTTTCTGGTGTCCTTTGACAGCTCTTTGGTCTTCACCATAGTGGAGTTTGGAGTCTGACTGTTTGAGGGTGTGCACAGGTGTCTTTTTATACTGATAACAAGTTTAAACAGGTGCCATTACTACAGATAATGAGTGGAGGAAAGAGGAGACTCTTAAAGAAGAAGTTACAGGTCTGTGAGAGCCAGAAATCTTGATTGTTTGTAGATGACCAAATACTTATTTTCCACCATAATTTGCAAATAAATTCTTACAAAATCAGACAATGTGATTTTCGGGATTTGTTTTCTCATTTTGTCTCTCATAGTTGAGGTCTTCCTATAATGTAAATTACAGACGCCTCTCATCTTTTTAAATGGGAGAACTTGCACTATTGGTGACTGACTAAATACTTTTTTTCCCCACTATATATATATATATATATATATATATATATATATATATATAGTGATTTAGCAAACTGGTGTAAAGTAGAACTAGCTCAGTTGTCTCGAGAAACCAATCAGATTCCACTTTTCATTCCTCACAGACTCTTTGGAAAATGAAAGGTGGAATCTGATTGGTTGCTAGGGGCCAGTTCTACTTTACACCAGTTTGATAAATCTCCCCCATAATCTTTTGAACAAAATATTAATTGTCTGGTTTGCCTGGCTTTCTTCTAATGTTTTTATAGGCACATACAAGTGATTCAACTTGTTTACCCTTGTACTTCAGATAAGTCAGAAACCACATAAGGCTAACACACATAAAGTCATATGCACATAAAACCTATGGGCCAAAGGATTGGCCCAGCAGGTATGATATATATAAGATAAAAATAAACCGCTATAAAAAAGGGATAGCTTACCCTACACCACACGTGAACAGGTGAATGTAAATCCTATTTTCATTTAAAGTCTGAATGACCAAGTTTTCATTTTGGACATGTCCATCACTGATGAGGAGAACGCGCTGACGATTCACTTTTGGTCTAAGCAAAGACAAGGCTTGTAGAACCTTCCAGAACTCAGTGCTACCCATGTTGGGTTTTGCTTCCTATGAGTTAATGAAATTCTTATAGTAAGTAACGGTCCAAAGAGTCCAAAGAGAGTGCAAGTATACAACATCTGCTGGGTTTCTTACCTTTATAAACTGTTCCATATTGGATTTGTCATTGTCACTGCAACCCAGTCGGAAAGACTTTGGGAAGGAGAACAACTCTTTATAATCTGCAAAAAAAGTAAAAAAAACAAGAATGTTGATGTTGAAAACAAATGTGGTTTCTGTTCTCTTACAGTAAAGATGGGGAACCCTGTGGGAACCCAAACTACTATTATGTCTGGGCAGCCAAAGCTTTATTATAACAGCTTTAGCTTTGGCTGTCCAGGCATGATGGGAATTGTAGTTTTGCAACAGCTGGTGGGCCCGGGTTCCCCTTCCCTGCTTTAGAATGTGTCATCAAAATACTATAAATATATTCTGCACTATGGCCCAGATTGACAGTTAACCTTAGCTACAAGATCCAGATAGAATTATAGTGCTTCATTGTTACTATGGTCCATCCATCTTTATGCAGGTAAAGGTGAGTGAACCAGGCACCAACCAGTGCGTGTATACAAGGTCTAAGTGATTAAAATGTAACTAATGTTAATTTAGGAGCCTGTAGCAACCCCCACCATAGACAGTCGGACTACTACTCCTACTACCACCACTACTGCAACTACTACTACTAATACTACCACTACTACTTTCACCACTACTGCTATTACTACTACTACTGCCACCACTACTGATGCTACTACTATTACTCCCACCACTACTACTACTCCCACCCCCACTACTGCTACTACTGGTTTCCCGCTGGCCACACGGCCTCTTCACCTCCTTACATTCCCCCTGGTGCCTACTGATTCTTCAGGTACCAGGGAGAATAGAAGGCTGTGATGCCATATGGTAAGCAGGAGAAAGGACACCAGCACTAGGTAAGTATTTTTCTTTATTTTTTTATTTACAGGCTGGGGCAGCACAGGGGAGACCACCTAGGGCAGTTGTGCACAGCCTCCGGCCCCCTAACTACTAAAAAACAACAACATGGGCATGATGGGAGTTGTAGTTTTACAACAGCTGGAGGTCTGACCACCTACATACCCATCCTCTTACTTACGTGTTCCCCAACCGGTGGCCCCCCTCACATCACTCAACATTGCCACATGGGAGAAGTAGTTTTGCAAATGGATAGCGGTAACCCCACTTTATTACCCCAGTACTCCCACCCAATGGGACTGGGAAGAGCCAGGTACCATCAGGCAGAGGCGTAACTAGAAATGTCTGGGCCCCATAGCAAACTTTCCAAGAGGGCCGAGGGCCCCCCCCCCCCCCCCGCCCCAACTTTTCAGAGATCGGCCGCTCCGTGACCCGGCCAGGTCCCGCAACGGCTGGTCTCATACGCCATGTGAACATGGCCTGGCACTGCACACATACATATATATATATATATATATATATATATATATATATCCAGCCTGGTACTGCATGTATACATCCTGTCTGGCACTGCATATATGTATATATATATCCAGCCTGGCACTGCATATATATATCCAGCCTGGCACTGCATATATATATCCAGCCTGGCACTGCATATATATATATATATATATATATCCAGCCTGGCACTGCATATATATATATATATATATATATATATATATATATATATATATATATATATATCCAGCCTGGCACTGCATATATATATATATATATCCAGCCTGGCAATGCAAGTAAAGTCTATGGTTGTATGCAGGGTGACTATAATGCATAAGGGGGGGGGGGGGGGTGTCAGTCCTCCAGGAGCTGCAGCCACAGGGTAGCTTTGTATATTGACAGTGTGGGACTACAACTCCCAGTGTGATCTGTCTGTGCAATCTGTGTATCCATTGAGTCTGAGGAGGGTGGAGGGCACAGACAGCAGAGAGAGCACATTGGGAGTTGTAGTCCCATAATGTCACAGCACCTGCAGGAATACAAACCCGCCCAACCACACACACACACACACACACACACACACTTATACATCTTTGTAAGATAGCAGCCACCCAGGGGCGGATTAACTTTACCAGAGGCCCCGGGCTGTTCACCAAGCCTGGGCCCCCCCACCCCACTGTAACTATGGCAGCACTAGCCTGGCGTTCATAGTACAGGATAGATAATGTCATGATGTCCTGATTTGTGCAAAATTGCCATAAAAAAACTGTGATTTTTTGCAAATCATGTCGGAAGTGTAGCCTGGAGACAGTACACCACTGAAAGTATAAGTCTTTTTGGGTGGTCATGGGCCCCTTAGGAGCTCAGGGCCCCGGGCTGCCGCCCGGAACGCCCCTATTATAATCCGCTACTGCAGCCACCATGTTTCCCCCTCCCCCACACAGACACCTAATGGGTGACAGCATATACTTACAGGAGGAGGAAGGAGCTGTCACCGAGGTCCGGCAGGAGAGGGCTGGGGGTCAGAGGTTATCATGCTCCGCCGTGCAGGCAGCTGACAAGCCAGACAGGAGAGCGGCCTCTAGCTGCAGCAGGAGGAGAGGAGGCTCCTGTCAGGGCGCGGACAGTAATTGGGGGGGAGAGAGAGTGAGTGTACACCAATGTTTTATCCCTCTCTCTCTCTCTCTCTGTATATTCTGTGATGCGGTCGGCTGTGAAGTTGGCCCGAATCACGCTGTCACAGGGGCCTAGAAGATTGCACTGTTGCACATGTTCTACCACAGGGGCCCGGGCCCCTGCCCCCCGGGCCCCATGGTAACGGCATACCCTGCCCCCATTGTAGCTGCGCCATTGCCATCAGGCCTGGACTGACATTTTTTGGGAGCAGCAGGCTGGTGTTACTTGGGGTTATTTAGGCAGATAACCTTACTGCTCTTATGCCATTTCATAACATATCCTATCAAGGTCAAAGCTAGGGACTCACAGAGCGACAATTATAGTTAAAGTGGTACTCCAGAAAAATAATTGTTTTTAAATTCACTGGTGCCAGAAAAGTATAGAGATTTATTTATTATTTTTTTTTTTTTTTTTATGAAATCTTCCAGTGGTTTATTCTTTCCAGTCTGACACAATGCTCTCTGCTGCCATCTCTGTCAGTGCCAGGAACTGTCCAGAGGTTTTCTATAGGGATTTCCTACTACTCTGAACGCATCCTGTCACAGACAGAGGTGGCAGCAGAGATCACTGTCTCAAATTGGAAAAAATACACCACCGCTCTATAATTCTCTATAATTTTCTGCCACCAACAATCAAAACTAGTTGATTAAAAAAAATATCTCAGGAGTACCCCTTTAACTAACATTCTATATCCCTTTTATAAATTGATCTAAAAAATTCCCTGTATAAATGAAAAAAACATTTTAGGATTATAAGATTCACTGTATAAACTTACTTGATCCAAAAAGGATAATGTTCACATGATTGTAATCTATAGACGCAAGTGCAAGCAATGCAACCTGTTTAGCACTGTGGAAATAGGGCTCCATAGAGTTAGAACAGTCAAGGCATATTATGGTAAATATTTCATCATTATAGTCGTCAAATTCATACTGAAAAATCAACATGCTCGCCTATAAAGAGAGAATTGACATAGAACAATCAGTCGTTCCAGGACTGTGCTTGTAATCCAAATCCACTCTTATACCAAAGCAAATGTTCCCATAAGAAATCATTGAAATGCAGACAATTGGTTCCAAACCCCCAACAATAATGATATTTTATTCTGAGTAACATGTAGAACAGATGAAACAAACAATGAGAAACAGCAGAATATGTCATATTATAAGTTACTGTACAGTATAGCAATCAGCCTGTGGTGTATAATGTATAGTAACTGCATAAACCTGAAAAACAGCAGCAGTTTGTAGATACAGGATGGAACTGCAGATCTCCATAATGCAGTAGTGTAGTACAACAAGCTAGACTAGAGAATCAGGGCTGTTCTCAGAGGTCTGTGTGGTCACATGACAGCAATGGGAAAGGGGTGTGTTCAGCATGGACCAATCAGGAATTGAGAATCACAGAGCTGTGCAGGAGGACACTGACAGAAACTTTATATAAAGCAGTGTGAATGGCTGAGTGTGAGTGCAGGCACATTATAGCAGCAGTGTGTATAGCTGAGTGCGAGTGCAGGCACATTATAGTAGCAGTGTTTATAGCTGAGTGTGAGTGCAGGCACATTATAGCAGGAATGGAGAGCATTGAAAACACAAGGGCTGACAGAGACTTCAAGGAGCATGAAGGAATGAGCAGGGTTACAACTATGAAGAGATTACCTCCACAGTCCTGTCCCCTGATGCAAGCCCCAGCCTGAAGTGGATCTGCTATGATTTGGAAAGTGAGGGAGACTTCCTGAGTCAGAGTACAGAGCTGTAGACCCCGCTATACAGACCATGCTCCATTGTGTCGGCGCCGCTAGGGATCCCAGCCGGAGTGTATACTATGTGTATACACTCTGGCCGGGATTCCCTCAGCCTTCAGCACAACGTAAGTTCCGTACTAATCGCAGCCGTTGCAACAACGTTGGAACTTACGTTGTGTGAACATTTGTAAAGGGCTATAAAGATGAAAAAGGTACGGTTTACCTGGAATCATGATAACTAGCCCTCTCTAGTCATGTACTTATTTACACTCATGATTTTTTGCTGACAGGTAAAAGCTGTAGTAAAAGCTGAAATCACCTTGTTATCACATGTTGGGTTATTCTTACAAAACCAGGCAGGTTTTTAAATATCTTAAAGACAAGTACGCTGTAACATATAAATACTAAAAACTCTGAAGTAATGAAAAAATATAGTTACCGCAGTTTACCTCACTGTCTTGTTCTGGGTGTTTCTCCACCAACATTCTGAGGATATTTTCCATTTCTATACGTATTTCTATAGAAAAACCTTTATCATTGAAATAACTGGACTCATGTGTCTGAACAACAGCTTTGCACTCATTCACCTGCAATATAAACAATTCACCTATTATTTTATAATTCCTTCCAAAATCTCCTCTTTTCTTTTGATTCTACTTTGCCTCATACTGAATTAAAGCTATAAGAAACACATAAGAAATACATGTGTAGTACCCACAAGGAGGATGAGCATTATGTTGTGGGCAGGACCAGGGCTATCTTATCAGAATTATGAGCCCCTGAGCAGTGCCCCCCTCTCTCCCCCCCAAACTTCCAAACCCTCCCGCCTTTCCAGTAGCCAACCCCCCTAAAAGTGCCCCATATAGTATCCAACCCCCATAGTACCTCATATAGTATCCAATTCCCCCAATAATTCATACATAGAGTAGCCAATCCAACCTCCATTATACCCCCCCCCCTCGCAGTATCCAGTGGCCCCTCCATGCTGTGCCACCACCAGAAAAACAAAAAAACATTAAGGGGTTGGCCACTTTATATTAAAATTTTTCAGTGTACAGTATTAGTAAGTGTACTCACTGCATTTACTGACAGTAGCTCCCTGTGTACCTCATCCAGCTAAAATCAGACTTCCCTCCTCCAGGCTGGGCTGTCCTGCTCTTTGGCGAGTCTGTCCATAAGATGGCCGACATGGAGAAGCATGTGACCATGCCCCACCTCCAGTGTCCTTCATAGGCATATACAGGCTCAGTGGTGGACACTGGGGGGAATGGTAACATGCTTGTCCATTTCAGCCATCTTATGGACAGAATCACCACAGAGCAGGACAGCACAGCCTGGAGGAGGGGAGTCTGGTTTTAGCTCTATGAGGTACACAGGGAGCTGCTGTCAGTAAGTGCAGTCTCCAATAAAAGGATAAGTCCGGCAAGAATTTTTATTAAAGTATTGTAGTGCCCCCCAAACGTTATACAAATCACCAATATACACTTATTACGGGAAATGCTTATGAAGTGCTTTCTACTGCATCAAGGCTTCACTTCCTGGATAACATGGTGATGTCAATTCCTGGATAAAATGGTGATGTCACTTCCTGGATAAAATGGTAATAGCCCTTCCTGGATAACATGGTGATGTCACTTCCTGGATAAAATGGTAATGTCACTTCCTGGATAACATGACCCAATGGTGATGTCACGACCCGACTCCCAGATCTGTGCGGGCTGTAGCTGCTGGAGAGGATGATGACAGGGGGACACTGAGGGACACAGGGCACTGGAGGGACACTTAGCATCCCCCTGCCATCATCCTCTCCAGCAGCCACAGCTCACACAGCTCTGGGAGTTGGGTCATGTTATCCAGGAAGTGACATCACTATTTTATCCAGGAAGTGACATCACCATGTTATCCAGGAAGTGACAGCACCATGTTATCCAGGAAGTGACATCACCATGTTATCCAGGAAGTGACATCACCATGTTATCCAGGAAGTGAAGCCTTGATGCAGTAGTAAGTGCAGGGAAAAAAGCACTTTATAAGCATTTCCCGTAATAAGTGTATATTGGGGATTTCTATAAGTTTTGGGGGCAATACAATACATTAATAAAAATTTTCGCCAGACTTCTCCTTTAACCCCTAAATAGCAGCGTGGCCACGGCAATGCCGGTTAATCTTTAGTGCCACACCATTTAGTTTTGCAGACTGGGCGCCTCCCCCCTGGACTGGCAATCTGGGCAGCCGCCTACACAACCTAGGATTGCAGTCGTTTTTGGAAGAAGGCAACTATGTTTTTCTAATCCTGGACATCCCCTTTAAGTAACATTTGCAAGAACACAGCAGGCGCCACTTTAGTTACAAATCTTTTGCAATGGCTCCTAGCAATCTATAGATGCACCCCTGGCTTCCATTTACACATCTGTTAGCTCTGTTATGCTCACATAGAAACCATTTACCTTTATTTTGATCTTCTGTGTCTCACAGAAAATATATCTTATTTTTCCTGGCATCTCAATAGACATATCCAAAGAAAAAGATCTGAAAAAAAGCATTTCCGATTACAGTAATAGGATTTATGGATTTATTATGAGACTTTACTGTTATTTTACATTTATTGAATACTGCAAACAGGCTGTATGATCCATAACTCAATGGAATTACTATAGAGTAAGACCCCACTGCAAGTATATGGAATCAATTGGACATGAATCCGCACCACTGATCTCTTAGGGAGAAGTGCTGGTCCCTTTAAGGGGGCTTAACAGGACGAGTGTAGTAAGAAGTTGGAGGAGAAAAGTCCCTGTATTCATTGTTTGTGCCAGAGGAGACAGCAAGGAGAGGCTGCAAGCTTACTTAGGCGAGTGCGCGAGCAAACAGGGCACTTTCACTAATGCAGCAAGGCACGATACAAAGAGCGACCTCATTAGCCCTGATGCATAGTAGGTAAGGTGACCTCACAGCCAGCTCAGAGGAATAGATCTCTGAGAAACAGTTCTCAAAGGGAAGGAGAGATGGAAAATTCTTTATAACAAGAGAAGAAAGCATTTTTTTCTGATAAGATATATTACAGAGTTTCGAAGAAAACTCAGAGAAACGGCAGTGTCTATTTCATTTAAATGCTGTCTTTAGTGTTACTCTGACAGTTATCATGACTTTCTTAGAAGAGGAAATTGTAAAAAGCTGAGTGTTAATAAATATGGCTGAAGTACATACAAGGCTATGACTTGTTATAATATCTATTGTTCCTAGAAATGAGAATACACTGCCCTGGTCTAATATAATAGTGCTTTCCTAAACTTACACTCCTGTTGCCGTGTTACTTTCATTGTCCGCTTCTGCTCCATCATCCTATACAAAACAAGAAGGGTTCTAGTCAACATAAACTATTGTACTGTTAAATATACCTTACAAAAAATTAAGAGGGTTCCCAACTGATGCTGGGGGTCTACATCCTTGTTTGTGCCTCAGGAGTAGTATAGTATTAAGGCCAGGGATTGACAGCAGTCAGGGCCAGTATCAGCACAGGGCTCACTCAGGCAAGTTCCGGAGCCCACAACTCCTCTAGGGGCCCAAAGGGAGAGGGGCCTGATGTTCTAATGTTCAGCCCGATCACTGTAGTGCAGGGTGAGCAGGCTGAACATCAGAAGACACAGGAGATGGAGCAGGACCTGCACAGAGAGAAAGAAAAGGGTGAAGGACCTGATCACATGACCTGAAGGTCTGTCAGTCAGTCTGTGTGTGTCAGTCAGTCAGTGTCTGTGTCAATAATGTGTTAATGTATGTTAGTGGTGTCTCAAGTGATTGTGCATAGTTTATGGATGATGGGTGCATAGTGGATGGATGAGAAGACCACTGAGGCTCTGTCACCCGAGGGCCAGCAAAAACCTGGTGTCGGCCCAGACTGCAGTGATCACATGGTCAGTGGGTCAGCCAAGTAAACAACGCCTGATGGGGAGAATCGGCGCAGCAGGGTAGCTGAGTAATTAATATTTTTTTTACTATTAAAGTATTAACTTTTTATTGTTGCAAAGTCATACATTTACCTGTGGGTTTTCCTGTAATGCTTCATCTTGTTGCCACCGAGCCACATTTTCAGGAATTGAAAAAATAACTGATTCACTATTATAGTAGAGCTTTGAAGAACAGAGCTCTGAAACATAGGTTAATTTAATGATGACAGTCGCCTTGGGTGGTAAATATCCAATGTTTACTGTGAAGACATCCTAAACAAACAAGAGCAAAAATGATTTTTAGTCTTGTGGATTGTACTAAGATAGTTTATGGAGCGAATGCGGGCAGGCTTGGTTCACACTACGTTTTTGCAAAAAATGGATCAAAAACGGATGAAAAGAACTGATGCATTTTTGTGCATCCATTTTAATCCGTTTTTCCACTGACTTCCATAATAAAAAAAACGGATGAAAATGGATCAGTTATTTTAATGTACACAAAAACGTAGTTTACCTAATTTTTGTATCCGTAAAAAAAAAAAACTGTTGTTTTTTTTTTATAAAAAACGGATCAAAATGGATGCACACAAATACATCAGTTCTTTTTATCCGTTTTTGAAAAAAAAAACAATTGCAAAAACGTAGTGTGAACCCAGCCTAAGGCCAGGTTCACACTATGTAAGACACCGGCCGTTCTGTGACCTGGTCATGTCACAGAACAGCTGGTGTCTGGAAAGATAATTCCGGCTGGTACTGCAGTACTGGCTGGATAATCTTCATTTCTGTTGAATTATGATGCCGGAGCCACACTCTCCATTGTGCGAACTGACATGTCTGTGTGGCCACTATTCAATGAATAGCAGTCACACAAAACTGACGCGTCAGGTTTTCGTGCGGCCGGTTAGAATTCCGGCCAGAGCGTATACTATGTGTACAAACTACGGTCGGGATTCCATTCATTCAAATACAATGTATCTTTTGCATAAATCACGGGCGTTGTTGCAAATTGTAACAACGGACGTGATTTATGCAAACTTTACGCTGTGTTTTGTTTTGTTACAATTTCTCACCATTTCAAGATTTCTGGCTGTAAAAATATATCAATCCAATCATATGCTTTGATTTGAACTCTTTGTTGTATAAATCTATTATTGGAAAAAAATATATAAATATACACTCAAACTAACTATTTGGAAACCTACAGGAGCATCTTGATTCCAGAGATCCATGTGCGGTACCTCTCCTAAGATGTGCTCCTCACTGACTAAAGCATTAAACTCCCATACAGCTGTTTTATTGTCCAGGGGGAAGACATACTTGGCCTCAATAGGGAAGGAGGACTCATTCTTATAGGTCTGGAACATCACCACCTGTTGTAGGAAAAAGACATATTACTGGGAATAGCTGAGAAGTTCTAGGACGTGTACACAGCAATGGATTTTAAAGAGACACTTACCTTTCCAAAAAGGTCCATTACTCGAGCTTTAACGTGGATGCTTTGTAGAGGAATCTGCTGCCCGTCACTACCTATTAGACCGCCTCTTGGGATCTCATGATCAAGTAGATCCAAAGAAACATCTGTTAAAAAAATTATTGGGATGTTTGCATCTTATAAAGTTATATTTTACCAGCAAATGTCTTATCATTAAAATTGATGAAAAACTCATAGATAAAATAGGTTCTCTGATTTGGACAGTCCCTTCTTGTAAGAAGAATCATCTGACATAAAGCAGATGACATTTGGTAGCGTCCTAGTGCTGGGGATTTGTGTGGTCAGCTGGTATTTGTGGGTGATCCTGACAGTAGGTGCCTGCAGCACCCCCACAGGAGAACGTGAGCATTACACAGTGCCCATGTAAATCAATGGATTGTAATAGACATAATAGATCCTCTAGAGCAGTCATGTCAAACTCTGGCCCGCAGGCCAAATCTGGCCCGTGGTGCCACTATTTTTGGCCCGCCAGGCAATTCAGAGTTTGATTTACATCTGGCCTATGGGGGAGGGCTGGCTACTATATAAGAGACTATAGGGGAGGGCTGGCTACTACATGAGATTATTGGGGAGGGCTGGCTACTATAGGAGAGACTATGGGGGAGGGCTGGCTACTATATGAGACTACGGGGGAGGGCTGGCTACTTAATGAGACCAGGGGGAGGGCTGGCTACTATATGAGACTATTGGGGAGGGCTGGTTACTATATGAGACTACAGGGGAGGGCTGGCTACTATAAAAAAGACTATGGGGGAGGGCTGGCTACTATAGGAGAGACTATGGGGGAGGGCTGGCTACTATATGAAACGATGGAGGGCTGGCTACTATATGAGACTACGGGGGAGGGCTGGCTACTTAATGAGACCAGGGGGAGGGCTGGCTACTATATGAGACTATTGGGGAGGGCTGGCTACTATATGAGACTATTGGGGAGGGCTGGCTACTATAGGAGACTATTGGGGGGGGGGGCTGGCTTCTATATGGGACACTTGGGGGGCTGACTACTATTTGGGCACTATTGGGAGGGCTGGTTACTACATGGGGCAATATTGGGGGAGTTGGCTATTACATGTGTTGGGGTTTAATCATATCATAGCAATATATCATGTCACTTATCATAGTGCACAATGCTGGGAGACGCACACCACTGACAGTGCCGGGAACACCACATGCTGCTCTGACAGTGCCAGGTGCGCTGAATTCACGCTATAATAATCATCAAGGTTGGCCCGCAACTTTGCCCAATTTTTTTTATTTTGGCCCACTGTGTATTTGAGTTTGACACCCCTGCTCTAGAGCAAGAGGTTCTCTATATAACCGCTCTCCACTCTGGCCAAGAGATGAGGACCCTGAAGAGGGACCCTCCTTACGGAATTTTCTTATAGGGAATTTGAAAACAGGTTTTCTATAGTAAACCCTATTGATGCTCCTTACCTTCAGATGGTTCAGGTTGGATCATATACTGATCTGGTGTTTGATCAACTGAAATCCACAGAGATTCCTTATGTAGATCGACACAGTCCTGATCAGTGGAAAACTGAACGATGTATCTCATTTGTACTTGATTCACGTCATACACCACATATTCATCATCCTACAAGGTAAACATAGGTCATAGAAGGTCACATAGTGTTGATGTCCACCCCTCTTGATAACTTGGGTATCACGAAAAATATAGGTGAAGTACAGTTAAGGGCATATTACATGAAGAGGTTATGTGCCAAATCAGGTCGATATCTCCTTGTATAACAGAGCCAGCGTTAAGCAGAGGAGTGAACATATAGCTGATTGTTGTTTTTCAATGTGTCAAAAAATAATCCTCTGTCGGCCGCACATTTCTCCGATTATCGAGCCATCTAATAGACTTTGTGACTGATCGCAGATCGACACATGCTTACCCCATGGGTCAAGTTAAGGGTGTGTCCGCTATTTGTCACTAAAAGAGGTTGTCCAGGAAAAATTTGCTTTTCCCCCATCCAAAGGATGGAGATCAGCGGGGGGTACAAAGGTCGGACCCCCACGACCTCCTACTTTTCCCCTATTCTATTGATAGGGGAAAAGTGAATTTTTCCTGGACAACCTCTTTAAGCTTATGAGACAGACACTAGCTGCTAACCACTCTTTTTTTACGTTTCTAATGATATTTGTGGAGAGCCCATAATTTACATACACACTGATACATAGGTACAATAAATAACTACTTACAGAAAAGTCTGACTTCACCCCGTCCTTGCGCCGGACACCGTGCACACTGTGGAAGCCATTGGGTGGTTCAGTGATTGTGTAATCTCTGCGGAACACATCTGCGCAGTTACCTAGAGCCACATCACAGACCATCAAGAGCCGCGATCCAGTGACACTGCTTGGCTGGGAATACTTTATACTTGTGCTACATGAAAAGAAAAAAAAAAACAAGTAAATAAATAACTAAATGTTGTCTCTCCTTGAGGTCCTTACACTCTCCATCACTGGTAGGTTGCTGCCCATTTGGGGAACACACCAGTGGTTCCTTCTTTTTCTATCTGATGTGGAAGCCTGGGATAGATGACCTGCCTGTAACAAGTATCAAAACTCGGTCATCTTACTCCCACCCACCACTTGACCTAAACGGCACAGAGACATGACTGACCCTACAGGCAGGAAATCAGCTATGTAATACCGGGCAGGGCAAGAGCAGTAACCAGCGGGAGCACAGGGCACATGTAGTAGTGTAAGGTCCCATACTGTTTTTTAATGATTTTTAATGATAAACGATCGCAAACGAGATTGTTTATCGTTAACCTGAAATCGTTCACCATATTACACAGAACGATAATCGTTAGTTACAATCGTTATTATGATAGTTATTGCGGTCGTTACAATGATCGTTTACTCCTTCTGATCCCAGCAAAACAATGAACAATGTGCAATTACACTGAACGATTCGTGAACAACTGCTGAACTTGAGCGAACGAATGTGGAATTACAGCGAACGATTACGATTATTTTAGGTTCCGAATCAACGATCAACGATCCTATGGATAGGGGAAAAGTAGGAGGTCGTGGGGGTATGACCTTTGTACCACCCGCTGATCTCTATCGTTTGGATGGGGGGAAAGTGGGGGAAACATTTTTGGTGAACTACCCCTTTAACCTTGCGTTACCAAACTGTTCTACAAACCTTATTGAATCACGGAAATAAATGCCTCTTCCAAGGTTTCCAATATCAGTTTTTTCACCTTTTTTAAATTCTTCAATAACAATGAGGTTTGGTAACATTAATCCACTGTAGAGAACACAGAAGATATAGAAAAATAATTAAACATTAAAATGCAACGTTATACATATATTCATGTAGTGCACAAGTAACCATAGACTCTTACAGCATACACTAGAATTGCTTCCTTCTTAATTGTGGCTATCAGGTATAGTTATTATAAGTGATTTAATATGTATAGAATTGGATAATTCTGTGGCACATTCTACTATGCATGTCATCCTTGTAAAATAACTGGAACATCCCTATTTTTACATAGTCAGGCTATGTTCACACTACTTAAAATTATGGCCGTTGTTGCCATCAGCAACAACGGCCATACTTTGTTTGAGTGGACTAGCCTCATGTTGCTCTATGGGATCCAGTAATCCTATACTACCACCAGCCTGCCCAGGCTATGCACATATATATCCTACAAAATGGGCTATCTCAAAATCTCAAAATCTTTATTCAATAATTCATTGTTTTTAAAATTACAAATGCAGAACGGCAGGACGGCAAATCACAACAACATAATCGCATTAGAGGACAATTGAATGCAGCACTGGATGATTTTTGCAGAGACTGGCCGTTCCGTGACCCGGCCGGGTCACAGAAAGGCTGGTCTCATACCCCGTGTGAACATAGCCTCATATTGTGTTCTTCCTGACACAGCTGCCATACCCCCATTTCTCTCAGTCGTGTAACTTATATCAATGTAGAACTTTATTACTTGTGGCATTCTAAAAATCAGTGTATCATTTTTGGGGGTGATATGTCAGATCTGAGTACCAAAATGGGAGCATAATACAGTAAACATAACCAACACCATATGGATAGTATAGATAGTTATAGAGTCCTTATGAAAAGCAAAGTTGGTGAATACAAAAATATAAAAACCACAGATACAAGCAGGGCCGGACTGGGACTGAAACTCAACTTTGGCATTTCAGAGCACACAAGCTCACGGGACAGGTGTCCTGGATTCCTGGGATGGCCTTGGAGTGCTGAACCATCCAACACTGGCCCTTTGAGGGCCGATCCCACCTTCCCAGTGACTCCTTCTCTCTACTATAGGGGGAGGGGAGGTATTGGGCTAGGAGGAAGACAGGACCGGCCCACATAGGGTACCAGCCCATCTGGTATTTGCCCGATTTGCCAGATGGCCAGTCCGGCCCTGGATACAGGAGTGTAAGTGACAGAATTGTAGCATACAACCAGTAGAGGAAGAAGTACTGAGAGAAGTGAATGAAAAAGTAGGGAAGTAACAATAAAAAGGGGGTGTTGTTCTTATCCTGGATATTCACTTTAATAGTTCCAATACACCAAGTTAGCTGTTAGTGGGACCTGCCACCTCTCTAAATTGTATGGGGGCCTTCCACTTCTATCCCAACAGATGATATTGAGAAAGACAGGCATATTGAATTACAACTGTCAGGAGAAATGAGCTGCTGCCAGACTCCTCTCCTTCCTCCTAGGAAGGAGGCCAAATGTTTGATACTTATTGAGGGTGTATAGGCAACTTTAGACTTTCCGGACACAGAGAACAACCAGAAAAAACTCTTTTGTAAACTTACCGTGAGAGAATCCCTACAAAGTTGCATGGTGAAGAAGCATGGAGCAAGGACTTGACGTTTCCCACATCACTCTTGAAGTAAGTGGCTTCACTCTGTCTCTCAACTCCGAACACTCTTAATATATTAATCTGTCTATTACTGTAGGAATAAAAACAATTGTCACATATCACAGAAATATTTCCTACTCACACTACTGTAATGGGTTAAAACATATTCTAAGCGAATGCATCTATAAATATAACCCCAGCTTCAGCAGATGTATAGATGTATGAAAAATACAAATACAGTGGTGCCTTGGATTACGGGCATAATTCGTTCCGGGACCGCGCTTGTAATCCAAATCCACTCTTATATCAAAGCAAATTTTGACAATTGACAATTGTAGACAATTGGATCCACACCTAAAAAAATAATTATTTTAGCAATCAGCATGTGGTGTATGATGTATAGTAAGTGCATAAACCTGAAAAACAGCAGCAGTTTGTAGATACAGAATGGAGATGCAGATCCCCATAATGCAGTAGCGTAGTACAACAGGCTAGTATAGAGAAGCAGGGCTGCTGTCTGAGGTCTGTGTGGTCACATGACAGCAATGGGGAAGTGGTGTGTGTTCAGCATGGACCAATCAGGAAATGAGAATCACAGAGCTGTGCAGGAGGACAGAGAAAGAAACTTTATACACAGCAGTGTGAATGGAGTGTAAGTGCAGGCACGTTATATCAGCAGTGTGAATGGAGTATAAGTGCAGGCACTAGAGATGAGCGAACCTGGAGCATGCTGGAGTCCATCTGAACCCGATCGTTCGGCATTTGATTAGTGGTGGCTTCTGAAGTTGGATAAAGCCCTAAGGCTATGTGGAAAACATGGATATAGTCATTGGCTGTATCCATGTTTTCCAGACAACCTTAGAGCTTTATCCAAGTTCAGCAGCTCCAGCTAATCAAATGCCAAACGTTCGAGTTCGGATGGATTTGAACCCGAACCCGGTTTGCGCATCTCTAGCAGGCACATTATAGCAGCAGTAGTGTGTATAGCTGAGTGTGAGTGCAGGCAGATAATAGCAGCAGTGTGTATAGCTGAGGGTAAGTGCAGATACATTATAGCAGCAATGTGTATAGCTAAGAGTACGTGCAGGCACATTATAGCAGGAATGGAGAGGATGGGAAACACAAGGGCTGACAGAGACTGCAGGGAGCATGAAGGAATGAGCCGGGCATATGTGGGCACAGTATAGCAGCACCCTCTATCCGGGGAGAGGGGGATTACGGCTATAAAGAGATTACCTCCACAGTCTTCATGTAAGCCAGGCCTGAAGTGGATCTGCCATGATTTGGAAGGTGAGGGAGACTTCCTGAGTCAGAGTACAGGGCTGTAGACCTCGCTATACAGACCATGCCCCTTCCCAACTCCCGTGCCCACCCAGTACAGGGAGCTCTTAAACCAAAGCAGTGCTCCTAAACCAAGTTACATTTTTGAAAAACTGTGAGCTCTTCTTGCAAAATGCTCTTAATCCAAGTTACTCTTAAACCAAGAAACCACTGTAAATACCTGTGATCCATATAGAACATTGTCTGTCTATAACCCCCTAAAAGATCACATCTCTATAGACTTTTTCCATATCCATAAGATGTCTTTCTCTCTTACCTGCGGTTGTGATCCAGAATACTTTGTTTAACCTGAAGGAACTCTGCAGAGTTTGGGTCAATATGTTCTATCGTGCATCTGAGTGCTTTGTATTTGGCAGTAGAGGATGAGGTGTATATAGAGGAGTTATTCTCATTCACATTAATCATGTCTCTAATTACCTAGAAGTGATAGCAAGAAAGAAAGAATAGTGAGTACACAGAGACATATGGGATCCAGTATTCCCCATCTCAGAAAAATATATATATATTATATTTTTTTTTTTACAGAAAACTAGTATAATCCCATGAAAAATATGATGTATGGTAATTTAAACAATAGCAGAAATTTACTGTCAGTGTTAGTGACAATAAAAACCGTCAAGACAAGCAGAAGATGCTCCATAGTGGTGTACACTGCTAGAACTGTGTCACATTTTGCTTAGTCTCTGTCTGATCTACTAAGTAGAATAATGCGGCGTCCACCCACACTGGAACCTAAGGGGTACTTAATGGGGATCCTAGATGAGGAGGTATGGAAACATTACCAGCTTAGCTAGAAAGGCCATGGCCATCTGGAAGATGGACCCCAGACAACCTACTATATAAGAGTGGAAATCTCTGGTTAAAGGGGTTATCCAGCGCTACAAAAACATGGCCACTTTCCCCCCTCTCTTGTCTCCAGATTGGGTGGGGTTTCAAACTCAGTTCCATTGAAGTAAATGGAGGTTAATTGCAAACCACACCTGAACTCGAGACAAGAGAGGGGGGAAAGTAGCCATGTTTTTTTAGCGCTGGATAACCCCTTTAACACCGCATTATCTAATGAGAATTTGGTATTTAAGCATAGGGACCAACTACTCTGCTAGTAGATATCTGTGTTTGAGGGACTCTTTGACTTCTTCTGCATCGTATGCATAGTATGCTTTCCCCTCTACTCCTCTGACCAGATGTTGTACATGATCACACCTTGCTATATGTACTATTGCTATCAGCGTATACTTTGAGGGCCGGCAGACTTCAGTGCAGGTATTACTGAATGTGCGGATCTTCTGTTTCTTTTTCTGTTTTATTGTATCATTATGTTGTACTGACATGTTTACTGATTTGTTTATCCGGCATTGTATGCCGAGGGATATCCCTGATCATGGCCTGTGATTTATCCAGTCATACCTGTTACTCCATGTATTGCATGATGTTGTTCATTACCATGGTGTCTTATAACTTTTAAAACAAGTTTTAAAAAAAAAAATCTTCCCCATCTGATGTTAAATAAAAGGAAGAGGACAGATGTTGTACCTGACATAAGTCCTGCTTAGCCATCAAGAACTTCATATTAATGTTATTCTCTATCTTCTCCTTGTGTGGAATAACTCGATAGAACTCCTGCATCATCTCACATGTGGCTTCTTTATCTTTATTGGTTAAAGCTTTTTGTATAAGGAGTAGAACCCCTTCAGCTTTACTAATCTTAGGAACAAAAAACAAATGAAAATCAAATTATACTTAAAATTCTAGTAATGTTATCAGCTATGGTAGAGAAGTAGAGATTGGCTAAAGATGTAGGAAGGGGGGGTACCTAAATGGGGAGGGGGGCGGCTGTGCTCAGAAGATGGATAGGAGCTTGGAGTATAGATAGATAGTAGGGATGGTCCGAACCCTCCGAGCAGGGCAGTTTCTAGGCTATTTTGGCAACAGGGCGAATCCTGATAAAAGCGCCCCCCCCCCTTCCTGGACCTTATTCAGTTCAGCGCAGGGAAAGGAACGGGGGCTTTTATCAAGATTCGGGACCCTAGGAAGAAGCAGTGTGTACACACTGCACTGTTGGTTCCGTGTGACAGGAGCCGACAGTGCTCTAACTGCTCAGCCCTGGCTTGATTTTTTTAAATTAAGGTCCTCTCCTTTTGGTCCCTGATGCCTCCTGCCGTAACCCCTCAGCCTGCGTGGCACAGATTGAGAAACCTTGCTGGTCTAGAGCAGGCCTGTATTTAGAGTTCATGTTAGGCTCCTTGCATGCTGAGACATCTGTATCTGTGACAAATCCCATGCGTTTTCAGTCAAACTAAAACTCTGAGAACATTTATACAGCTCTCAGGGTATGCTGGGAGTTGTAGTTTCTTAGCAGACAACCCTTTAACAAATCACTGTATACAGAGGCTCCCGGTAGCGGCAATCTGTGGGTGACAACCATCAGCCCTGAAGGTAGAGCAATAAATCTGTCTACACTGTACTACAACTCCCAGCATATCCTGAGGGCTGCAGACTGTCAGCATATGCTGGGAGTTGTAGTTCCTGCAGCTGTTGTAGATGGATCCTAGGTGCATTATACACTGGATGCTTTGTGGCATATAGGAATACATAGATCTGTGGGGGCTCAGTGTAGGGAAGTGACCCCGGAACATCTCTAATAAGATATAGGGGGAGATGTTTTGTTCTATCCCCTATTAGTGATGTTCTGGGGTCACATCCCTGCACTGAGCCCCCACAGATCTATGTATTCTTATATGCCACAAAGCATCCAGTGTATAGGACCCAACTACAACAGCTGCAGGTACTACAATTCCCAGCACGTACTGACAGTCTGCAGCCCTTAGGATATGCTAGGAGTTGTAGTGCTGTTGGCAGCTAGTTTAAAAGTTTGCGCTATTGTGTACTGTAGTAACCACAGGGCTGTGTCAGTACACTTACCCATTTAGACACCAATGGTACACAGGCTCTGCAAACTACAGAAGTGATTACAGTGCAGTTACTAAAGACTCACAGGTGACGTCTTCTCACTCACTCTTTGCTTTCCTCTCCATCTGGCGCAGCCATCATGAAGACTTCTCCGACCACAACTCATTTGCAGAGGGGCAGCTGGGGGTGACTGGGGGAGCAACTGGGGTGACAGGGGACAGGGGAGCAGCTGGGGTGACAGCGGGAGGGGGAGAAGCTATGGATGCAGGGAAAGGGGGAGCAGCTGGGGGGCAGGGACAAGGGGAGAAGCTAGGGGAGCAGGGGAAACAGCTGGGGTGACTGGGGGAGGGGGAGCAGCTAGGGGGCAGGGACAGGGGGAGCAGCTAGGGTGACAAGGGGAGCAGATGGGGTGAAAGCGGGAGGGGGAGAAGCTATGGGTGCAGGGAAAGGAGGAGCAGCTAGGGGGCAGGGACAAGGGGAGCGCCTAGGGGGGCAGGGGAAGCAGCTGGGGTGACTGGGGGAGGGGAAGCAGCTAGGGGGCAGGGACAGGGGGAGCAGCTGGAGTTAGAAGTGGAGCAGATGGGGTGACAGCGGGAGGGGCAGAAGCTATGGGAGCAGCTAGGGGGGCAGTGGGAGCAGCTGGGGTGACAGGGGGAGGGCGAGAAGCTGGAGTGACAGGGACAGGGTGCGTAGCTGGGGTGACAGGGACAGGGTGCGCAGCTGGGGTGACAGGGACAGGGCGAGAAGCTGGGGTGACAGGGACAGGGTGCGCAGCTACGGTGAGAGGGGGAGAAGCTGGGGGGGGGGGAGCAAGGGGAGCAGCCAGAGGGCAGGGAGAGGAGAGGGAGCGGCCGGGGGCAGGGAGAGCAGATGGGCAGGGGGAGCAGCTAAGTTGGTAGTGGGGGCTGCTGGGAAGGCAGGGGGGAAGATGGGGGCAGCTAAGGTGGCAGGGGGAGAAGATGGGGGCAGCTGGGGTGACAGGCAGGGGGGCAGCTAAGGTGGCAGGGGGAGAAGATGGGGGCAGCTGGGGTGACATGCAGGGGAGGCAGCTAAGGTGGCAGGGGGAGAAGATGGGGGCAGCTGGGGTGACATGCAGGGGGGGGCAGCTAAGGTGGCAGGGGGAGAAGATGGGCGCAGCTGGGGTGACAGGTGGGGGGGCAGCTAAGGTGGCAGGGGGAGTATAGGGAGCAGGAGGGGGCAGTCTGCGGGCAGGGGGAGGGGGCAGGCTGAGCAACAGGGGGGCAGGAGGAGCAGTGGGGGGGGGGGGGCAGGGGGAGCAGCCCGGGGCACCTTTCTGATGCTGTTACAAGGCGGGGGTGAGCTGCTTCCGGCACAGACAGCCTCTGTCAGACAACCTGGAAGCTCACAGCTGCAGCCCCGCGGTCCCAGCACAAATGACGTCATCGAGCAGGAGAGAGGTTCAGGGCTGCAGCTGTGAGCTTCCGGCTTGTCTGACAGAGGCTGTCTGTGCCGGAAGCTCACCTCGGCGGACCCATCGCACCCCCGCACCAGCACCACCACCCCCCGCCCCCCCCTCCCGGGGGGCGCACGATAGCGGCGGGCGATGCGGTGCAGGAGGCCCTGCTAATTTAGTGAGTGCGGGGGGCCGGGCGCTGTCGGAGGCCGCCGGGCGCCCCCTAGCTGTTGGCGCCCCGTGCGGTGACCCGGCCCGCCCGGCCCTAGAAACGGCCCTGCCTCCGAGGTTCGGGTTCGTATGAACCTGAACGCTCGGCATCAGATTCCCGCTGTCTGCCCGCTCCGTGCAGCGGGCGGATACAGCGGGAGGACCGCCTGGAAAACTGGGATACAGCCTATGGCTATGGCTGTATCCCAGTTTTATCCTCCCGCTGTATCCACCCTCTCCAAGGAGCCGCCAGGCAGCGGGAATCATTACGTAGAGTTCGGCTTCGTACGAACCCGACCCGAACCAGGTTCGGACCATCCCTAATAGATAGTATAGATGACTAAATCGTAATAATGTACATTGGGGGTGAAGCAAAGGGAGGGGTTAGAATGGTTAAAGGGAATGTATCGACAGGTAACATTGCTTTAAGGATTTTACATGAATAGACTGGCGCTGGTGCAGGGATGCCGGTGTCGGGGTCCTTTTCCTTTTTAACCATGCCCCAGTTCCCGTGCACGGTGCCGGTCTATTCCAGAGCACCAGCCCAGCATTAAGCACAGGGGACAGGCCCGCCAGCCTCCAGTGTGACGAACCCCACTCCCCTCTGTGATTGATTCTAATGGAGCCACGTCACAGAGAGGAGGGGTTTCATCACACTGGGGATGGGCGGGCCTGCCCCCAGTGCTTCATGTTGGGACAGTGCCCAGGAAAAGACTGGCACAGTGCACAGAACGGACCGCGGTAAAAAAAAAAAGGACCCCAGCACTGGCATCCCTGCACCGTTGCCAGTCTATTCATGTAAAATCATTAAAGAGGACCTGTCACCCCCCGTGCCAGGATGACAGGCTCCTGACCCCCTGCTAGATCCCCCTATACTCACCTAATCGCGCCGGGTCCCGCTTCCTGATGCGGTCGGGTCACGGAGATTTCAGCTCCCGAAGCCCGGCGCGCGCGCACACAGCAGAGTCAGACGCTCATAGAGAATGAATGGGGAGTCCGATGCTCCGTCATTCTCTATGGGCATCGGACTCATCTCTCAGCACGCGCCGGGCTTCGGGAGCTGAAATCTCCGTGACCCGACCGCATCAGGAAGCGGGACCCGGCGCGATAAGGTAAGTATAGAGCGCTCTAACGGGGTCGGGAGCCTGTCACCCCGGCACGGGGAGTGACAGGTATCCTTTAAAGCAATAGTACATTCGATTTAATATAGACTTTAACGAAAAAAACTTCAAACATTGCATATTAACAAGAGATAAGCAAACTTACAGTATGTCCGGATTTGCACAAACCTGAACTATTGGCATTGAAATCCTGCTGCATGGAGAAGTTGGATGCCGCCCGAGAACTGTCTAGAAAACATAGGCTGTATCCATCTTCTCCAGACAGTGGGAGTCAAATGCCAATAGTTTGGGTATGCGTGAAACTGAACTTACCGTAATTTGCTCATCTCTAATATTAACCAATGCTATAGGCCACCATATATAACAGAAGCAACAACGACTCTGCCTGAGATAAACATATATCTATCCTAAGATAATTAGAAGGGAAATACTAATAGGGCAGACTAGATGGACCCAGAGGTCTTTTTCTGCCGATAATCTTCTATGTTTTTACTGAAGCAAATAAATGAGGCAGCAAACTGCAATGATGTCATTATTGTGAAGGTCTTCAACTACCCCAGTGTAACCTGGGAGATCTGCAACCTGTGTATCTCATAAAGAAAGTGGGTTTTATTCCAATAAGACTAATTTGTGCAGCCATTGAGCATCGGGATGATATGGACTTACACCTAACCCTCCACATCACTGAAAGGGTTTCTTTCTTCTGCTCCCCAGACAACCCCTTTAAAAATAATAAAATTATATTCATACAGTACAATCCATTCCATTGCATTGTTTTTTTTCTTTTACTATATTTCTTACATCATTCAGACTAATGTTTTCTACAGGACACGAAAGTATAGAGTCCAGATATCCAACCAAATCTGCCCACATAGAGTCAACTAGGCCGGCCACTTCTGGCGACAATCGTGTGATATCGATGGCTTCCTGAAGCAGAACCTTTTAACAGAAAACAAGATATATGTTTGAAACCCACAGTTATCTACCTGCATCTCTACATGGCCAATGTGAGGAACAAGCAGGAGTTCAGGTCCAAGCTGTAGACCTTGCTATGCAGACCATGCCCCTCCCCCACTCCCCCTTCCACCCAGTACAGGGAGCTCTTAAACCAAAGCAATTCTCTTAAACCAAGTTACAATTTTGAAAAACTGCGAGTTCTTCTTGCAAAACGCTCTCAATCTAAGTTACTCTTAAACCAAGGTACCACTGTACTTAATACTGTCACCTTCTGCAGAGCTTTGGAAGCCAAGCTCTCGGCTTGTAATGGGATCCTATTGATTTGTGTGAATCCTTTGTCTTTAATGTCATTAATTTGATGGTCGTATGTCTCACAAGCCTTCTCCACCATGTCCACCAGGTAGAATGCAAGTTTCTTCTGCACAGAGAGACAAAAATGTTAAGTGTATGCTATATATGTATATGTATATATATATATATATATATATATATATGGCCCTACAGCATCCCGGTCATCTTCTGGAGTGGACGTCACATGACTGCTACAGTCAATTAACAGTGTCAGAGGTCAAGGGCCATACTCCTGGCATCCCAGCTCAGTCATGGAAGCCACAAAGCCTAGAGTAAAGGCTATGACCTTTGACACTGCTGACTGACTGCGGCGGTCATTTGACATCCACTTACAATCATCTAGCTGGGAGGACCATACCCACTTAACACATCCTAGGACTTCTACCCTACTACCCCCCACTCCTCCCCCTCTTTCCTCACCTCTATTTTCCACTTATTTTTTCTTCACTTTCTTTTCTACTGAAAGTGTCATTGTTGTGATCACTCAGACTTGGACCAATCAAAACCTTTGACATTTCCAACCTTTGACATGTCCATGGTGCTGTCTTTGACAGCACCATGACGTATGATATAAAATAAGGCGTGAAAACTGCTAATTTACCCTTTACACCTGTGTAGAGATGTCAGAATGCACGAAAGGGGGTGACAGTGTCACTTTAAGGGTGTCTTTGGCCTTGCAGCTATTGCAAAACTATAATTCCTGGCAACTTCTGGCATTTTTGGTTCCAAAGGTCCAAGATGGGGATCAGGACCATGCAAGAAGGGTGTGGCGTGCCCGAACATGGAAAGATCCACTACATTTTATACGTCTGATGGGAGGAAAGAGTACAAGACCTGCCATGCGATTTCATGTGAAACTAAATCAGTGATCTATCTTGCAACATGTCCATGTAAGTTGATATATGTGGGAATGACGACGAGACAACTGAGGAGGAGAGTCCGAGAGCATGTGCTGGACATCAGGGCTGCAAAAGATGCCGTTGACATTGATGGTTTGAAGACCATCCCCCGACACTTCAAATTGGTTCACAATTGTGACGAGTCCCTTTTGAAGGTGAGAGGAATCGATGTTGTCCATCCTAGTGACCGTGGGGGGGATATGAAAAAGAGATTAGGCCAAAAAGAAACCAAGTGGATTTACCAACTTAATACCATGGCCCCTTGTGGCCTTAATGAATACAACAGTTTCGCGTCATTTCTGTAGAATAAAGGATGGAATAGCAGGAAGATTGTTTCCCTGGATTCCGGTGTCTATTAGTATTTAGTTACATGCTTTTTAGGTTTGGCTTGTTTTTAATTATTTTTTAACCTTTTTAATTATGTGTTTTTATACAATAAATTTATATTTTTTTATGTGTGTATTTGTGTTTTTGTATGTCTGTCAGCTATAATTGGTATTCTCACCTTCCTCTTTTTTTCTAGATATCCAAGATCCTCACTATGAAGATAACCCTCCACGTTTACAAGACACTCCCCCATTTTGTATAGGTTTTAATGGACTCTGATACAGTGATATGTTATCATTACGTTTTATACTTCTCTATGGACCGGCGCTGTCCTTACACTATTGGTGGATGTTTTTATTTATGTCATATTTATTGTACACTCACATATTCACGTTTTGTATTTTTGCCCAATGTTCACTTTATGGTCTCTGTACTTGTCTTTGAATAGGAATAAATCCTTTGTAGCACTTTATATTTCTAGACACATAATTGTGTCTGCATATGTGTGTATATATCATGTGGTGGATTTGTGCTCACCAGGAGCTATATTTTACATTTTTTTTTATTTTTTCCTATTTTTACACATGGTTATTTTGTATATACAATCGCAATTATGCATTGATGTGATTATCATCATTACTATTGTTATATGCACTGTCACTTTATAATGGATTGACTTGCTATTAGTACTAATATTAATATTGATATTGACATTATTTTTCTTATTTGTTTACATGCATTGTCACTTTTACTAGATGGATTTATATTTATGAGTTGTGTTTCAGTTTGGTCAAGGGACATGGTTTGTATTTTTACTTATTATTGTCACATTTTCACTTCACTCTTCTTTTCTTTGCATTTTTGCACTTGTGCACTTACACCTTTGCACTTGTCACTTTTCACTTCTTGGAAACTTGCATTGTTGTACTGTTTATCATTTCTTTTCCTTCACTTGGTGATCGCACTTTTTTATCTTTATTGCGCATGCGCCAGGGCCCTCAGTTTCTTCTCAGTGATGTACGGTCACATGACACGGCGCCGATCATGTGATGCGGCGCTGACCATGTGACACGGCTCACGTGACTGGAGATGGGCTGAGTTAGACGGTAGGGGCGGATCATATGCCCGCGGGGATATGTCTTTTCCCTGCGCGGCGCTGTCCATGTGACGCGTGCCACGCATCGGAAGGGGGGCGGAGTCATATGACGTCCATTGATCACGTGACACCTGTGGCATTTTGTAACGCCCGGAGTAGTGGATCCACTGGACCGGCACCAGCGATGGCACAAACCTCACCAGGGAGCGGAGTCTAAGGGGCCGCTGGTCTTCACCAGAGCCCGCCGCAAGGCGGGATGGACTTGCTGCGGCAGGCGACCCCCAGGTCGCTACCCCTGGCTTGGTTGCTGGTGTCGGCAGGCGAGGCGTGGCAGGAGCAGTAGGCAGGAGATGGCACTGGCAATGGTCTGCAGGTGAGAGCGCACGTGACAGGCTGAACGCAGGAACAGATGGAGTGACAGGGAAACAGGAACCAGGAACAGGGACTAGGGACCGGGTAACGGACAGGACTCAGGAACAGGGACTTGGGACCAGGTAACGGACAGGACACAGGAACAACAGGGAGCTGGGCCAAACGCTATGGGAAGCATGTAGAGGCTCCAACACTAAGGACAGGGCATGCTGGGATTTATAGGGGAGTGATTGGTGACACTAACCAATTAGGAGCGCACTGCCCCTTTAAATCTGAGACAGCCGGCGCGCGCGCGCCCTAGGAGGCGGGGACGCGCGCGCCGGCCGGCACAGACCGCACGGAGGAGAGGTGAGGCGCCCCAGGGGCCGAAGCAGCAGCAGCGCCGGGTCCCTACACAAGGACCCCGGCGGCTGCACGGGACAGGAGGCGGTCGCGGCGGCAACCCGGAACGCGGGAAGCCGCCGCGGCCGTGACAGTACCCCCCCCCTTTGGCCTCCCCCTCTTTCTTGCCTGCAAATGGCACAGGAAGCCACAAAGTCTTTGACATCTTGGGATAGGCTGGGCCACCAGTAGTGGCGAGAGATCCGTTGGCCGGTCTTACGGACTCCAGGGTGCCCGGCCTCCAACGAGGAATGTCCCCACTTCAAAATACCTCTTCGAAGCGCAGGGTGAACATGAGTCTTTCCGGGGGGTACTCTCTGAAGAGTGGAGGTGACGACTGGTACTAGGCGATCAGGCGGTATAACGTGGCAAGGGACTGTGGGTCTGTGGACGAGGACCTTCTGTAAGTTCTTCCGGTGGTGAGAGGACACGACCTTAGTCTTGGGTACGGGGAGAGGGTACACCTCGTCAGAGAAGGCATCCGCCGAGTCTTGGTCTTCTGCCGGTAGGCCGGATAGAGGCTTGGCCGGGACAGGAAATGACATAATACACTTGGTCTGAGGTGACTTGAGACACTGGTGGGAACAGTCCTGACCCCAACTGAGAATCTCCCCGGTTCTCCAGTCCAGCTGAGGGGCATGTTCTTGTAGCCACGGGAGTCCCAGGAGGACCGCGGGGGAAGAATGGGGCAGGACGTAGAAGGATATCTCTTCTTGATGTAAAGGACCCACCTGGAGGACTAAAGATGCGGTCTGGTAGTACACACGGTCGGTAAGAATTTCGCCCGTGACCGAGGAGATAGTCAGGGGCCTGGCTAGTCGGGTCACTGGTAGCCGCCATCTTTGGACCAATGTTGCCGCAATAAAACTGCCTGCTGAGCCAGAATCGAGGAAGGCAGTAGTCTGATGATTTTGTCCTGAGGGAGTCCGGATGGAAACTGGCATAGACAGACTTGGAATGGTGGCATTCGCACCTAGGGACACCTGTCCCACCGGACCTAGGTGCGAGCATCCTCCGGATGTTTGGGGACGTAGGGGACATCCCAGCCGGAAGTGATCGGAACCACCGCAATAGAGACAGAGATTCTGCTCCAGGCGCCGGATTCTTTCATCAGGCGTCAGGTGAGCCCGTTCCACCTGCATAGGAATCTCAGGAGAGGGTTGGGACATCGAAAGGTCAGGATTCTGGAAAACCGGCGCCAGCTGGGGATGGCGACGGGAATGGGTTAGTAAATGTTCATGCCGAACCTCCTCCTCCCTTTCCGAAAAACGAGTATCAACTCGGGTGGCCAGTAGAATGAGTTCGTTCAGGGAGGTAGGCAGGTCTCGGGCAGCGAGCACGTCTCTCACTCGACTAGACAGGCCCTTCTTGAAGGTGGCCAATAGGGCGGCCTCGTTCCAGTCCAATTCAGCTGCCAGGGTGCGGAACTGGATGGCGTAGTCACCAACAGAGGAGCTGCCTTGAGAGAGGTTGAGGAGAGCAGTCTCGGCTGAAGAAGCACGGGCAGGTTCCTCAAAGACGGAGCGAAACTCGAATAGGAAGGCCCGGAGATTGGCAGCAACAGGATCATCACGGTCCCACAGTGGCGTGGCCCAGGCCAGGGCTCTACCTTCTAATAGGCTGATGATGAAAGCCACTTTAGAGCGCTCGGTGGAAAACTGACTACTCAAAAGTTCAATGTGCATGGTGCACTGAGTCAGGAATCCTCTGCACAACTTAGAGTCCCCAGAGTACTTGCTTGGGAGGGCCAGTCGGAGTGAAGAAGCAGCGTCAGGAGATGGTGTGCGCTGGGCAGTAGTCTGCTGCTGTAAGGCGGCAGTGAGTTGCTGGATCTGCTGTGACTGTTTCTGGATTTGTTGAGCCTGTTGCGCGACCACTCTGGCGACGTCACGGAGATCTGGCACCTCGCCGGGATCCATGGTTGGAGCCTACTGTAACGCCCGGAGTAGTGGATCCACTGGACCGGCACCAGCGATGGCACAAACCTCACCAGGGAGCGGAGTCTAAGGGGCCGCTGGTCTTCACCAGAGCCCGCCGCAAGGCGGGATGGACTTGCTGCGGCAGGCGACCCCCAGGTCGCTACCCCTGGCTTGGTTGCTGGTGTCGGCAGGCGAGGCGTGGCAGGAGCAGTAGGCAGGAGATGGCACTGGCAATGGTCTGCAGGTGAGAGCGCACGTGACAGGCTGAACGCAGGAACAGATGGAGTGACAGGGAAACAGGAACCAGGAACAGGGACTAGGGACCGGGTAACGGACAGGACTCAGGAACAGGGACTTGGGACCAGGTAACGGACAGGACACAGGAACAACAGGGAGCTGGGCCAAACGCTATGGGAAGCATGTAGAGGCTCCAACACTAAGGACAGGGCATGCTGGGATTTATAGGGGAGTGATTGGTGACACTAACCAATTAGGAGCGCACTGCCCCTTTAAATCTGAGACAGCCGGCGCGCGCGCGCCCGAGGAGGCGGGGACGCGCGCGCCGGCCGGCACAGACCGCACGGAGGAGAGGTGAGGCGCCCCAGGGGCCGAAGCAGCAGCAGCGCCGGGTCCCTACACAAGGACCCCGGCGGCTGCACGGGACAGGAGGCGGTCGCGGCGGCAACCCGGAACGCGGGAAGCCGCCGCGGCCGTGACACATTTGACCCTTTCGGCGTCATGGCTCCATTACACACGTGTGATTATCCTTATGGGGGTGGTCGAATATCAGGTAAAACCGCTCATACCTTTAAAATTTCTTTGATTTCACCTGTGGGTGGGCGGGATTGGGAGTCTCTCCCCTTTCTGTGGAGGGTGTGATTACAATTTTGAGGTGGGATTGGCTTTCTGGATGATTGAGGATGTATGTAACTGGTGTGTGATGTTGTGTGATTGGTTGATAGACGTATAAAAAGGACAAGCTTCCTGTGTTTCATCACCCTTGATAAAGCTTGTTGGCGAAACGCAGCGTTGGGTGAGTGGTGTTGTTGGGCAATAGCTCTATTTTGAGCTCAGGTGGTGAGGAGTTCGGTCAGGGCCGGCGTCAGCACCCGGCTAAGTAGGGCAAATGCCGGGGCCCCCAGCTCCTCTAGGGGCCCACTCCCGTTTGTTACTACATTTTTTTTGTTAGTAAAAAAGAAAAAAAAGTGTAGTAACAAAGGGGACTGGGCCCCTAGAGGCCGCATGTGACAGTTAGGGGCCACGCCGATCCATACTGGGGTCCCCGGGCACCTGTCTTCCATCACAAATCTTCCCTACAGCCGAGTAGGAAAGAGGACCTTTGAGTCTGAAGGACCTTTGATGATGTCACGGGTCATGTGATCGGACACATGACCTGACAGAGGGCAGCAGGTAGGCTCTGCAAACTAAGTGTCCTGTATGTGCTGGTTCTTCTACTTGTTTTGTGTATAGAGGTCCTGCTGTAATATCTATCTCCTATCTATCTATCTATCTATCTATCTATCTATCTATCTATCTATCTATTTCCCTATCTCCTATCTATCTATCTATCTATCTATCTATCTATCTATTTCCTTATCTCCTATCTATCTATCTATTTCCCTATCTCCTATCTATCATATGAACATGGTGAGACCTCTAGTTCTCCTATATTCAGGCCCTGCAGTGATATACAGTGTGTGTGTGTGTGTGTGTGTGTATATATATATATATATATATATATATATATATATATATATATATATATATATACACACACTGTATATCACTGCAGGGCCTGTATATAGGAGAACTAGAGGTCTCACCATGTTCATATTATAAATATATATATATATATATATATATATATATATATATAATGCTGGTGCTGCTAGTTCTCTAGTATACAGCTCCTGCTCTGTGTGTGTGTATGTATATACACACACACACACACACAAACACACACAGAAGGAGCTGTATACTAGAGAACTAGCAGCACCAGCATGATATATATATATATAATCCTGTGACGGGGTCTGACTCCTCCAGAGTCCTGACTACTGCAGAGATCAGGAGATACAGGAGGAGAAAGATATGCAGCAGCCGCATGTTTCTTCTGCTGCAAATCTTTCCTCGCCTGTCTCTCCATGATTTGCTCCTCAAAGGGGCCCGCCGAGGCTCTGTCGCCCAAGGGCCCACAAAAAGCTGGAGCCGGCCCTGAGTTCGGTACTGGTTATGTGAAGTTACTAACTGGGGCACAAGTGCGGACTTTTCTACCCATTGAGTAATACTGTGTTATTTCTTGTAGCCCTCTTTCCTCTTCTCTGTTTTCATTTCATTTCATGTGCTTTTCCCACCACGTATGTATATAGCCATGTATACACATATGGATACGTATGCATTTTTGTATATGTAATAAATTTTTTGTCTGCCCATCATCCCTCCAATGTTATGTACTTGCTTCCTGCAATTTTAGATAAAACTGTTTTTATTCTTGATATGTAATTAATAAAGAAATACTTTCGTTATATTTGGAATCATTGTCCAGCATTTTTGTTTTTTGTTAGGTATAAACTTTGGAGTTGTGCTTATGGACAAATAAGTATATAGGGGTCCTATTGTAGGTATTAAAACTATAATTCCTATCAAACCTGGGCAGCTAAAGCTTAGGCTTTGACACCCCTGACTCATTTGACACCCTGAGAGTGCCTAACTTTGGTGTTAATTCTGACATAACATATAGTGTAACAGAGACAGAGTGAAAAGCTCACATACAGATTTTTGGGTCTTCAGCAGAGAGTAGCAGCTCAGAACTGGGGGAAGGAGACTGAATAGATAATAACAAGTATGGAAGAAATTGTTAGTCTCACCATGGGCGGCAACATATGAAAAGTTATGTTTGAGTGGAATACCCCTTTAATAATGTTATATCAGTTACCTCAGAGGTGCTAGGAAGCCCATAAACAGTAGATATCCTATATGGAAAAGGACACTGTCCTGTAAAGTAAAGAAGTTCAACGACTGCATATTCTTCTTCCTGGAAAATAAAAGTGTGAATATTAGCCTAGAATTCTAGATACATTTCACATAATCAGTGTTGGACTGGAACACATTGATTGACCACAGACATTCAACAACACTAATAAGTAATTTGTGAAGAAGCCTATGGAGCCTGACACTTGTCACCAGACAAGTACAGTAGATTGGCGAGCCAGGGAGAAAAAGGCCTAGCCATGTGAACATCCAGATCCCAACCAAAACGTTAACATGTTTGTGTGATATGTAATGTTTTTAGAGGTATCCCTATCCATACTGAGTAGGGTGCGGTAAGCTGATCAATAAGGGTCCAACCATGGGGATGCAATCACCCTGAAATGAATAAAGCGTTCATCACATCTGTCAGGCCACCGCTTCATCCATTCTTTATACACTCTGTGTAAACATTCCTTTAGAAACAGAATTAAAGGAGAACTCTGCCCGGGAACAATTTTTTCAAAACACCAGGGGAGGGGGTGGATGAAAAGAATAACAGTGGTATAGCGCTGGAGTCAGGGAGGTAAGTGTTTTTTTGTTTTCAACCACCCCCTCCCTGAGTGTTTTGAAAAAAGGGGTCCCAGCCAGAGTTCTCCTTTAAACAGAAGGGCTAAAAAAGTTAAACAACGTTTTAGAAAAAGATACCCGAAGGACTATTTAAAGTATACCTGTCAGTAGCTTTTTTTGTGACTAAAGTAAAGGCAGTGTACAATAGAGCTACTAACCGTGAATCAGGAGATATAACTCTTATTTCAATCTGTCACTCCAGCGCTGAGATATAAGCTTTAGATGTTTTATGCAATAAGGAAATAAAGTCTATGGGGCATTCCCCTGGGCTGCAAAACCCAACAATATCAGGTCTATGAATTTAAACAAAGTGGGTGTTTACATGCGGACATAGGAACATTAGTTAAAAGAGAAGGGAGCAAACACTGCTGGGCTTTTGCAATTTAGGGGAACGCCCTAATTGCATAAAAGAGATTGAAAAATTGATGAATGTGAGATGTCCTATTGTACATGATGCTTACTTTATTTTAGTCAGCAAAGCAGCTGATTTGGTGGAAAAGCAATCTAATAGTCCAACATAGAAGGATGGCTGAGTCCCCACATTTCCTAATAAGACAAATAAATAGTTTACTTTTTGGAAACAACAGTATTTTGCCACTACTGTGTCATGTGAGGTATTGTCATCATATTCACTGTCTTCAAGTTCCAAATCTTCTTCTCTATTTCTAAGGAGGGAAATAAATGTTATTTATATATAATTTAATGTAGATAGATAGATAGATAGATAGATAGATAGATAGGAGATAGATAGATAGATAGATAGATAGATAGATAGATAATAGATGGTTAAGAGATAATAGATAAATAGAAGATAGATAGATGATAGATAGGAAATAGATAGATAGGAGATAGATAGATAGATAGATAGATAGATAGATAGATAGATAGATGAGAGAGATAGATAGATAGATAGATAGATAGATAGATAGATAGATAGATAGATAGATAGGAGATAGATAGAAGATAGATAGATAGATAGATAGATAGATAGATAGATAGAAAATAGATATATAGATAGATAGATAGATAGATAGATAGATAGATATTAGATAGGAGATAGATAGATAGATAGATAGATAGAAGATAGATAGATAGATAGATAGAAGATAGATAGATGATAGATAGATGATAGATAGATAGATAGATAGATAGATAGATAGATAATAGATGGATAGATATTAGATAGGAGATAGATAGATATATAAATAGAAGATAGATAGATAGATAGATGATAGATAGATAGATAGATAGATAGATAGATAGATAATAGATGGATAGATATTAGATAGGAGATAGATAGATGGATAGGAGATATATAGATAAATAGAAGATAGATAGATAGATAGATGATAGATAGATATATAGATAAATAGAAGATAGATAGATGATAGATAGATAGATAGATAGATAGATAGATAGATAGATAGATAGAAGATAGATAGATAGATAGATAGATAGATGATAGATAGATAGATAGATAGATAGATAGATAGATAGATGATAGATAGGAGATAGATAGATAGATATATAGATAAAAATAGAAGATAGATAGATGATTGATAGATAGATAGATAGATAGATGATAGATAGATAGATAGATAGATAGATAGATAGATGATAGATAGGAAAGATAGATAGATAGATAGATAGATAGATAGATAGATAGATAAATAGATAGATAGGAGATAGATAGATAATAGATAGATAGAAGATAGATAGATAGATAGATATAGATAGATAGATGGATAGATATTAGATAGGAGATAGATAGATAAATAGAAGATAGATAGATAGATAGATAGATAGAAGATAGATAGATAGATAGATAATAGATGGATAGATATTAGATAGGAGATAGGAGATAGATAGATAGATAGAAGATAGATAGATAAATAGATAGATAGATAGATAGATAGATGATAGATAGATAGATAGATAGATAGATAGAAGATAGATAGATAGAAGATAGATAGATAGATAGATAGATAGATAATAGATGGATAGATAGGAGATAGATAGATAATAGATGGATAGCTATTAGATAGGAGATAGATAGATAGATAGATAGATAGATAGATAGATAGATAGATAGATAGATAGATAGATGATAGATAGATATATATATATATATAGATAAATAGAAGATAGATAGATAGATAGATAGATAGATAGATAGATGATAGATAGATAGATAGATAGATAGATAGATAGAAGATAGATAGATAGATAGATAGATAGATAGGAGATTGATAGATAGATAGATGAGAGATAGATAGATAGATAGATAGATAGATAGATAGGACAGAGAGATAGATAGATAGATAGATAGATAGATAGATAGATAGATAGGACAGAGAGATAGATAGATAGATAGATAGATAGATAGGAGATAGATAGAAGATAGATAGATAGATAGATAGATAGATAGATAGATAAATAGATAGATAGATAGATAGATAGGAGATAGATAGATAATAGATGGATAGATAGATAGATAGATAGATAGATAGAGATAGATAGAGATAGATAGATAGATAGATAGATAGATAGATAGATAGAAGATATATAGATAGATAGATAGATAGATAGATAGATAGATAGATAGATAGATAGATAGATAATAGATGGATAGATATTAGATAGGAGATAGATAGATAGAAAGATAGATAATAAATTGATAGATAGATGATAGATAAAAGATGGATAGGTAATCCTTACTACTATTATAGTAAATCTTTGACTTATCACAACAGCAATTTATAATAATAATAAGCTACTACCTTTTCTCGGTAGGCCTATCACACAGACTAATACCACCCCGTGTAATAGGGCAACTGCTTATTCATTAGCTTTTTACCCATCAAAAAATAACTGGCCATGAGTCACACAACTCCAGGTCTAGAAGAACGATGCTCATTTATTCAGCAGCTTGGGTCATGTAATATGACCCTATGACCCTGCTCTGTATCAATAGCGCTGTGCAGCAGCAGGGGAGCCTGGATCAGGGCTTAGATACATCTGCAGTTCACGACAAAGACATTGGTGGCAGCAGAGGGACCCATGTCACTTTACTAGAGCAATGTATTAAAAAACTGTTACTCTCCGGAGTATCCCTTTGATTGTCTTGTAGGAGTTTATTTCATTCTATAAGCTACTTTTCTTAACTAGTGGGAGGGTCAGCTTGCTTACTTGCCTTTTGCTATTGATTGTATTCTCAACCATGTACATCTACAATGTAAATATGAATAGGATTTCATCCTTGATTCATTGATTTTCATTGTCCTTTTGTATACTAGAGCACAGGTCGCAAACTCGTGGCCCTTCAGCTGTTGCAAAACTACAATTCCCATAATGCCTGTGTAGCCAAAGATTTAGCCGTCCAGAAATGATGGGAATTGTAGTTTTTCAACAGCTGAAGGACCACAAGTTTGATTCCCCTGGACTAGAAGGCTTGAAATAAATAGGATTTGTTATCACTATAATGTTAGCAAGACATGGGAGTTCTGTAATAGTCACTACACTTCCTGCAATGCTAAGGGACAATGGAGTGGGGAGCAGGAGGAGTAAAGGATTTTATACACAAGCCACAAAATCAGAGGAGAGGTGGACTATGCAATAAATAATATTTAATACCTTTCCTGGGTTTTGTTCTTGTGAAATTTGGCAAGAAATAGATTTTTCTTATCATCTGAAAAACAAAACAAAACATTTAATAAGGATAAAAAGATTTATACAGTGTTCCCTCAACATACGATATTTATTGGTTCTAGGGCAACCATTGTATGTTGAAAATATTGTATAGAAAAAATTGGAAAAAAACGAAAGGAAAACTGTCCCAGATAAAGAGCAACACAGGACAGCAATTTTAAGAAACACTATAATAGGGTTTATTAGGCAAACAAGCCTCTTTCTGTACTCAAGAGGCAGTTTCCCAGCCTCCCCCCTCACTTCTTATCTGTGCATTATCAGGCAAATCCCTCTTTATTACAGAGAAGCCAGTGAAGACGGGTTCTGCTGTGTCCATTGTATCCTATGGAGGGGGGAGTGGCCGAGGGAGATGAGGCAGCAGGAAGAGGTGACATGAAGGTCAGCTGTTTGTACACTGTCTGGGCATCTAAAACGCTGGATTAAGAGGTCAGACAGGTCAGTGCTTATCTAGGAACTTGCTGAGAGAAGATTGCAGGGTGTTGTGCTGTGCAGGACTGCTCCAACCTCACTCACTCCTCTCAGCCCTTCCCCTCTCCATAGAGCATAATGGACACAGAAATCCTGCTTCTTCTGAAGTGAGAGGGGAGCAAGGAAAACTACTTTTTGAGTAGAGAAGGAAACTCTTTTTGCGGAATAAAACCTATTACAGAGTTTCTTAAAATTGCTTGCACTATTGATATTTATTGTTTTCAGAAAAATTACATTGAAATGACAGTTACGCTTTAAACGCTGAGGTCGCGACGTTTAAGGGGTTAATGTCGGGCTGACACACGATCTCAGCAGCCCACCATTGAGGTTGAGGGCCCAGCTGCTGATAGCAGCCGGTCCTCACCCGCTATGAAGTAAGCTCAGCTCCTGAGCTCGCCTAATAGTGCAGCCCCCCTGGCAGGGCGTATATGCATTAAGGCCCAGGTGGCGTGACATACATGTACGCCCACCATCGTTAAGGGGTTAACATTGTAGCTTCTTTGTAATGCTGGGAGGATTAATAAAAGTGAGTTCATTGGCAACTTAACCTCAGAATAACCATCCCAGCATTACAAGGAAACTACAATGTTGCAGATACAGCTGGCCAGGGACTTTTTTTTTACATCAGACATTTTAGAAGGGAGGGGGAAGTAGGGGGAGACAGAGAGAGAGGCTTACATACAGATTTTTGTGTTTTCAGCAGAAAGCAGCAGCTGAGAACTTCAGCTACTGTACTGCCCACTGTACAGGTGCTGAATAGATAATAACAAGTATGGAAGGAATTGTTAGTCTCATTATGGGCAGCAACATATCAAAAGTTATGTGTGAGTGGAAAACCCCTTTAAGAGTAATATTGGTTATAAAAACAATGGGACTGGCTTATTCATTAAACAATATGACATCCGGACAAACATCACAATGTAAAGAAAAGACCTGTGCCGCACAGTGCAGTAATTTTTCAATTAAAATGTGCATTGGTTGATCCCATGAATATTAGTTCATGCCTCATCACATATCCCCCAAGGTTCACCGATCCCAAGATTAAACTGTCATACTGCAGAACATCCCTAGTCACTTATATGGGCTTTTTGCTTCTTCTTGGTCAGCAACCAGTTCACCAACATTGTAAAAAGCCTTTAGAACCTTGATTCCTTCCTTCGTCAATAGGAGTCCCAGAGGTCAGACTCACATTCATTACTAGAGATGAGCGAACTGGAGCATACGCAAGTCTATCCGGACCCGGTACTCTCGGCATTTGATTACCCACGGCTGAAGAAGTTGGGTACAGCTCTAAGGAGCCCTGGAAACTTCAAACTTCTTCTGCCACCGGCAATCAAATGCCCAGAGTTCCGAGCTCAGACTGACTTGAGCATGCTCGAGTGGCGCTCATCTCTACTTATTATACTTTTCTAATACCGTAGGTTTGTAGAATAAAGTGAAATTAATTTGAAATAATATAGGTCTTTCTAATATTAATTGTTTAACCCAGCAAATGAGGAATAAGCATAGAGCTGGCAGGGAGACGGCCTTACCCTGATCTTTATGCACAGTGGCTTCATGTGATTTCTCATAATCCTTATGTTCCTTCTCAATGACTTGTTCTTCTTGCACCAATTTCCATATGAAATCTGGATTTACTACAGAGATAGCGTGTTTCTCTATCTTCTTCTGCTGGTCTCTGTCAAGTGCGGCGGGATCACCGACCACAGCATGTGTGCACTAAAACACAAAGGGCACTTGGTTTTTCAAGTATAACAAATATATAAAAACTACAGCCAAAAATTTAGATTACAGTAGTTTGAATCCTTATGTGCAGATATTGAGGCTGATTTACTAAAGTGTTCCCGGCAGCAAATTGTCCTGTTTTTGTATATTTTTTGACCATTTTTAGCGGACCGACACATTTACTAAAGGTGTGCGACACAATTCAGCCTATGGCTGTATCCATCTGTTCCAGGACTCCCTAGGGCTGCATCCAACTTCAGCAGCCAACACTAATCATATAGCGCATGCTCGGACGAACCACTGCGATCTTGAAGTTTGCTCAACTCTAGTTACATTGATTATATATATATACCCACCTTTTTACTTAACACAAAAGAAATTTTTCCTCCATTCAACGTGATGGTGCTTTTGAGTTTTTCCTTCTCTTTCGAGGGTAAGGAGTTCACTTTGAGGAAGAATATGCAGTCTGAGAAAACGCCTGCACCCATCCTAAAGAGAGAACAGGATTAAAGTTATCCTTAGGGCCGAGTGCAGTTAGAAGCGACCCACTGAGGCTGTCCTATGTGAAGACTGGTGAGTATTATAGAATTAGACTTAAAAAGAATGAGTCCTGGGCACCATACACTTGTATTGGCAAATGTACTGCCCACTGTACAGGTGCTACATGCCTAATGTCAAATTTAAAGGGGTTATCCAGCATTAGAAAAACATGGCCACTTTCTTCCAGAGACAGCACCACTCTTGTCTCCAGTTTAGGTGCAGGTTTTGTAACTCAGTTCCTTTGAAGTGAATGGAGCATAATAGAAAACCTCAGCTGAACTGGAGACAAGAGTCGTGTTGTCTCTGGAAGAAAGTGGCCATGTTTTTGTAGCAGTGGATAACCACTTTAATGGCAGCTGGATATAAGTGACCAGCTCAGTATATAGCATGGGTGCCAATTAAATGCATTTTGGAGATCATAATAATAGCGACACACCATAAAAGAATAAAGTAAGGAAGGGCATAATGCAGCAAATTTCAATGTAGTATTCACACAACTGCTCACTACCCATATATACCTGCAAAACTAGTTCTAGTAGGCCATAATCCAGGCTCGACCTCCTGATCGCTCACGGGCTGAAGACTCTGCGTCTCTGTGACATATCCAAAGTTTTTTTTAATGACAGGTACACTTTAAAGGGTTAAAATAGCAATCTTAGAATGAATGAGTCCCTAGATGACAGGGGGATTTAGCACCTAGTAGGGCACATTTTGCTGATGCATACATTAAGCATACCCCGGCTTCTAACCACGTACCTGAAGAATCTAGCAAATCCCCTGCAGTTTGCAATAGTCAATAAATAGCAACTTATGACTCAGCGAATCCACCTGCAGCAGCATATACCATTCCTCCAGCACAATAGGGGAGATACGGTGACCATTATCAGGTTTCTTGCTGGTATTTGCTGTATACATTGCTATCTCTCCCCTATTCTTTGCAGTGATCTTTACCTTTAACTGACGGATAATATACATTGTAAAGAGCAGGGTGTGTCCTGGCAATGTACTGTGCAATGTTATAGTAACTGAATGGGGTTTACATTAAACTAGGAGCCCCACGTCAATTTGCAGTGCATCCCCCTTTCTTATGGATAGGAGATAAGCAACTATAGTGATCCCCTTGGGGGACTAAAAAAAAGTGTAAAAAAAAAATAAGTTTTTGAAAGACTAAAAAAGAAGGAGATTTATCAAACATGGTGTAAAGTGAAACTGGCTCAGTTGCCCCTAGCAACCAATCAGATTCCACCTTTCATTTTCCAAAGAGTCTGTGAGGAATGAAAGGTGGAATCTGATTGGTTGCTAGGGGCAACTGAGCCAGTTTCACTTTACACCATGTTTGATAAATCTCCCCCATATGGTATATTTATAGTAATATAGTATTACGCTGTTTCCCTGAAAGTAAGACATCCTCCGAAAATAAGGCCTAGCGGAGGATTTACAGGATAGCGTAAAATAAGGCATATCCTGAACGTAAGACCCTCACCCTTCGCCAACAGGGTTTTGTCTGGTTCTTCTGGTTTGTGATGACAACTACTGTACAGTATATAATAAGTGTTCATTTTTTTTGTAAATTCTTCATGGAAAAATAAGACATCCCCTTAAAATAAGACCTAGCGCATCTCTGGGAGCCAAAATTAATATAAGACACTGTCTTATTTTCGGGGGAAAACTGTAGTAAAATGGAATTATCCGAATAAAAGAAAGTGGTATTGGTCCCGCGAGGTGATCTGTATAGATGAAAAATTGGACCTAACGCCAGAATTGCTGATTTTTGGTCACATCATACATCAGATAAAAATAGAACAAAAAGTGAATAAAACGCCCCATCTATACCAACACTGCGTTTTTGCAATCCATCTTTTGCAAAAAAGGATGAAATAAAAAGGGATGAATTTGTGTGCATCCGATTTCCATTGACTTCCGTTATAAAAAAATACTGATCAAAACGAATCTGTTCTTTTTTAACGTAGACAAAAATGTAGTCAAGCTAATTTTTGATCAGTTTTTTTTTTTATAATGGAAGTCAATGGATAAACTGATTAAAACGGATGCACACAAATGCATCAGTTTTGTTTTTTTTTGCAAAAGACGGATTGCAAAAATGCAGTGTGAACCCAGCCTAAAAAAAAGTGTCGGAACGTGGCTTTTATTCGTCGATTTAAAGTCAGAATACGGCAATTTTTTATGTTTTAATTGTAGTAAAACATAATAAAAAATGATATAAATATCACTGCAATGATATTGAATTACAGAATAAAGAAAACATATCAGCTTTACTGCAAAGTGCACAAAGTAGAAACATAACAGCTCACGACTTACAGAACTGCAGAAGTTTTTTTCCCCCTAATTTCCCCTATTTTTTTCTATATTTTATAGTAACATCATTATATAATGCTTTAAAAAAAAAAAAAAAAAAAAAAAAAAATCAAACCCTTGTATGTCTCTATATGTAGGAAAATACAGAAGGGGAAAAGTGCCAAAATCTCTCGGGGAGGAAGGGGTTAAATGTGGACAGCGCCGGATACTTTTTCTAATACAGCTTATATGTAAATAGATAAGGTATAGGATAAACCAATCACATGCCAGAACAATCATCACGTGGCCAAGCAAGACTCGCTAATATTTGCATAAATGCATATTAATTAGAAAGCGTATGAAGTGGATGCCACACACATAGATCTTACCCTAATTCCTATTAGCCGGAACCAGGACAGGGGAGAGGTGTAACCAAGCCACATGTCAGTGGAAACAGGGCGGGGGACACGTTACGTCACTGTAATTCGGCCTCTAGTGTATAGAACGTTGGAAAGTATGGAATCACATGATCGCTGCAGCATCACGTGATCGTTCCTCAGCACGTAGAAGGAAACAGCCTGCACAGCGAAGGAGTAGCGTGTCACATGATCACTGCTGCGTCACGTGATCAGAGGAGCCTCTCTATTGTGCAGGCAAATGCAAATAATGTATGTAAAACACTGGAATACTCTGCACAAGGGGAGAGGCTATAGTTCCTGGGTTAACCCTTCAGGTGACCTAAGATGGACAGAATTAGAGCAGTAGCCAGATGGAGAACTAAAAAAAAGAGATATTTGTCCAGAGAGTAATAATTTGTGGGGGGGGGGGGGGGGGGGGGGTGAAATATAAGCATTGCTTTAATAACCTTATACTAGTTTGTAATTTAACTCATTTAAAGGGAACCAGTCAGTACAATTTTGCTGAGTAAGTTCCTAGAAGCGCCTAATGGATATTGTATAGAGCCCCCTATTATGTCTGGGCTTCCTCTGTCCGTGTTACCGGCAAATGTTTATACCGGTGTGCGAAGCAGGGAGAGAACCGGGAACTAGTCATCTGGGCTGTGACTAGTCACGCCTCTCTGCCTGTCTGCACTCATTTAGGTAATGCCACACTCATCAATGGGGGAGGGGGAGCTTTACTGTATAGCAGGGGTACTCAACAACTTTTAGTGAGGGTCCACTTACCGGGGTGTATTGTCAGGTGAAGGTCCGAGCTGAACATCAGTAGGAAACGTGTTTTGTTACTTTTCACAAACGTTGTTGAACTATTTACATACAGAATTGATGCTTATTAGCGGAAAAACTGGCATTTTCTTTCTCTCACCAGCCCTTTGATATTAGGTACACAGGGGATGACTGCATTAGTAGTGTATAGCTCCCCCTGTAGTATATAGCCCCCCCCCCTGTGTGCTCTCCCCCTGTAGTATATAGCCCCTGTGCGCTCTCCCCCAGTAGTATATAGCCCCCCTGTGCTCCCTCCCCCTGTATATAGCCCCCCTGTGCTCTCCCCCAGTATATAGCCCCCTATGTGCTCTCTCCCAGTATATAGCCCCCCTGTGCGCTCTCCTAGTATATAGCCCCCCTGTGTGCTCTCCCCCTGTATATAGCCCCCCTGTGCTCTCTCCCCCTGTATATAGCCCCCCTGTGCGCTCTCCCCCTGTATATAGCCCCCCTGTGCTCTTTTCCCCTTGTATATAGCCCCCCTGTGCTCTCTCCCCCTGTATATAGCTCCCCTGTTCTCTCTCTTCCTGTATGTAGCCCCACCTGTGCGCTCTCCCCCTGTATATAGCCCCCCTGTGCTCTCTCCCCCTGTATATAGCCCCCGTGCGCTCTCCCATTGTATATAGCCCCCCTGTGCGCTCTCCACCTGTATATAGCCCCCCTGTGCGCTCTCCCCCTGTATATAGCCCCCCTGTGCGCTCCCTCCTCCCATATAGCATTAAAAAAAAACCACTTATACTCACCTAAGTCCTGGGTGTCTTCTTCTCTTCCTCCTGTGCCCCACTGCAGCCGTCACTAGAGGCCGCTCTCCCCGCCAGCGCAGGAACGTCACTCGGCGCTGACACTAGAGGGGGAGCGCGGCCTCTAGTGACCACTGCGGCCACAAGAGTGACTGACAGGGAGGGAGCCGATGGCTTCCTCTCTGTCAGTGCTGCTGTCGCTGCCGCTCGGTATCTATGAGCGCTTGTTAAGAGCGCTCATAGATACTTACTGTGCAGGGAGCAGCGCCGCAGCTGGGGTCCGGACAGCTGGCCGCCGTCCGCCAGTTGAGGACCCCTGCTGTATAGGGTACTATATGTCAAAGCAGGGGGAGGTGGGGGAAGAGGCGTGCATGCTGTTGCTCAGCATCACTTCTGTGGGCCCTCAGCTTCCAAGGTTCCAATACCTGAGTCTATGGGGGAGATTTATGAAAGGGTTTGCACACATAGGGGGAGATTTATGAAAGGGTGTAAATATACACCTGGTGTAAACTGTCCACAGCAACCAATCACAGCTCCTCTTATATTTTACCAGAGCTGAAAGCTGAGCTGTGATTGGTTGCTGTGGGCAGTCTACTCCAGGTGTATATTTACATCCTTTCATAATTCTCCCCCTATGTGTGCAAACCATGTGACCAAACCTTCCTAAGAAGACTGGAGGCCGGGATCACTACCAGTACTGTACTGATTACTGAGTAACGGCTCTCAATACCTGTCAATGCAATATTTTATTTTTTTCCTTTTTAGAAGCTTAGCTTCCACCATTCTGTTTTCAAATTATCATGATGGGGTCCTCAGTGCAAAACGATGGTGAAATTAGAATTTTTTTTTATTGTATCACAAGTTAACAAAATTGCAAAATAACAAAATGTGAAAAGAGTGAAAGGGTCTACAGCCATTCCAAATGCAATGTATATGTAAGGCTGTCATAGAAACAGGCAGAAGTGACACAAATGCTGGGCTATTCCAGTTAGGGTAGGGTTAAATAGAACCAGATAGCATGTACAACAGAGAAGAATAAATGAATATGTCCAAGCATCTGGTAGGGTCGGGCGATTAATCAAATTAATATGATTAGTTCACTCTTATGGTGCGTTTACACAGAGAGATTTATCTGACAGATTTTGGAAGCCAAAGCCAGGAATGGATTTGAAAACAGGAGAAATCTTAATCTTTCCTTTATGACCTGCTCCCTGTTTATAGTCTGTTCCTGGCTTTGGCTTCCAAAATCTGTCAGATAAATCTCTTTGTGTAAACGCACCATTAGTGGCCTATTTGATTTTTTTTTTAGAAAATTGCAAATTTGATTTTCAAAAACAAAATCAATAAATGTGCGGGATCCGGTGCGGCATAAATGTAGCCTCCTCCTCTTTCACCCTTTCCGTGCTGCACAGACAGGGTTAAATAGCACAGTTCTGCTCCTGTTGTGACCTCCACACATTTTCCTACTTGCAGCAAGAACGGAGGTCACAGGTCATCCATGCAGGAGCCAATGATAAATGTAAGACCTCATTCCCATGTCCAGTAATTTTTTAGGGCTGTGGTTTTAGTCTGCTAGCTAGATATGTTATCTGTGAAAAACCATCCGTGATTGCATCCGTTTTTACATCCAGCGTTTGGCCTGCCTCCAGCCCCCGACACAGGTGGGTGTCGCACATAGGTCCACAGAGAGCGGCAGAGATCCAGGGCTGGGTAACACACCAGGGGGGAGATTTATCAGACATGGTGTAAACAGGGCCGTATTCACCACTAGGCACCCGTGGTCCGGTGCCTAGGGCAGCACCTTGCAGGGGGGCAGCACCCGGGAGCAGGGGGACAGAAAAAACAAATTTTTTTTGTTTTTATTTTTTTAGTTTCCCTCCTCCCGTTCAAACTTGCCAGTAAATCTGGTGTCTTTTCCAGGGGGGTGGGGGGTATGGTGGTATTGGTCAGGTCTGGTATCGCCAATAGGTGCGTCAAGAAGGGGCATCTTCAGGTTTAGTGCCTAGGGCAGCAGCAGCTGTTAATACAGCCCTGGGTGTAAAGTGAAACTGCCTCAGTTGCTCCTAGCAACCAATCAGATTCCACCTTTCATTTTCCAAAGAGTCTGTGAGGAATGAAAGGTGGAATCTGATTGGTTGCTAGGGGCAACTGAGCCAGTTTCACTTTACACCATGTGTGATAAATCTCCCCCAATGTGATCACACCAGAAATAAACTATGGGAAACTGAGTAAAGATCAGAAGTTGTGCCTATTGGATCCAAGCCCAACACATGGTGTGTGGCCTGATCCCAGTCTTTCCCCAAACCAAGTCGTGTACAGATGCCCGGGTACTGCCGGTCAGCTCTTCCTGCCCATTCAGTGGCTTTTCCAATGCTTGGATAATGTTGCAAACTGTTCAAAGAAACAAATACACAGTTAGACAGAAATACAGGACAAGGAATCATTATCCTATACTATCCAGCACAGCAGGATACAGCGGGAGACGGGGACAGAACTCCGAGAAGCTGCCGGGAATTCAGTCTACCGCCCGGACAGTGTACTTAAAGTTGAACTGTCCAAGTCATAGATACTCTTTAAAGGGAAACTGTCACCTAAAAGAGACATCTCAAACTGCTTCCCTGGCTATATTGCTATGTAAGGCTAATCATATTTTTATTGATGGTGTGTGGCCAGGGTACAATGTATTTTACTGCCTTGGCCACGCCTCTGTGACACTTCAATAAAAAGCTTCTTTAGGCTATGTCATTTTGAGTCTAAAGTAACGGACATCATTTAATTTAATCATGATCATTATTTTGACATCCGCGGTGATAATGTTTGCATTGTTTGCATTGGACGTCCGTCATTCCACCTTTTACCAGTCAATCCAATATTTTCAGCGTAACTCTATTATACAGCTGGGTTCAAGCACTGAATCGCTGTGATTTTGCAATGTGGTTTTTAACACCATAGTTTTGAAAAGTAAAAGTTTCACCTATTAAAATAAATGAGGTAAAAAGTCGATCAAGAACTCCTTCTTCCCCATCTGTGACCAGACATCTGCTCTGGTCACAGAGGATGCCTAGAAAACTCTCCCATAGAAGTCTATGGCCAATTATCTAACATAAATACGTCTGCTATTAAGTAAATCTTTGGAGCTTTTGCTGTTGTAGCAGCTCAAGCAAGATGGCTATCTTCTCAAGAATATAAGAATAAAAAAATTAATCAGAAGAGCAGACCAACCAATCACGGCACAGCTTTCACATTTTAACAAGATTAAAAAAAAGAGGAGCTGTGTTTGTTGATAGACTGATAAATCTGGGATGATATGTTTGTTGAAAATGTGGATATCCTAGGGGATTAACGTACATGGAGAGAAAAACAAAGTGCTAATTATAAGGCACCACCTTCACCCTATTGACTTCTATTATCTTATATATTACTCAATGTGATTAAAGGGAATCTGTCAGCTTCTCTCTCTTGCTCAGCGCTCAAGGGTCAAGGAGACCTTGTGGGGCCTCAGCATGCATGCCTCCTGTCTCCATCCCTTCCTGCCTTGACTGATTGACATACAGGGATCAGTGCTAATGGTGCGTTTACACAGACAGATTATCTGACAGATTTTTTTTAAACCAAATCCAGGAACAGACTATACACAGAGATCAGGTCATAAAGGAAAGACTGAGATTTCTCCTCTTTTCAAATCCATTCCTGGCTTTGGCTTTAAAAAATCTGTCAAATATCTGTTGGTGTAAACACACCATAAAAGCTGTATATCAACCTTGTCTGCTGGGGCCAAACAACTCCTTCTTGACCCTTGAACTTTAAGCATGATCTAAAGTTAACAGATTCCATTTAAGGCCATGTTCACACAATGTAAGTTCCGTACTAATCATGGCCGTTGTTGCAACAGCCGTGATTGATACGGAACTTACGTTGTGCTGCAGGCCGAGGGAATCCCGGTCGGAGTGTATACACATGGTATACACTCCGGCTGGGATCCCTAGCGGCACCATAGAAAACTGACATGTCAGTTTTCTGCGGCTGCTTTCCATTGAATAGCGGCCGCAGAAAACCCTGTCAGTGCACACAATGGAGCGAGCGGCACCGGCTGCACGCTCTATAGTGTGCAGTGGGGAGTTCTAATGTGGGCACGCACGGATGCGCCTGCATCACAACTCTGCGGCGCTAAAGATGATCAGGCCGAGATCGCAGCACCCGTCTGGGTCACGGAACGGCCGGTCTCTTACAAGGTCTGAACATGGCCTTATATGCTATATTTTTATACATTTGTACCTTTTTGGGACAGACCGGTCCAATTTCAACAACGTTTTAAATTTGATTCCGCTCAGTATTTTGTGGACACGGATTATTTGCAGCACTAGGAGAGTAGCGATCAGCTTATGGATTGTATCCATCCCTTTGAGACCTGTAAGAGCAAAACAGAAATGGTAATGGCTAGATAACAAGTGATTGTCTCACAATGTACCTTTCATTATAAAACTTTTAGATCCTAAATCAACAGTAGATGTGATATAAAGCAAGTTTGCAATTTACATTCATTTTTTTTTAGTTATCATGGAGAACACGGCACTTCCTGTTTTCTGACCTTTTTTATTTCAAAGAGACTAAACACAGGAAGTCCTGTGTATCCCAGGCCATCTGAGCACTCTGTGTATCCCAGGCCATCTGAGCGCTCTGTGTATCCCAGGCCATCTGAGCGCTCTGTGTATCCCAGGCCATCTGAGCGCTCTGTGTATCCCAGGCCATCTGAGCGCTCTGTGTATCCCAGGCCATCTGAGCGCTCTGTGTATCCCAGGCCATCTGAGCGCTCTGTGTATCCCAGGCCATCTGAGCGCTCTGTGTATCCCAGGCCATCTGAGCGCTCTGTGTATCCCAGGCCATCTGAGCGTTCTGTGTATCCCAGGCCATCTGAGCACTCTGTGTATCCCAGGCCACCTGAGCGCTCTGTGTATCCCAGGCCATCTGAGCGTTCTGTGTATCCCAGGCCATCTGAGCACTCTGTGTATCCCAGGCCATCTGAGCACTCTGTGTATCCCAGGCCATCTGAGCGCTCTGTGTATCCCAGGCCATCTGAGCGCTCTGTGTATCCCAGGCCATCTGAGCGTTCTGTGTATCCCAGGCCATCTGAGCGCTCTGTGTATCCCAGGCCATCTGAGCGCTCTGTGTATCCCAGGCCATCTGAGCGCTCTGTGTATCCCAGGCCATCTGAGCGCTCTGTGTATCCCAGGCCATCTGAGCGCTCTGTGTATCCCAGGCCATCTGAGCGTTCTGTGTATCCCAGGCCATCTGAGCGCTCTGTGTATCCCAGGCCACCTGAGCGCTCTGTGTATCCCAGGCCATCTGAGCGTTCTGTGTATCCCAGGCCATCTGAGCGCTCTGTGTATCCCAGGCCATCTGAGCGCTCTGTGTATCCCAGGCCATCTGAGCGTTCTGTGTATCCCAGGCCATCTGAGCGCTCTGTGTATCCCAGGCCATCTGAGCGCTCTGTGTATCCCAGGCCATCTGAGCACTCTGTGTATCCCAGGCCATCTGAGTGTTCTGTGTATCCCAGGCCATCTGAGCGTTCTGTGTATCCCAGGCCATCTGAGCGCTCTGTGTATCCCAGGCCATCTGAGCGCTCACAGAGAGAAGGCAGTCATGTAACTGATGGACACATTAAGCCGTGACTCTCTGTACTGGCCGGAATTCTTTTAGTCTGCTTTTTTCAACCAGCTGGATACAAGTAAGTATAGCTTTGTTTTACAGCATGATAACTAACAAAAAAAAAGTATATTATGATATCATCATAACAATACTCAATTCATCAGACGCAGATGGATTAAATGTTCACTGTAACCCACCCAGAGATCTGATGCCTTTTTTAACAAGAAAATCTTCAGTCAGGTACCGGACATTGATGTGTAATAATGTACCGAGTTCTGGGCTCAGCTGCCAATATCCTTCCTGCAACATAAAATACAACTAGTAAGTTTACTTTTCTTCATATTTCATTGTAATATTTTTTTTAAGATGACTAAAACAGATTACCGGACTTTGAAGAGACGCCAGAGATGACCAAGAAGGAGGTGCTAAGTGTATTCTCTGCAAAATACATATATAGAGTCAGATTATAATCATCAGTGAAGACACATAACCCCCACTAATGTCTCACTGAGAGAACTGTACATGTACCCCAGGACATTATAAAAAGGGGGGGCTTCCCCACTATCCACAGATGATATTCAATGAATAGCTGCCGCACAAAACTGACATGTCAGTTTTTTGCGCAGCCACTAGGGATCCGGGAATGTTGTACTGCAGTCAGAGGGAATCCCGGCGGGAGTGTATACACATAGTATACACTCCGAACAGGATTCCCTCTGACTGCAGTACAACGTAAGTTTGTACTAATCACAGCCGTTGTTGCAAACCGGCAACAACGGCCGTGATTAATACAAAACTTACGTTGTGTGAACATAGCCGCAGTGATTTTCCATTATGCCCAACCCCTATCTCCAACTGACATCACCCGCCAGTGGTCATTCAGGAGGGCCCCTTGTTAGATGTATGGCCAAGCAATGGATACATCTGACCACAGTCTGAGGTGTATAGGGGACCTTTAGCATCCAGACCCCTATCAATCAAAACTTCTTAAATACCACTATGATATGTCAAAAGTTTTTAAAAGTACAGTAATAGTTACCTTATACAAAAACAAAAAAAATAACGCAACACTGCAAATGTAAAACGCGTGTTTAGTGATCTGTGTGATTGAAAAAGGTTCTGAGATAAATTGCTTTATTGTTATGTATTGCTGACTACTTGTAAATAACATGCTATTCTTTACATAAAGTATGGTTTAGCCAAGTTATTGTAAGTAACAATGTTTAATCAGTCTAGCTGGCCCATTATTTAGTGTTGGGTTGTAAGATGGTATATAAATTATGTAATTTACAATATAATAACTAATACTTACCAAAGAGGACTGGACCGCAAGCGGCTCTGACAACACTACTGCAGGTTCACAGGCCTCAATTGCACCGTCTTCCAATCCCAGGGTCCTGACTTCAGGAGATCTATGTACTGAACCTGCTGTGTTAGAAGAGCTGTGTACACACTACACAAAAGAAGTATGATCAGATGGTCTCAGAACATTTTATGTAAAAACAATAAAGGGATTGTCCAGATTAGAAAACAGGAAATCACACTCCACCAGGACCAGGAGAATACTCTAATACATTTATTCATGGACTGACTTTTCGTTCGTCAGTGGGTGGTCTTGTTCAGAGAACCCACTTTCAAATACTCAATACATTTTCAAATACTTAATATTAAATTACAATAGGGTATGCTTCTTCAGGATTTAAATTTTTGTACAGTAAAAAAAAAAACAATGTGATGACGAGAGCTTTCCCGTTGTATATGCTTCTTCAGGACCCTCATCTGTAAAGAACATTTTTTTGCTCTGGAGAACCCAGCACACCTGTGCATTACATGGAAGGCTGAATGGTTTTAATGAAACTTTGCAATGTTTCATTCTCAGAGTGGCAGGGATTGAACACTTGGTTCTGGATCTTACCAGATTACCAATGATCATGGGAAACAAACGTCCAGCAAATTTACAATAAGTGAGTGTAATCATGCCTGGTATAAACATATGCAAAAGAACACTGCAGAGACACCATCACATGTCTCCAGTCAGTGAGCTAGCCAGACCTTCCTTCGGGAAGGAACAACCAATCCAAGGAATGTCTCCAATCAAGGAAACCACCCAAGCAAGGTATCCATCCACAGACAGCTGTTTCGGGGTATTTACCCCTCATCAGTGTGGAGTAGGATTCTGACTAGTGGGAGCAATGCCTAGTAAGTGCATGGTATAAACTGGAAATAATATGAAAACAGACTACAAGGACAACGTGGTCTTTTTCTGCCACCAGTTTTCTATGTTTCTAGCAGATGTGATCACCCTATCATAATATGTGGATACATATACAAGGAGCATAATACCCACAGTCACTTTAAATATAACTAACCTGCTGTTAGCTTTCCTTTTAAATGAATGAACTATTATCCACCTCGTGAGCCTTAGGGCCCTATTACATGGGACAATTATCGATATCAATAAATGATCGTCCAGAGCGGCCAATGTTGTCATCGGCTGATCGTTGTGTTTATTACACGGAGTGATAAGTGGCCGGATAGAGCCGTTTCAGCTGATTATCGTTCCGTGTAATAGGGCCCTTAGACCACCAGGGTAATTAAATTAGTATGTACAGTATACCAGGAGTGTCTCCTAAATTCAGGTGTGTTACATAGTCTACAAAATATGGAGCTTACACTGGAGTCGTCATCAAGATCTTCTTTTAAGTTGTCATATTTTGGAAAATATAGGTGGTGACTCCTTTGTATATCCTGCAAAAAAATACAACACAAAAGCAAAGATTAAAACAGGCATAAAAATGTACCACTGAAATATATATATCTATTCTAGCCTTAATGCCACAATACAAGATAAAGATAAATTATTAAAATTGTACAAAAACATTACAAAAAGATTAAATTTATGTTCTCACAAACCTTGTTTAAAAATTAATGACACAATTCCAAAGACTGACTAGCGTAGATTAGACCAATTGCATTTCACTGCAGTTAAAGGGGTATTCCAAGAAAAATTAACTAGTCCCCTATCCTTAGGATAGGGGACAAAAAAGACATCATGGGGGTCTAACTGTGGTGCCCAACCACTGGGATGATGTTATGCTGGTGGCTGGCATATAGCTCAGCCAGTGATGGTACAGTCGTGACGCCAGTGCTAACTCAGCACACAGGTGTGATGGTATACCTGCTTTGTTTAGTGGCTGGCCATACAGATCCCCAATGGTTGGTAACCTGTCAAGTTGTGATGGGTCCCTTGGGTTCTTATCATGGTGGTCTGGAGTGGGAAGATGACCCACCAGGATGGTTGGTACCGCCACCGACAGAGAGGGGAAAATCACCCAAGGATGGTGTAGCGGTGTGTGTAGGTGCTGGTGCAATGATCACTGAATCCCAGTAGGATAAATAAAGTGGTTTTACTGAAAGTCTCTTGCAATACAGAATAGCTTTTTACTAGGTGACTTCTGTGATACAGACTTAAGCTCACTGAATCTGTGCTGGTAGATATTCAAGTGCTGAGGTAGAATAGCAGTGCTGTTTCAGTTGAGTGTTGAGAAGACTACTGATGGGTAAAACTGAGGGTCATGAGTGGACCATTTGGTCGTGAGTGTATGGTTGAGATAGGATCTGAGGGGCAAATAGTTGCTGGAAATAAGGCCCTCTGTCTGGGAGAAGGCAGCCAAGCGGGGATACAGCAGATCTCCCCAACCCTGCAGTGGGCGAGAGCGTGTGACTGAAATCGCAAAGCTTTGAGCCCGTAAGAAGTAGAACATATGGGGGCGTAGGAAGTCATACTCTAAGAAGGCCTGGGAGAACGAGAGGACTTTCTTGGTGGCAGGATTCATTAGCTTTTTTTTATCAGGATACCTAGAAAATTGATAAATATACTCCTATAGCAGATACCTCTTCAATTATTGGAGAGAACCATTTCATGTCCGGCAGAACATCCACATCTTCTGCAGATATCATTTCATCAATATTCGTCTCAGTGTTAATGTCTTCCTCTGCACCCTAGAAGATATAGAAGGCGATCTTAGTTTCCAATTCCAGTTTACAAAAATCTAACAGCACCGTCCAGTAAGAAAGGACATATACTTTATAATGTAGATCATTGCTTTGTAAGGTTTCTAAACCTAGTATCCTCTCCTAAAAAATTGCATCAAAGTACCCCAAGACTATGATCATACACAGCATCCTATTGAAAGGAAATAATGAGAGCAGTAAAACGTTCTTTAACCGCCATGTTTGTGCCCCTTGGACAAAAGTATTACTGTATGTGGAGAATGGATGGAAAAACTGAGCAGAGCAGGAAGTGTCTAACAAAATTTAAAGGGGTGTCCTAGGACTGTTTTATCGCTAGATCTTTTTATTAGCGTCCTCGCTAGGTACCGCTATAGCCGCGGCTGGTATGCTCCCTGAGCTGCAAAGTAGAGCTATACTGTATCATATACCATATCAGCACAATTATACTCATTGGGCCCTTTAAAAGTCCAGAATAAATGGCAAAAGGCAAAATACAACCAACAGTCTAGAGAACAGAAAATTGTTCTTCAAAAAGCACAAATATAGTAAAATGTAATTAGAACATAAAATTCTAACTAAAAATAAATGCACATATAAGGTAATAGTTTGCAGTATTGATCAAATTGAAATATTTACTTTCTTACCAATATTAGCACTATCTATTCTCCTGCTTAGTCCATGCTTGGACAAATTGCAGTATAAGGCTCCATTTATTCTATAAACTCATGCAAAGATTTTTACAAATTCCACAGTTCTTGAGATGATTGAATATCTGGTCAGTACTCACCTTGTTATCTTCCACAAAACCATTGACCTGAGTCACTAGTGAGTATTGTTTACTGAGCTGAATGATGAAAGACTTCATCTCTTGTTTTTTCATCTGTATCGAGTACAAAATGATAAAGAATTATTAAAACATTAATCAGCTCTCTAATACATAGTAGTCTGATCCAAATATCTGGCTATGTTATAATAACATAAATTAACCTGAATGCCACCAACTTTCTTTGAACCGCCTTGGGTTATCCGGAGAAAATGGTTTTCTTTTAAATCAACTGGTTTCGGAAAGTTATATAGATTTGCAATTTAAAAATCTCAAGTCTTCCCATACTTATCAGCTGCTGTACGTCCTGCAGGAAGTGGTGCATTCTTTTCAGTCTGACACAGTGCTCTCTGCTGCCACCTCTGTCAGAAACAGGAACTGTCCAGAGCAGTAGCAAATCTCCATAGAAAACCTCTGCTGCTCTGGACAGTTCCTGGTTCAGACAGGGGTGGCAGCAGAGAGCACTGTGTCAGACTGAAAAGGGGTACTTACCAGAGTACCCCTTTAAGTCTTGCATGTTTTTAAATAGTTTCATCAAGGATTATATCTCTCATTTTAATTAAAGGAAATCTGTTATCTCTGTCCAGGTGTGGAGCTGTGGATACTGAGGGACAGGTCACAAAGTGAATAAACAATTGATACCTTTAGCTCGATGGTTGACCATTTGCACACTTAGAATATTGTAATTTTCTTTTGCCATCCTTTAAATTAAAAATATAATCTGTTAAAGTTCCTTGTGACCCAACCACAAGTTCCAGCAGCTCAGTAACTGGTCCCAATACACATTAAGCATAAGTCAGCCAGCCCACAAATTTTGGTGGGACCAGCTTTTTGTCTAATGTGTATGGGGAAGGCTCCTTTCCCTTAAAGGGGTTGTCCGGCGCCAAAAAATTATTCACAGAATAACACACATTACAAAGTTATACAACTTTGTAATGTATGTTATGTCTGTAAATGGCCCCCTTCCCCGTGTCCCACCACCCGCACCCGTGTACCCGGAAGTGTGGTGCGCTATACATACCTGTCACGTGCCGACCACGGTCTCCGATCCTCAGCAGTGACGTCTTCTTCGGGCGGCCAGCGGATCTTCCCGAATGCCGGCCGCCCTCTGCAGCGTCATCCGAAGAAGACGTCACTGCTGAAGATCGGAGACGAGTCGGCACGTGACAGGTATGTATAGCGCACCACACTTCCGGGTACACGGGTGGGGGTGGTGGTACACGGGGAAGGGGGCCATTCACTGACATAACATACATTACAAAGTTGTATAACTTTGTAATGTGTGTTATTCTGTGAATAATTTTTTGGCGCCGGACAACCCCTTTAAAAGATGACATACTGGATTTCAACCGCCTGAGCATACTTTAGCCATGGTATATAACCAAATGACAACTATTGCAGGTGTGTGGGCACCTTCAGGCCAAGACAACGTGGTGGTTTCTAGTTGTGCAACCAAAAAACACCATGTCGTATCATTCAAGCATAAGTGTTTCTGAGATACAACCCAGGAATAAACATAAGAGGAGATCCTCCTTTCAGTCATCATCCACAGGTTACAGATCTAACTGAAAAGGCAGAGGTGAACCAATAGTTACTCCCAGGGATATACTGGTCAGTGACACAGAGCAAGAGGCAGATACACTGTGGGGGACATTTATGAAAGGTCCGCCCAAGGCGTATGCCAGAGAGAAGGTGCAGATTTACCCCTTCTCCCTGGCGTACGCCTCCCGTATGCCCGCTCGCCTGATGGGGGGGCTGGCGGAGCTTGCGGGGGCGTGATAAGGCAGGGAGGAGGCGTGGCAGGCGTAAATCATGACCACAATCTACACCTTCTGGAAACAGGTGTAGATTTCATGCGCAGATTCGGGCGCCTGGCCGGCCGGATTCACTAAGAGGTGTGCGCCTCTTAGTGAATCCTGCCGGGGGTAAGGGGGTGGGGCCTAATATAAGACCTGCGTTCTTGTACGCCGGTCTTTATAAATCCCCCCTTGTGTGTACATAGGCTTAGGTGCTCCATGTATAGGAGCTGCGAACATGATACTATCCACACATAATACTATCCATGTTTACTTTCGATAACATGTTTTGCAGTAGTCTTGCACTGACCTCATTCTCACTTTCCTTCTCTTGCAGAATTCCCTCCTCATAGTCTTTAATTAGCGCTCGAGCTGTGAGGGTGTGCAGTATCTGGAGGCAATAAGATCAATATCATAGAAGCACAAAAAATGACTAGAAATGCTTTTTATATTGCAGAAAAATACGCAAACAGATTGTGAGCCTCAAAAGGGAACCAGATACCTCTCTGAAGGAGTGTGATTTAACCCCAGTACCCTACAGCTGCCGGGCACAGCTCTCCGATGCTATGCCTAGCAGACTCTGACAGGGCGGCAGTATCAAAATCTTGATACTCCTTCCTGGTAACTAGGCATGGGGGAAGGGCCACAGTGGCCTGTAGTCACGCTGCCTCTGCCCTCCTCCATTTCCGTGCAGTTTGTAGTTAAATCCCTAGGCTAGTAAGGTGGTTTTGGGTACTGGGGATGGGGCTACCACCCCCAGTGCACCTATCCACCCACAGCTCTCCCGCCTTTCCTAATGCATATCAGCAGAGCAGGCCGGATGAGTGCACTGGGGGCTGTAGTCCCACCCCCAGTGCACTGATCCACCCACAGCTCTCCCGCCTTTCCTAATGCATATCAGCAGAGCAGGCCGGATGAGTGCACTGGGGGCTGTAGTCCTACCTCCAGTGCACCTTTCTAGCGTAGGAATTCAACTACAAACTGCATAGAAACGGCACAGAACTGGAACTGCTGCTGGAGCTGCAGGGGACATAGAGGAATATATTTCCTGTGGATTGTAAGCCCTGGCAGGCAGGGTCCTCTCTCCCTATGAACCAGTTTGTCATTTACTTTATTCATGTAGTTTTAATTGATTTTGTGTTACATGTATGTCTGTATGTGTAAATTTGGTATTAACCCTTATCCCTTGTACAGCGCTCCGGAATGAAGGACGCTTTAAAAATAAATAATAAAAATGTCCAAATCTGATGGGAGTGCCCTGATATACAGTTTTTTTAACAAGGAATTTGCCTTTATAATATGACAGAGTTGTCAAACAAGCCTTATGCTCCTGACAAAGCATTGTTGTATTGTGTGCTATTTCTGGCCCTAAATAAATGGGTGGGGTCTCCTCTCTACGGCAAGGTGGATCATTGTTAGACACTGGAAGCTTTTGTGGACACCCCCTTAGGGTATATTCACACTGAGCAAATACAGCGGAATCCTGCCATGCTCAGTGTCCCCATGTGAGTGAATGATAGGGCGCGCGCTCCTCCACTGCCACCGCTCTCTGCTCAAAGAAGTGACATGTCACTTCTTTGATTGGAGAGCGGCGGCTGTGGAGGAGCGCACGCTTTCCCATAGATGGGCTATGGCACACTGACACAGGCGGTATTCCACGACGGAATTCTGCCTGTTTTACTTAGTGTGAACATACCCTAACACTGTATACACTGGATAGTTTGCACTCAAAATATGGATGCTCAAATTTTTTTTATAATGGAAGTCAATGGAAAAAAGGGATGCACACAAATAAGGCTGGGTTTACACTACATTTTTGCATTTGTGTGCATCCGTTTTGATCCGTTTTACCATTGACTTCTATTATAGAAAAAATGGATCAAAAGGATTTTTTTTTAACGTGCACAAAAACATAGCTGACCTTATTTTTGTGTACGTTAAAAAAGAATGGATGTGTTTTGATACTTTTTTTTATATAAAAAAGTCAATAGAAAAATGAATCAAAACGACTGTACACAAATGCATCAATTTTTCGCAAAAACGGATGGAAAAAAAAACAGCCTAAACCCGGTTTTTATCTGTTTTTTTTTTGTTGTTGCATGAACTGCAAAAACGCAGTGTAAGGGCCTGTTCATAATGAGCAAAAGAGGCAAAATTTCAAGCGGAGCCAGCGCTGCGAATGCTGCTTCACATACCTCCTGTCCCATTGATTCAATGGGATTTTTCGCTTCGTCCACTCACCGCCCAAAGAGTTGACATGTCAATTATTTGGGCCGAGAGCGAAGGTACATTGGGACAGGCGGAATTTTTAAGCGGCACTGACCATGTTATTAAGTAGAAAAATAGGGAGTAATGTAACGTACTGTCCCAGTTGTCTTCTGTTGCTCAGCGGCAGCAACCACGGTCTTAATCTCTTCATTATACATTACAGACTGTATTGTTGCCTGAAACAATGAAAATGTATTTAAACAGATGACACTGAATATCAAAGGAAAAATAAGAGTTTAATGCAAAATAAGGAACTGACTTTAAATGATTTACACAATATTAGTTAGTACTATCTAGGAAAGCATTGTGTAGGGGGGCCCTTTGCTGCCATCACTTGTTGCCCACACGTCTCCTATCACACAGAGAGATGTGCAGCCGATGACATGGTTTGATGGTTTGTGCAGCCGATGATTGCCGGCCGGCCCTATTACTTAGGCTTGATGTACTTTACTTTATCTGTATAAGCAGCATGGCTGAAAACTGAATTGTGAACAGTCTCCCACTCACTTCACTGGGAAACAATGGGTGGCAACTGGAGCTTCCAGGACCCTTCTTTGCTGCCCACGTATCCGTGAAGCGCTTCACATTGGTACTTCTTGTGTCTGTGTGTACATGCCCTTAGTCGCCACCACTACTATATAATATATAGTACCCACCTGAGTGCAATGAGAGACAAACCCGTAAACCATAACACTCTCTTCTCGCAATACAGCTGGTATGTTTGTCGGGGCTTGCAGGATCTCAGAGGAGGTCTGATTGTACTGTTCCCACTTCACGGTAATATCTGTACATACAGGATAGTACATCCGGCTTGTGTACCTGTCCATCTATGACAGAAGGTAAGAATATAGGCTTATTATGTTAGGCTAGGTACACACTGTTTTCAGCACTAACAATGAAATTGGCAAAATTGGTTGTGGTCCAAACTTTAGTTCAGTGTGAAGACGAACAGCGCACGTTTAGTTTCGGCCAAACCTATAAGCTGGCTTTCCCAGATAAGGCCTTTTGGGTAGGTTTAAGTAAAATTACATTTTCTGATGTGTTACGAGATGATGTGGTGATCTCCCCTTATGGATATGCTACGTAATAAATGTGACATATCCCACGCTAGTTTTTATAAATTTCTCCAGCTTAGGCTTGTTTTAAATACGCAATTTCCCGCCTCCGTTACACCAATCTTGGAATATCCTGTCATTGGTATTATTAGGCCTAAGGGGGGGCAGGTAGTCTTGTATCTTACGTATATATATATATATATATATATATATATATATATATATATATATACACTGTATATACTTATCTTATTCATGCAAAGTCCTAAAACACACCACTAGCTGCCTTGACCTCATGGAGGACACTTATGTCCTCACTCACAGACAAGGATAATGAAGGATAGATAGGCGTCCACCAAGACAGGCCACCTGGATCTCTATGGTGGACAAGGTAGTGGCATAAGAAATGTTTGTTTATGCAGATAGAAAATGTCCAGGTAAATTAGTGTGTATCTCCTCTTACTATTACTGCAGCACATGAGGTTCATCCTGATGTGTAACATAGATAGCATAATAGATGAAATGCGACCATGACAGTGTAATATATTGTTCGTACTGCAGTTTGTTTGCTGATTATGATTATTATTAGCTGCCGTCTATATCACAAGACGGCCACCTTGCCCCAGTATGAACATAAGGCTGTGTGTGTTATACATCAGGGAACGGTGTACTCGTGACTATCAATCCGCCCTGTCTGGCCTACCCCTTCCTATAAATATTTATCCATTGCTCTATGAGCACCAGAGTGCACCAGAGTTCACCGATTGGGCTAAATTGCAGATCACGAAATCGGCACAGATGGCAGAAACCCGGCCACTGGGATCTACCCACAGTTGCCAACCATGTAGTGTTAAAAAAATTTCAGTTAGCAAAGCTGTACATTTGTACAAGTGACACTGTCACCCCCTTTTTGCATTCTGACGTCTCTACACAGGTGGAAAGGGTAAATTTAGCAGTTTTCATACCTTATTTTATATCATACATCATGGTGCTTGTTCAATTAAAAAGGGATCTTTTATCAACTGCAGATTGTGTCAAGTGGGCGGGGCCTCGCAGCAATAGCGTTACTTAGCCCCGCCCACCACGCAAAGGCCCCCTCGACGCTCATTGGTGGACCGGCCTAGAGGGGGTGGGGCCTAGACCTTTAGGCCAGCCTGTTCCAATGGGCACTAGGGGGCGGGGCCAAGGGTGGTGCTAATGACGCGAGGCCCCGCCCACTTAACACAATCTGCAATTGATAAGATCACTTCTTACTTGAACAAGCAGCAGGACATATGAAATAAAATAAGGTATGAAAATCACTAAATTTACCCTTTACACCTGTGTAGAGATGTCAGAATGCAAAAAGGAGGTGACAGTGTCACTTTAAGTAATCAGCATATTATGACACATTTGTGCTAAACAAAGCATTATAATAAGTTAGATGTTACCTGATCTTTCCATTTGCTCTTATCTTTGTCAGAAAAATATCCAAAGGCTCCGCATCCATACTGTGCAAAGCGCCTGAGCAGATGCTTATTAGCTGTGGTCCTGATGAAAAGAAATATAAAAGTAATACATGCCGATAAGGAATAGCTTGTGCTTCATCTTATATATCACACAGTGTGGCCAATATATACAATCCATAAAGAAACTGATACGACATTGCACACTTTATATAATAAACAAGGTACATAGGCATTGAAAAACAGAATAATTTTTTCTGTCTTTTTTGGTAGAAATGTTTCTCTCATCAAAAAACTATTTTTATATTCAGCCACTTTCATGCGCTGCCTTTGAAAATCGTTACTACAGAGGGAAAAACATTTTTTCAAATCAGCTGGTGTCAGAAACGTATGCAGATTTGTAAATTACTTCTAGTTAATTTTTTTTTAGGTCTTCCAGTATTTATCAACTGCTGTATGTCCTGCAGGAAGTGATGTATTCTTTCTAGTTTGAAACAGTGCTCTCTGCTGCCACCTCTGTCCAAGATAGGAAGTGTCCAGAGCAGTAGAGGTTTTCTATGGGGATTTGCTGCTGCTCTGGACAGTTCCTGACATGGACAGAGGTGGCAGCAGAGAATACCGTTTCAGGCGGTTCCTTCATCAGGCATTGCTTGTGATGCTTTGATAAATGTTTTTACTTTTATAGCAGCATCACTCCTGATTTTTTTTATTTTATTTATAAAATAATAAATATCAACAAAGAATTACAAAGTTACATTGTTTATAAGGTTGAAAAAGTCCATCAAGTTCAACCTACAGAAACTGTGTTAATCCAGGGGAAGGCAAAAACCCCCTATGAGGCAGATGACAATTGCCCCATCACAGGAAGAAAAATTCCTTCCCGACTCCAATGGCGATCAGGATAATCCCAGGATCACCGTCCTATCACATATAATTTAGTGCCCATAACTTGTAATATTATATTTTTGAAGAAAAGCATCCCGGCCTCCCTTATTTAATAAATCAGCCATGACTACATCATGTGGCAGAGAGTTCCAAAGTCTCACTGCTCTTACAGTAAAGAACCCGCGTCAGTGCTGGTGGTGAAACCTTCTTTCCTCTAGACGTAGAGGATGCCCCCTTGTCATTGTTACAGACCTAGGAGTAAAAAGACCACTAGAAAGATCTCTGTACTGTCCATTCATATATTTGTACATTGTGATCAGATCGCCTCTAAGACGTCTTTTTTCTAGCGTAAATAACCCCAAGCTTGATAACCTTGATAACCTGTCCTGGTACTGTAACCCACCCATTCCCTTAATGACCTTTGTTGCCCTCCTCTGCACCCGCTCCAGTTCAGCTGTGTCCTTCTTATATACCGGTGCCCAAAACTGTACACAGTATTCCATATGTGGTCTGACTAGTGATTTATAAAGAGGCAAAACTATGTTCTCATCTTTAGCGTCTATACCTCTTTTGATCCATCCCATTATTTTATTAGCCTTGGCAGCTGCTGCCTGGCACTGATCAATAAAGTTGAGTTTACTGTCCATTAATACTCCCAGGTCCTTTTTGAAGCGGTTTTTCCCCAGTGTTTTATTATTTAGCAAATATTTTTTTACTTATTTCTATGGTCCAAGTTCATAACCTTACATTTATCCACATTAAATTTTATTTGCCATTTCTGTGCCCAAGCCTCCAGCTTCTCCAAATCCCTCTGTAATATTATACTATCCTCCTCTGTGGTGATTATTTTACCTAGTTTAGTATCATCTGCAAATATGGAGATTCTACTTTGTAGCTCCTCCACAAAATGATTAATAAACATATTACAAAGAAGTGATTATAATGGCTTACCCTACACCACAAGTGAACAGCTCGGTGTCATTCTTATTTTTGTTTAGAATCTGAAAGACCAAGTTTTCATTTTGGACATGTCCATCACTGATGAGAAGAACTTTGTGAGGTCTCGTTTTTGGTCTGAGCAAATACAATGACTGCAGAACCTTCCAGAACTCAGTGCTCCCCATGTTGGGTTTGGCTTCCTATGGGTTGATAAAAATGTTGCAGTAAGACAAAGTATTTGACAGGCATAAGATTGTTAAAACAGTAAAGTTTTAAAGGATAACTATCAGTAGGTTAGAGAAATCTAGCCCCCTGATAGCCCCCTTTTGCGCAGGAGGCACAGAGGATGAAGGTATGTTTCTTACCTTCATCCTAGGCGCCACTCCTGCGCACTTACTCGTTTGTTCCATGGTCCGTTAAGACCGTTTGAAGCAGTGGGGCACAATTAGGAGCACTGCCCCATCCCCATAGTGCTGATCCGCCCCTTGCCGAACTGCTCTTTCTAATCATTATCAATGGAGGGGAGCGGCCGAGGTGGGCTGGATCAGCACTATGTGGGCGGGACAGTGCTCCTTATGGTCTAACTGGACCGAGGAGTAAACAACTGACTGTATGGAAATGGCACAGAAGATGAAGGAAAAAGACATACCTTCCTTGGCACCTCCTGCGCAGTAGGGGGCTATCAGTAGGTTAGATTTGTCCCCTTTAAGAGAGAACAAGTATACAACATCTGCTGGGCTCCTTACTTTTATAAACTCTTCCATATCTGAACTGTCCAATGGCATGGGCTTTGGGTGGGAATAAAGCTCGGTATAATCTGGAAAAAAATAGTGTTTTTTTTTTAAATATAAAAATATTCATGATACCTCATGCTACATCATTTTACATGGTCCGCAGGGTCCGGATATCAGGGAGAGAAAAAGTAAGGCAGATAAGGCAAACCTCAATATAATAGTCATATAGCTACTAATTATTAGTATGCAAGGGACACGCCGCGCTCCCACAGACATTTTGGAGGTTAGGCTCCTCCTTCCTATATTCCAGTATCTGCCTCTTATTAGTTAATAAATTAAAGTCAATGGGAGTGGGACGGGGGGTGTTAAAGGGGTATTTCTTAAAAAAAAAACTAGTTTTCAAGTAGTTATCAGCTGCTGTATGTGCTGCAGGAAGTGGTGTATTCTTTCCAGTTTGACACAGTGCTCCCTGCTGCCACCTCTGTCCATGTCAGGAACTGTCCAGAACAAGAGGGGTTTTCTATGGGGATTTGCTTCTGCTCTGAATAATTCCTCACATGGACAGAGGTGGCAGCAGAGAGCACTGTGTCAGACTGGAAAGAATACACCACTTCCTGCAGGATATACAGCAGCTGATAAGTACTGGAAAGCTGTAGATTTTTAAATGGAAGTAACTTACAAATCTGTAAAACTTTCTGACACCAGTTGATCTGAAAACAATTATTTTCTCTGGAGTACCCCTTTAAAAGAAACACCTGTGTTTTTTCTTTAAACATAACTCAAGCCTTAAACGCAATCACGTCCAAGTCACTCACAAATGGGACATGTGGCAAAATACAAAGTTAAATAGTTCTCCAGGATGTATATTAGAAACTTACCTGACCCAAAAAGGACAATGTTGAAATAACATTGTGCAGAATGAACTGCCAACAGGGCAAGCTCTTTAGCGCTGTTAAAACAGGACTCCATAGAGTTAGAACAGTCCAGGCATATTGTCATACATATAGGGTCAAAACTTCTTTCAATTTCAGGTTGATAAAACAACAGACATGCCTATAAAAAAACAGAATATACAATGATTCATTAGCATAAGGCTATGTCTAAGCACTTTTTTTATCAGTTTTAGCAGCTTTTTGGAAGTAAATGTATACTTTGGATGAAGGCTCCGATGTATACCATTACATAGCTGTACAGTGACATGATTAAAAAAAAAAAGTTTAATATACATTTTTTTGGATGGGTAAACTGGTACTGTTAAATAATAAATAATGGTAAGGCTGGGATCACACTATGTTTTTTCAATCCGTTTTTGCAGTTTGTTGTTTGCGAAAAAAAAAACTGATAGAAAAAACGGATGCAACTGTGTGCATCAGTTTTTCCATTGACTTCCATTATAAAAAAAACTGATCCGTTTTTTGTTTTTTTTTTATAATGGAAGTCAATGGAAAAAACGCATGCACACAGTTGCATCCGTTTTTTCCATCCGTTTTTTTTTGTTGCAAAAAACGGATTGCATAAACTTAGTGTGAACCCAGCCTAAGGTGGCCACATTGTTTTAGCAAAGGAGGCCATTTGATAAGTTCAGCATATGATGGGAGCTTTCCTGGCACATACACGGAACATAATAAAAAAATAAAAAAAATATTAACATGTCATCTGAATATTATGGTCTTTTTTGCATTGAACCTCCAAAGAAAAACGTAAGAATAATGGGAAATATGAACTAACGTTAAAGGGAACCAGTCACGTTAAAGATGCCTATTAAGCTAGGGAAATGTGCTGATAAATCACCCAGCACACTTCCCATACATGTCACTATATTCTCCGTCCCTGCAAAGGAAAACCTATAAACTTACTTTTACGCCGTATGGTAATGACCCCCAAGTAGTGATCTGGGTGGTGGGATATGGGAAGGTAGTCACGTCCCCGGGCGGTTTGGTGATGTAATCACGCCCCTCCAGTGAAGTTGTGACGTCATCCAGAGGCCTGCAGTAGCGCACAGCGGCGCACCGACGTTCTGATCACACCACATGTAGCACGGGACGCGCTGTACTGCACATGTGCAGCATGATGAGGACGTTGGCGCAGTGCTGTGGTCTACGGCAGGCCTCTGGCTGACGTCACAGCTTCACTGGCTTTTGAATAACGCCCCTGACACCTAAAGGGGCCTGACACCTAAAGAGGCGTGATTACATCGCCGAAGCGCCCAGGGGACGTTACTACCTTCCAACAGCGCACCGCCCAGATGACTACTTGGGGGTATTAAAATACGGCGCGCCAATTTGTAAAAGTATATTTATACGTTTTCTTTTGCAGGGACGGAGGATATAGGGACATGTATGAGAAACGTGCTGGGTGATTTATCAGTACATTTCCCTAGCCTTTAACGTGATTGGTTACCTTTAAAGAGGAAGTGCCGTGAAAACTAAAATCGGCAGGCGAGTCAGGGGGGGGGGGGGTTGACATAACATAATAAAAAAGTATACTCACTCGTCCTCGTGCCTTTATTGCGCTGCTCCTGGGCCAGTTCACAGCAGCCGGCTGTCATGCGTCGTGTACCCGACTCTTTCAGCTGCAATGTCATGGCCTGGCTACGATTGGGGCAGCGTCTTGCCCCAGTCACTGATTGGCTGAGCGGGCAATCACAGCAGCCAGTGACCTGAGTGATTGCATGAGGAGGAGTGAGTTTACTGGACCCCCCCACTTGCCATTTTTAGTTTTCATGGGACTTTTCCTTTATAAGTAGCATTGCTGTTTTGTATGGATAAGTAACAGTGGAGAGAAATTATGGTTACTGTATGTTACCTCAGTGTCTTGATCCGGGTGTTTCTCAACCAGCATTCTAGAGATACCGGTATTTTCCACACCTATCTCTATAGAACAACCTTTACCATTGAAGTAACTGGCCTTCTGTGTTTGTATTACAGCTTTGTGCTCCGTGTTCTGAAATAGAGACACAATTCACTTATAGATTTACAATGGCTTAAACATAGAATTAAAGTATGAGAAAAGATTAAAGGGACACTAACAAGTTAGAAGATTCTAACCTGCTGTTATGTTCCCGGGACGCTGAGAAATGTTTTTGTTAATCTTCCATTTCATTAATATGTAAATTAGGCAGTTTGGTGCACTGGGGGCGGGACTACAGCCCTTCTCCGCCACCGCCTTCTTATGAATATTCTCATGGTGCAGTGAGGCGGCTAGAGTAAAGAGGGGCAGGCAGGTGGGCGAATCTGTGCAGTGAGGCATGTAGTCCTGCCCCCAGTGCACCAAACTGCCTAATTTACATATTAATAAAATGGAAGATTTAGGCTGTGTTCACACAGTGTATTCTTTTTTTACAAGAATTGCCGATTATAATGATGGCCGTTCTTGTTAAAAAAGAATACACTGTGTTGAATCCTATGGGGAACAGTGGCCGCTGTGCACAAAATGTATTGCACAAAGGCCGCTATTCACCTATGATTGTGGAAATAATTGACTTGACCTGAATTATTTCCAGCCGGCAGACTGTGAACAACGGCCATTGTTCACAGTCTGTTCACATAATGTATGGCCGTTCTTACGGCCATACATTGTATTGAGGTCAATGGTTAATTGAATTGCAGAGACACCCAAATGTGCCCGGAATTCAAATAGCCATTCAGTAATGTTCCTGCGGCAGTATCGGCCATAGGAACATGTAAAAATGCGGCCAGTACTGTGCTGTAATACAACAGCCGTTGTATGACAGTGTGTGAACATAGCCTTAAAGCAAGTTCGTAATTTACATTTTTTTTCTTTAGTTATCAAGTGTGACGCTTTTTTTTTTAAAGGGAACCTGTCACCCCCCGTGCCGGGGTGACAGGCTCCCGACCCCCCGTTAGAGCCCCCTATACTCACCTAATCGCGCCGGGTCCCGCTTCTGGAGGTGTTCGGGTGATGAAGATCTCAGCCGCTGCAGCCCGGCGCGCGCGCTGAGAGATGAGTCCAACACCCATAGAGAATGACAGGAGAGTCCAGCGCTCCGTCATTCTCTATGAGCGTTGGACTCATCTCTCAGCGCGCGCGCCGGGCTGCAGCAGCTGAGATCTCCGTCACCCGACCGGATCCAGAAGCGGGACCCGGAGCGATTAGGTGAGTATAGGGGGCTCTAACGGGGGGTCGGGAGCCTGTCACCCCGGCACGGGGGGTGACAGGTTCCCTTTAAAGAGTCTAAAAACAGGAAGTCCTGTGTTTCCAAGGTCATCTGCGCTCACAGAGAAGACAGTCATGTGATTGATGAATATCTTGAGCCGTGAATCTGTGTCCAGCTCAGACTTCATGTGGTTAGTCTCTTTTTTTGAACCGGCACAAGACTAAAAATCAGCCTTCAGGATACTGGATACTGGACAAGTATAGCTTTGTTTTACAGCATGATAACCCATAGAAAAAAAATTTATGTAAATTGCAGACTTGCTTTATTTCACATTCTCTGCTGATTTAGAGTTTGAAAGTTGTAACAACAGTGACACTTTGAAGAAAACAGTGCTGAGGATGAAGGTAAGAAAACAACCTACATTCTCAGTGTCCCCACCACTATGCAAATAGTAGGGTCCATAAGATGGCCGACATGGAGAGGCATGGGACCAGGCCCCGTCCCCAGTGAGCCTGTATGTGCCTATAGTGGACACTAGGGGGTGGGACTTGCGGTCACATGCTTCTCCATCTTATGGACAGACTCACCACATAGCAGGACTGCAGTGACTACACATACTAATACTGTACACTAAACAACTTTACTATAAAGAATAAATATATGAGAAACATATATAATAATATATACTAGAAGCAGACCACGGATATCACCCTGTCTGCAGTATTCCCCACATAATAAATTGTACCTTTATTCCTTTAGACTATACACACATTAGAAGGATTTACCTTTATTCTGATCTTGTGTGTCCAACATTCAATAATGTTTAGTTTCATTGGCATCTCTACAGACATTTCTAACTGAAAGGGTCTAAAAGAAAAGAATGAAAAAGTAAGCATTCCCATACACAGTAATACAGTCTGTAATATGGTCTTTCCAATACTGTTATTCATTTTGGATGCCGCAAACAATACAGTCTATAATATTATGGGGATAATTTACAGTAAGGCCGCAATACAGGGATCACTAGGTGCGGATAAGCCTGAAAGAAGAAGTATAGCAAGAAGCCAGAGGAGGAGAAAAGACAGGAAATAAGAAATGTTCAATGTTTGTGTCAAAAAAATGGGGAAAAAATTATCAAAAAGTATGTATCCCAAATCTTACGTACATATGGTAAACATGATGACATGTCAAAAATTATTATTATTTTTTTTTTTTTTATAGGGGTGTAAGTAACATCAACATCCTTTTTGTTAGTATTTAAAGAGGTTCAAGTGTCCAGGGGGTGTTCCCAGCATGGCATTTAATAAGAAAAAGGCTTATATCTCGCCAGTGAAGAGAACTATAAATATAGGTTTAGAAATAATAAAGTTATACTTTGGATCATGATGACTGGCCCTATCTAGCCATGTACTTTTGTAGACGGCTGTTTTCATGCTGACAGGTTTATTGTAAGTGTTCTATTCCGCCAATGTAATAAAATGCTAAATAATACATACATACACTAAATTGAAAACATAAAAAAAATAAATTAAGAAAATAAAATTTTTATATAAAAAGACTGTCTTCAGGACTCCTTATTAGCACGCCACGAAAAGATTATTTGAGCTCAAAATGATGTCCGGCCAAAAAAAAAAAAATGTGTGGTTGTGGCGTTACTGAGGAAGGAACACACATAATGATCTAAAATTAATCTATTAAAGTCAACCTCATTAAAGTCAATGGGAGACTCGAGCATTTTTTCAGGGGCTTCCTATTCAGCAGAGGGGAAGGTATCTGGTACACCTGAAAACCTCAGAAAGTGATGGACATTCCACAGAAATAGAACTGGCATGGCAAGGGAAGCATGTATGGATACCATTAAGGGTGCGTTCACACCTACAGGATCTGCAGCAGATCTGCAGCAGATTTGATGCTGTGTTCAGTTATTTAAATGAAATCTGCTGCAGATCCTGTAGGTGTGAACGCACCATAAGGGAAAATAAGGAAAGTCTGGGAAAGTCTAATTTAAAGTGGGAAAAAGTTAGGAAACACCCTTAACCCTTAGAGGACCGGGCCAATTAAAATTTTTGCATTTTTGTTTTTCTCTCCTTGTGCTTAAAAGGCCATAGCACTTGCATTTTTTCACCTAGAAACCCACATGAGCCCTTATTTTTTGCACCACTAATTGTACTTTGCAATGACAGGCTGAATTTTTTCATAAGGTACACTCCGAAACCAGAAAAAAAATCAATGTGTGGTGAAATTGAAAAAAAAAAACAAAAAACGCATTTCTTTTATTTGGAGGGTATTTTTTACGCCATTCGCCCCGGGGTAAAACTGACTTGTTACATATGTTTCTTTATGTTACGATATGTAACATGTATAACTTTTATTGTATCTGATGGCCTATAAAAAATTCAAACCATTGTTAACAAAAATATGTTCCTTAAAATCCCTCCATTCCCAGGCTTATAGCGCTTTTATCCTTTGGTCTATGGGGCTGTGTGAGGTGTAATTTTTTGTGCCATGATGTGTTCTTTCTATCGGTACCTTGATTGCGCATATGCGACTTTTTGATCGCTTTTTATTACAATTTTTCTGGATTTGATGCGACCAAAAATGTGCAATCTTGCACTTTGTGATTTTTTTGCGATTATGCCGTTTACCGTGCCAGATCAGGAATGTGATTAATTAATAGTTCGGGCAATTACGCACGCGGCGATACCAAACATGTTTATTTATTTTTATTTATAACATGGGAAAAGGGGGGTGATTCACACTTTTATTAGGGGAGGGGGCTTTTTATTATTAATGACACTTTTTTTACTTTTACACTTAGGGTACAAACCCACTTGACGTATTTGCTGCGTGAATCAGTCTTAAAAATAAGCAGGCAAAACGCAGGTTGGCTTTATACGATTGTTCTGCGTATTTTTGGAGCGTGAAGCTTGTTGTTAGCAAAGCATCAGTTGTTAACAACCTGCGCGATAAACACATGTAGCTTCACGCTTCAAAAATACGCAATTGCGTATTTTAACGCAGAACAATTGTATAAAGCCAACCTGCGTTTTGCCTGCTTATTTTTAAGACTGATTCACGCAGCAAATACGTCAAGTGGGTTTGTACCCTTATACTAGAAGCCCCCCTAGGGAACTTCTAGTATCAGTGCACTGATCTCTCATTGCTCTATGCTGTATATAGTAATACAGCATAGATCGATGAGATAGGCACTCAATTGCTTCCGGCTGCTGCTGCCGGAAGCAACCGAATGGCGAGCTGGGATTAGCGCCATTACGTCGCAGACCCCGGCCGGCAGCAGACACGGGGATCGCTCCTCCAGGACAAAGTCCAGGGGGGGGGGGGGCGGCGATCTCCGCCACTAGACACCAGGGAACAGCTGCATCAGGTAATCGGATGTAGTTGTCATCTTTGACAGCTGCATCTGATTATCTAATTAATGGGCAAGGCGATCAGACTATGCCCGCTAATAGCTGCGGCCCCGGGTTACATGCCGCACCCTGGACTATGGCGGTTCAGCGCGGCCCCGCTCTGAACACGCGTGGGCGGCCCTGGACGTACAGGTAAGTCCAGGGTCGCCTAAGGGTTAAAGGGGTACTCCGGCGCTGATTAAAAAAACACCAATCAATCAATCAATCAATCATAGTTTTTACATTTACCATCCTTCTGGAGTCTGTCTCTGTTTGAATTTCCTGCTGTTTGCAGGTCCCTGAAGCTCCTTGGTGCCTTCATTTTTACTTTACTTCCAGGTTTGGGCGTTCCCATGATGCGCTTTGTCTCCTGTGATGTCTAACTGACTCTGTTAAACTGTTAGATGGCTTACAGCTTGTTGAGCCAATCAGAGCTGAGCAACCTGAGTCATCTAAAAAAGGGAGGCTGACTTAACAGGGCTTAGACCCGCCTCCCTCTTGATGATGTCATTGTCGCAAAATGGCTGCCAGAGAACAGCCTGGGGTCAAAAGTCATTAGGTAAGAATGAGTTTACATCACTTCCTGGTGGGGGGTTGAGGAGGGAAAAGATAGGGAAGGGGGGCAAATAGGTGATTGAAGCATATTAGAAAGTTATATAACTTTGTAATGCTTTTCAATTACTGGGAAAAAGCTTTTCGCTGGAGTATCCCTTTAAACTTATGACTTCTGTTGTTCATAGAAAACTACTGCATATAATACTAGATAAAGTGACCTACCCTGGCCTAATATAACACAGTGCCATCTTAAACTTACACTCCTGTTGCCATGTTCCTTTCAGCGCTTCTATCTGTTGCATCATCCTATACAAAACAAGAAAGGTTCCATTCAACATAAACTATTGTACTGATTAACATACAAATGTAACCCCTTCCCCCTGGTGTATTTTCTGATGTCTTTGGCTGTTGCCACATTTGCATTTGCGAACTGTAGACAAAATGGTTAAAAAACAAATTGCAAAAATTGGCTTTTTTTTAGGCAAAACATGATTATATGGGGCAGATGCATCATTTGTACAATTTTTGTTGAGCAGGTGCTACTCTTTATGGGCTGTGCAAAATTTTACGGTTGTTGCTGAAAAAAAAAATCATCATTAGGCGCAAGTGCCATTATAAATCTAGCACAATTTTTGTGCACTTTTTTGGGGGCTACTTTTATCTTTTTTAGCTTGACTTAAAAAGATTTTCTTTTTTAAACTATGCTAGGGTAGGAGAGAAGTAATGTTGTGCTTGGGGGGGGGGGGGGGGGGGGGCGGCAAAAACTGAAAATTCCACATGATAAATCATATTAACAAAGTAGCTAATAAGAAACCGTGCGCTCTCCAAACATTAAAAAAGAAAAAATGGTGCAGCCGGCGCAAACTACTTTATAAACACCTTTATAAATCTAGAGTAATTTTTTTAGTTGACATTCCCATACAAGGACTTTTTGTACTTTTTTTGGTTCATATATCTTACTGGTTACATTTTATTAACTCTTATTTTGTGGGGAAAAGAGAAAAAAAATTATTCTTGCATTTAAAATTAATCTTTTTCATCCTACTGAAAAAATTAAACTATCATTTTATTCCCTGGATCAGTACATTTACAGTGATACCAAACTTATATATTTTAAAACATTTTACTACTTTGACATAATATGAACAAGAAGGAGGAGAAGATCCACAGCGTCCAAAAAAAGTTTTGTTGTCTTTATTATGAGGCATATAAAAAGTTACAAAAGATAAAAACGTAGGCCTACATGTTTCGGGGAACACACCCCCTTGATCACGGCAGTACAGACTTTCACAGAATCACAGGTATATATGCCAAACATTTAGATGCAGTGGGGAAGGGAACACCCCGTGGGTGGGTGTGTTTACGTATGTGATTAGACACAATTGCTAAATGCTGGACATAACACATGACTACTAGTGTGCACAATACATATCAGACAGATGAGAGAAACAGGAAAAAAAAAAAAAAAAAAACAGAACATCAATCTTCAGTATAGATATGATAGGTCCGTTTTGAAGTTTAAACCTTTGGGTGTCCTGGTTTCTAAGCGGAGAATCCAAAAAGCCTCTCGCTTGCGTAGGAGGCGGACCCAATCTCCTCCTCGTTTTGGTTTAAACACTCGTTCTATAGGGATGACTCGAAGAGAGCAGCACTCCCCCTGGTGGACATCAAAAAAGTGTCGAGTTAACCCTGACATGGCTTTGCGGGAGTTAAAACGTGATGCGGCTGATGCATCAGCAATATGCTCAGCAATCCTTTGTTTTAGTTTCCTTTTTGTGCTGCCAACATATTGTATGTTGCAATCAGAGCACCAGGCAAGATAAACAACATAAGAGGTGTTGCAGTTGAGAAAAGAAGATATGTTGAAAACTTGTGCTTACCGACTGGAACGTGAGACTCTTCTGGATATGACCGCACAATCTGCATCTGGGCATGGAGCACTTATGGGATCCTCGAACAGTCAACCAGTTTTCCTTTCGTACTTCGTGTTCATGGACAACTGTGGGTGAAAGAATGTTCCCTATTGTCCTGCCCCTCCTGGCCACACATCGAACCCCTGCAGATAGAATGGCTTCACATTTTCCATCCTGGAATAATAGGGGAATGTATTTACGTAGCGTATGCTCTATTTGTCTGAACTGTGAGCTATAGGGTGTGGAAAAGGTTAGGGGAGCAGGGGTTACCGGTGATGGAGACGTACTTGGGGTATTTCGGTCTCTGAGATGATAGGTTCTGTTCTTGCTTTCCGCTATCCTTTTTGCCCTTTGGATGGTGTGCATGGGGTAACCCCTAGAGGATAAACGTGCGATTAGGTCAGTGCATGCGAGTTCATATGTGGTTGCATTTGAGCAGGCCCTTCTAACTCTAATGAACTCACCAATAGGGAGATTGCGAATGACGTGTGACGGATGGTGACTACGTGCATGTAGCAGTCCATTACCAGCGGACGGTTTCCTATATAGACCAGTCTCAATTCTGCCATGTTGGAAACATAAAGAGATATCCAAAAAATAAATTTGTGACGGTTCGAACTGGTATGTAAACTTAATGTTATTTTTATTCACGTAGTCTACAAACTCCCTGGCCAGGTTCGGACCCCCCGTCCATATCAGGAGGAGATCATCAATGTACCTCCCATACCATAAAATGTGGTTCTGGTAGGGGTTAGAAGAGTTGTACATGATGATCTCCTCCCAATATGCCATGTAGAGATTTGCTAGTGAAGGGGAGAACTTGGCACCCATAGGACAACTGACTAGCTGTAAATAAAACCTGTCCCCAAACTTGAAAAAATTGTGTGATAATAAAAACTCTGTAATGAGGATGATGTATTCTTTCAGGGACTCACCATAGTTGCTATATTTCGCTAGGTGATGTCTCAGAGCGGTGATGGCTTTGTCATGTGGAATGCAGGTATACAATGCGGTCACATCCAGAGAGAGCCAGGAGCTGGAAAGATCACAAGGTAGGTTATTCATCTCAGCAAGTAAACCCTTACTGTCACGTATATATCCAGGTAATCTAGTGACTAATGGCTGTAGTAGGCTGTCTAGCCAGGCACAAGTGTGTTCAACCAGTGAGCCTACGCCCGAAACTATCGGGCGCAGGGGAGGGGGAAAGATGCCCTTGTGCGTCTTGGGAAACGCATGAAAAAAAGGTGTCATGGGATGATCAACCAGTAAATATTCTTTCATTTTGGTATCTATTACACCCATGTTTACCCCTAAGTCTAGGATATCTGTTAGTCTCTTTTGGCATATGTCTGTGGGATGTGTGGTGAGAGGTTTATATGTGACAGTGTCCCCCAGTAGTTTTTCAACCTCTTTGATGTACAGGGATCTGTCTAGCACCACCACAGAGCCTCCTTTATCAGAAGGGCGTACAACTATATTGGGGTTGTGGGCTAATTCCTTGAGAGCATGTTTCTGTACCAATGAAAGATTATGTTTATTGTGGTTTACCTGTGTGGTTGATAGTGATCTAAGTTCTTCCTCCACCCTTAGCTGGAAAGTGTCCATGGCTGGCACCCGGGACTGGATGGGGTAAAAGCGAGGGTTAGGTGTACGAAATCTATTAATGGTAGTTTCCACTGGAGTGTTGGACTGGCAATCAGCAGACTGCAGATCCATAAGAGAAAGTTGCTAACGTCTTTTCAGGAGCCAATAATGAAAGTCAAAATATGGACATGCAAAAAACCATATGGGAACTAGAAAAACTGAAAAGTAAGCAACTACACATTTGGTGGGATATGACTACTTTAAAGCAATATTCAGACAAGAACATGATACCACAAGGTCTGAGACTAAAAAAAACCCCAGATGCAACAGAAGGGGAAGAGTACGTGCAGGAATGGAGCCAAGCACTATCGGATTGCTCACTGAAATTAATGTCCATACGCACGGCTAAACAAGAAAAAAAGCTAACAGAACTAAATTCAACAATAACAGAACTACAAAGTACCCTAATCCAATATGAAATACTGGAAAACTACACAGAGACACTAGAAATAATGAATAAAAACCTCGTAGATCTTGAAGAAGAAATTACTAACAATAAAAAAACTTAATTCAACCGGGACCTGAAAGATTATGCATCAAACAGTATATACACATGGAAAGAAAAGCGCAGAATACGTTTCCCCCATCCAATATTAAAAAATAAAAATATGGAGGGTGACATATCACACAGAACAGTCACCTTCAGTGTTACAGAAGGGGACACTACAGATACCCAAACAGAGGCCTCAGAACTAGAAGATCAGGAAACACCAATAGTACGCAATAACACCAAATATAAGAAAAAAACTAAGAAATCTTCCAACTGGAAAGGACAACGACCACATACCAGATCGTATCAAGGAACAGAGGACCCATCATACAGCTACAATAATCAACCGCCAAAAAACGTACAAGGAGGGCCGGGAGGAAACACCGGCCGAGGGGGCCCCCACTACAACAAACACAGAGTCTAGACCCCGCTGAAACTCATGATGTCTACAATCTTTCAGCATGCATCCTTTCATCTGCACAAAGAGAAGTTCTTGGACACGGCCTTTCATTCGTCCCGGATTGCAATTTTGACCTTTACCAGACTCTACAGGACGTCAACAAATTTGTAAGACTATTAACTGTTAAAAGACATTTCTTTGAGACCAGTGATAATACCAATGTACCCATTGACCCCCCAAAGTTACCTGATCTAAATTCTGTGGGTTCAGGCTATATACCGTTAGACATGCCCTTTTCTGAGCAGCTAGCAGTGCATTCTCTTATGGATCTGCAGTCTGCTGATTGCCAGTCCAACACTCCAGTGGAAACTACCATTAATAGATTTCGTACACCTAACCCTCGCTTTTACCCCATCCAGTCCCGGGTGCCAGCCATGGACACTTTCCAGCTAAGGGTGGAGGAAGAACTTAGATCACTATCAACCACACAGGTAAACCACAATAAACATAATCTTTCATTGGTACAGAAACATGCTCTCAAGGAATTAGCCCACAACCCCAATATAGTTGTACGCCCTTCTGATAAAGGAGGCTCTGTGGTGGTGCTAGACAGATCCCTGTACATCAAAGAGGTTGAAAAACTACTGGGGGACACTGTCACATATAAACCTCTCACCACACATCCCACAGACATATGCAAAAAGAGACTAACAGATATCCTAGACTTAGGGGTAAACATGGGTGTAATAGATACCAAAATGAAAGAATATTTACTGGTTGATCATCCCATGACACCTTTTTTTCATGCGTTTCCCAAGACGCACAAGGGCATCTTTCCCCCTCCCCTGCGCCCGATAGTTTCGGGCGTAGGCTCACTGGTTGAACACACTTGTGCCTGGCTAGACAGCCTACTACAGCCATTAGTCACTAGATTACCTGGATATATACGTGACAGTAAGGGTTTACTTGCTGAGATGAATAACCTACCTTGTGATCTTTCCAGCTCCTGGCTCTCTCTGGATGTGACCGCATTGTATACCTGCATTCCACATGACAAAGCCATCACCGCTCTGAGACATCACCTAGCGAAATATAGCAACTATGGTGAGTCCCTGAAAGAATACATCATCCTCATTACAGAGTTTTTATTATCACACAATTTTTTCAAGTTTGGGGACAGGTTTTATTTACAGCTAGTCAGTTGTCCTATGGGTGCCAAGTTCTCCCCTTCACTAGCAAATCTCTACATGGCATATTGGGAGGAGATCATCATGTACAACTCTTCTAACCCCTACCAGAACCACATTTTATGGTATGGGAGGTACATTGATGATCTCCTCCTGATATGGACGGGGGGTCCGAACCTGGCCAGGGAGTTTGTAGACTACGTGAATAATAATAGCCTCAACATTAAGTTTACATACCAGTTCGAACCGTCACAAATTTATTTTTTGGATATCTCTTTATGTTTCCAACATGGCAGAATTGAGACTGGTCTATATAGGAAACCGTCCGCTGGTAATGGACTGCTACATGCACGTAGTCACCATCCGTCACACGTCATTCGCAATCTCCCTATTGGTGAGTTCATTAGAGTTAGAAGGGCCTGCTCAAATGCAACCACATATGAACTCGCATGCACTGACCTAATCGCACGTTTATCCTCTAGGGGTTACCCCATGCACACCATCCAAAGGGCAAAAAGGATAGCGGAAAGCAAGAACAGAACCTATCATCTCAGAGACCGAAATACCCCAAGTACGTCTCCATCACCGGTAACCCCTGCTCCCCTAACCTTTTCCACACCCTATAGCTCACAGTTCAGACAAATAGAGCATACACTACGTAAATACATTCCCCTATTATTCCAGGATGGAAAATGTGAAGCCATTCTATCTGCAGGGGTTCGATGTGTGGCCAGGAGGGGCAGGACAATAGGGAACATTCTTTCACCCACAGTTGTCCATGAACACGAAGTACGAAAGGAAAACTGGTTGACTGTTCGAGGATCCCATAAGTGCTCCATGCCCAGATGCAGATTGTGCGGTCATATCCAGAAGAGTCTCACGTTCCAGTCGGTAAGCACAGGCCAAGTTTTCAACATATCTTCTTTTCTCAACTGCAACACCTCTTATGTTGTTTATCTTGCCTGGTGCTCTGATTGCAACATACAATATGTTGGCAGCACAAAAAGGAAACTAAAACAAAGGATTGCTGAGCATATTGCTGATGCATCAGCCGCATCACGTTTTAACTCCCGCAAAGCCATGTCAGGGTTAACTCGACACTTTTTTGATGTCCACCAGGGGGAGTGCTGCTCTCTTTGAGTCATCCCTATAGAACGAGTGTTTAAACCAAAACGAGGAGGAGATTGGGTCCGCCTCCTACGCAAGCGAGAGGCTTTTTGGATTCTCCGCTTAGAAACCAGGACACCCAAAGGTTTAAACTTCAAAACGGACCTATCATATCTATACTGAAGATTGATGTTCTGTTTTTTTTTTTTTTTTGTTTTTTTAAACGTGTTTGTTTTTTTTTTTTTTTCCTGTTTCTCTCATCTGTCTGATATGCATTGTGCACACTAGTAGTCATGTGTTATGTCCAGCATTTAGCAATTGTGTCTAATCACATACGTAAACACACCCACCCACGGGGCGTTCCCTTCCCCACTGCATCAAAATGTTTGGCATATATACCTGTGATTCTGTGAAAGTCTGTACTGCCGTGATCAAGGGGGTGTGTTCCCCGAAACATGTAGGCCTACGTTTTTATCTTTTGTAACTTTTTATATGCCTCATAATAAAGACAACAAAACGTTTTTTGGACGCTGTGGATCTTCTCCTCCTTCTTACTATTATCACCGGGTGCGGCCCGCTACTACTCCACTTGCTCCTGCCTGAACGTCCACCATCACACAACAAACCACCTATGGTGAGCTGAGTTTTTTCTTTGTTCATAATATTATAATAATGTGCTTAAAGGGTTATTCTAGTATCAGAAAATTGCATTTAAATAAAATTATTACCTCAAGATATAAAACTTGACAATGAGAGGAAATTAAAAACAGGAGAACTACAGAATGTGTATTGTCTCCAGCACCCTGGCTCCTCCTTCTCTCCCAAGACAACACGACATCCTCTGATGTCACAGGAGGCTTGAATGGATTATGTCTCTGAGTTCTAGCCCTGTTCCCTGAGTGATGTCACCATCTCTAACCAGCTTACATCACCATCTCACTGAGCAGACAGGGAGTGACAGAAGCAGGGGCTGCAACCTCACTGATTACATTGGCAAGTCAGCTGTACAGCCAAGTAAACACAGACTAGTGGAAAGGATCGGCTTAGCTAAATATCTACTGAGTAATGGATTTTTTGTTATTTTTTGCCATTTGTACTTTTAACTTTTTACTATTTGGCAAGATTCCTTTGCAGTGTCCCAGAACATGCAGACTACTACTCCTATTATGGCCATTTCTCTTGCTGTGTCAATGCCTGTTCTGATAAGTGTTTGCACTGCAACTGCTGCTGGTTTTCCCCTAGTATTCTCTGGTAATGTGCATTCTCATGTGTATTCTCATGTATTCCTGTGTAGTATTACATTGTACAGTGGTATGCAAGGCTGTTGATCACGTGACCGTGCCAGTGCCCTGTAACCATGGTTCCTCCAATGGCCGACTAGCTCTGGCCAGGAACAACCATGTGACCTCCCACTTCCTCCTAACAAGGGAGTCTTCCCCCTGCTTCCAAGCAAGGAGGGTGTGTGTCGTCCCTCTCCTGCCTCAGAGGAGTTGGGCTTCTTCTTTGCAGCTCCCACTTCACCACTAGAAGTGTGGATCAGGTTCTCTGCTATATTCAAGTCTTCGGCTGTATCTGCCTGCTCAAGTGTCCGGAGTCTTCTCTCTCATCTGGGTGTCATTCTGTTATCTCTCCTCATTGCTGCAAGAATTCACAGCAAGTATTACTCTCAAGCTAATCCACCCAGCAACGCTATTTCTCTCATACTCCTACTCCCATCATCCGGCACGTATTCTCACAGCCTATGCAGCACCACTCCTGCCTTATTGGTCAAAGCCTGCTATATACCCGGTTGCATCCGGACAGAACTGTTGCTACTAGTTACCTCATCTATAATAAAACCGCTGTTACTGAACCCTGGCATTGGTGTCCACTAACTGGTGCCCTGACTAAGTGCAGCGAAGAATCGCATGCCCGTCATCACCCGCAGATTCCACAGACCGGCCCTACAGCTGTGCCACCCTCAGGCCTATACCGTGACAAGTATAACCCCTGCAGCTGCCCCGGTCATTGCCCGCTCATAACACCAGCACTGCGGAAGTGGCCCCCAGGAGCCAGGGCATCGCACCTTTAGTTGCAAAATCATATTTTTTACCTTTGAGTTCTCCTTCGATGCTTTGTCTTGTTGCCACTGAGCCACATTTCCAGGAATTGAGAAAGCAATGCAATTATTCCGACATTGGAGTTCCATAACATATGAGATTTTTATAACCATAGTTGCCTTGGGTGGTAATATTCCAAAACTCACTGTGAAGGCATCCTAAAAAAATAACCAGAATACAAATTACTGCTAGTCACACTAGTCACATGGATTTCTATAGTTTTTAAAAGTTATGATGATATTGGGATTAGGACACTATAGGGACCATATCATCACTTTTAGGACTCCTTGTTGTAAATTTGGAGCCAATCAAGCAGTTAATGGTATTCATAGTTGATAGGTATCCACCTGTTTTTCTGAGTATTGAGGACAACAATAATCCTGACCAAGTCCCTAACTCCATTTGTAGACCAATATCTGCAAGGAACATCCATCATGTGTCACTATTGTCTGCAGACATTGCGTCACTTCCCAGACCTTTTTACATTTTGTCTCACTGATCCAGAGCATTTTCTGCCCCCAATTTCTAAGATTTTTGTTCTTTTTTTTTGCATAATTGAGTCACTTGGCCTCCATGTTGAAGGTATGACTTTTGATTGCAATTATTACATGAAGACCACTTCTGGACAGACTTATTTGAACTGTAGATAAGTGTACCTGGGCCCTGCACATTCTGTAGTTGGTGGACATCATCCGAATTTGAATAGTAGACCATGGTGTCTACTGGTGTCAACATTGCCCAAGCTTGAACATCACATCTTGAAACCCCAGCCTAATTTGGAATCTTTGCCAGGAAGAGACCTTGCTGATGTAGTATAAATATCATGTGTATGAAATGAAACAGTCCTCCTGTTTCTCACACAGTTAAATAGGTAACTTTTGATATGTTGCTGCCCATGGTGAGACTAACAATTAATTCCATACTTGTTATTATCTATTCAGTCTCTCTCCCCCAGTTCTCGGCTGCTGCTCTCTGCTGAAGACACAAAAATCTGTGTGTGAGCTTTTCTCTCTGTCTCCCCCTCATCCCCCTTCCCTTCTGAGACATCTGATGTAAACAAGTCCCTGACTGGCTTTATCTGCAACATTGTAACTTCTTTGTAATGCTGGGAGAGTTAATCTGAGGTCAAGTTGCTGATGAACTCACGGTGATTAATCCTCCCGGTATCACAAAGAAGCTACAATGGGCAGCAGCATATCAAAAGTTATGCTTGCGTGGAATTCTCCTTTTAAGCCTTCTACATTGCTGTTTCCATTTCAGTTACAGACTGTGTTTCAAGGCACTGTTATGCTGAGTTTTCACATTTGCCTACGTAATGTGTTCCAAACGTAGTCAAAACCACCACCCCTATTTCTCCCCCATCAGCCACGTGATGTTGCCGATGATGCTGATAACATTGCGTGGCTATTGGAGAAGTGTTTTTGACCATGTTCAAAATGCTTTCTGCACGTGAATGTGCAAACATAGTCTTAACAATTATCTTATTGGACAAAAATTCTTATAAAAATGCATAAGAATGGGTTTTGGTAACATACAAGATCATATTGGTCCATGAGATACGCTCCATGTCCTCCATCATCTGGATGGGACTGCTGCTTTTCTTTAACCTGCACAAAATTATTTAGAACATTAGAAAAATGGGAAAAATTTGTATGTTCTCTTGAACACATTTTTACTCCAGTGAAACCAGGTGCGATACCTCTCCTATGATGTGTTTCCCATTGATCAATGCTTCAAACATATATACAGCTGCTGTACTGTCCAGGGGGAAGACATACTTTGCTTCAATAGGGAAGGAGGACTCATTCTTATAGGTCTGGAACATCGCTACCTGTGTTAGGAAAAAAAAAAAACATATATAGGGGGAGATTTATCAAACATGGTGTAAAGTGAAACTGGCTCAGTTGCCCCTAGCAACCAATCAGATTCCACCTTTCATTTTCCAAAGAGTCTGTGAGTAATGAAAAGTGGAATCTGATTGGTTGCTAGGGGCAACTGAGCCAGTTTCACTTTACACCATGTGTGATAAATCTCCCCTATATAGTATATTATTTTTAAAAAAGACATATAGATTAAATTATCTGAGGAATTCTAAGTATTCTAAATTTCAAAGTATGTTAAAGACACACGCACCTTCCCTACCAGGTCCATTAAGCGAGCTTTGACGTGGATGCTTTGTAGAGGAATCTGCTGCCCGTCGCTGTCTTCTAGACCGCCTTCCGTGACCTCTAGTGTAGCATCTGCTAAAATGTCAAAAGGGGCACAGATGTACATGACAAAGAAATAGTTCTGCCATTGTACAGATCACACATGGGATATTGTGTATAGTTTGGGGCAACAGTGTATAAGAAAGACAAAGTGACGCTGGAAATCTTTCTTCCATAAAATTAGGAAAATGAGTGGGCTTTTGCCACCCAGTGAATGCCAAGTGGGTTTTTTACATTTCTGTAACACTGGTGCGTGCATTGTTAGTGATATGGAGCCTCCCCTAATGTATATTTATTGCATATCAGTAGTAGAATAGACATAGTAGTTGGTGAAGGAAGAAGCCTGTGGCACTAGCACTGCCCGCACAGCAGCCTTAGGCCTCTTTCATATGTCTATAGTTCTGTCCATACGTGTGTATGGGGCTGTGATCCGTGCTTCAAAAGAATCACTATCTCCAATGCAGAACACTGCAGATGCACATCCATAGTGTGGTACACATCTATGGGCCATGCTACAGATGTGTGAATGAGGCCTAAAGCAGAGTGATAAACTCTGACCAAGAGATGAGAATCCTTAAAAGGGGCACTCTCCTTCATTAACTCAGAATTCCCTAATAGGATATATGGAAATAGGTTTGGTAAACTAGACCCCCCCCTATTATTGCCTCTTACCTTCTGATGGTTCAGGTTGGCTCTTACAGATATATCTTGTTTGATCAATGAAAATCAACAAAGATTCCTTATGTAGGTCGACACAGTCCCCATCAGTGGAAAACTGAACAACGTATCTCATTTGTACTTGATTCACGTCATACACCACGTATTCATCATCCTACAAGGTATACAAGAAGGTCACAAATATGAGTTATGAGCCCTTTATTTAATAATATATAAGTCAGCAATACTTACTGAAAAGTCTGACTTCACCCCGTCCTTGCGCCGGACACCGTGCACACTGTGGAAGCCATTGGGTGGTTCAGTGATTGTGTAATCTCTGCGGAACACATCTGCGCAGTTACCTAGAGCCACATCACAGACCATCAAGAGCCGCGAGCCAGTGACACTGCTTGGCTGGGAATATTGTATGCTTGTGCTAAGTAAAAAAACAAAAAATATAAACTTTACATAGAAAACCCATTATTTCAGGAAGGAGCATCTGTTCTAGGAAGTACTGCACTCTGGTATAGGGCTGGGTGATAGGGAAGGGCAAGACTGTAATGTAAGGGCCTTATTACACCAACAGATTATCTGACAGATTTTTTTGATCCAAAGCCAGGAGTGGACTATAAACAGAGAACAGGTAACAATGGAAAGACTGAGATTCCTCATCTTTTCAAATACATTCCTGGCTTTGGCTTACAGAAATCTGTAAAATAATCTGTTGGTGTAATAGGGCCCTAACTCCTCTGTGGCCAGACCCCCTCCCAAATGAGAAATCTCTGGTATACCTTGGGGGTCCCTTAGTTGGAAGGAAACCTTTTGTCTATGATAGGGGAATCCTGTTGTTCTTTCTGGGCATCCTTCTTCTCTATCTGCTCAGTCTTATGTCCTCCAGTCTCATCCTCATGTCCTCATTAATTAAGATTATAGTAATATTAAAATGTACAAACCTTACTGAATCACTGAAATAAATGCCGTATCCAAGCTTTCCAATTTCCATCCTATCACCATCGAATTCTTCAACAATACTGTTTGGCAATAGAAGCCCACTATACAGAACACATAGAAAGACAACAAAAATTGTAATTCAAACATTCAAAATCTAACCAATAACCTGCGTTGTACATAAGAAGGTGCTTAACCAATAATCATAGGCCTCACAGCATACACTGGAATTTCTCCTAGTTAGGGTTATTGGGGATGGGTACATAATATGTATATTATAGCACTCTTCTGTGGCACATTTTGCCATCTTTGTCTTCCATGCAGAGAGATTGGACAAAACAACTAGAACATCTCTATTTTTACATAGTCAACTTAAACTCTGTGTGTTCTTAGTCATTGAGCCTATATTGCCGATAATAAACTTTATTACTTTTCTTGATCACATCTCAAGATGCAAAAGAGCTACAGACTGAAGTGATAGAAAGTCAAAGTTTTGCTTAAGAGACAGAAGAGCCTAAAACACAAGCTATGGCCACTCAAAATACTATATTAACAAATGAATTGCCATTACAACTTAACCTCAATAAACTAACACCAGTTTAAGGTGTCCCCAGCATTCCATTAGTTTTCCCTACCGCACTGGTTGTATTTTAGGGTTTAAAGAATCACTATCCCTAAAGTGCATTATTTTACATTTGGAAACATTGAACTGCAATTTCCATTGCTTGGACCACTTATTTAGCAAAGGTAAATCATTTTTCATATTACTGACACCTCCAGGAATATCAACCCTATTGCATACTTGTGTCATCAGCAACAGACAAACCTTACCTACCAAATCCTACGCTACATTATTCTAGTTTGGTTACTAATTGGCCTTTGGGTGCGGCTTAATTGAAAAGTCCATTGAATTTAATAGTAAAAATGGAGAAAAAACGGTGACAAAACAAAAACTGTGTGAACAACTAACAAAAAATGTCCGCTGTTTGCAGAAGATGTCCAAAAATAATGATCATGTTTATTATTTTGACGTCCTCAGTAAAAATACATTGTGTGCATTGGACGTCCGTCTTTCCATTGACTTCAATGCATTGCCATAGCAGTCAGTTAAATCGCTGTAAAAACAGACGTTTTTTAAATATCAAAATCAGCCACCTTTTCTCTATTTTTGACGTTGTGTGAACATAGCCTCAAACTGACTTAAATGTTGGTTGTGGTCTATTCCGTAAATTATTCCAGATGTGTTCTATATACACAAGCATTTCCCATGTCTTATGACAAGAGGAAGCTAGGAGTTTGGGGCCGCCACTGTTGGAACAGTGGGAGATTAGCAGCAGGTGAGTACAGTTTTTTTTAATGTTTTTTTGCTGCCCTAAGCACTTTTAAAATGTAAAAAAAAAATGGACAAACCTTTTAAGTCCCTTCTCGAAACTTCTCCCATGTTAGAGAAAAAGATCACTCCAGTACTTCTTTAGGAGGTGACATTGGCCAATCTGGTGAATTGGTCACCAACAGCTGCTTACAGCTAAACTTCTTTTCCCCATTCACAACACATTAACATTTTTCCAAGTTTAGCGTTTATGTATACGGAGTGAACAGGAAATGTTTGAGAGTTGTTGGGGATGTATGCCCTTTGGACGCCTTTAGATACAGAACAAAAAAATGTGCAACTCACCGTGAGAGAATTCCTACAAAGTTGCATGGTGAAGAAGCATGGAGCAAGGACTTGACGTTTCCCAGATCACTTTTGAAGTTAGTGGCTTCACTCTGTCTCCCAACTCGGAACACTCTTAATATATTGAACTCTCCATTACTGTAGGGAAAAACTTGTCAGACACCACAGAAATGTTTCCTACTCACGCTACTGTAATGGGTAAAAGCAGATTCAGATAATCAAAACAAAAACGTTTTAGTTGATGGGGGGGAGGAGGGCGTTAATGTGCTAAATGTTTTCTGTATGATGGACCTGCCCCATAATATGCTGCTATAAAATAAAGTAGCGTATTACAGTGACAGGTCCGGTGGACAGTCCATTTGAGTGATATACACCCATTTCTATATGACACCTCTCTTGTCTTCCATCTAACTCCCTTGCTCCCCTTCAGTCTATCCTTAACTCTGCTACCCAAATAAGCCACCTTTCCCCTCGCTTCTCCTCTGCCAATCCCTTCATTGGCTCCCCATTGCTCAACATATTCATTTTAAATTGTTGACCATGACGTACAAGGCCATCCACAACCTGACCCCTCCGTACGTCTCTAACCTGATATCCCGCTACCGTCCCTCATGCAACCTTTGATCCTCCAGTGACGACCTTCTGCGCTCCCCCCTTGTTTGTACCTCACACAATCGCCTTCCAGACTTTGCCTCCCCCATACTCTGGATCTCTTTACCCCGACACATCTGGCTCTCATCCACCATCAAGACCTTCAGAAGTAACCTGAAAACCCGTCAGGTTTTCAAATACAAGTTTGACTAAATCCTTTTTCTTAAAAACTCAATATCAGTCTGCTATTTAAATAGTGTCCCTGAACTTTTGGTGTAAGGCTAGGTTCAGACTATGTAAAAATGACGGCGTCTTTCATAATAACGGCCATTTTTTAAATAGCGAACATTATTTACACAGTAAGGGCGGTTATTATAAAAGACGGTCATCATTTTTACATAGTGTGAACCTAGCCTTAAGTAGCAAACACTGGAAATCTCTCTCTATTACCTGTGGTTATGTTCTTGAATACTTTGTGTCACCTGAAGGAACTCTGCAGAGTTTGGGTGAATATGTTCTATCCTGCATCTGAGTGCTTGGTATTTGGCAGTAGAGGATGAGGTGTATATAGATGAGTTATTCTCATTCACATTAATCATGTCTCTAATGACCTAGAAGTGATAGTAAGAAAGAAAGAACAAATAGTGAGTACACAGAGACATATGGGATCCACTATTATCCATGTCCTATATCTCAATAATTTATTCTTGGTAAAAGAATCCCAATATATAGTACAGGAAATTCTTATAGCCCCATGGAATATACGATGTACGGTAGGATAACATGTCTACATGTGAAACAGACAGAAGCTGCTCTATAGCGGTGATGAGGATTCATGTTGTACCTGACATAAGTCCTGCTTAGCCATCAAAAACTTCATATTAATGTTATTCTGTATCTTCTCCTTGTGTGGAATACATCGATAGAACTCCTGCATCATCTCACATATGGCTTCTTTATTTTTCCTGATTAAAACATTTCGTATGTGAAGTAGAATTCCTTCAGCTTTACTAATCTAGGAAAAATACATAAGGTTATACTCAAATTTTTACAAAAAGTGTCATTTGATCAGCATCAGAGCCAGCAGCAGCGTTGGGGACCAGGAACCATAGGAATGCTAGCTGCAGGGGAACTGGGCAGAGGAGTATGCATTGTTTTCTATTTTAACACCCCCCTCACACACACAAGGCAACTTTTTGGTTTGATAATGATGGCTGTAAATAGTGCTCATAAACATTATTGACGGCTGCCATTGTAAAATAATGGCTGTTATTTTACATAAAAAGACGTCGTGTTCCCACAATGTAAAAATAAGGGCAAATAAAAGACGTTGTTGCAAAACAATAATCATTACTAATGTTCATGATCATTAATAATGGCCGTTGCTTTGCAACAACTTTTATTTGGCCTTTATTTTTATATTGTGGGAACATAGACTTAGCCTGACTAAATGGTTGCAATAGGAGGTAAGCAAAATGCAGAGAAGTTTATCCCTTCCATACAGACAAATAACCATATATACTAAGTGTAAACATAGGGATCATATATATACTGGGGGAGATTTATCAAACATGGTGTAAAGTGAAACTGGCTCAGTTGCCCCTAGCAACCAATCAGATTCCACCTTTCATTCCTCACAGACTCTTTGGAAAATGAAAGGTGGAATCTGATTGGTTGCTAGGGGCAACTGAGCCAGTTTCACTTTACACCATGTTTGATAAATCTCCCTTACTGTGTCTATATACAGTATATTCCATTAATTTAATCTGTTTCCTCCAATCCCTCCATTATTTCTTACATCATTAAGACTAATGATTTGTACAGGACATGAAAGTATAGAATCCAAATGTCCAAGCGCATCCATCCAAATAGACCCAACCAAGCCGGCCACTTCTGGAGACAATTCTGTGATGTTGATGGCTTCTCCGAGCAGAACCTTTATATGGAAGACAAAACATATGTTGAAAAACTGTTATTTGATATAACTGGGAAATCAGTGAGACCGAAAGACTTACACATATAGAAATAAATACCTTCTTTTTGTAAGAATCACAGGTCAATTATTTCCACGGCTGTATTGAACAACGGCCGTTGTTCAATACACTGTGTGAACAATGGCTGTTTTTTTCAATTGTCAACTAAGGCTGTTCTTGTCTTAAAAAATACACTGTGTGAACATAGCCATGAAGGCCCTTTGTTTCACGGCCAGTAAACTTGTTAGTCTATAGGAATCATTTTTAGTTTAAAGGAAAATCTCTTGACTAGATGGGCATAATAAAGGGTTTGTTTGGTCAGGACGGGTTTCCCCAATGGGAAAAGGGTCTTTATTTCACAGAACTTTAACTAAACTAAGAAAAAATATTACATTTTGTAAAAAAAAAATCTAGATATCAGCTCACCCTCCCTACCAGAAGCCATGCCTTTCCAAACCCTGGAAGAAGCTGTGTATAAAGGGAATTGACCCCCTGACCTAGTGGCAATGTGAAGAGGAACTGTAGGTTAAAGGGACACTCCGGGAAATAGAGATTGTGTTAGGGTCCTATTAGATGGCCTGATAATAAACTGTAAACAAGTGCGGTTCTGCTAGATCAATGCTTTTTTACTGGGCTATTACCAGGCTGACTATTAGGCAGCAAGGGCTGCATGGACATTGTTAGTGATGTCTGCGCAGCCTTGCCTTTAGTGTAAAATAATAAAGGATTAAATTACCATACCATGTTTCTCGGTATCCTTGGAGGCCTTCCCGCTGTCCGCAGCTCTACCTTCTGTTCCAGTATCTCGCACTGACAGGCTGTGGCTGCTCAGCCAATCACTGGCCGGCGATTGGCTGTGTGGCCGAGGCCTATCAGTGCAAAGACCGGCACAGAAGGCAGAGCTGCAGACAGTGGGAAGGCCTCCGAGGATAACAGGGAACGTGGTAAGGTGAGTTAATATTTTGTTATTCTATACTACAATCATCAGGTGATTTTAGGTTGGGACCTAAAGAAACGATCAGCCGATGATCTTTTAATCGGCTGCTCATTCTCTTTCTGACACAGAGAGATAATAAACCAAATCATTCTGATTCATCTGTTTATCGCTCCGTGTAATAGGGCCCTTATTTCTAGTACAGAGCCTAAGGAGGTATAAATCAGATTTTGTGCCACCGCTATAATTCTGGTTTAAACGATATTACAAACTGTCCATTGTTATTTGCTTCGACCACTTAAGGACCAATGCGATCACGGCTCCTGAATATTGGCTGTGACCAGAAGGGGTTAAGACACCTGGAGACACATTTGGATTTGTTAAGGTTGTGGTACGCAATAGATTTAGATTGGCCAATACCCAGTTCGGACAACAGTCCTGTGCTGTGACTGCATGAATACATCTGCCTCATTTCACTACTTTGCAGAGACAAAAAGCCTGTATCTGTTTTTTTCCTATTTGTTTTTGTGGGTTTTTCTGGGTTTCTGGGTTTTCTGCAGAATGGGAAACTAGAGAAAATGACCCATTGAATAGCTAAGGATTTTATTATATACATTTCTTTTAAGAATTGTTGGTGTCCCCCCCCCCCCCCCACACACACTTTTCAATTTTGTTACTTGTATTAAAATATATATATATATATATATATATATATATATATATATATAATATTATTATTATTATTACTATTATTATTATTTTTATTTTTTCAATTTAAAATAATTCTGAAAACTTCTAGTTTTCATTCTTAACACTAGTTTTAAAACTAATCAGAGATTTCCTGTTCAATCTGAGATAATAAGGAGGAGGATGCTGGAAAGTGATTTGCACAGCATTACAGTGACACAAGTAGATAGTTGGCAAAACAAACGTGATTTTATTGCATCCTGATACAGCACGGCAAACAAGTCAATGCGCCGTTTCAACGACCTCCGTTGCTTGAAAAAGACGACGGAGGTCGTTGAAACGTCGCATTGGCTTGTTTGCTGTGCTGTATCAGGATGCAATAAAATCACGTTTGTTTTTCCAACTTTGGAGTGCTGTTAGCGATTCCTTGGATTATATCTATATCTATCTATATATAAATGCTGTTAAAAACAGCTCAGACAACATGCTTACCCCCATAATAATTAACAAAAAATGAATAAGTGGAAAAGAGTATACAATACTCGATGTGAGGAACAGGTGGGAGTTAAAGTCCACAGGTACACTTTGAAATGTGTCATATCGATCAAACTAAACACGTGCTGATAACTCCGGCCTTTAAAGGAGAAGTCCGGCCAAAATTAATTTTTGATATGTTGTTACTTATGAAAAGTTATACAAATTTCTAATGTACATTAATTATGGGAAATGCACATATAGAGCTATTTCCCTTAATTTAGTAGATCAGGAAGTGTTAGAAATATCTCTGAAGAAGTGACGTCACGACCCAGGGTGTAATTCCTATGGAGTGTCCAGCAGGGGGCGCTCTCTATATAGAAGTCTATGGGACTTTATTGTTTCTATGGGTTTCTATGTAATGTAATGTAGTGTACAGTGCTTTATTGAATGAATACATCTATGGAATACTTTGGGGAGCAAGTGTCCTTGCTCCCCAAAGTATTGCATAAATGTATTCATTCAATACATTCAATACACAGTAAGCCCGCCGATCCGCCGCATTTCCGCCGAATTTCCGCCGCATTCCCGCCGATCCGGACCATATACATTGAACTCCAGCTCCCATCATCTGCTTCTAGTATGAACAGGTGATGGGAGCTGTAGCTGGGTAATGGATATGACATGCCGCCGGGCGCAGGGGGGAGCCGCTCAGTACACAGCAGCTCTCCCCCCTCCTCCTCCTCCTTCCGTGATAACTTCCGCCTATACCAATGCTGACTCCCTGCCTGACCGCCGCTCTCCGCTCTCCCCCCATACATACCGGCTCCCGATGCATCCTGGTGTCCGCGCTGATGCCGGGAGCCGGTATATGTGAGTGGAGAGCGGCGGCCAGGCAGGGACTCAGCATTGGTATAGGCGGAAGTTATCCCGGAAGGAGGAGGAGGAGGGGGGAGCGCTCCTGTGTACTGAGCGGCTCCCCCCTGCGCCCGGCGGCATGTCATATCCATTACCCAGCTACAGCTCCCATCACCTGTTCATACTATAAGCAGATGATGGGAGCTGTAGTTCAATGTATATGGTCCGGATCGGCGGGAATGCGGCGGAAATTCGGCGGAAATGCGGCGGATCGGCGGGCTTACTGTGTATTGAATGTATTGAATGAATACATTTATGCAATACTTTGGGGAGCAAGGACACTTGCTCCCCAAAGTATTCCATAGATGTATTCATTCAATAAAGCACTGTACACTACATTACATTACATTACATAGAAACCCATAGAAACAATAAAGTCCCATAGACTTCTATATAGAGAGCGCCCCCTGCTGGACACTCCATAGGAATTACACCCTGGGTCGTGACGTCACTTCTTCAGAGATATTTCTAACACTTCCTGATCTACTAAATTAAGGGAAATAGCTCTATATGTGCATTTCCCATAATTAATGTACATTAGAAATTTGTATAACTTTTCATAAGTAACAACATATCAAAAATTAATTTTGGCCGGACTTCTCCTTTAAGTCACACAGAGGCATCCACAAATGAGAATCATTAGAACTATTACCTTCTGCAGAGCTTTGGAAGCCAAGTTCTCGGCTTGTAATGGGATCCTATCGATTTGTGTGAATCCTTTGTCTTCAATGTAATTAATTCGACGGTCATATTTAACACAAGCCTTCTCAGCCGTGTCCACCAGGTGGAATGTAAGTTCATTCTGCTCAAAGAGAGACAAATGTAAAGTGTATTCTATATATATATATATATATATATATATATATATATATATATATATATACAAAAAAGGGGTCCGTGGAGCCTCAGTTACAAGTCTCAAAACACGGGAATAGCCAGATATCCCTCTCTCCTGAGAAGGAAGCCCATTGCCAAGGGGTGCCTCCTAGTGGGGAGAGCACCAAACCACCCTGATACGTAGTCCCTCAGGTCCTCACTCTGTTGCGAGCTTTAGGACCTAAATAGGGAAACACCAGGGTGGCCCCTGTGAGTCAAAGTCTAACTCTGTGGCGAGTATAACGACATAAGACAAGGGTTACCAAGGCAAGGCATCCATCCACAGACTGCAGTTTCGGGGTATTTGCCCCTCGTCAGTGTGGAGCAGGATTCTGGCTACTGGGGCAATGAATATATATATAATGGCCAGAAAGAAAGAAAGATAGATAGATAGATAGATAGATAGATAGATGATAGATAGGAGATAGATAGATAGATAGATAGATAGATAGATAGATAGATGATAGATAGGAGATAGATAGATCGATAGATAGATAGGAGATAGATAGATAGATAGATACATCGATAGATAGGAGATAGATAGATAGATAGATAGATAGATAGATAGATAGATAGATAATAGATGGATAGATAGATAACAGTTATAACAGCTTCTACTCTTCTGGGAAGACCTTCTACAAGATTGTGGACATTTTTATCCGTTTATCCAGAAGACAAAATGAGGTCAGACATTGATGTTGGATGAGATACGTCCATTCCAGTTGAGGTTGGATGGGGCTGAGTTTGTGGATCTGTGATCGAGTCAAGTTCTTTAATACCAGATTCCCCCTCCATGTTGGGCTGTGTGCACTGGGGCCAAACCCAAACTTATCCCACAACATTTTTCCTTTGGTTTGTTAAGGTGATGAAACAAACTAGACTTATATCTGCCAAGCCCCAATTTTTTGACTGTCTACACCCGCTGTGATATTACATAGGTGGCATTTAGTTGGACGTAAGAGTTTTAGTTTCATTCCTAGCAGATGATAGCTGTAGGGATTATATAGAAGGAACAGACATATTTATGAATTCCATTTAGAGGAAGTATATCATCCTGGACGTGAGAGCCCGGTGTACTGGTAGCTGCACGATGCAGGATTTACACCCTACCCATAACCCCTTAGAAGGTTTGGGAAGAGAGGAAGTAAGCACTGGGGAGGAGGCATCCGCCATATTCTGTCTCCCATACAACCCATATAACTATTAAGCCATAAGATTGCATGTAACCCAATATATTGCTTTGCCCTGCAACTGCTCAATAGTTAAAAAATAATCAAGTAGTATCAGTGTAGTCTTGGCTTTCCTGTACACCGCCCTTCCTAATGTTATATCAGTTACCTTAGATGTGTTACGAAGTCCATAAACAGTAGATATCCTGTATGGAAAAGGACACCGTCCTGTAGAACAAAGGAGTTCAATAATTGCATAATCTTTTCCCTAAAAAAAAAAAGTCACTATTAAGGCAAGTCAGTACAAAGATTATAGAATGTAGAGCAGCCACCATAAGTCCTTTCCATGATGGATAGTTCTATTCATATAGCCAAAGAGGGAAACATTGTCATCTTTGTAATCTAGTAGGCTATGTTCAAACATAGTATTTTGGCCAGTGTTTCTGTCAGTATTCCGGTCAGTATTTGCAGCCAAAATCAGGAGTATATCCGCCAGAGGAAATCTTTAATGGAAAGATTTGGACAGTTTCCTTGTTTCCAACCCACTCCTGGTTTTGGTTGAAAATATACTGGCCAAAATACTGATGGAAATACTACATGTGAACATAGCCATAGAGCGTTCTATTAAAGTCTATGGAAAAGTGTCCATCGGCACGCACATTGTACAAAACACGTTTGTATTTTGGCATTATTTTACTGTGTGGGAACAAAGCCTTATACTGTGTAAATCAGAGCAGGATAGCAGAGCCCTCACATTTTTTTCAGTGTGTGCCTAAAGCGAATGTTTCCCCCGAACACCACTCCCCAAAGCCTGATACCATTGGTTAGCACTTCTGGGGCCGGTGTTCGGTTAAAAAACTTTCATGTAGATGGTGCAGCGCGGCGCTGTGTCAAAGGGGCAGGCCCTAGAGCATTTGTGCCCTAGAACTGCAGCACCTCTCTCCATCCCTGGACTGGATCTTCATGTTCTGCAGGCTCAAGGCGCAGATGATCTTGGCTCCACCCCTTTGACACAGTGCTGCACTTACCTGAACACCGGCCCCAGGAGGCAGACAGACCCTGGACCAGGCATAGATTGAGAAGAACTAACTAAGGGTTCTAGGGGTCTAGGGCCGGTGTTTGGACAATACAGATTCACTTTAAATCATCACATTGATGATCTGCAATCTCTCAATAATACAAAGTTGTTGTTTTTTTTACTTTTTGGAAACAACAATATTTTGCCACTTCTGTGTGATTTGAAGTATTGTCTGCATAGTCTTCTAATTCAGAAACTTCTTCCAAATCTCTATGGAGAAAAAAAACTTTGATTATATATAATATAGTCAGATGAACATGATGATAATAGAGAAATAGAAAAAGAAAATCATCAGCACTCTCCGGTAACGTGTATAAAAAGGTGAAGATTTATTCCATTACAGAAATGCGAGGTTCCAATCACCTCACATCACTATAGGTAGATAGATAGATAGATAGATAGATAGATAGATAATAGATGGATAGATAGATAGATAGATAGATAGATAGATAGATAATAGAAAGATAGGAGATAGATAGATAGATAGATAATAGATGGATGGATAGATAGATAGATAGATAGATAGATAGGAGATAGATAGATAGATAGATAGATAATAGATAGATAGACAGACAGACAGACACACAGATAGATAGATATTGCAGAAAATCGCCCACAGCCCTCCGATGTTGACAAAGCAAATGTGATTTTATTTCATAGTGTAACAGCACAGCAAAAGTGTCAGTAGCGACGTTTCAATGACCTCCGTCATCTTTTTCAAGCGACAGAGGTTGTTGAAACGTCGCTACTGACACCCTCAACGTGTTTTGAAAAGTAGTGCTGCTCCAAGATGCAAAGAATCTAGATAGATAGATAGATATTTACAGAGAATCCGCAGCACACAAGTAATCGTGAAGACTGTGATTTATTTAGTTCATAAGTGCAGCAATCCAACAGACGCAATGTTTCGGTGATATCGCATCACCATTTTCAAGCGTGGTGATGTGATATCACTGAAAGGACCCTGACCGCTGGCATCTACACCTGCACTGCTGTGCTGTTCACTCTCTTTGTATAGATAGATAGATAGGTAGGAGATAGATAGATAGATAGATAGATACATAGATAGATAAAAAAAAAAAAAAGGTGCAACAGCAACCCACAGGTGTAAGGGCTTACCGTATAATAAATTTAATTTAAAATATAATTTTTTTTTAGAAAAGTGAGGATCTTAGCAAACTATTTAATTAGAGTGTACCATGTCGCCAACGTTAAGGCGACATGGTACGCTCTGTTGCACCTTTTGTTTTTTGTCTGTACTTAAGCAACAAGCAGCATGCAACCTGCAGTGTGAACAGAGTCATAGATGTGCTGCCAAAATTTCCCTTTTTTTTCTGTAGATAGATAGATAGATAAATAGGAGATAGATAGATAGATAAATAAATGCTAGATAGATAGATAGATAGATAAAAAAGGTGAGTATACATATACACAGATCTGGGAGGGCCAAGAAGGTGGGTATATATTATACATATGCAATAAATAATATGTAATACCTTTTCTGTGTTTCGTTCTTGTAAAATTTGGCAAGAAATAGACTTTTCTTTTCACCTAGAAAAAATACAAATCACGTTTAGGCTCTGTTCCCACTACGTCCTTTCATGAATATTAATTCTGGCCGTAGTTTTACACAACGGACATTGTTTGCGCTCATCTGTACATTGTGTAAACATAGCCTTAATTAAGATGAAAAAAAAATCGCATTGACATTTCAAGATGTGAATTACAGAAACTATATTTTTTTTTGTTGTACAAAGGTACAGGATTCAATTTGTACTGACTATCAGTGGCGTAGCTACCATAGAGGCAGGGTAGGCAGATGCTATGGGGCCCATGCAGGAGGGGGGCCCAGGGAGAAGGTAAGAGCGAGTGTCCTTCTACTTAACCCTTTATGTACTGCAGTGTGTAAGTGACCCAGTGTTTTTTTACATGCTGCAACAGAAAAAAGGGTTAACAAGCAGAAGACAGAGAGATCTCCTCTGATAACCTCTGACCTCTGTTCTCCAGCTCCCCCATCAAGTAGAAAAATGTACAGAACTCCCTGCAGAGGTCAGGGGTTATCAGTGCACAGGCAGTAAAGCAGATATCTCATTGTCTTCTGAGCTTTGGGTCACTTACACACTGCAGTACATAAGGGGGTTAAGCAGAAGGTAGTCTGCTTCTGCACCTATGTATTTAACCAGAAGGGCTCCTAATGGGCCCATACAGGTAAAAACAGTGGACTGTCATAGCAAGCAGCCATTGTCTCTCTGCCCTGCCAGTCACTCTTGTGGCTGCAGCCAAGATTCTGCCTCAGAGATTTTATTTTTTGGCCACATCACAGAGCATATACTGTATATATATATATATATATATATATATATATACATATATACGCGCAGTACTTTGTGTTGTGCATAGGGGAGGGGGGCCCCTTAAATTTTTTGCTATGGGGCCCCGTGAATCCTAGCTACGCCCCTGCTGACTATAATTGTTGTTTGAAGTTCCAAATATGGAAAGGAGAGACTTGTGCTACATAGTGTAGTCATAAAAAAAAGATAAAAAAATAAATAAAATTTATAAAAATGGAAATAATGACAAGTCTTAATAAAGATGGCCAAAGTCCTACTATAACCTTAAAATAATACATGTCTAATAACACCAGATTAGAGCAGCAAATGAGGAATAAGCATAGAGCTGGCACAGAGACGGCCTTACCCTGATCTTTATGCGCAGTGACTTCATGTGATTTCTCATAATCCTTATGTTTCTTCTCCCTGACTCGTTCTTCTTGCACCAGTTTCCATATGAAGTCGGGATTTACTACAGAAATTGCATGTTTCTCTATTTTCTTCTGCTGGGCTCTGTTTAGTGTGGCGGGATCACCGACCACAGCATGTGTGCACTAAAACACAAAGGGCAAGTATAACAAATATAAAAACTACAGCCATAAATTAGGATTTGTGTTGAATCCTTATGTGCCCTCTTTATTTTGTCTAATTTCCATCATGCGGACAAGCCTCCCTGTCATTGGACTTTCCTATTGACTTGTTAAAAAGAATCTTTGCCGGTAGAGTCCATACCTCCCAAATGTTCCTCAGTCCCTACCGTCAACAGATGCTCTTCTGTTCCCCATAGGACATTACAGTGTACCTGTAGCCAATCTCAAAAAAGATGTCACTATAATTTACCTGCCCCGGGTGCCCTGATCACACACCGATTGACAGTTTCTTCATGTTGTCCTCCTGTTCTGAGATACAGTATGTGGGTTTGTAGTTTGTCTGACAATTTAGTTAAAAGTCAGATGGGAGTGAACCTAATTATAATAATGGGGGTAAATATCCGGGGATGGGCGTAGTTTTACACTCAGGGGTGGGTATTACGTATTCACACCCCTCAGTGACAAACATTGAGACAAATGCCCATCTGATTATTCATTGAACTTGTATGGCTATGTTCCCACAATGTTGTTTTTTTTGCCATTTCAAGTGGGAGAGTGGGCAGCATCGCACAGTATTTATGTCCATCCAGGTGGCCCTATAGACTTATAATGGAGCCACCTGGAGATTGCTGGTGGCCATGGAGTAAAATGTGCTATTTTACCTGCAGAATACATGGCAGAAACAGAATCTCATACCTTTGGTCAGACTTTCAAAGATAAAAATAAAATAAATCTAAATATTTTACTTGCCATGGGAAACATTAACATTTTTGGTCTGGCATAGTCTTTATATGAAACACAGTAATCACTGAACTCAAGAAGAACTGAATAAAGTACTCAATCAAGAGTCTCCACTGATGCCCCCCAAAATTTAAATATGCAAAACAAGGGGCCACCCTGGTATTTCCCTATTTATGTTCCAATACTCGCAACCGAGTGGGACTTAAGGGGTTATTTATCAGGGTGGTGTGGTGCTCTCTCCATCATGGAGGCGCCTCGTGGCAACAGGCTAAAGATATCTGACTATCCCGTGTTTTGAGACTCGCAACTGAGGCTCCACGGACTCTTGTTTTATATATTTAAATTTTTGGGGGCATCAGTGGAGACTCTTGATTGAGTACTTCATTGGAGTTTTTTTCAATGTTCTCCTTGAGTTCAGTGATTACTGTGTTTTGTTGGTTGATTTGTCATTGCCCCAACCAGCCAGAATCCTACTCCACACTGATGAGGGGCAAATACCCCGAAACGGCTGTCTGTGGATGGATGCCTGCCTTGGCAAGCCCTTGTCATGATCGCAATACTTGCACCTTAAGTTAAGACATTGACAAAAAGGGGCCACCCTGTTTTTTCCCTATTTATGTTCCAATACTTGCAAACAAGTGGGACTTAAGGGGCTATCTATCAGGGTGGTGTGGTGCTCTCCCCATCATGGAGGCACCCCGTGGCAACAGGCTAGAGATATATGGCTATCCCATGTTTTGAGACTTGCAATTGAGGCTCCACGGAATCTTGTTTTGCATATAGTCTTTATATGGAAGCCAGTTAACTAGTCACTTATATTCGTTCCTAAGATATTATATATACCCACCTTTTTGTTCAGCACAAATGAAATCTCTCCACCATTCAATGTGATGGTGTTTTTCAGTTTTTTCTTTTCTCTAGGGGGTAAGGATTTCACTTTGATGAAGAATATGCAGTCTGAGAAAACGCCCGCCCCCATCCTAAAGAGAGAACAGGATTAAGCTCAGCAATTATAACAGGAATGGGGAACCTTCGGCCCTCCAGCTGTCGTAAAACTACAATTCTCAGACCATGATTAAGCGCATAGACACTACTATGGAGTACTGTTTTTAATGCACGAATAAAAGTTATGTTTTAATCGCCCACGTCCCTGAGTACTGGCTCCACCATCCATTGTTACTAGCTTCTTCCTGCACTTTGGCGTCTAGCTAACACCCAGGAACTCGTGCACCTACATCATAATTCAACTGCTGCTGTGGATTCATCACCTGGGTGAGCTGTATCCTTCTTTTTTTCTTCTTTTTTTTGCATATTGATAATGAAATTACTTACGTGATATAGTTATTAAAAGGTGCTTTTCTGATGGGCGATTTTCTATCGACTTTAATAAACCATGATTACATTTTTTCTTTTTCATTCTGCAGTGTGTGAACCCAGCCTCAATGACTAGTGCAATCTTAGAATCAATCAATCAATACATATATGATGTGCATTTAGTACCTAGTGATGGGATGACCTGCTGCAAGTGTGATGCATACCCTCCTGCTCCTGGCAGCGTATTCCAGAGGAGCTCACAAAACTCACTGCACAATGTAATAGATTACGTATAGAAATAGGAAATTATGACTCAGCTGACCGGCCTGAAGCAGGACATACCATTCTGCTAGCACAGTGGGGAGATTCAGTGTCTCCTCTCAGATATGAAGCTGCTGTATACAGTGCTAAGTTCCCCCTACTTTCTTGAGTAATGTTTAGTGACCTTTACCTTTTCTGCATGTTACTTATTGACAGATGATATACTGTACATAGTGAAGAGCAGGGTGTGTCCAGGGAATGTACAGTACAATGTTACATTTGCTGAATGAGGTTTACATTAAAGCTGGTGAATATGAAGACAGTCACTACTATATATATATATATATATATATATATATATATATATATATATATATATTAGGAGATCTTAAAGGGGTTGTCCAGGACTTTAAAAAAAATTAGCATTGCACTGTTTTCTGTGGGTGTCGTATGTTCTATATACACTTTCATTATTTCTTTCTAGCTCTTCTTGCGTTCTCAGGCTCCGTCACATGACCACTCTGCCTGTGAATCCTTTACTTCTTGTGATGTCATGATCCGTTTCCTGTTCCTTTCACTGAACATGATTAGAGGTGGAGTCATCAGGTGGGTGGGGCAGGGTTTCCTCCCATGGGGTGGCTGGAACTCCGCATTGATTTTATCTCTGCCCTTGTAGGAGGAGCTAATATTGAAGCTCAGTAGACGCTGTAGCTGTAAGGTTAGCAAGACACAGTGGTTAGCCTTGTTGCCTTTTAGTGTTGGCATCCAACAAGGCTAACCACCGTGCCACCCACAAGGTACCTATAAGCCTTGTTCTCCTCCATTTCCTGGTGCCCTTTTTGCTACAGTTTCTACTGAGCTCCCGTATTAGCTCCGCCTACAGGGGCAGGGCTAAAATAGATGTGGCATTCTATCAGCCCATTGGATAGACACCTGCCCCACCCACCTGATGACTCCACCAGTAATCATGTTCAGTGGAAGGAACAGGAAACAGACACTGAACGTGACATCACAGGAGTTAAATCGCAAACTGAGCCTGAGAACACAAGAGGAACTAGAAATAAATAATTAAAGTGTATATAGGACACCCAAAACCCACCGAAGTCAATGCAATGCTAGTTTATTGAAAAGTCCTGGACAACCCCTTTAAGCACACCACACTATGTATTAGGGTGTTTATCTCTAGCACTAGTCCACAGCTCCATCTTGAGAGAAGCCATCTCCTGTATGAGATCAGTGTAATACAACACACTGCATTGAAATCAGACTGGCCATAGCTTTTTAGGAGATGGAACTGGAAAGTGCATCTTCACATACCTACATTACTTTTAGCGATTTTCATATCTGTATTGGGTCTGTACCCTGCCATTAGTGGTGTAAGGTTGCATTTTTTGGTGTTTTTGTATTTTCAGACATGGCAATGTGCTCCTGCCTAGTGTGAATGGCGTTGTAGAAGAGCTGACCAAATTAGTTTTTTTTGCCTGTTTTTCAGATGGGTGGAGTGGCTGCCTCTGCTTGGTCGTGCACTCCATCCATCCCACCTAGGTGGTTATTATTTTTGCCAGTATAAGCTGGATCCTGCATGCCCAGAGCATAGGCTTATTATATGCCATGTAGAGGCCAAAGTACAGTGTAGGGCCATCCCGAGCATGAGGCCACCTTATCTTGGTGGAATGGTTTACACTATTTGCAAATGGTAACCAAGAGCCTCATTATTTTTATGGAGTTTTTTTTTAGCATTTGGGGGGGGGGGGGGGGGGGGGCTGCTTTTAGTGATTTTCCTATGGATGGATATAGTCTGTGGCTGTATCCATATTTTCCAGGACTCCCTAGGATGTCATTTAACTTATAGAGCTGCAGGGAATCAAATGCAGAACATTTGGGTTCAGCTAGCATTGCTGAACCCAAACATTTTAATATTTTCACATGTTCCCTCAACAGTAGATCTAAGACACATAGATAATAGCAATAGTTACTTACCCTAACTCCTATGAGCTGGATCCAGGACAGGGTAGAGGTGTAACCAGGCCATGTCAATTGAAACTCAGGAGTTAAAGGACAACTCTGGCCAAAAGTATTCTTTAATATGTCATTACTTATTGAAAGTTAGACAAATTCCTAATTAATTATGGGAAATGCACATATACTGCTATTTCCCTTAATTTAGTAGATCAGGGAGACTTCAAATTCTCTGAAATACCGTGATGTCACGAATCAAGTGTAATTCCAATGGAGTGTTCAGCAGGGGGCACATTATATTTAGAATTCAATGAGTACCATTGACTTCTATATATAGTGCGCCCCTGCTGGACACTCTATGGAATCAATGGCTGTCTATGGAACAGGTCTGTATGCACACATATATACTGTACTACTCCCCCATCACCTGCTCATAGTATGATGGGGGAATAGTACCAGGGCCATCCCCATCACCAATCTGCCACCCCCCGTGCCACCACATATGCTCTGTACTACTTCCCCATCATCAGCACATACTATGAGCAGATGATGGGGAAGTAGAACCAGGGCTATCCCCATCACCGCTGCCGCCCCTGCACTGTAGTTCACCTGAGCATCCTCGAGCAGCATTCCGAAGCTCCGGATCACTATTCCCCCACAGCCTACTATCTCCCTTAGACCGGGGCCTCAATTACAACAGCGGACCTGCCTGGACCCCCTGTGCCGCTGCTGATGCCTGCCCTGCTGTCACTGCATACCTCCGCTGGCAGCAACTCCGGCTAGCTGTAATTGAGGCCCCGGTCTCAGGGAGGAAGTAGGCCTGAGACCGGGGCCTCAATTACAGCAGCGGACCCGCCCGGACCCCCTGCACCACCGCTGATGCCTGCTGTGCCAGTGGAGGTATGCACTGAGTGACAGCAGGGGCAGGTATCAGCGTGGGGGGAAAAGTGATCCAGAGCTCCGGAATGCTGCTCCAGGATCAGGTGAACTACAGTGCAGGGGCAACATCGGCGGCGGGGGTGATAGGGATAGCCCTGGTACTACTTCCCAATCATCTGCTCATAGTCCTCCAGCCCTCTGCCCCCCCCCCCCATCGTATCTGTTCCTTATCAGGCAAAGTCTCCTACATTACTGAGAAGCAAACTAGAGACAGTGTCCATTATAACCTATGGGGGGGGGGGGGGGAATGAGTGAGAAGAAAGAGCAGACAAGCAGCCTGTGCAGTTTAGAGACTCTCTGGGCACATAAATGCTTAATTTTACAGGTCAGACTGCTCAGTGCTGGTCTGGGAACTTGGTGAGGTAAGATTGCAGAATGTTGTGCTGTACTGGCTCCTATACTGCAATGGCTGGTTCTCTCCTCTCCCTTATCTCTTGACTTGACTTGACTATTGACTTCAGCAAAGTTGTTTTAAAAAGACACTTAGACTTGGGTACTATTCCACCAACAGATCTGACGACAGATTATCTGCCAAAGATTTGAAGCCAAACCCAGGAACAGACTATAATCAGAGAACAGGTCATAAAGGAAAGACTGGATTTCTCCTCTTTTCAAATCCACTCCTGGGTTTGGCTTCAAATCTTTGGCAGATAATCTGTCGTCAGATCTGTTGGTGTAATAGTACCCTTAGGAGTGGTATCAATTAAGAGCAATGACTAGCATATCACATGATCGCTGCAGCATCATGTGATGGCTCCTCTATAATTCACTAAAACGCTATGTCTGGCAGACTCGGATGGGGCAGCAATTTCAAAATATCAATGATTAATCCTCGGTCCTGGTGCCCAGTAGCTAGGCATGCAGTCTCTGCCCTCTTCCCAGACAATTGCACTTGATTGGCAGCCTAAGCACAGTGCTTTGCATTAAATTCTCAGCACGTAGGCTGCCAACCAAGTGTGAGTGACTGGGAAAAGAGTAGAGGCAGCATGGCCACATATGCTGCTGTGACTCAGCCCCTATGCCTCAAGGATGAAGCATTAAAAAACCCGATTGAAATTCCCTCCCCTCCAGACACTGCAGGGCGCAGCGTCAAATAGCTGTGCCCGGCCGCTGTAAGGTGCTGGGGCACAGTCACACTCCCTTAGGGAGGTGATTGGTTCCCTTGAAAATCCAGACTCTTTGCTTCCAAATGATGTGAAAAGATTTAGGTGCAGGCCCTTCATATGAAGGTGGAGAGCAGGGAGCAAAGATTACTGGTTCTGTGTAAGAGAGCAGGGAAACTACAAGTGACATCTCCTCCTCCCATACAGTCCCCACTGATCCCAAAGCAATGGTATACAGGAACTTTTCTTCATGTTATGTCACCTCTTTCAATATTGGATTGGGATATGTTCTTTTATTGTCATGTACAGAATTGTTTTTTATGTTGAGGAGCCGCTTTGCGTGTTGATAAGTTTAATGAAAAATGTTGGTCAAGGCCCAGAATTAAATACATACACTTATAAATACATATCTTTAGCTTACATATCTTTAGCTTACATAACAGCATATGGATTTTCACTTTTGCACCATTGTCAGGACTGAGTTTGGTAGAAGAACATTTTGTAAGCTGCTTAAAAACAATGAAAAGACAGAATGTGATCACACCAGAAATAAACTATGGGAAACTGAGTAAAGATCAGAAGTTGTGCCTATTGGATCCAAGCCCAATAAGTGGCGTGTGGCCTGATCCCAGTCTTTCCCCAAACCAAGTCGTGTACAGATGCCCGGGTACTGCTGGTCAGCTCTTCCTGCCCATTCAGTGGCTTTTCCAATTCTTGGATATACCGAACTGTTCAAAGAAACAAACACACAGTTAGGCAGTAGTAGAGGACAAGGAATTATTACAAAAGCCAATAAACTGATTACGACATTTTTAGCTTCATTGGACGGGATCATATTCAGCATAAGACGCTGTTCATTGCTCATTGTTGCTGTCCTTAGATGCTTCCTTCAGAAAGCACTGATATGCCCCTGTATAGGCATGAAATGGCCTATGTCATCCATATACAGTAGACCCTTTTAGGCGACGTTCACACTACATGTTTATCATTAAACGACCGTTGTTGCAGGTTGCAATAAAGGCCATTGTTTATGACAGCAGCCTAAGGAACTACGGCCGTAGTGTACAGTATAAACACTGAATACACTGTGCCCTGGGTTCTGTATGGCCACACACAATAATTGACAGGTCTATTTTGTGCGTCCACTATTCATTGAACAGCGGCCGCACAAGATAGCCTGTGCACACAATGTAAAGTACGGTTCCTGGTCGTACTTTACATTGTGCTCTATGGCTAATTGGAGTGTGGGCCCATTAACCCTTAGGGGACACAGCCAGTTTTCATTTTTGCGTTTTCGTTTTTCCCTCCTCGTGTATATAAGGCCATAGCGCCTGCATTTTTCCACCTAGAGACCCAAATGAGCCCTTATTTTTTGCGCAACTAATTGTACTTTGCTATGGCAGATGTAATTTTTGCCTAAAATGTGTCGGGAAACCAGAAAAAAATTATATGTGTGGTGAAATTGAAAAAAAAAATGTTTTTTTTTATTTGGGGGGGGGGGGTTGTTTTTACTCCGTTCGCCCTGGGGTAAAACTGACTTGTTATATATGTTCCTTAAGTTGTTACGATTACAATGATATGTAACATGTATAACTTTTATTTGATTTAATGGCTTGTAAAAAATTAAAACCTTTTAAAGAAAATATATGTTCCTTAAAATCGCTCCATTCCCAGGCTTATAGCGCTTTTATCCTTTGGTCTATGGGTCTGTGTGAGGTGTCATTTTTTGCGCCATGATGTGATCTTTCTATCGGTACCTTGATTGCGCATATATGACTTTTTGATCGCTTTTTATTACAATTATTCTGGATTTGATGCGACCAAAAATGCGCAATTTTGCACTTTGGGATTTTTTTGCGCTGACGCCGTTTTCCGTGTGAGATCAGGAATGTGATTAATTAATAGTTCGGGCGATTACGCATGCGGCGATAGCAAACATGTTTGTTTATTAATTAATTTATTTTTATTTATAAAATGGGGAAAGGGGGGTGATTCAGACTTTTATTAGGGGAGGGGATTTTGTGTTATTAAAAATACATTTTTCTTTTACTTTACACACATACTAGAAGCCCCCCTGGGGTTAGGGTTATTCCCCCTGGGGGACTTCTAGTATATGCACTCTGATCTCTCATAGAGATCCATGCAGTATAGTTATACTGCATGAATCCATGAGATCGGTGTTCTAATGCTTTTGGCTGCTGCAGCCAAAAGCAATAGAATGCCGAGCCGGGATCAGCGCCATTACGGCGCAGACCCCGGCCCGGGATGGATGCGGGGATCGCCCCCCCGCAATCGCGCCGCAGGGGGGCGATCCCCCCACTAGACCACCAGGGATGATATGAGCAAGTATTTAGAAGCAGCTGTCAACTTTGACAGCTGCTTCTAAGTACTTAATTAGCGGGCACGGCGATCGGACCGTGCCCGCTAATAGCCGCGATCCCGGGCTACATGCGGCACCCGGGATCGCGGCAGTTCAGAGGGGGGTCGCCGCGCGACCCCCCTCTGAACTCCCATAGCGGCACGAGGACGTTCAGTAACGTCCTGGTGCAGCTATGGGTTAAAATGAAGTGATGATCACCCAGCCCATACTGCAATATCGGCTGGGTGAACATTTGAGACATCGGCCGTTCTTTGACACGTCAAACACCGGTCATGTCAAACAACTGTCGATGTTCATGCTATGTGTGGACATGGCCTTAAAGGAAAACTATCAGTAGATTCATGCATACAAACCTGCTGAAATGTTTTTGAGTATTTTGATCTGAGGCCAATATGTAAATTAGCCCATTTTGTGCACTGGGCGGCATTCTCTGGCTCCACAGTGCACGGTCATTCCTGAATCTGTCAGCTCTAGAGCATGCTTACAGATCAAAGGTGTAGGAGACACTGCCAGGTCTCTGCACCCCTCTTCCCTCCCCCATCTCTTCCTCACTTGACTGATTGACAAATAAGGTTCAGTGCTAGAAAACAAGCCCTGAACATCAATCAGACAGGACAGGGAGGGGTGGGGGAGGGGGGAGGAGGCATGCATGCTCTGAGCATGATCTAGATGACAGATTCCATTTAATACTCTAGATTTTTTTCACAGTTGTACCTATTTCGGACAGAAAGGTCCAACTTCATCAAAGTTTTTAATTTGATTCCGCTCAGTATGTTGTGGACACGGATTATTTGCAGCACCAGGAGAGTAGCGATCAACTTATGGATTGTATCCATCCCTCTGAGACCTATAAATGCAAAACAGAAATCATAACAAATAGTGCTAGAAAGTCATCATCTCCCAACACCATGGGAAACATTTCAACTTCATGGTCTGTACAGTGGTCTGTAGGGGGCGAGTTGGCAAATGGACCAATTGTGGAGATGCATGATGGGAAATGTAGTTTCCTATCTTAGTTATAGATCAGCTTTTAGAAAAACTTGTAACTCAGGAATGGCAACAGCTAGAAAGACAGGAGATGGCTCAAAATACTCAGGGAGGCTTGGTGATAAGACCAGCTAGCATTTCATTTTTTCACTCTTAGGTGGCTACTAGAGATGAGCGAACCTCGAATATGCTCGAGTCGATCCGAACCCGAACGTTCGGTATTTGATTAGCGGTGGCTGCTGAACTTAGATAAAGTGCTAAGGTTGTCTGGAAAACAATGACTATATCCATGTTTTCCACATAGCCTTAGGGCTTTATCCAAGTTCAGCAGCCACCGCTAATCAAATGCCGAAAGTTCGGGTTTGGATGGACTCGAGCATGCTCCAGGTTCACTCATCTCTAGTGGCTACCCCCTTTAAGGCCTTATTGCATGGTCTGACCTGCGGTGTAAGTGAACAAGCTCTGCTACATTGATGCTCACTTAGGCTAGGTTCACACGTTTTTGCAATCCATTTTTTTTCATCCGTTTTTTGCAAAAAATGGATGGAAAAAAACAGATGCATTTGTGTGCATCCGTTTTGATCCGTTTTTCCATTGACTTCCATTGTAAAAAAAAAAAAGATCAAAACGGATCCTTTTTTTTAATGGACACAAAAGTAGTGTCAGCTATGTTTTTGTGTCCGTCAAAAAAAACTGATCCATTTTGATCCGTTTTTTTTTTTTACAATGGAAGTCAATGGAAAAACAGATCAAAACGGATGCACACAAATGCATCCGTTTTTTTCATCCTTTTTTTTGCAAAAAACTGATGAAAAAAAACGGATTGCAAAAATGCAGTGTGAACCTAGCCTTGCAGAGTTTATTACATGGCTCGATAATTACGCAGCAACTATGGCCAGCTGGCATTTGTAGTTTTTGTGGTCACCAAACGTAGTATCACAGCAGTAGCTAGTATTACAGCATTTGAAAGGAAGGGTATACTGATGTTAAAGGCAATGGCGGATTATAATGTAGGTGGTTTGGGCGGCCGCCCGGGGCCCGAGGCTCCGGGGGGGCCCATGCCTTGCCGCCCACATTATAATGCACCCGGGAGGCCCCCTTCCCCCCGCCACTGCACTCTTGTGACCGCAAGCATTGTTTCGCTTGCGGTCACAAGAGTCTCCGGCTGCCTCCGTCTGATGCGCGGCTGGCGGGGGTGTCCCGTCCTCTCCCCGGCAGCGCGCGCATCACACAGCTCCTAGTGCCGCCTGGGGCCCTGACTTCCGGTACTGAGAGCGCACGTACCGGAAGTCAGGGCCCAGGCGGCACTAGGAGCTGTGTGATGCGCGCGCTGCCGGGGAGAGGACGGGACACCCCCGGCAGCCGCGCATCAGACGGAGACTGCAGAAGGAGAGAGGATCGACGGGGGAACGCAGGGTAGGTGAGTTGTATTTTGTTATTTTTGTGTTATTTTCTCACTGGGGGGGCATCTGGAAAGGGGGGGAAAGAGGGGGACCATCTATAAAGGGAGGGGGGAGAGGGGGACCATCTATAAAGGGAGGGGGGAGAGGGGGACCATCTATAAGGGAGAGGGGAGAGGGGGACCATCTATAAGGGAGGGGGGAGAGGGGGACCATCTATAAGGGAGGGGGGAGAGGGGGACCATCTATAAGGGGGGAGAGGGGGACATCTATAAGGGAGGGGGGAAAGGAGGACCAGCTATATGGGGGGAGAGGGAAGAGGGGGGCCATCTATAAGGGAGGGGGGAGAGGGGGACCATCTATAAGGGGGGAAAGGAGGACCAGCTATATGGGGGGAGAGGGAAGAGGGGGACCATCTATAAGGGGGGAAAGGAGGACCAGCTATATGGGGGGAGAGGGAAGAGGGGGACCATCTATAAGGGGGGAAAGGAGGACCAGCTATATGGGGGGAGAGGGAAGAGGGGGACCATCTATAAGGGGGGAAAGGAGGACCAGCTATATGGGGGGAGAGGGAAGAGGGGGACCATCTATAAGGGGAGAAAGGAGGACCAGCTATATGGGGGGAGAGGGAAGAGGGGGACCATCTATAAGGGGAGAAAGGAGGACCAGCTATATGGGGGGAGAGGGAAGAGGGGGACATCTATAAGGGGAGAAAGGAGGACCAGCTATATGGGGGGAGAGGGAAGAGGGGGACCAGCTATAAGGGGGGAAAGGAGGACCAGCTATATGGGGGGAGAGGGAAGAGGGGGACCATCTATAAGGGGGGAAAGGAGGACCAGCTATATGGGGGGAGAGGGAAGAGGGGGACCATCTATAAGGGGGGAAAGGAGGACCAGCTATATGGGGGGAGAGGGAAGAGGGGGACCATCTATAAGGGGAGAAAGGAGGACCAGCTATATGGGGGGAGAGGGAAGAGGGGGACCATCTATAAGGGGAGAAAGGAGGACCAGCTATATGGGGGGAGAGGGAAGAGGGGGACATCTATAAGGGGGGAAAGGAGGACCAGCTATATGGGGGGAGAGGGAAGAGGGGGACCAGCTATAAGGGGGGAAAGAGGGGGACCAGCTATAAGGGGGGGAAAGAGGGGGACCATCTATAGAGGGGGGAAAAGAGGGGGACCAGCTATAAGGGGGGAAAGAGGGGGACCAGCTATAAGGGGGGGAAAGAGGGGGACCATCTATAGAGGGGGGAAAAGAGGGGGACCATCTATAAGGGGGGAAAAGAGGACCAGCTATAAGGGGGGAGAGGGAAGAGGGGGACCATCTATAAGGGGGGAAAGAGGGGGACCATCTATAAGGGGGGAAAGAGGGGGACCATCTATAAGGGGGGAAAGAGGGGGACCATCTATAAGGGGGGAAAGAGGGGGACCATCTATAAGGGGGGAAAGAGGGGGACCAGCTATAAAGGGGGAAAGAGGGGGACCAGCTATAAAGGGGGACTATCTCCTATAGGATTAGCACCCTCCTCTCCTGACATCCTCTGTGCTGCTAGGACCTCCCCTATAGATCAACACCCTCCTCTCCTGACATCCTCTGTGCTGCTCGGTCCTCTCCTATAAGATCAGCACCCTCCTCTCCTGACATCCTCTGTGCTGCTGTGACCTTGGGGGGGGGGGCAACATCAGGGGACCAGGTGAGGTGGCGATATGTTTATTGGGGGCAGTGAAGGTGGGGTGGGCAATGCTTACTAGGGGTAGCAGCAAGGGACCAAACATTATGTTTATTGGGGCCAGCAGGGAGGGGAGGCAGGCAGTGTTTATTGGGGACAGTGTGTGTGTGGGGGGGGGGGACGCAGTAGCAGATTATAATGTGGGCGAATTGACTGGGGGGGGGGGCAGGTTGGGTGGACAGCCCGGGGCCCAGAGTACATTTAATCCGCCACTGGTTAAAGGGGTTATCCAGCGCTACAAAAACATGGACACTTTTCCCCCTACTGTTGTCTCCAGATTGGGTGGGGACTTTTTTGCCGGTCCCCGGTTCCCAGCCGCTTCCTGGTGTCTGACGCTGCCCGAGATGATACGTCTCAGGTCCGCTCAGCCAGTCAGTGACAGAGGCGGGATCTGAGCGGACTTGACACGGATCACGCCTCCTTTACTGACTGGCTGAGCGGACCTGAGACGTGTCGTCTTGGGCGGCATCAGACACCAGAAAGCGGCTGGGAATCGGGGCCCGGAGCGCTGTGATGCGGGACCCGCCGCTGGAATCGGGGAGGTGAGTGGACGTCTTTTCCCTCAGCCACCTCCTCCCCGATCCCAGCAAAAAAGTGATCCGGCTGCAGTACCCCTTTAATTGCAAACCACACCTGAACTGGAGACAACAGTAGGGGGAAAAGTGGCCATGTTTTTGTAGCGCGTAAAGCAATGGTACATGTGAGGAGGTATCCATTATTAGCCACAGTACAGGCAGGTGTGCGAGTGAGGGGAAAGGGTTAATTAAGCAATTTCATCTCTAGTTTGGTATCACCATAACTGTACTTAAATAGAAACTACAAAACCGACAAACCTATGGTGGAATCCTGTTCTTTTTTCCTATTCCACACTATAAGGTAAATCTTTTAAAGAAGGCAATTAAAACAAGATGGCGTCATATGTTATAATCTATTTTCCTGCTAATAGGCACAGCATGCAGAAAGGGGTTGTATGTTCCCTGTAACCTACCCAGAGATCTGATGCCTTTTTTAACCAGATAATCTTCAGTCAGGTACCGGACATTGATGTGTAATAATGTACCGAGTTCTGGGCTCAGCTGCCAATACCCTTCCTGCAACATAATAATATGACTAGTGAGTTAGCTTTTCTTTATTTTTTATTGTAAGATTATATATATATATTTTTTTTTTTTTTTTTTTTTTAAAGATAACTAAACAGATTACCGGACTTTGAAGAGACGCCAGAGATGACCAAGAAGGAGTCGCTAAGTGTATTCTCTGCAAAATACATATATACATTCAGATTATAATCATCAGTGAAGATGCGTTACCCCCACTATAAGCCGGGGAGAGGGGTGGGTGGGACTACCCCATTATCTTTGTAAGTAACAATGTTTAAAGTGACTGTACCACCAGGCCCAGGCTGAAGCACCGGAGGCGGCCGACCCACCCTTAGTGGGAGGAAACCCCAGCTCTTCCATGACGGGACTCCATTAGAATCAATGGAACCCTATCATAGAGGGGCAGGGGTTTCCTCCCACTAAGGGTGGGTCGGCCCGCCTCCAGTGCTTCAGCCTGGGCCTGGTGGTACAGTCACTTTAATCAGTCTAGCTGGCCTATGTTATGGGATTATATTTATATTTTATCTCATTTACCATATATTAAAGGGGTATTCCCATTTCAATATAGTTACTCTTGTAGGGCTTGTGAAGTTAAATATTTCTGCAAATACATTCAGATTTGCCTCCCAGCAGATATGCCCACCTTTTGCCTCCCATTGTTGACATCTCATTCTCTAAGTTACCGACCATCACACTACTCTAAAAACAGTGGTCTTGCTGCTGTATATACAGCTATAATGTACATGTAGTATATATAAATATGTATACTATATCTATATATACATCCGCCAGACCACAGTTTTTAGAGCAAAGTGGTGGTTGGTAACCTAGACAAAGAGCTGTCAATAATGGGAGGTAAAGAGCAGCATATCAGGAGAAGGAGACAAGTTTGCTAAATTAATGTATTTGCAAAGATATTTAACTTGCTGAGCCCTATAGGTATAACTATATTGGCTGAGATGAGAATACCCCTTTAACTAATGTGAACTTCAAAGTACACATACTGAGGAGGACTGGACTGTGAGCGGCTCTGACAACACTCCTGCAGGTTCACAAGGCTCCTCCGATCCCATCGTCCTGACTTCAGGAGATCGACACACTGAAACTGCTGTGGTCGCCATAGAAGAGCTGTGTACACACTACACAGAAGAATTAAAATTTATGATCAATTAGTCGGAATGTATTTTATATATAAACAAAAAACTGGTTGTCCAGATTAGAAAACAAGGAATCTGTCATCACGGCTGAGATGCAATGCCAGAGACAACCAGGACACAGTTTCCAGATTTTTTTTTCTAATCCTGGACAACTCCAGTATATGCACCAACAATGTCTGGTAAACATGGATATTTTATGCCAAACTAGGTCTAAACTGTCAGAACCAAGATGAAAATATGCCAATCAAGATGACAGTGTAACTGGCTCAATGCAGAATTTAGAATAATTATAGAGCTTCATCAGGAGAATGTTAACTACCAGGATGGGCAAAGGGGATGGCCACTCCTGGGCCCATGTGTTGGGGGCCCACCGACAGGTGTGTAAATTAGCCTTTATTTTAAACAGCTGGTTTGGCAAACCAGGGAGAAGTGGGAATTTATTAGCCTTGGCAGCTGCTGCCTGGCACTGATCACTAAAGTTCAGTTTACTGTCCACCAATAGCCCCAGGTCCTTTTCGGAAGCATTTTTACCCAACATTTTATTATTTAGCACATAACTGTACTTATTATTTCTACGGCCCAAGTGCATAAACTTACATTTATCCACATTAAAATTAATTAGCCATTTATCTGCCCAAGCCTCCAGCTTCATCAAATCCCTCTGTAATATGATATCATCCTCTGTGGTGGTTACTTTACCCAGTTTATTATCTACAAATATGGAGATTCTACTCTGTAGCCCCTCTACATGGTCATTAATAAACATATTAAAAAGACTTGGACCCAACACTGACCCCTGTGGTACCCCAGTAGTAACAGTTACCCAATCAGAGTATGTTCCATCAATGACCACTCTCTGTTTTCTATCACACAACCAGTTACTTACCCATTTACATATGTTTTCCCCTAGTCCCAGTATCCTTATTTTATAGACCAACCTTTCATGCGGCACAGTATCAAATGCCTTTGAAAAGTCCAGATACACAACATCCACAGCCTTCCCCAGGTCCAGTCTATAAGTGACCTCTTATATACAAAAATACAGTACTTCATGGGCTTGGCATCCTGAGCGCAAGATGGGTTTGTATTGTGAATCTATAGTGTGTTCTGCCATATGTCAGCACTACACCACCATGTGTGTCTGATACTTGTCTAACCTGCCTTAGCGCATCGGTCATTTTTCCAAGCTGGAAACATTCCCTAAAAAGCTCAGCCCTCTTATACACAGCTCTTAGGTGTCTCCTAGCAGGAGTGAAGTGGATGAAGTGAGAGTCGTCCCAAACTACAGCTACATGGCCCTGTTTCTGGTTTTTGACCCAAGCTGACAGGCAGCCCCTTTGTCAGCTATACAATTGGCTTGATTTTTCTCCACCTTATAGGCATACACTGCTGGCCAGCAAAACCTCTTTCTATCCACTACTATTTGTACAGACAGACTAGTGCAGCATTCCCCACTAGCGTGCACACACACACAGCAATACACCTTACCAGGAGTAAACTAGAGGGGAGGGGGTGATGGGTTTATACTATGTGCCCTTGATTACAGCCAGGTGAGGCTCAGCTGGAGCTAGACCAGCTATAGGCTATGTTCACATGTAGTATTTCCATCAGTCTTTTAGGGCCCTTTTACACAGAAAGATTATCTGACAGATTATCTGCCAAAGATTTGAAGCCAAAGCCAGGAATGGATTTGAAAAGAGGAGAAATCTCAGGCTTTCATGTATGACCTGATTTCTGTTTATAGTCTGTTCCTGGTTTTGGCTTCAAATCTTTGGCAGATAATCCGTCAGATAATCTTTCTGTGTAAAAGGGCCCTTAGGGTACAAACCCACACACCGTATACGCAGCAAATACGCAACAAATACGCAACAAATACGCAGCAAATACGCAGCAGTTTGATGGTGAAGATTTAATGCTGAGTTCAGTTATTTAGATCTAATCTGCTGCGTTTTTGTTGCGTATTCGTTGCGTTTTTGCTGCGTATTCGCTGCGTATCGCAGCAGTAAATACGCTGTGTATACGGTGTATGGGTTTATACCCTTAGGGTGCGTTTACAGAAATTTATCTGACAGATTTTGGGAGCCAAAGCCAGTAATGGATTTGAAAAGAGGATGGATCCCAATCTTTCCTTTATGATCTGATCCCTGTTTATAGTCTGTTCCTGGCTTTGGCCTCTAAGATCTGTCAGATAAATCTGTCTGTGTAAACGCACCATGAGTCAGTATTATTTCAATCAAAACCAGGAGTGGTTTGAAAATACTGAAACTGTTGGATGCAAAGACTTGATACTATTCGACATAGGGTACTATTACACGGAACGATAATCGCGACATGTAATAAATACAATGGTTGTTGTCATCGGCTGATCGTTGATATAGGTTCAGACCTATAATCGTCGGGCGCCGACAGGGCGCTGACAGGCCACTCTGAAGCTAGAGCGCGCGGGACCCGGGGAGAAGCAGACCGCAGGTGCAGCCCTGGAACGTGGATAGGTAAAGTATATGGTTTAACAAGGGCTGCAAGGACATCGGTAACGATGTCCCTGCAGCCCTTGTTAAACGATAATCGGGCCATGTAATAGGCCCAGTAAACAAGCGACGATCTAGGAGATCGCTGCTTGTTTACAGGTATTATCGGGCCCCCATCGGCCCGTGTAATACCACCCATAGTACAAGATGGACCTGAGTTCTTTTAAGGGTACAAACACACACAGCGTACACGCAGCAGATACGCAGCAGATTTGATGCGGTGTTCAGTTATTTAGATCTAATTTGCTGCGTATACAGTGTGTGTGTTTGTACCTTAAAAGTTCTTTTTCTTTAAACCTTAGATGGTTTGTCTGCTTATCATAGCAGAAAGTTGTACTTGTAGTGACAAAATATGGTGTAAACATTTTGTACTTTACACATTTATATTTTTCTTTGTACTTTACAACGTGCTGTTATATGTTTTCAAATAATTAAAAAAAAAATTATGAAAACTATTGAACCAGAAAATACAAAAGCTATGTAAATCTTTCCATTATAATTTTTCCCTGTCAGTTCCACTCCTGATTTTGGTCAGACAGATTTTGACAGAAATACTAGAACTAGAACATAGCCATATTGGGGGAGATTTATCAAACATGGTGGAAAGTGAAACTGGCTCAGTTGCCCCTAGCAACCAATCAGATTCCACCTTTCATTTTCTAAAGAGTCTGTGAGGAATGAAAAGTGGAATCTGATTGGTTGCTAGGGGCAACTGAGCAAGTTTCACTTTACACCATGTTTGATAAATCTCCCCCATTGTGTTTGTTTTCCTGTTTCTTTTAAAGGGGTTATCCAGCGCTACAAAAACATGGACACTTTCCCCCCTACTGTTGTCTCCAGTTCAGGTGCGGTTTGCAATTAAGCTCCAATTACTTCAATGGAACTGAGTTTCAAAACCCCACCCAAACTGGAGACAACAGTAGGGGGAAAGTGGGAAACAGCACGTATTGAGAGGTCACAGACATGCACAATCGTGGCTGATCCTGGTCTTTCCACATACCTGCCCTAGCTAATACTACAGTACCTGGCTGCCCTGGATTACTGCATATAAACCGTGAGAATCTCTTATATTCAGGTGTTTTACATAGTCTAAAATATAAGGGACTTACACTGGAGTCGTCATCAAGATCTTCTTTTAAGTTGTCAGATTGTAGAAAATATAGAAAATGACTCCTGGTGATATCCTGCAAACACAACAGAAAAGCAAAAACTTAAAAAAAAAAACATATAAATGTTCACTTGGAGTAGCCACTCTGATTTTGCAATGCCAACCCTTTAAAGTAAAGGGGCTGGGTAGCCCTAAGGGCCACTGGGAAGGAAAAATAATGAAGGGGCCACAGTATAGACTTAGCACTGGGGTCCCTTCATTCTCAGAAAAGATGATGATCCCTTAGAACCCCCAGTGATCATAAAGTGATAAAATGGGAATACCCCTATGTACAGTGTAGTCAGAAGTCAGTAGTAGTCAGTTGTCTGTAGTCAGTAGTCAGAAGTTAGTAGTCAGAAGTCACTTGTCAGTAGTCAGAAGTCAGCTATCAGAAGTCAGGTATGAGAAGTTAGTTGTCAATACTCAGGTATAAGAGTCAGGTGTCACACTTGAGTAAAAATGATTTTTTACTCTGACGTCTGACTATGTCCTAATATGAACACTGTACAGGTGAGGTTTTGTGGTTCAACTGTTTCATGGCATCGCCCTATATGCCACATGACCCTTTGCCTAATATGAGTATTGCTATCTCCTTATGTACTATTATAACAGATACCGTTTCAATTATTGGAGAGAACCATTTCATGTCCGGCAGAACATCCACATCTTCTGCAGATATCATTTCATCAATATTCGGCTCAGTGTTAATGTCTTCCTCTGCACCCTAGAAGATATAGAAGGCGATCTTAGTTTCCAATTCTATTCCAGTTTACAAAAATCGAACAGCACAGTCCAATGAGGAAGGACATGTATAATGTAGATCATTGTTTCTTAATGTTTCTAAACCTAGTATCCTCTACAAAAAATTGCATCAATGTACCCCTCAGGATTATGGCTACACCAATTGAAAGTAAAGCATAAAAACAGTACAGGTACTCTTTACAGCCATGTAAAGGCTACACTCTAGGTTACATGGTCCATAGCTTGAATACTTTGGACTTTGAACACAGCATTACACCTGTACAACGACGGCTGTTGTTATGAAATACGGACTTTTTTTACATAGTGTGACCCTAGTCTGAAGAGGTATTCCAACAAAAAACTTACTTGTCCCCTATCCACAGTAAGGTGAAGAGAAGATGAGGTGAAGTTAACAAATCGGTTGGAGAGTTACGAGGAACACCAGGAAAGAGCAGAGTCCTTGAGGCAGATAAAGCATATTGAGGAGAAGCTGTTGGTCTAGAGCAGTGCTTCTCAATTCCAGTCCTCACGGCCTACTAACAGGTCATGTTTGAGGATATCCCATACAAAGGACACCTGTGATAATACCTGATGCACTGAGTATAATTATATCACCTGTAAAATACTACGTGACCTGTTGGTGGCCATGAGGACTGAGAAGCGCTGGTCTAGAGTGTCAAACACTGCAGAGAGATCTAGGAGAACCAGTAGGAAGTGGCTGCCGTTACATTCTTCTTCAGAACAGCCAAAATGTAGTAAAATGTAATTACAATATTATAACTAATATTACAACAATTATGGCAAATTATAACTAAAATGAAATCCACATGTAAGGGGCTCTGTGTGTGCAGGTAACAGTTGCAGCATTGAGCAATCTATTCTGCTTAGTCCATGCTTGGCCAGAGTACAATATATTCTATACTCATGCTCATTAATGACTTGATTAAATATTTTATTTTTAATTCCATACTTCTCAGGACTTACTCATTGAATATCTGGTCAGTACTCACCTTTTTATCCTCTTCCACAAAATCATTGACCTGAGACACTAGTGAGTATTGTTTACTGAGCTGAATGATCAAAGACTTCATCTCTTGTTTCTTCATCTGTATTGGGTACAAAATGATAAAAAATGATAACATTATCCATCTCTCTCTAAAACATAGAAGTCTGATCCAAACATCTGGGTATGTTATAATAAGACAAAGTGAAATCTTGTGTTTCAAAATAAATCCCACTAACTTCTTCTGAACCTCCTTCTTAAGTCTTGCATGTTTTTAAATAATGTCACTGAGGATTATATTTTTGGTGGTGGGACCAGCCTACTGTCTAATGTGTATGGAGGCCTTACCTTTCCCCTTAAGGGTGGCTTTACATGTACCGGGTCCGCAGCAGATTTCACGCTGCGAGTTTGCATAATTTTAATTCCGCTGCGGATATTTGACCTAGCCCCTTTATCCCCTGCCGCCCTTAGCCCACAGCCCTGGCGCGAAGCCTACAATACCTGCTCGGCGCCCTGGCTGTGTGTGAGGCTCCCCTCGCTCCCCACCAGCCAATCATTGCATGGCACTGTATGAGAGGACTCGCACCCCTCCGCTCCTGCTGCTCACCATGCAAATAATTGACATGTCAATTCTTTGAGCGGAGAAGAGAGGAAGCGGAAGCGCCCGAGCCCTCCTATAAAGATAGTATGGGATACTGAGACAGGCGGGATTCCAACCAATTTGCTCAGTGTGAACTGGTACTTAATAGGCAAAGTATGTAAAACATGTGTGGGTCATAAACATAACCGTACCTGTACTGCATCCAAGTCTTGTATCTGCTGGTGATGCACATGTGCAGTGAGTGCCTGAGGTAAAGAACCCACCATATGTACACACAAGACTAGCGATGTCAGGGCAGCTTTTTACATGAAAAATAATAAAGTTTATACTTAACTATACTCCCGCTCACAGCTGACGTTTCTGGCCCTGTTTCTTCCGTTACAGACTACTCAGCCAATCACTGGCCAAGACAGGACACAGCCAGTGATTGGCTGAGCAGTCTGTCAGTGAAAAGACCGGGCCAGAAGTGTCAGCTGTGAGTGGGAAACATGGGCGAAAGGCTGTAGGACAAAGGGGGAAAATAGCCAAGTATAATCATTTAAAATTATTTTTACACTGTCATCACTGTCAGGCTGTGCATCGTTACTTTTATAAAACATTACAGATTGGACATCGGAGATCCTCCACAGCTTTGATGAGGCAGTACTACCAGGGCCGGATTAAAGGGAGGGCACCAGGGGCACGTGCCCAGGGGCCTCCACCACTAGGGGGCCTCCACCAGCCCAAACCTGGAAGTGGTGTCTGGGAGCCAGTCCCACGCGCAAAAAGCATGTGGAAACCCTACCTGGATACAGCACTGGCCACACTGCATGCTGTCCAGGGAGGGAGGGAGGTGTAGGGTTAATCCTGTGTAAGCATCTCCCTCCTGGCAGGCTCAGACCCCCCCCTGGTGGGTCTTTGAATGGATTCTTCCTGTCAGGCTTCCAGGTACCTGTCTCCTGCCGAGGTCCTCACTCCCCCTCGCCCCTCCCCCTCACTGAGAAGAGGACAGCGTGGGACCTCAACAAGGAAACCTGATCTCTCCAGCAGGGATGTGACATCATGGAGCATGCTGGAGGATCTGTCACAGTGGCTTTCAGGCTGAAGAAACAGAGAAGAGCCAGAGGAGAGAATACCTGTCATTTGCCCAGATCAGGTGAGTAAGAGGCTTTGTTTTGTATTGGCACATCAGAGCAGGGATATATACTATAGGGACATATATCAGAGCAGGGGGCATATACTATAGGGGCATATATCAGAGCAGGGGGCATATACTATGGGGGCATATATCAGAGCAGGGGTATATACTATAGGGGGCATATATCAGAGCAGGGGTATATATATATATATATATATATATATATATATCGCCTGGGTGAAGTGTATGATATACAGCCTGTGTGCAGTGTATGATATATATAGCCTGTGTGCAGCATATGACATGTAGCCTGTGTGCAGTGTATGATATATAGCCTGTTTGCAGTGTATGGTATATAGCCTGTGTGCAGCATATGACATGTAGCCTGTGTGCAGCATATGACATGTAGCCTGTGTGCAGTGTATGATATATAGCCTGTGTGCAGCATATGACTTGTAGCCTTTGTGCAGCATTATAGCCTGTGTGCAGCATATGGTATATATAGCCTGTGTGCAGCATATGACATGTAGCCTGTGTGCAGTGTATGGTATATGGCCTTTGTGCAGCATATAGTATATAGCCTGTGTGCAGTGTATGGTATATGGCCATTGTGCAGCATATGACATATAGCCTGTGTGCAGTGTATGATATACAGAGCCTGTGTGCAGTGTATGGTATATAGCCTGTGTGCAGTGTATGATATATAGCCTGTGTGCAGTGTATGATATATAGCCTGTGTGCAGTGTATGATATATAGCCTGTGTGCAGCATATGACATGTAGCCTGTGTGCAGCTACTGTATATATGCCATGATCCTTACTACTGTATATATGCCATGATCCTTAGGGTATCTTCACATTTACCATATCTGCTATAGATTCTACACAACTTTTAAGTACTTTCTGGTTGCTCTTTACTGCTTCAGTGAGTGTACATGGTTGGGAATTGAAGATGGGACCTAGACTTGCAAGTTCAGGTTCTGCCTGCGATTCACATCTACATATGCTGCTGTGGTGGCTAACACAGGGGGCAAGAGAGCACAGAAAGTGCTAAAGTGCTGTGTTCTCGCATTGAATTAAGTGGGAACACACCGCGATGCTCACCCCTCCCCCATCCTGTCACTAGGGCCTGGCATCTTCCTCTGGACTGCAGCCTCTAGGGACCATCATATGCACAACAGAGGAGGATGCTGAGCCACACAGCCAGGAGTGAGGAGGGGTAGGTGCTAAGTCCCTACAGTAATCAGCCACCTATATAGATTGCTGTATGGTTTATTTATGGGGGAAGAAAATGGGGGGGGGGGCAACAAAATTGTTGCCTAGGGCCTCCACCAGCCTTAATCCGGCCCTGAGTACTACAGTCCATGGTGCAACAGTGCCCTCCCTAAATATTTCATTGCTATATTCCCCTTAGTGCTAGTTCTATCGGACATAGGAATTCTGACTTTTTTTGACCATTAAATTACACTGTGTCACTGTAGTTTAAATTTTTTTTTATTTTTTTTTGCAGAAATCAATAGTACAGGCGATTTTACGAAACATTGTAATTGGGTTTATTAGCTGAAAATGCATTTTTATAATGAAAAATCAGTTTGAAGCTCTCTCCCCTGTCTTCATTGTTCTCTATGGAGAGGGGAGGGCTGGAGGGAGATGAGGCACCAAAACAGGACAACAAAGAGTTAATTTACAGCTACATCATTGGGCTATCGCCTCTGACAGTCAGCACTGACGTCTCTAACCTCCGAATACACAGTTCCCCACTGTATAATACTTTGTTCTCTGCTCTCTGCTGCCAACCAATCTCCCTCCTCCCCTCTCCATAGAACAGACAGGGTCCGACTGATGTAAAACAGTCAAGATTTCCTGATAATGAGCAGTGGATGACAGAAAAGAGAGGAGGGAGGGGGGGGGACCTGGGAAAGTCTTTTTGAATGCAGATTATCGCATATTTGCCTAATAAACCCAATTACAAAGTTTCTAAAAATCGCCTGGAATGATTTCTGCAAAAAAATAAGCGCCAGTAACGCCAGTGACACTTTAAGTGCTCCAGGGATAGGTGCTGCAAAGATAATAATATCCTTATAGATTGTAAGCCCTCGCGGGCAGGGTCTTCTCTCCTCATGTACCAGTCTGCCATTTACCTTCATGTGATGTGTTTTGATCTTTTAATATTCCTGTTTGTTAAGTCCTATGGCTCTGGAATCAGGGGTGCTTTATAAATAAATTAATAATAATAATAATAATAATAATAATAATCTATGCTTACTTTCTATAACATGTCTTGCAGTAGTATTATACTGACCTCATTCTCATTTTCTTTCTGATGCAGAATTCCCTCCTCATAGTCTTTTATTAGCGCTCGAGCAGTAAGGGTGTGCAGTATCTAGGGGCAAAAATAATAATAATAATAATATAATATTTACTAGAAAATGCATCACAGATTGCATAGCTGTAAACTTCACACCAATCCTAAGCCTTAAAGTTTTCAAATAAACTGGTTTCAGAAATGTATACAGATTTGTAAATTATTTCTATTGAAAAACAACAACAACATAATCCTTCCAGTACTTCTGTCTGCTGTATGTCCTGCAGGAAGTGGTGTATTCTTTCCAGTCCGACACAGTGCTCTCTGCTACCAACTTTTCAAAGCAGTAGCAAATTCCCATAGAAAACTTCTGCTTTGGACAGTTCCTGACATGGACAGAGGTGGCAGCAGAGAGTACTGTGTCAGACTGGAAATAAAATTTTATGCAAAACATACAGCAGCTGATAAGTGCTGGAAGACAGGAGTTTTTTTTTTTTTTAATTAAAGAAGAAGTAATTTACAAGTGTATTACTTTCTCACACCAGTTCATTTATAAAGTCTTTAATAGTCATTATAAGTCTATGGAGCCTGTCTGCTGAGATGAGTTGAGCTGGGTAGTAAAGTAGCTCCTGGCTACATACATAGATCAGTGGGGGTCTCAGTACTAGTGGCTACTATTGCACAACAGGTACCGCAGCAGCAGAGAAGCAGGAGAGGTTTCCTATATAGCAGCTGATAAGTACTGGAATGCCTGTGATTTTAAATTAGAAGTAATTTAAAAATACACTGTATAACTTTCTGACATCCCTTTCTTATGTTAATGAATCTTTTTTTTTTATATCACCTTGTTGGTCCTGGCGCGGAGATACTTATAGCACTGTCCATTTTACTTAAATCGTGGCGCGTTAAAATGTTCCTCTATGGCTGTTTTTATGTCTTTACACAGCCAGGTAAAACTAGTGATTTTTAGCTGAATTCTCTGTTGCAGCCACTAGGTGTCTCACTCCTCCTGTGCACAGCTGCAGTATATGTGTTAGGTTTAAAGAGTCACTGTCGTATTTTTTTATTTTTTTTTTGCAGAAATCAATAGTCCAGGCTATTTTAAGAAACTTTCTAATTGTGTTTATTAGCCAAATATGCCATTATCTGCATGTAAAAAGCCTTTTCCCAGGTCCCCCCCTCCTTCCTCTTTTCCATCCACTGCAAAAAATCTGAAAATTGTGACTTGTTGCAGGAGTCGTACCCTGTCTGCTCTAGGGAGAGGGGAGGGGGGAGGAGGAAGGAGGGAGTTAGCCGGCAGCAGAAAGCAGATAACAGAGGATTACAGGCACGGAGCTGGGTGACAGCTGTAATCTGAGCTCAGACAGGTCACTGGTGACTGTCCCAGGAGATAACGGGTGAGGTATTTGTAGATTAACTCTTTGTTGTCCTGTTTTGGTCTTTTCTTTAGCTCTCTCCATAGGAGAACAATGAAGACAGGGGGGAGAGCTTCAAACTGCTTTTTCATGATAAAAATGCATTTTTTGGCTAATAAACCTAATTACAAAGTTTCTTAAAATCGCCTGGACTATTGATTTCTGCAAAAAAAAAATTCACGACAGTGACACTTCAAGGAGAAGTCCGGCGTTTTCAAAAATCCGGCAGCCGGCAGGGGAAGGGGAAGAATTGATTACAAGTAACAACTTACCTCTCCCTGTACCCGTGGTGAGCGTCTGGAGCAGTCGCAGTCTTCGAGTCCTCCATGTCATGACCCAGCTGATGGACAGCCTGCTCAGCCTGTCAGTGACTGGGGCAGGACATCTGTCACTGATTAGCTGATCGGCCAATCCATCAGCCGGAACAGGCCTTTTCTTCCAAGTCGTGAAGTCATCAAAACTTCTGGCAGGGGTCCAGCAGCTGCTCCAGCCGCTCGCCGTGGGCACAAGCTGGGGTAAATTCCTTCTTGTAATCAATTCCCCCCCCCTTCCTCTGCAGGCTGCCGGCTTTTAGAAAAGCAGGACTTCTCCTACAAGCTATGTCTGTATGTGATGCTTTATGGAGCAGACACTCTATACACTCTTTTCTCTCCTCTTTCATACTTTCTCTCACACCACCCTATATAAGGTAGGGATTTTCTGTGTAGGACACAGGTTCCTGCTGCAGTGACTAAGAGGGCCTGGCTCAGGCCAGAGCCCTGAACAGGGACTACACCTCTAGCTAACATGCAGTGCTAAACCCAAGAGGCGGTATAACCGGATCATAGGAGAGACACCCTTGCCTACGCTTAGGATCTTTACGGCCGGGACAGTAACCCCCTAAGAAAAAGGCATAGGAACTGATCCTCAGCAAAGCAAAGCTGCATTAAGCCTACGTACTTTACTGACGCAAGCCCATCTACTTGGGGTTAGGCTTCAGTTGGAACTACACCTAGAGAGAAAGACCTAGGACTTCGTTTCAGGGTGTTCCCAGATACTGAGAGGCAGAAGACGTTCAGATAACAAAGATTTATCTAAACATGAGTGCAAGAAGTTCACTACAAGATTTAATTATTTCTTTACACACATGCCGGCAGAGTACTGCACTAATTAGGCAAGGGTTCCTACCCGGCCCCTACACTACTCTCTTTCAAGACATGTCACCACTCTCTCTTATCACTGTCTGCACAAGTAAACTCTGAAGTTCTTGAAGGGGTTATCCAGCGCTACAAAAGCATGGCCACTTTCTTCCAGAGACAGCACCACTTTGGGTGTTGGTTTTGTAAATCAGTTCAATTGAAGTGAATGGAGTTTAATGGCAAACAGCTCCTGAACTGGGGACAAGAGTCATATTCAGGGGCGTAACTACCACTGTAGCAGCCAAAGCCCCCTAAGCTGTCATCATTAGCAGCACCCTGGGTTCTGGGTCTAATTAATATATATTATGGCATAAAGATTTTCACTGGATCAGTGATTTAGCGGAGGTGACAGATTACCTTCAAAAGGGTTATCCAGCAAAACATGACCACTTTTTTCTAAAGACAGCACGATCCTTGTCTCCAGTTTTGGTGTTGGGTTTGCAACTTGATGCCACTGAAGTCAATGGAGCCTAATTGCAAACCACACTTGACGTGGAGACAAGAGTGGTGATGTCTCTGGGAGAAAGTGGCCATGTATTTCTAACGCTTGATAACCCCTTTAAAGTAGAACTGTCATCACAAAAAACTTTTGACATGTCAGAGAGATATGTCAAAAGTTTTTATCGGTCAGGGTCTGATTGTTCACACCCTGACTAATCAACAGAATGAGCGAGGCACGGTCTGCTCCCTGCTGTGCATTATGAGGCTGTCTTATGCTGGGTTTACACGGAACGATTATCGTCGAATTTGCATGATAACCATCGAATTTGAACGATAATCGTACGTGTAAACACAGCGAACGATCGAACGGCGAGCGAGAAATCGTTTATTTTGATCTTTTATCTTGTTGTTAAATCGTCGTTCGCAAAAAATTCGCTGATCGTTCAGTGTAAACAGTCATCACGCGGAAGTCCGGACGCTCACAGCTCGGCCCCCCGTTCGCAGCCTGGCCCCCGCTCGCATCCCGGCCCCCCGCTCATCCGCAGCCCGTTGCGCCGGGTCGATTGCCACCCGCACCGATCGCCACCCCCGCTGCCGCTGCTCCGATAGTCCCCCCGCCGCCACTCCGATCGCCCCCACTGATTGGCTGAAGAGGAGCCGTTTGAAATTCCCGGCTCATCCCGGCGATCGGAGCGGTGGCGGGGGGGGGGGGGGGGCGATCGGGGCGGCCGTGGGGGGGGGCGATCGGAGCGGCGGCGGGGGCGATCGGAGCGGCGGCGGGGGGGCAATCGGAGCGGGGGTGGCGATTGGAGCGGCCGGCGCAGGGGGCTGCGGTTGAGCGGGGGGCTGGGCTGCGAGCTGGAGGCCGGGCTGCGGGCGGGTCGGCTGCGGGCGCGCGATTGCAAAACGATCCCAAAACTATTTTTCCGTACCATATATCGTACCATCTAAACGCTGATCGTTATGAAAAAAAAATTGTTACTCCGACATCGTTAATCGTACGATTGTTAATCGTTAATCGTACGACCAATTATCATTTCGTGTAAACCCAGCATTACCAAGTGACTTCTCACTACTCATTGGTGAGGGTCTAAACACTCAGACCCAGACTGATCAAAACTTTTGACATGTCTGACATGTCAAAAGATTTTGTGATGACAGTACCTCTTTAAAGGGGTTCTCCGTCCAAGCGTAATTTGTAGCTCTGCCATCGGAAATGTGACATCTTGGCACAGCGGCGTTCCATATCCGCCATTCTGTGCCGTGACGTCAGCTGCAGAGGGTGTCTCTTGTCCCAGGCTGTGCCACCCTCCTCTTCAGACACAGCACTGTGCTGTACTCTCTCAATAAGCAAGAGCACAGCCGAGAAAGCAGAGCCGTACTCTCACTTATAACCAGATACAGCACAGCGCTGTGTCTGAAGAGGAGGGTGGCACAGCCTGGGACAAGAGACGTCCTCTGCACCTGACTTCACGGTACCAAATAGCGGCACTGGAACATTACACTTCTGGTGCCAGAACTGTGTGCAAAGTAAGCTTTGCTGGAGAACCCCTTTAAGGTTAGGGTTAGGGTTGGAGAAAAAAAACTACTGACTTTATTAATACGTAGAAAAATAATGAGTAATATAACGTACTGTCCCAGTTGTCTTCTGTAGCTCAGTGGTCGAAATCACGGTTTCAATCTCTTCATTGTCAATTACAGCGTTAATAGTTGCCTGAAACAATGAAAATTTATTTTAAGAGATGACACCGAATATCAAAGGAAAAATTTGAATTTATTAATAAATAACAAATTGATTTTTTAAAATTATTTACATCATTATTAGTTAGTACTATCTAGGAAAATCTAAAAATGCAAACAATACCTTAAAACGTTGCGGGCTAGGTTTGTTGTCCGTGAATCTATCCTTTGGGTCAACATATTAATTTTAACCTGTGGCAATACATTTATATGTGGATTTTTCTGTAGATTCGCTGTGAATTTTAATCTACTGTATGCACTGCAGAGGGTCAAACACTGTAAGAATCCACATAAAGTATTGACATGTTGTGGATTTAAAATCACCACATCAGTTTACGCATGGATATACATGCTGGATACAGCTATAGATACTGTAAGGGCCCTATTTCTCAACCTGTGCGTTTGATATAAAAATAGGAACAACTTTACTGTAGAGCTTTTGCAGGTTAACAGTATACGTTTAACAGGCAATAATCTTGATACAGACTTGAGTGCTTAACTTAGAGTTTAAGGTAGGTACTTGAGAAGAGCACAAGTAGTTGTAGTGCTTTGTAGGAAAGTAGAGAGAACAGGAGAGAGTTTACCAGAGGAGCCCTGTGCCCAGTGTAGCCTTGTACTCTGCTGGAACCTTGGTAGATATCTTTAGTAGTGAAGTGATACTCGTACTCACGTTTAGACAACTGTCTTACAGCCTTCTGCCCCCTAGTGTCGTAGAAACCATCCTAGGTGGGTAGCACAAGCCCCAGCCGTGGTTATCTGGTTGTAGCGAGGTGTCCCAGTTACCTGCACTGCGCAGTAGGATACGTAGACCTTCATATATCGGTAGCTTTGTCCTACTGGGATCAGCTCCTCTTGTATCAGGAGTCTGCATGGGCTAGGGTGTTCCTTGAGGGTTACTCTCCCTTACTTGTGCTTAGCATATTTAGTAGTTGCTTTAGGAAAACTGTTAGTCTCTAGCTGCATCTGTTCACACTAGGTACCTAGTCTGAACAGACTTCACTTAATACCTCCCACATGGAGCTAACTCCTCCTACAGGGCTGTGAGTGTAGAGAAAGGCTAGAGAGGATAGGTAGAAAAGAAAGAGCACCTCCTAGTGGTCAGCACATAACAAACTGGTACAAATAACATTAACCCATTACTTCCTTCAGCTGTGCAATAGTAATAGTAACACATATATAGACCAGTGACACCTAGTGGGGAAACTTTAAAATACCTCATCTATAACTTAACCTGAGAACATTTGGACAGGTGAATAAAAGAAAAAATAACACCAGTGGTGGGACACCACACTATCACACAGAGAGATGTGTGGCCGATAGCCTATCATTTTTTTGCCGGTCAAAATTATATGATTGTTTGAGTGTTTTTTGGTGGACTATTGCTGGCCCTATTACAAAGGGCAATGTTGGCTTGATGTACTTCACTTCATCTGTATAAGCAATATAGCAACAACCTGTTCCTTGTTTATGGTCTATTCCTGGCTTTGGCCTCAATAATTCTGTCAGATAATCTGTCTGTGTAAACACACAATTATCCAGCCACCACTACTATATAATATACGCACCTGAGTGCAATGAGAGACAAACCCGTAAACCATAACACTCTCTTTTTGGAATACAGCTGGTATGTTTGTCGGGGCTTGCAGGATCTCAGAGGAGGTCTGATTGTACTGTTCCCACTTCACGGTAATATCTGTACATACAGGATAGTACATCCGGCTTGTGTACCTCTCCATCTATGACAGAAGGTAAGAATATGAGCTTATTATGTTAGGCAAGGTACATGCTGTTTTTAGCACAAAAAATCTAACTGGGAAAATTGGCTCCAGTCCAAACTTTAGGAAAAGTTTGGTTCAATGTAAGGGCAAACATTGCATGTTTAGTTTCGTGCAAACCTGGTAAACTGGCTTTGGCTCATTATTAAGAGCACTAGATATATATATTTTTTTGTTCTAGGGTTATTGCTAGGTTTGGGTTTGCCTCTTCATACTTTGGAACTTTATGTACTTGGATGACTCCGCTAGTTAAATGAACCCTCCATGTTGAGGATTGTAAACCCATCAATGCATAAACTTCCTTTGAAAAAAAAATATTAATAATTTTCACTTGATCATCACAGTTTCAGATCTAGTGTAAGGCTGCATTTACACATAGTATTGTGGTCAGTATATGATCCTCTTTTTGGTCATTATTGGAAGTGGAACTGAAACTGAGAAAAACTATGGTGGGAAGTATTTGCAGTTTTTTTTCAGTATTTTGTACTGTATACACTCCTATTTTTGTGACCCAGGACAGTCCACAGTCTAGTGTAAATGCTGACCCTGGACAGTCCATAGCCTAGTGTAAATGCTGACCCTGGACAGTCCACAGTCTAGTGTAAATGCTGACACCGGACAGTCCACAGTCTAGTGTAAATGCTGACACCGGACAGTCCACAGTCTAGTGTAAATGCTGACACCGGACAGTCCACAGTCTAGTGTAAATGCTGACCCCGGACAGTCCACAGTCTAGTGTAAATGCTGACACTGGACAGTCCACAGTCTAGTGTAAATGCTGACACCGGATAGTTCACAGCCTAGTGTAAATGCTGACACTGGACAGTCCACAGTCTAGTGTAAATGCTGACACCGAACAGTCCACAGTCTAGTGTAAATGCTGACCCTGGACAGTCCACAACCTAGTGTAAATGCTGACCTTGGATAGTCCACAGCCTAGTGTAATTGCTGACCTTGGATAGTACACAGCCTAGTGTAAATGCTGACCCCGGACAGTCCACAACCTAGTGTAAATGCTGACCTTGGATAGTCCACAGCCTAGTGTAAATGCTGACCCCGGACAGTCCACAACCTAGTGTAAATGCTGACCTTGGATAGTCCATAGCCTAGTGTAAATGCTGACCCCGGACAGTCCACAACCTAGTGTAAATGCTGACCCCGGACAGTCCACAACCTAGTGTAAATGCTGACACCGGATAGTCCACAGTCTAGTGTAAATGCTAACCCCGGACTGTCTACAACCTAGTGTAAACACTGCTGGAGCCGTCTTTTGTTTCCAATTGAGAACCAAAAACTGACCTATTTACTATGCCTAAAACCAGCCAATTGGAGATATATATATCATACAAACTAAAAATAGAAAGGTATAAGTTTTGCCAATTCAGGTTTACCCCTCATTAGTCGGTCCAGAGTGACCTTTTGTATTGTTTGTTCTATGGGGATATATATATTTTTTAAAGGTATTATTAAAAGTAATATTTTAATTGTCACCCTATTCTGTGATTTTTTTTATTTTTTTTGCTTTCAATTGGAGGTGTCTACCGTCGAGATCGCGTTCTCTTATTTGGCGCTTTGGCGGTTTGGGCTACTGTGAAGTTGTATTTCAGGTGTAGTTGGACATCCATCATTTAATGACAAGTAGTGGTCGTTAAATAAAAACAGTTGTTATTTCGATGGGGTTTGAACATAGCCATATAGTGATACTGAGCATTGTGATATTTGTGAATGTCTGTTTAAATGTGAGCACAAAGAGTGATCAATAAGCCCAACCAGTGGTTTAGGTATCACATCTACCTCCTGGATAGTGATGAGCGAACATGTTCCAGCTCTCTGCAGTGATGAGTGCCGGAGTGACGTCACTGCAGATCAGTAGTCCTGCCCCCAGTGCACCATATGGATTAAACTACAAAGCCCACGAAAACAGCAGAAAACTGGATTAAGGTAAGAAAATTATTTTATCCTCAATAGGGAGACATTAATTAACTTAACTATTACTTCTTGGGAATAATAGAACTTATTAAATTAACTTAACTGATTTATCCTTTATCCTCAATAGGGAGAATGTGGTAATAATCCAGAAGACTGTTATTGGAAGGAGGGCGGGAATTACCATTGATATTAGTGGTCAGCATATTGGGGGACATTTGTGTTATTATAAGTTAGATGTTACCTGCTCACTCCATTTGCTCTTATATATGTCAGCAAAATGCTGAAAGGCTCCGCATCCATACTGTGCAAAGCACCTGAGCAGATGCTTATTAGCTGTGGTCCTGATGAAAAGAAATATAAAAGTAATACATGCCGATAAGGAATAGCTTGTGCTTCATCTTATATATCACGCAGTGTGGCCAATATATACAATCCATCAAGAAACTGATACGACATTGCACACTTTATATAATAAACATGGTACATAGGCGTTTAAAGGAAAATTATTTTTTCTGTCCATCTGAAATCCCTCAGATATTCATCAAGGGCCACAGTTTTGTGGTAGAATAATTTTTTCCTGCTACATCTGGAAATACATGTCTTGCATTTTTAAAGGGGTACTCAAGAGAAACAACATTGTTTTTAAATCAACTGGTGTAAGAAAAGTTAGAGATTTGTAAATTACTTCTATTTAAAAAAAAAAAAACCTGAAGTGTTACAGTACTTATCAGCTGTTGTATGTTCTGCAGGAAGTGGTGTATTCTTTCCAGTCTGACACAGTGCTCTCTGCTGCCACCTCTGTCTGGCCCAATTCACCATTGCTCACAATGGAGAGTGCGGCCGGAGCTGCACACTCCATTGTGTGAACTGACATTCAATTTCGTGCAGCCGGAGGAAATCCCGGCCATCTCGTATACTATGAGTATACGCTCCGGGTGGGATTTCATACATTTAAATACAACGCAAATAGCAACAGCAGCCATGATTTACACAAAACATACTTTGTGTGAACATGGCCTGACACGATGGATCCTATTCACTTCCTCATGGATATTTCGGGCTGTCAGAAGTTTTAAAGACTATTGTATTTCAGAAACCACAAAAATCCAATACACACACAGAAATTATTTGTACAGACTACATAATAGATCATGCCTTCCTCAAAAGTATTGCTTAGGTCCAATCAATGTCATAGGGTCTACAAGCGGGAATACTTTAGGATGAATATAAAATACCAACAAAGAATTGAGTAATGGCTTACCCCACACCACAAGTGAACAGCTGGGTGTGATCCTTATTTTTGGTTAAAATTTGAAAGATCAAGTTCTCATTTTGGAAATGTCCGTCACTGATGAGGAGAACTTTATGAGGTCTGTTTTTTGGTCTGAGCAAACACAGCGATTGCAGAACCTTCCAGAACTCAGTGCTCCCCATGTTGGGTTGGGCCTCCTATTGATGAAAACGTTACAGTAAACCAAGGTATATTACATGTAGAAGACTGTATAATTCTCAAGAGAGTACAAGTATATAACATCTGCTGGGCTCCTTACATTTATAAACTGTTTCACATCTGAACTGTCCCATGGGACGGGCTTTGGGTGGGAATAAAGCTCTGTATAATCTGGAAAAAAAAAATTTTTATATAAAAATATTCATGATACCTCATGCTAGATTTTTGGTGCCCTAGGCAGATAAAGCAAACCTCTATATAATAGTCATCCAGCTACTAAGTAACAATATACAAGGGACAAGTACTGTATTATCATCATACATATTACTGTCATACTGTCACTGACCAAACCTAATATACTGAGACCAACATTACCAATAATACCAGTATACAAGGGGCACATAATCCAGACATGCCATAACCACCACACAGTGACTGAATAATACCGCCATACTGTTATTAAACAGAAACCAGTATATCAAGAGTATCAGTAAACAGTACCACCAGACCATGACCACATAGCACAACAGCATAACACATAGCATAACAACACAGTGCCTGAATATTACCTCCATACTGTTACTGAACAAAAAACCCTATACACAGACTATTATTACCCCCATATAGTGACCATATAGTGGTTGTTACATACTGTTACATCCAGTGACTTCCAGATTCACTTCAAGAATTTTCATTGATGTTTCCTCATATATTCTATTTTACTATGTATATTATAAATTATTTTTGAAATCCTGCAGTTTTCCTCTAGCCAGTAAACTGAACAAAAATCTGTCACACCCTGTTCTGTACAGATCACTTTAAAGGGAATCCGTCACTAGGTTTATGTTGCCTTTAATGAGGGCAGTATAAGCTAGTGACAGAAATGCTGAACAGATCGGTGTATTACTTACATCATTCTGTTCAGCTGTTCTCCTAATATGCAGGAGAATGGGCCCCCCCTGTCCTCCAGCTGCTGATTGACAGCTGTCTGCCTATACACAGTATATATACACAGAACAGATAGACAACAGCCATTCAGCAGCCTTTAGGCAGAGGCAGCTGGTGCTCATTAATATAGAGGACTACTGAGCACACACACATAATGGAAAGGACTAGTTTGCAGTGCTCAGAGCCATTGTTATTTAGGAGGTTATCTCCGAATCAGTAGCACAGAACAATACACCATTCTGTTCAGCTTCTTGGTTACGAGCTTATGCTACCCTGAGATAGAAGGGCATAAACCTACTGAAAGAGTATCTTCAAGCAGTGACACTGAAAGGTGACCTTTGCCTCCCTTGTGCATTGACCTTTGCATAGGTCACAGAACATGTCTAGAAACCTTTCCCATATAAGTGAATAGGGTTCTCTCCTGTCTATTGTGCCTAAGTCCAAAGTTATTGTTTTTCCATGACACGAGTAGGACAACACAAGGACAAAGGGGGAGGCCCAGTAGTGATCCACTTACTCAAAACATGTCCACTTGCGTCAATGTGCTGTTGTACTGGTGTCATGAAGATACAATAAAGTCTGGGAGAGTTTTATTCACGCGATGCATATTCCTTTTTCTCATGGAGTTTCTTCTGATGTGATCCTGTGCCTGGTCTGTGCGCACACATGTAGATAAGCTGAGTTTCTGGCTTTCCTCTTGTCCATTTTACTGAAGGTCTACGGTTTTCCATATAAGCAGAACCTGTACCTGTAGCACTGTTAGCTGTTAATCCAAGGATACACGTGGTACCTTTCATATATCTATCTGTGCTTCCTGGGTGTAGAGAAATGCTTTTATTCTCTTATACAAAGAGTCGTGATGTAATCACACATGGCAGTAAATTTTTTTGGGAAAACAATCATTGCAGTTTTTGATCCAAAACCAGAAGTGGATTCAAAGTAATGGGAAAAATAAAGGAAGCATTTATATGTCTCCTACCTGCCAGATCCACTCCTGGCTTTGGTTCAAAAACTGCCATGTGTAAAACCAGTAAGAGTCCTATTACAAGGGCCGATGGGGGCTTGATGAATACTGTAAATGAGCGCCGATCTGCTAGATCGGCGCTTATTTGCTGGGCCTATTACACGGCCCAATAATCATTTAGCAAGGACTGCACATACATTGTTACCAATGTCCTTGCAGCCCTTGCCCAAATAGTATACTTTACCCATCCCTAGAGCCCTAGAGCGTGGATGGGCAATGTATACTGTTTGTAGAAACGTCAGCTGCCGGCCACACATTGCTATTACATATAGTGATGGACGGTTGGCGCCCAATGATTTTAGATTTGGGTCTAAAGAAACTATCAACCAATGATAGTTTCATTGGCTGGTTGTTGTCTCTATTACACATAGCGATAATCAACCGAATCAGCACTGTGTAATAGGGCCCAAAGGAGGTGTTTCAGCTAGGTGCACTTCAGGAAAGCCTCTTTGACTCTTCTTGCTATATAATAAAAGCATTTCTCTATGTTCTGGAAGCACAGACTGATATATGAAAGGTACCAGGTGTCTTCCTGATCTAACAGCTATCTTGCAGTTTGAAACGTGAATTGCAGTTGACACATTCCCTTTTAATAGTTCACTAGAATATACAAAAGAAACTTACCTGACCCAAAAAGGACAATGTTCAAATAACATTGTGCAGAATGAACTGCCAGCAGAGCAACCTCTTTAGCGCTGTTAAAACAGGACTCCATAGAGTTAGAACAGTCCAGGCATATTGTCATACACATAGCTTCAAAATCTCTTTGAAATTCAGGTTGAAAAACCAACAGACATGCCTATAAAACAGAATAAACAATAACTCATCAGGGTATGGCTATGTTCCCACACACTTTTGGCAGCTTTTTGAGCCTTCTTAAAGGAGACACAGAAACGCTAGTATGTGTGCGGGCACTCCAGTCAATAAATATGCAGGTACGGGCTAAGCACACAGGACCCAATCTTCCGTCACACCATCGGGGGTGCTCTGCTGGTAGATACAGTTCTTGAATCTTTCCAAAGAGAGTCAATAGCAAAACTCACCCATAGGTACAAGAAGCTTTATTTCACAGGCAGATAATGGACAAACAATAGTGCAATCCACAGGAAGAACTTTTAGCAGCTTTTTGAGCCTTCTTAAAGGAGACATCCAGCGAAAAATTTTATTAAAGTATTGTATTGCCCCCAAAAAGTTATTCAAATCCCCAATATACACTTATTACGGGAAATGCTTATACAGTGCTTTTTACCTCCACTTTTACCACCTACACTACTGCATCAAGGCTTCACTTCCTAGATAACATGGTGATGTTACTTCCTGGATAAAATGGTGATGTCACGGCCCGACTCCCAGAGCTGTGCGGGCTGTGGCTGCTGGAGAGGTTGATGGCAGGGGGACACTGGGGGACACAGGGCACTGGAGGACACTGAGCATCCCTCTGCCATCATCCTCTCCAGCAGCCACAGCCCATACAGCTCTGGGAGTCGGGTCGTGACATCACCATTTTATCCAGGAAGTGACATCACCATTTTATCCAGGAAGTGAAGCCTTGATGCAGTAGTAAGTGCAGGGAAAAAAGCACTTTATGTGCATTTCCCATAATAAGTGTATATTGGTAATTTATATAACTTTTGGGGGGCAATACAATACTTTAATAAAAATTTTCACTGGACTTCCCCTTTAAGTATAGTATAGCTGTTTTGTATGGATAAGTAACAGCTGGATACTCTGGGGAGAATATATATATTTACTATATGTTACCTCAGTGTCTTGATCTGGGTGTTTCTCAACCAACATTCTTGAGATACAGGTATTTTCCACACCTATCTCTATAGAACAACCTTTACCATTGAAGTAACTGGCCTTCTGTGTTTGAATTACAGCCTTGTACTCTGTGTTCTGCAATAGAGACACAATTCATAGATTTACAATGGCTTAAACATTGAATTAAAGTATGAGACATAAATAAGTTTAATGTCACAAATGTCCAAAGAAAACTAATAGCAGGTTAGAACACTCTAACCTACTAATATCCTACAGGGCTGGGAATGCAGAGAATGATGGTAATTTTCTTACTTTCACCCTCAGTCCCCTTTTTGTTAAATCCTTTATTTTATTAATATGTAAATTAGGCAGTCCAGTGCACTGGGGGCGGGACTACAGGCCTCAGTGCACCGATCCGCCACAGCCTCCTTATGAATATTTATTTGGCACTCTGCAGTGAGGAGCGGCTGGAGTAATGGTCACTGCAGACTGCTGCCTCTATATACATGAAGAGCATGGCAGGTAGGTGAATCGATGCACTGAGGGATGTGGTCCCGCCCCCAGTGCACTGAACTGCCTAATTTACGTATAAAAAAATGTAAGATTTAACTAAATTTGAGGCAATGATGAAAACTACCTTCTTTCTCAGCGTCCCCAGCCCTACGGGAACAAAACAGCAGGTTAAAGTCTTCTATAATATATGCAAGCAAAACATTTCACACCAAAAAAAATACCTGGTCTGGTTTGTTTAAAAAAAAAACAAAAAAAACATGGGGTTTAAGAACAGTAAAGCTTAAAAAAATCCAAGCAATTCCTTCGCTCTTCCTTCAATTTTATTTTACCTCACATCCCAATTATAGGTGTAATACAAAGGAAAATATCTAACCTGCTAATATATATCCCTTGTTACAGCCACAGAGGCGTCCTGTGCTCCAGGACGCTGCCATGCCCACTCCCTGACCCTGTCTTCTGTGGCGGACGCCAAAGCCCATGTGCAGGGGTCCAGCACCAGGGCCGCCGATAGGGCAGTACAACTGGTACTGCCGTATGGGGCCCGGACCCTAAGAGACACGGGGGGGGGCCCGGCGGGTCCGCCGGCCGCCGCCCCCCGACCGCTACGCTAGGGGGGCCCACACGGCCCCCCTTGCCACCTGTTTTAAAGCATCCCGAGAAGCTGCGGCCGCGCAGCTTCTCGAGATGCACTGATCGCTTTAATGTTCCGCCCGCACAGCGGGCGGAACATTAAAGCGATCAGAATACAGGAGAAGGACCTGTCAGCGTCCTCCTCCTGTATTCTCTCCCATAGGCTGCCGGCACTTCATACCAGCAGCCTATGGGAGGCCGGGCCGTGATCATGTGCCCCTCCGGCAGGCGTGATGATGTGACGTCATCACGTCTGCCGGAAGTCCCGTCCCTGCGGCTCGCAAGATGGAGCCCGAAGAGGAGGAGGAAGAGTTGCTGCCTGCACAGCGCGGATTAGGTGAGTAAGATGTTTGTTTTTTTTAGGGGCACCTCTGGGGGCGTTATTAGTGTATGGGGGGCACCTCTGGGGGCATTATTAGTGTATGGGGGGCACCTCTGGGGGCATTATTAGTGTATGGGGGCACCTCTGGGGGCATTATTAGTGTATGGGGGCACCTCTGGGGGCATTATTAGTGTATGGGGGCATTATTAGTGTATGGGGGCACCTCTGGGGGCATTATTAGTGTATGGGGGCACCTCTGGGGGCATTATTAGTGTATGGGGGCACCTCTGGGGGCATTAGTAGTATATGGGGGCACCTCTGGGGGCATTAGTAGTATATGGGGGCACCTCTGGGGGCATTAGTAGTGTATGGGGGCACCTCTGGGGGCATTATTAGTGTATGGGGGCACCTCTGGGGGCATTATTAGTGTATGGGGGCACCTCTGGGGGCATTAGTAGTATATGGGGGCATTATTAGTGTATGGGGGCACCTCTGGGGGCATTATTAGTGTATGGGGGCACCTCTGGGGGCATTATTAGTATATGGGGGCACCTCTGGGGGCATTATTAGCTCATGGGGGCACCTCTGGGGGCATTATTAGTGTATGGGGGCACCTCTGGGGGCATTATTGGTGTATGGGGGCACCTCTGGGGGCATTATTGGTGTATGGGGGCACCTCTGGGGGCATTATTAGTATATGGGGGCACCTCTGGGGTAGGGCTGGGCGATAATGGCCTAAATCAATATCGCGGTTTATCGTACATGTAGCCGCGGTAACGATAAATTGAACGATAATTATGACACGCCCCCTTTAAAAGCCACACCCCTTTGAAAACCCCATTTTCCGATGGTAATACAAACGTGAATTTACTCCATAGAACAATGTGCAGCAAACTTCACAAGTAATACACAATATTTTGGCACCTCCTACACCATTTTCAAGTGGCACTTGAAAATGGCGTAGGAGATGCCAAAACATTGTATATTACTTGTGAAGTTTGCTGCACATTGTTCTATGGAGTAAATTCACGTTTGTATTACCATCGGAGTATTTTTTACTAGCTGACTTGATCCAAGGTCTGGGATTCGTCTGCTGGCACCCACAGTTTGTTTATTGTGCTGCCTATATTTTTTGCTATATCTATCTTTATACTGTGGGGAGATTTATCAAACATGGTGTAAAGTGAGACTGGCTCAGTTGCCCCTAGCAACCAATCAGATTCCACCTTTCATTTTCCAAAGAGTCTGTGAGGAATGAAAGGTGGAATCTGATTGGTTGCCGGGGGCAACTGAGCATGTTTGATAAGTCTCTCCGTGTGTGTGTGTGTGTATATATGTGTGTATATATATATATATATATATATATATATATATATATATATATATATATATATAATATTATATATACACACACACGTCCAAAATTAGGGTACCGGCACTCCAAATGAAGAATAAGTGTTTTATTTCAGCTCACAGGAACAAACTAGCCAAGGCTAGTTTGTTCCTGTGGGCTGAAATAAAACACTTATTCTTCATTTGGAGTGCCGGTACCCTAATTTTGGACGTGTATATTCTGCATTCGAGGATCCACGGTGCAGGGGTGGCACCCACTCTCCTTATTTACTGCCCGGGTGCCGTGGACTTTTGTTGTTTGTGTAGTAGATAGATAGATAGATAGATAGATAGATAGATAGATAGATAGGAGATAGATAAGAGATAGATAGATAGGAGATGGAGATAGATAGATAGATAGGAGATGGAGATAGATAGATAGATAGATAGATAGATAGATAGATAGATAGGAGATAGATAGATAGGAGATAGATAGATAGATAGATAGATAGATAGATAGGAGATAGATAGATAGATAGGAGATAGATAGATAGGAGATAGATAGATAGGAGATAGATAGATAGATAGATAGATAGATAGATAGATAGATAGATAGATAGGAGATAGATAGATAGATAGATAGGAGATAGATAGATAGATAGATAGATAGATAGGAGATAGATAGATAGGAGATAGATAGATAGATAGATAGATAGATAGATAGATAGATAGATAGATAGATAGATAGGAGATAGATAGATAGATAGGAGATAGATAGATAGGAGATAGATAGATAGGAGATAGATAGATAGATAGATAGATAGATAGGAGATAGATAGGACTCCTATCTATCTATCTATCTATCTATCTATCTATCTATCTCTTTTTACCCAATATCTGCCCCCAGTCACAAGCTGTTCTGGACCCCCCCACCCCCTCTCCCGCATATACACTTGGGGTCAGGTATAGGTCGGCACCTCCATGCTCCACCGGGCACCGCTCTCTCTCTCTCTCTCTCTCTCTCTCTCTCTCCTGCACAGCTACTTTGCATATCCTTTCTTCTCTCCTGCACAGGAATCCTCTGCCCCCGTACCTCAGTGTTGTAGCACATATATCTGCCGGCAGCGTCACCGGCAGATCGTCACACACGGCTGCTTCCAGCACTGCCAAAAGATAACGGGACGCCGAGGATTCCTGTGCGGGACACAGTGCGGTGCCTGGTGGGGGGAGGATGTGCCGACCCATACCTGACCCCAGCAGACACTTTATGTACGGGAGAGGGGAGCAGGGCACACCGTGCAGCTTCCAGAGCCGCCCGGAAGCAGCAGCAGCGCTGAGCACACAGCACGCCTGTGCGCAGCCTGTCATATCTCCAGTCTTCCTCCTCAGGAAGATTAAACGGAGTGGAGCAGAGCATGCGGCCGCCGGGAGGGAGGGGCGAAATACCGCAGATACCGTCCTGGCAGAGTTGAGGTCGGTTAACCGACGCCAGAGACGGTATCGGTATTTTTGCGGTATACCGCCCAGCCCTACTCTGGGGGCATTATTAGTATATGGGGGCACCTCTGGGGGCATTATTGGTATATGGGGGCACCTCTGGGGGCATTATTAGTATATGGGGGCACCTCTGGGGGCATTATTAGTGTATGGGGGCACCTCTGGGGGCATTATTAGTATATGGGGGCCCCTCTGGGGGCATTATTAGTGTATGGGCGCACCTCTGGGGGCATTATTAGTATATGGGCGCACCTCTGGGGGCATTATTAGTATATGGGCGCACCTCTGGGGGCATTATTAGTTCATGGGGGGCACCTCTGGGGGCATTATTAGTGTATGGGGGCACCTCTGGGGGCATTATTAGTATATGGGGGCACCTCTGGGGGCATTATTAGTATATGGGGGCAACTCTGGGGGCATTATTAGTATATGGGGGCACCTCTGGGGGCATTATTAGTTCATGGGGGCACTATTAACTCATGGGGGCATCTCTGGGGGCATTATTAGTGCATGGGGGCACCTCTAGGGGCATTATTAGCTCATGGGGGCACAGCTGGGAATCCTACATACAGGGGGCACAGCAGGGGATCCTACATACAGGGGGCATCCCACACAGCGCAGTTACTATGGGAGCCTACAGGGGGGAGAAAGGAAAGGAAGTTGCTAGAAATGTGCAGAGCCTAAATTGTTTGTCTCGCAGGTTCTAAGGGGATGAAACGTATCTGGAAGGAATCATCATGGAGGTCTGGGCCGGATGGAGAGGAAAAGGGAAAGTGACGCCTCAGATCAAAGAAGACGTCACCTGTGAGTCACTGTATGACACTTTTCTTATTTTGTAGAACATCATTTAGTAGGGGCGCCCCGAGGTGACAGCTACTACATTATCTGTACTCAGAGATATCGCTGTGTTATCTGTGGTGTTACATAGGACTGCAGGTGACATCTACATTATCTGTACTCAGAGGGATATCACTGTGTTATCTGTGCTGTTACATAGGACTGCAGGTGAAATCTACTACATTTTCTGTACTCAGAGATACCACTGTGTTATGTGGTGTTACATAGGACTGCAGGTGATATCAGGTGATTTCTCCAGGTTGCAGAAGTTCAAACTTCATCGTGCCCTGGTGTGCTGGTGTCTGTATGTCTGTATACATGTGTGCTGGTGTCTGTATACATGTGTACTGGTGTCTGTATACATGTGTGCTGGTGTCTGTATACATGTGTGCTGGTGTCTGTATACATGTGTACTGGTGTCTGTATACATGTGTGCTGGTGTCTGTGTGTGAGATTAATTGTAGAGAACTGGCTCATATATCCCATTTTCCCCAGTGGCTTAAAATGTAACCTCTGTTATACAGTTATAAAATTGTAGAACCTAAATGTGAACAAGGTGCAATTCAAATAGACACTTACTTGTATAGCTGTCTCTTGTGCTCTGTATGCGGTGCATTATATTCACCCTTGCAACGTACAATTTATAGCGTGTCTACAAGCCCAGCGGGGCTCATTATGATGGAGACTAAAACTTATACAAGAGTGGGGTCGGGGTTCCCCTGTATTCAGAATGCTGTTGAGTACTAGGCAATGCCCCGTTTGGGGTTATTGAATTTCGAGGGTCTATGCAGAGCAGGATAAAGACACCTCTGCTGCACAAACAGGATCTCCTAGAAAGCGTTCTCACCGCCATGTATTCGCTATCACTGGCTTGGGTGAGCTAAACTAGTCTGCCTGGGGGGGGGGGGGGGTGATTTGTATATGCTCACTAACATGGAACAGCCTCATTATATTAGCCTTATCAACATATTCTATGTTAGTGAGCATACCGGGGGGGGGGGGGATATTGGTGAACATATACAAATCAAACAGCCCCCCCAGACCCTCGAAATTCAATAACCCCAAACGGGGCATTGCCTAGTACTCAACAGCATTCTGAATACAGGGGAACCCCTACCCCACTCTTGTATAAGTTTTAGTCTCCATCATAATGAGCCCCGCTGGGCTTGTAGACTTGCTATAAATTGTACGTGGCAAGGGTGAGTATAACGCACTGCATACAGAGCACAAGAGGCAGCTATACAAGTAAGTGTCTATTTGAATTGCACCTTGTTCACATTTAATTTCTACAATTTTATAACTGTATAACGGAGGTTACATTTTAAGCCACTGGGGAAAATGGGATATATGAGCCAGTTCTCTAGAATTGATCTGAACCAAATTATACCTCCCAGCAAGGCGTGGGGCAAACACACATTTTTTTTTTTTTTTTTATTAATGTGGGGGGCCCAGACACTTTGGTTGTATGGGGCCCCGAAATTCCTGATGGCGGCCCTGTCCAGCACCACCATCTTTTCAGCCACACAGGGAGCCTTTCCTCGTTGTCCTACTCCTGCTTGCTTCCCCACGCTTGCCCCTGCCTCCTTGGACGCGGACGATGGCTCTGTGCAATTTAAAGGGGCAGTATGTCCCTAATTGATCAAGTGTATTAAACACCTCCCTATAAATTCCGGCTTGCGCTGACCCTAGTGTGGGAGCCTCTGCATGCTTTTCATAAGTGTGTGGTCCTAACTCTCTGTGATTCTTGCCCCTGGTTCCTGCCCCCTGTGGTTCCAGCCATGAGTCTTCCTGTGTTCCTGCTTACGTGTCTCCAGCTGCACCTTGCCCGCCGCCACTAGCAAGCCAAACCAGGGGCAGTGACCTGGGGTTGTCCCCCTCAGCAAGTCCATCCCAGCGACCAGCGGCCCCTTAGACTCCGCTCCCTGGTGCGGCTTACATCATCGTTAGCAGCGGTACATTGGATCCACGACTCCAGTCGTGGCATCCCTATAGGACACAAAGCATTGAGGATGAAGGTAAATTTCTTACCTTCATTCTCAGCACCATTTTCGGGACATTATTCATTATGCTAATAAGTTGTTTTGGTGTTCTGGGGGTGGGGCTACTGCCCTCAGTGCACTGGTCTGCCATGGCCAGCCTATCCCTCCTAATGAATATTGGGGCGGTGCTCTGCTCTGCTCTGCTAATATTAGGAGGGGTGGGCTGGCTGGACTGATCGATAGCTCTGCCCCCAGTGCACTAAAACGGATAATTAACACATTATATAAAATGCAAGTACCCCGGAAATGGTGCCAAAAATGAAGGTAAGAAACGTACCTCCAAAATCAGTGCCCATGGCTTATAGGACCATATCAAGATGATAGATGTTTCTATAATACATAATAGAAGCAGATCAGAGCTGTCACCCTATTAGCAGTATTCTGCACATATTGTACCTTTATTCCTTTAGGCTAGGTTCACACTATGTAACTGTGCGGCTGTATTTTTTATGCAGCTGTAAATGTGCGGATGAAACTACGGCCGTGGGAAAAAATAGACATGCGGCTCAAAACATACAGTCATTTACTTGGAAATCTGGTTCAACTAAAAATAACAAATAAAATCTTAAGAAAGTGATGGAAACACCTCTGGATGCATCTGGGAAAGCAGGGAAACAGTTTACATGAATTGCTATTACCGGGGTTTGCGATCCTCTGCAGTAATGCCGATGTCTCTCATGGTTAATCTATTAAAATAATAAAACACATTTTCGTTGTAATAAAGTCCCTTTCGTTGTTCAATAATTAAATTTAAACTAATCCATCATTTTGCAATTAAATATACTGTTAAAATAAATATATATATATAAATAAATGTATATTTATATATATATTTATTTTTTGACAGTATATTTAATTGCAAAATGATGGATTCGTTAGAATTAAATTATTGAACAACGAAACTGATTTTATTTCAACGAAAATGTGTTTTATTAATTAAATATTAATTAGTACAGGAAGCTCCATAAGCCGTTAATTCATATTCCCGGTAATAGAGCATTCTATACTAATCATCACTTTACTTTAATGAAAACATCAAATGTTTCTTCTAATTATGTTATCACAATAGCATTATTAGAAGAAACATTTAGAATTATATGTGCGCTCAGCTGATTGGCTGATCGGCTGAGCGCACATATAATTAGCGGGTCCGCAGCACAGTGACTTCATTGTGCTGCGGACCAGCAAAGAGGACACATTGGGGTGAGTATAGAGCTCTCCCCACCCCCTCCCCAGCACTGCACCCCTCCCAGCAAGGAAGGGGGGTCAGTTAACCCCTTCCTTGCTGGGATGGGTGCAGTCTGACATCAGTCTGGCTCCCAAGGGGTTAAGGGGGATGCAATACATCCTCCCTTAACCCCTTGGGGGCCAGACTGTAAGCAGCGATCTGTAAAGATGCTGCATACTGTAAGGAGCACAACACCGCTCACAATGATGGGTGTTGTGCTCCTGTTTGTGTGTTTTTTGTGTGTTTCTCCCTTTTTGTTTTTCAGATATCGGTATCCTGGGGATTACGTCGGATTCCGTGGACTGCGTCGATGACCAGCGTTTTTTTTTTTTTTTTTTTAATAAAATGGTCAATGAGGGGTGTGGGCGTGTTTTTATTTGAATAAATTTTTTTTTTAACTTGTGTCTTGTCTTTATTTCTTTACTTTATAGACTTAGTAGTGGAAGCCGTCTAATAGACGGAATCCATTACTAAGTTGGGGCCTAGTGTTAGCCGGTATAAAATGGCTAACACTAACCCCCTATTATTACCCCAGTACCCAATGCCACCAGGGGTACTGGGAAGAGCCGGGTGCCAGTGGTCCCAGAGCGTCAAAATTGGCGCTCCTGGACCGGGCGGCAGCAGGCTGGTAAGATTTAGGCTGGGGAGGGCCTAAACCAATGGCTCTTCCCACCCTGGTGTTACCAGGCTGCTGTCGTTTGGTTTTTAACCCGGCTGGTTATAAAAATAGGGGGGACCCTATGCGTTTTTTTTTAATTATTTATTTAAAAAAAAAAAAACGCATAGGGTCCCCCCTATTTTTATAACCAGCCGGGTTAAAAACCAAACGACAGCAGCCTGGTAACACCAGGGTGGGAAGAGCCATTGGTTTAGGCCCTCCCCAGCCTAAATCTTACCAGCCTGCTGCCGCCCGGTCCAGGAGCGCCAATTTTGACGCTCCGGGACCACTGGCACCCGGCTCTTCCCAGTACCCCTGGTGGCATTGGGTACTGGGGTAATAATAGGGGGTTAGTGTTAGCCATTTTATACCGGCTAACACTAGGCCCCAACTTAGTAATGGATTCCGTCTATTAGACGGCTTCCACTACTAAGTCTATAAAGTAAAGAAATAAAGACAAGACACAAGTTAAAAAAATTTTTTATTCAAATAAAAACACCCCCACACCCCTCATTGACCATTTTATAAAAAAAAAAAAAAACGCTGGTCATCGACATAGTCCACGGAATCCGACGTAATCCCCAGGATACCGATATCTGAAAAACAAAAAGGGAGAAACACACAAACAGGAGCACAACACCCATCATTGTGAGCGGTGTTGTGCTCCTTACAGTATGCAGCATCTTTACAGATCGCTGCTTACAGTCTGGCCCCCAAGGGGTTAAGGGAGGATGTATTGATTCCCCCTTAACCCCTTGGGGGCCAGACTGATGTCAGACTGCACCCATCCCAGCAAGGAAGGGGTTAACTGACCCCCCTTCCTTGCTGGGAGGGGTGCAGTGCTGGGGAGGGGGTGGGGAGAGCTCTATACTCACCCCGATGTTGCCTCTTCGCTGGTCCACAGCACAATGAAGTCACTGTGCTGCGGACCCGCTAATTATATGTGCGCTCAGCCGATCAGCCAATCAGCTAAGCGCACATATAATTCTAAATGTTTCTTCTAATAATGCTATTGTGATAACATAATTAGAAGAAACATTTGATGTTTTCATTAAAGTAAAGTGATGATTAGTACAGAATGCTCTTTTGCCGGCTAAATGAATTAACGGCTTATGGAGCTTCCTGTACTAATTAATATTTAATCAATAAAACACATTTTCGATGAAATAAATTCAGTTTCGTTGTTCAATAATTTAATTCTAACGAATCCATCATCGTGCAATTAAATATACTGTCAAAAAATAAATATATATATAAAAATACATTTATTTATATATATATATATATTTATTTTAACAGTATATTTAATTGCACAATGATGGATTCGTTAGAATTAAATTATTGAACAACGAAAGGGACTTTATTACAAATAAAATGTCTTTGATTAATTTAATATATTAACTATTAGAGGCATCGGCATTCGGCATCATTGCCGGCTATTTTTGAAGTACTCTGTACGGACCGCCTGTCAATCCACGGCCGCGTTTCCAGCCGCAAACAATGGTCTTGTTCATTTTTTACGGGTCCGTTTACGATCGGGCCGTAGATTTAGACATTGGGAGGCATTTATTAAGTCCGGCGTTTTTTACGCCGGACTTAAAAATGCCCCCGCAGCTCCGGCGGTACGGGGATTTATGTAGAGGCGGACTGCCTGTACATAAATCCTGTGCGCGCCGGTGCGCACCGCCGAAAACCTACGCCAGCTGAGGACTGGAGTAGGTTTTCGGCGTACATTTGGGCGGAACGGATGATAAATCGCGCGGACTCTGAGTCCGCGCCCTCCGTTCCGCCCACTTCCCGCCTACTTTCCGCCCCCTTTCCGCCCCCTGGTGTACTCGGCGGAAAGTGCCGATTTGCGATTATTTTATTCGCAAATCGGCCATTTGCGTATAAAATAATACGCAAATCGGCACTTTCCGCCAAAAATCATCCGTTCGCCGGATGATACATGTGGCCCATAGTGTGCACTGTGCAGCCGTATATCCTATACTTTCCAGCGTACGCATGAACCGCCAAAAATACCGCCGCACAATTACAGCCGCACACTTACATAGTCTGAACCTGGCCTTAAATTGTACAATATTAAAAGGATTTACCTTTATTCTGATCTTGTGTGTCCAACTTACAATCAATTCTAGTTTCATTGGCATCTCTACGGACATTTCTAACTGAAAGGGTCTGAAAAAAATTGTAATGAAAAAATTAGCATTCCCATATACAGAAATAAAAATCTTTATTTTTCCCCCCAATACTATTTAACCCTTAGGGGACACAGCCAGTTTTGGCATTTATGACACAGCCAAATTTTTCAAATATGACATGTGTCATTTTATGCCTCTGTAACTTTGGAATGCTTTTATCAATCCTTGTGATTCCAAGATTGTTTTTTCGTGACATATTCTACTTTATGTTAGTGGTACATTTGGGCCGATACCTTTAGCGTTTTTTTGTGAAAAACTCCAAAATGTTGTGAAAAATGTAAAAATTATTGCATTTCTCTAAATTTGAAAGTTTCTGCCAATAAGGAAGATAGTTATACCACATAAATTATTGATTAATTCATATCTATAACAAGTCTACTTTATATTGGCAGCATTTGGTGAACATGCTTTAACTTTTTTGGGGGATTTTAGAGACGTAATTGTTTAGTAGCAACTTTCAAAATTTTTGTGAAAATTTAAACTCAGATTTTTTTAGGGACCATATCAGTTTTGAAGCATATTCTAGAGGCCTGTTTACTAGAAAACGCCCATAATTCACCCCATTTTGAAATCTTCACCCTTTCAAGTATTCAAATTGACATTCATACAGTTTTTTAACCCTTTATGCATTTCACAGGAATAACTTCAAAGAAAGTGTGGAAAGTAAAAATTTCCACTTTCTTTGCAGAGATCCCAATTCAATCCTATTTTTTTCATACCAAACCAGCTATAAAAAGTAAAATGTAATAAAACATTTATTCCTCTGAATCTGCAGTTTTTATTAATACCCCATTTGTGGACATAAAGTGTTGCACAAGCGCACAACACGGCTCAGAAGAGAGGGAGCACCCTTTGGATTTTGGAGCGTGGATTTGGCTGGAATAAATGTAGGAGACCATGTTACAGTTACAGAGCCCCCTAGTGCTGAGACAGTGGGAACCCCCCACAAGTGACCCCATTTTGAAAACTACACCCCTTAAGGAACGTAACAAGGGGTACAGTGGGCATTTTGACCCCACAAGTTTTTCACAGTTTTTTGCAAAAGGGGCCCATGAACATTAAAAATCACATTTTTCACACTTAAACGTTAGTGAAACCCCAAATTTTCCAAATTCCAAAAAGCTTGGAGAAGCAAAAGCCCCCCAAAATTTGTAAAGCAATTTCTCCTGAGTAAGAAAATACCCAATTTGTGAACGTAAAAAATTGTACGGACGCACAACACGGCTCAGAAGAGAAGGAGCGTTTACTGACACTAACGAAGGCTGATGTTTATTAACGGACGCTGAATTACACTAACAGATACTGACACTAACGGACGTTGATGCTTACTAACAGACACTGGCGGTTACTAACGGACGCTGACTGATGCTTACTAACAGACACTGACTGGCGCTTACTAATGCACGCTGACTGACACTTACTAACGGACACTGACTAACGATTACTAACGGTCACTGATGCTTACTAACGGACACTGACTAACAATTACTAACGGACGCTGGCTGACGCTTACTAACAGACACTGACTGGTGCTTACTAATGCACGCTGACTGACAGTAACGGACGCTGACTGACGCTTACTAATGGACACTGACTGACGCTTACTAACGGACACTGACTAACGATTACTAACGGACACTGACTAACGATTACTAACGGACACTGACTGGCGCTTTCTAACTGACGCTGACTAAGATCTCCCTTATCACTGGGAGATCACAGGGGAGGGGGTATTTATTATGTGTGTGTGTTTTGTGTATACACTATGTGGATGCAGGCTCTGATCTCCTCACATAGCATTCAGCTAGTGGGGGATCAGACCCTGCATCCAGCCTCTGGTCCTCACTGTCAGACACTGTGATTGACAGCTCTGATCACAGAGCTGTCAATCACAGTACAGAGAAGCAATGTGACCAGCGTCATTGGACAAACGCTGGTCACATGCTTCCCAGGAGGAGGCCGTCCCTGGATCCCTGAGCTCAGGGTGAGTCCCGGGACCAGGGGGCGTGGCTATCGCGGGTGGGGGCGTGGCTACCGCGGACGGGGGTGCCGATCGCGGGGGGGCCGCGGGAATCGCGGGGGGGGGGGGGGGGGCGCGGGAATCGCGGGGGGGCCGCGGGAATCGCGGGGGGAGGGGGGGCTCCGATCGTGGGGGGGGGTCATCAGAGGCAGGGGAGGAGGAGAGGGAGGGATCTCTGCCCCAGCTTCCCCCGGTCCCGGACCTCAGCAGAGACCGGAACCCGGGGGTTACTGCTCACTGTGCACCAGCATCAGTGGATCGTTACCGATCCCCTGATGCCGGTGATTGCCTTTCCTGGACCCCTGCTGGGGGTCCAGGAACGGCTTCACTAAACTGTCAGCTATCAGCTGACAGTTTAGTTTCAGCTCCCGGTCACTGTTTACATAAACAGTGAGCACCGGGAGCCGGGAAGTTATAGTACGTCCTGGTGCGGAAACTAACCTCCTGCCAGGACGTACTATAACTGCATGGTGCGGCTATGGGTTAACGGGAACCTGTCAGCCCTGACAGCAAGCCACAACCCACCCTACCCCAGGATACAGCGTGGGATAGTTACCCCATGTCCAAGATAAGTCCAATGCCCATAGGAAATCACTGCTTCAGTGATACAAACAATAAAATATATTAGCGCTATGGAGATAATTTACAATAATTTAGCACTACTGCCCTTTGTGGTTAGGCAGTGTGCTGGCCCCTTTATGAGAGCCTGAAAGGAGAAGTATAGCAAGGAGGAGGGGAAAGGAAAGGAAAGGAAATGGTTTAATGTTGGCGCCAAAAAAATGGGGGGGGGGGGGGGGGGGGGGTTATCAAAAAGTCATATTTGTCCCAAAATATTTCCAATAAAAACTAGAAGTTTACCCATAAAAAAAAAGGCTTCACATAATCCCATCACATGAAAGTAAAATATTCTGCCACCAATCCTGACCACACATCTTTCTCCCAGGCTGTATCTTCATATCGCAGCGGGTCTCAGCAGTCTCATGCCTGATGACATGGCAAAACTAGAGATGAGCAAAGCGAATCTGACAAATTCTGATTCACAGCGAATTGGGCATTAAATTTGCTTTGTATCAATTTGCAAATTTGCCAGATTTGCTTTGCAAATTAACTAAACATGGTGGCCACACATGTTAGCTTACAGCACTGTCCTTTGGTGGGAGCAAGGGACCATCCATAATCACTTGCGTCTGTCTAATCAGCTGCAAACCTCACTGTGATGTCAGCAGCCCCCCCCCCCCCCATATAAGGTGATTGGCTTCCTGGAGGCGGCCAGTCAGCTGTGTATAGTGGAGAGCAGGTTGCAGCAGGCAGCTAGAGCAGGGAGAGAAATACAGAGAGATAGGGACAGAGAAGAGGGTGCTGGGTGTGCATTATAGGAGGTCACTGGGTGCTGGGTGTACATTATTGGAAGTCACAGTGAACACAGTGTTCATCTTAATACCTCACTGGCTGCTCATTTACCAATGTCCGCTGCTGTCCTGGGAGAAAATTGATATTATGTCGCTGATCCATCAACGTCCACTACTGTCCATGGCGGAAATTAGATGATTGACGGTTTTGAAAAATTGACATTTTCCAATGTTGACACTGTCACAGCAACATTTGTTGAAAATATCGCCACTCTATAATAGTCCCACTATTATAGCTGGTATAGTTTTCATGTTTTAATAAAAATGTGTTTGTATGCGATTCGTGAATATTCATGAATTTGTGTGAATATTCGCAAACTTTGCAAAATGAATTTCTGAGTGATTCGCTCATTTCTAGTCAAAACATATTTACAAGTTATACTATTTTGGTGCAATGAAACACTTAGGCTGTGTTCACACTACGTAAAACTACGTCCGTAGTTCTCGCCGCAGAACTACGGCCGTAGTTTTGCGGTGTGGACAATGCCTTGTGTGCAATGGGATCCCGGCCGGAGCGTACACACTTCGTATGCGCTCCGGCCGGGATCCCATACGCCCCCGCAAACAACTGACTTCTGCCCACAGAAAGACCTTCACTGTGTGCTATGGGAAGCTCTGATGCGGGCGCGCGCTGATGCGCCCGCATCAGAGCTCAGCGTCCGAAAGATCATCCGGCCGGGGTCACGGAACGGCCGGTCTCTTACGTAGTGTGAACATAGCCTTAAAATGGACCTGTCAGCAGGAAAATAGGGGTGTAAGTGTCCAGGGGGTGTTCCGAGCATGGTAAAAGCTGAGGTAAGTCCAACCCATGTTCTCTTTATCTATTGGCTCTCAAGCAGGGGATGTGATAAAGAGGTCGTGGGCTGGACTTGTTTGGGGTCTTTCTCTGCCTGGGAACGCCCCCTTGTTATTTGAGCATTGTTTGCATAATGAGAAAAAGGCTTATATCTTGGTAATCGAAAGGACTATTGAAACATCTAACCATATACTTATTTAGATGGCTGTTTTATGGTGACAGGTTTAGTTAAAGTGTTCTATTCTGCCAATGTAATAAAATGTTGAGATATATATCTTAAACTTACACTCCCGTTGCTGTGTTGCTTTCAGTGTCCACGTCTGTTACATTATCCTATACAAAACAAGGAGGGTCCCAGTCAACATCTATTATACTGATAAACATACAATTAACAAATTTAACTCACCCCCCCCCCACCCCCACCCCCACGGCATATATTCCAAGGTTTTTGGCTGCGTTCGAGAACTGCAGACAGAGTGGATAAAAAACTAATTGCAAAAAAGGGCTTTCTTTTATTTTTATTTTTTACGCAAAACATGATAATAGTCTTTGTTATGAGCAATATGAATAGCCCAGTAATACTGATCACACTGCAGAGCCCAAGCCATTTGGGCAGAAATGTGATAATTTAATAATTTGGGCGATTACACGTGGCAATGCCAAATATGTTTATTTATTTTTTTTTATTTATAAAATGGGAAAAGGGGTTAGTAAAACTTTTATTAGGGGAATGAGCTTTTTATTAATAAAAACACTTAAAAAACAAAACAAAAACATACTTTAATTAGAAGTCCCCCTGGGAGACTTCTAATACAACTAAACTGATCTCTGCTTTTCTTCTTTTTTAAATTACTACTATTTGGGAAAGCTTCTTTAATTGTAAAATCATAATTTTCTTACTTGTTGCCAGTGAGCCACATTTCCAGGAATTGATAGCGTAATACCACAATTCCGACATTGGAGTTCCATAACGTAAGTGATTTTTATGACCATAGTGGCCTTGGGTGGTAATATTCCAAAATTCACTGTGAAGGCATCCTAAAAAATATAACCAGAACACAAATTAATGCTAGTCACACTAGTCAATGGTTTTAGGCAGCTGTGGAAAAAAACAGCATAGTAAGAATAATTTATGAAAAAAATTATAGTTTATTTTTATCATTAAAAGTGAATGAATGGAAATCTAAATAACATCAATGTTTAGCACAAAGAAAAAGTGATAAAAGTGGAATAAAGGGGTTAATGACCTAAACCCACAGTTGGGCTACATGATTCCCTCACAGGTACATCTGAGTAATGTATGAATATTTAAAAGGATACTGCAATTGTGCCTCCCTAAAAGAATAAGCACTGTCACAATAAGAGTGACTGACAACGAAAAGTGAAAAATGATAGCAGCAACCCTAAAATATCAGTGACAAGACCCCGCTAAAATTGTTCACATTACAGATCATGCTTACAACAGGTCCAGCTTACAGAATCAGCCTGGACCCAAGCATGGATCCCTATACCAGTGGTGTATACCCCCAATGTGTTGAAGTCTTTGATAAATATTTACATAAATCTAGTGAAAATGTATTTTGGGCTGGGTTCACACTACCTTTTTTTACAGTCAATCTTTTTCATACGTTTTTGCAAAAAATGGATGTAAAAACTGATGTTTTTGTGTGCATTCATTTTGATCTGTTTTTCCATTGACTTCCATTATAAAAAATGTCTGAAAATGCAGAAAAATTGTAATAAAAAGTGATCGAAAAGTGGAATATATGCAATCCAGGTACCAATAGATAGAAAGAACAGATCATGGCGCAAAAAATGACACCTCACCCAGCCTCATAGACCAAAGGATAAAAGCGTTATGAGGCTGGGAATAGAGCAATTTTAAACACATTTAGTTTTTTAAAAAAGGTTTTAATTTTTTAAAACCTGTCAGATGAATAGAATGAATGGCGTAAACACGAAACCCTCCAAAATGAAAACAAATTCCTTTTTTTTTTCAATTTCACTGCTCAAATAATTTTTTTCTGGTTTCAAAGCATACATTATGGAAAAATTCTGCCATTGTCAAGTACAATTGGTGGTGCAAAAATAAGGACTTATTTGGGTCTGTAGGTAAAAAAAATGCAAGCGCTATAGCCTTTTAAACACGAGAAGGAAAAAAAAAATGCAAAAACAAAAATTAGCCCATTCCTGAAGGAATTAAAAGGTGTTGTCCCAAATATTATTTCTATATTTAACAACTTAACGACCAAGGGCATAAATATACTCACTGGCGTCGTTAAGGGTGTTCAGAGGGCGTCTGCGCATCTGTGCCGGACCGGGGTCTGCTCGGTAATGGCGCTGATCCCGGCTCGGCACTCTATTGCTTTCGGCTGCAGCAGCCGAAAGCAATAGAGCACAGATCTCATTGATCTATGCAGTATCAGAGATCAGATCAGAGATCAGAGTAGTGATACTAGAAGTCTCCCAGGGGGAAGAACCCTAACCCCAGGGGGGAAGAACCCTAACCCCAGGGAGAATAACCCTAACCCCAGAGGGACTTCTAGTATGTGTGTAAAAAAATTGAAAAAAAATTTATTAATAAAAAATCCTCTCCCCTAATAAAAGTTTGAATCACCCCCCTTTACCCATTTTATAAATAAATAAACATGTTTGGTATCGCCACGTGCGTAATCCCCAAAATGTTAATTTATTTAATTCCTCACGGTTAATGGCGTAAGCGCCAAAAAATTCCAAAGTGCAAAATTGCGCATTTTTGGTCGCATCAAATCTAGAAAAATTCTAATAAAAAGCGATCAAAAAGTCGCATATGCGCAAATAAGGTACCGATAGAAAGAACACATCATGGCGCAAAAAATTACACCTCACAAAGCCCCATAGACCAAAGGATAAAAGCGCTATAAACATGGTAATAGAGCAAATTTAAGGAACATATTTTTTAAAAAAGGTTTTACTTTTTTAAAAGCCATCAAATAAAATAAAAGTTATTCAAGTTACATAACGTTGTAATCGTAACAACTTGAGGAACATGAATAACCAGTCAGTTTTACCCTAGAGCAAATGGCATAAACACAAAACCTCCCCAAATTAAATTATTTTTTTTTTAAAGCGACTCTGTACCCACAATCTGTCCCTCCCAAACCACTTGTATCTTCGGATAGCTGCTTTTAATCCAAGATCTGTCCTGGGGTCCGCTTGGCAGGTGATGCAGTTATTGTCCTAAAAAACAACTTTTAAACTGGCAGCCCTGTGTCAAACGGCCGTGGCCTGCAGAATCCGTGCCCTAACTTTGCACCAGCCCTCCATCCCTCCTCCCCACCCTCTTCATCATCAGGAATGCCCCTAGAACATTTTCTCCTGTCTGAACATTGCACAGGTGCCTTAACGATCCAGCCCATGTGCCGTGCTGACACAGGCGAGGAATAGTAGAAAATCTGCCTGGAGGATTCCTAATAGGGAGGAGGGACAGAGAGGGTGTGCCAGCCTAATGCACACACAATATAAGCCCCGACCGTTGGGCACAGGGCTGCCAGTTTAAAAGTTGTTAAGAGGTTAAAAGTTTATATATATATATATATATATATATATATATATATATATATATATATATATATAGGTTGTATATATATATATATATATATATCACACGAAAATCCAAAGCACTCCAGCATAAGGTAAAAAAAGGTAGTGGTTTGTTACTAAAATGTGCAGAAACAAAGGATGCACATTTTTGTAATAAACCACTACCTTTTTTCACCTTATGCTGGAGTGCTTTGGATTTTCGTGTGATACTTGGGGATCCCCCCTGCCAAGGGATTTGCATCCTACTGCACCCGCTACACCTGTGAAGAAGTGCGGCTCCTTTCTGCTCTGTGTATATATATATATATATATATATATATATATATATATATATTTATTTGATGTGGTAATATATATATATATATATGTATATATATACATATATATATATATATATATATATATATATATATATAATGTATATATATACATATATATATATATATATATATATATATTACCACATCAAATAAATATATATATATATATATATATATATATATATATATATATTTATTTATATATACACACATAGAGTGGCACTTATGGTGGGGGATCAATCTTATATGTCAGGGGTGTAAAAAAGTGATATTATAAATTGCTATGACGTGACAAGTATAGGACAAGAAGGCAGGGCAGGGTAAAGGAACGTTTAGGGAGGGAAGCATCCATGTCACTGCTGCACATATCGCCCATAACACACATAGCGCCATCTTATGGGGATGGCTGGGCTGCAGCAGTAGGTAATTGCCCCAATAGAGCCCCACAAATAGCTAATTACCCCAATAATTCCTTAATAGGGCCCCTCAAAGTTATTTCTCCCAGAAGTGCCTCTGATATTAGCTGTTATATGAAGGATGCAGGGAAATGTATTCAATGTCAATGTCTATTCTTACGGTATACTTTTTATTCATTTTATTCTTTACATCAGGAATTCCATTAGGTGATGGCTATTTGTGAGGAATATTTGCCATAAAAATTGGTAAAACATAGAGACAGGCCTGGGATCTATTCAATGATCAGTTCCTCATCCCACCGGCTGCTGCATTGGTGACAATAGCCGCCATTACATCAGAGGTAGAGCTGTCCGTCTCATCTGCTCCTCCTGTCAGTGCAGTCACCCGGCCATTTATTGGTGGGTTAGGAGTCAGATTGGTGGGTCAGGAGTCTGATGGCTCCATCCATCACTGGAGGAATCTCACAGAACGGCCGGGGTACAAACCATTGTATTTACATATTGGGAACAACTGATATACTGTTACCATAGCAACACAGGCAATTCCTATATGTGTCACATGTCAATAATAAGTGATACAATGTGGATGCTGCTTGTGGTAATGATGATGTCATAATGTCCTAGTGATGTCACATGGGCTTCGGAATGTTTCCATGTGACGACCGGCGGGTATAAAAGGGGCCTCCGGCCACCTATAGCTTGTCTCTGTTTTGCCATTCTTGGTGATAGGAGACATCCCTCTTTGGCAACAATGAGGTTTATTTTTCTTCTTGTTTTTCTGGATCTGATCCACAATACACATTGCGGCCTCTCATCCTGGATACACACCATCCTGTCCTATGAGAGTACAATGGAAAAACCACCACCGCCTCCACCTACTATGTTCGCGGTAAGTGTCCAAGTACTATCCATGAAATACAGGAAGATGGATATTACTGTTATTGCTGTTGTTAATGTTATTCTTATTATCCTCTATGATAAGATTAGACCATAATTATTCCTTGTATTTATTATTAGTTTGTTGTCTTGGATATCAGACTATTATTATTTCTTGTCTTTTAGGGCTTCTCGTCGTGGATAAAAACCATCCTGTCCTATGACCGTCCTATGGACAAACCACCACCACCACCACCTCCCACTATGTTTGAGGTAAGTCTCCAAGTACTTTCCTTGAAATACCTAATCCATCATCCATCATCACCATCCCTCAATGATAAAATGAAGCCATAAATATTCCATGTATGTATCAGATATTATTATAAGACTTATTATTTTTTGTCTTTCAGGAATTCTTATACTAGATAAATAACATGCTGTCCGTTCCTGTTCGACCTGTTCATTGATGGACCCGGGAGCGCTGTATTGGAGTAAGTGGGGCTTATACTGTATATGCAATGTGTGCATGTTATATTAGATGCCTCTGGTTCCCTTTATAATACTTTCTATGTAAATTATTATATTATCTTTGAACCCTTGTAATAGTTTTCATTTTTGCATCCTACAGAATAGCCCATCGAAATCCACTGGCCCCCAAGAGAAGATGTCTATTACAAAGAAGATGTATATATGGATAAAAACTATAATATTTGGGGTGAGTGACGCCATCTTGTATTATAGGAAGTGATCGGCAGTCAGACATGACCCCCTCCTGTTCTGACAATGAAAGCTGGGACTGCTCTCATGGCTTCAAACTCAGTTTTTTTTCTATTACAGCAGCCCCCACCACCTGTGGTCCCACCAGGCTGTATAGTGACCTTATGTGACCGGGTTCTCAGTGGCGCAATATTTGGACTATTGATATCACCAATTTGTGCACTAGTGGTCCTGGCTGCATGGCTTGCACATGAGGAAGAACTATTAACAGAACGCGCAAATTCCTCTGATGCGAATAACCTGCAACCCAATTTGGAAACTGTGCAAGACCCTTTAAGGGCAGCCGATGTGCGAGAACCATTGCCGCTGCCTGAAACAGATCAGCAAAATGCTGAGAGTCTAAATATGCCTGTAGAATCAACATCAGGAGAACCTGAACCATCAAGGTCAAAGAAGTCCGCGCTCAAGGTACCATCTCCCAGCGGCACCAACATATCATTGAAACACACAAGCTTCAATAAGAAGGTGCATATCCGTTTTATACCTCCGAACCACCTAAATGAAAAAGCTTGAATATCTACAAAACAGAGAAAGACAATTCGTCTTAGACCCCCCATCTGTACATGACCTAGCACTCCTAGAGTAGTAAACCACGGCACGGCATGGCACTCTTTTTTATGCGAATAGGTGAAAGTTTATTATACAGTGTATTGGTACATAATTAAGCTCTGACCGTTAGGAATAGATATATATGAGAACATGAGACCATAAATAAGTACATGCGACGTTTCGGTCCTATCCAGGACCTTCTTCAGGCCGTAGGGTCTCTGTGTGCAGCAGTAGAAGCAGGGGAGCCGGCTCCCCTGCTTCCCCTGCTTCTACTGCTGCACACAGAGAGTTTATTATACACTGTATAATAAACTTTCACCTATTCGCATGAAAAAGAGTGCCGTGGTTTACTACTCCTACCAGTGAGAAGGTTGAAGAACCCACTTACCACTGAGCACCTACCTATTTTAGTGGCAGAGATGTGCAGCATCGATTTAGAGAAGGAAACTAGCACTCCTAGAGGACTGTGTGACAGAAATACGTCAGACACATCCAGCGAACCCGCCCGCCGCATCTCCAGGCACTTTGTGCAATTTCTGCTCTTTTTCTGGCATTGCGCAGAACACGGAAAAAACTAATATGTCAAACGAGCTTCATCACATTCAACTTAATAAATTTTTTAAAAATCATACGATGTGTCAGTGTGTGATTTAAAGGGCTGTAAAGGGGAAACTAATAAGCTATAGGATCCGTCTAGGACATGGACTCAGGGTTGGCGTTGGGGGGGGGGGGGGGGGGACAAACTGGGCAATTGCCCAAGGCCTCCATCCTCTGGGGCCCCCTAGCTTCTTCCTTCATTAGTGGAGCAGAAAGCAGAGCAGCACAAGCCGCTCCCCTGCTCCACCTATGAAGCAAGGAGCTGAGCTGTTAGGACTACGGGAGAAGAGGGGGAAGACGGACCGCCCCCTCCTGCAGGGCTGACTGTACCCTGGAGAAGAGGAGGACTGCCTGCTCCGGCAACACCAGGTAAAGAAAAGGTAGGGTGGTGGTGGTGGTGGGGTAGCTGGTCGCGGAGGGCGGGAGCGGGGTTTGCGACCAAGGGGACGGACCTTCTACCACGGGTGGGCGAAGTCTCAGGGGTCTTTATTATACAGAAATCCCCTCCTCATATACCGTTCAGAGTGTAGTGAACAGTATACAGGAAGGGGCAGGGGGTCCTGTATGATGCAGTCCCTCCTCCCTCTGTATCTATGGGCACCAGGCCCTGGGCAGTATATGATGGAGTTGGGTACTGTGTCATGCAGGATCCCCACCCCCATTCAAGGCCTAGTGAGCAGTATATGGGCAGGGGATGCTGTATAATACAGTACCACCCATATCTCTCCCCTAAATGGGGGGGGGGGGAAATAACAGTGGGGTATCTTACATGTTGGGGGGGTAACTATCAGGGGAGATTCTATGTGCTGAGGGGGTAACTATAAGGGGAGATGCTATGTGCTGGGGGTAACTATCAGGGGAGATGCTATGTGCTGGGGGGTAACTATCAGGGGACATGTTATGTTCTGGGGGGGTAACTATCAGGGGAGATGCTATGTTCTGGGGCAGTGGCGTAGCGACCGCAGTCGCAGGGGTCGCCGCCGCGACCGGGCCGCTACCAAGGGGGGGCCCGCGAGGCCCCCCCTTACCACTGCACTGCCCGCCTCCCACTCCCTCTTGTGACCGCAAGCAATGTTTTGCTTGCGATCACAAGAGGCAGGGGCCCCCGGCTGTTCTGCGGCCCCCAGGGAGCTCTGTGTGCGGCGGGGGGGGGGGGGGGGGGGGAAGTACTTCCAGCGCAGGGAGCATCGCGTTAAGAAAAAAAAACAGGTCCCGCGAAGCTCCGCCCCCTCCGCGCTAAGCCCCGCCTCCCGCCGGGGGAAGCCCGCCAGCGCGTGTGACCTGGGGGCTACAGAAATCATGCAGGTGAGTATAGATTTTTTTGTTTTTAAGGGGATGATGAGGGGTGTAGTGATATGAGGATGATGAGGGGTGTAGTGGTATCATGATGATGGAAGAAGAGGATGATGAGGGGTGTAGTGGTATGATGATGATGGAACAAGAGGATGATGGGGGGTGTAGTGGTATGATGAAGGAACAAGAGGATGATGGGGTGTAGTGGTATGATGATGATGATGATGATGATGATCGAACAAGAGGATGATGGGGGTGTAGTGGTATGATGATGATGGAACAAGAGGATGATGGGGGTGTAGTGGTATGATGATGATGGAACAAGAGGATGATGGGGGTGTAGTGGTATGATGATGATGATGGAACAAGAGGATGATGAGGGGTGTAGTGGTATGATGATGATGGAACAAGAGGATGATGGGGGTGTAGTGGTATGATGATGATGATGGAACAAGAGGATGATGGGGGGGTGTAGTGGTATGATGATGGAACAAGAGGATGATGGGGGTGTAGTGTTATGATGATGATGGGACAAGAGGATGATGAGGGGTGTAGTGGTATGATGATGGAACAAGAGGATGATGGGGGTGTAGTGGTATGATGATGATGGAAGAAGAGGATGATGAGGGGTGTAGTGGTATGATGAAGATGGAACAAGAGGATGATGGGGGGTGTAGTGGTATGATGAAGGAACAAGAGGATGATGGGGTGTAGTGGTATGATGATGATGATGATGATGATGATCGAACAAGAGGATGATGGGGGTGTAGTGGTATGATGATGATGGAACAAGAGGATGATGGGGGGTGTAGTGGTATGATGATGATGGAACAAGAGGATGATGGGGTGTAGTGGTATGATGATGATGATGATGATGATGATGATGATGATCGAACAAGAGGATGATGGGGGTGTAGTGGTATGATGATGATGGAACAAGAGGATGATGGGGGTGTAGTGGTATGATGATGATGGAACAAGAGGATGATGGGGGTGTAGTGGTATGATGATGATGATGGAACAAGAGGATGATGAGGGGTGTAGTGGTATGATGATGATGATGGAACAAGAGGATGATGGGGGTGTAGTGGTATGATGATGATGATGGAACAAGAGGATGATGGGGGGGGTGTAGTGGTATGATGATGGAACAAGAGGATGATGGGGGTTTAGTGGTATGATGATGATGGGACAAGAGGATGATGAGGGGTGTAGTGGTATGATGATGGAACAAGAGGATGATGGGGGTGTAGTGGTATGATGATGATGGAAGAAGAGGATGATGAGGGGTGTAGTGGTATGATGAAGATGGAACAAGAGGATGATGGGGGGTGTAGTGGTATGATGAAGGAACAAGAGGATGATGGGGTGTAGTGGTATGATGATGATGATGATGATGATCGAACAAGAGGATGATGGGGGTGTAGTGGTATGATGATGATGGAACAAGAGGATGATGGGGGTGTAGTGGTATGATGATGATGGAACAAGAGGATGATGGGGGTGTAGTGGTATGATGATGGAACAAGAGGATGATGAGGGGTGTAGTGGTATGATGATGATGGAACAAGAGGATGATGGGGGTGTAGTGGTATGATGATGATGATGGAACAAGAGGATGATGAGGGGTGTAGTGGTATGATGATGATGGCACAAGAGGATGATGGGGGGTGTAGTGGTATTATGATGGAACAAGAGGATGATGGGGTGTAGTGGTATGATGATGATGGAACAAGAGGATGATGGGGGTGTAGTGGTATGATGATGGAACAAGAGGATGATGGGGGTGTAGTGGTATGATGATGATGGGACAAGAGGATGATGAGGGGTGTAGTGGTATGATGATGGAACAAGAGGATGATGGGGGTGTAGGGGTATGATGATGGAACAAGAGGATGATGGGGGTGTAGTGGTATGATGATGATGGAACAAGAGGATGATGAGGGGTGTAGTGGTATGATGGAACAAGAAGATGATGAGGGGTGTAGTGGTATGATGATGGAACAAGAAGATGATGAGGATGTAGTGGTATGATGATGATGATGATGGAACAAGAGGATGATGGGGGGTGTAGTGGCATGATGATGGAACAAGAGGATGATGAGGGGTGTAGTGGTATGATGATGAAGGAACAAGAGGATGATGAGGATGTAGTGGTATGATGATGATGGAACAAGAGGATGATGGGGGGTGTAGTGGTATGATGATGAAGGAACAAGATTATTATGAAGGAACAAGAGGATGATGAGGGGTGTAGTGGTATGATGATGGAACAAGAAGATGATGAGGATGTAGTGGTATGATGATGATGATGATGATGATGGAACAAGAGGATGATGGGGGGTGTAGTGGTATGATGATGAAACAAGAGGATGATGAGGGGTGTAGTGGTATGATGATGAAGGAACAAGAAGATGATGAGGATGTAGTGGTATGATGATGATGATGATGATGGAACAAGGCTCGGTACTCCATACTTTTGCGGAGAATGTTAAAAGAGAAGTAAAAGCTCTTCATTATCCCCTTGCTACCGAGAATTTCTCGGAGAGGGAGAAAAGAGCAATCAACTGGTTAAAAAATAATAAACAATTAATATGCAAGCCTGCCGACAAGGGAGGGAATATTGTGGTTATGTCCAAACAATATTATGTGAAAGAATCACTACGACAGTTGGGGGATTTGAGCACATATAAACTATTAAAAACCAATCCTACAGAACATCATAAGGATAAATTAAGATCATTATTGAGAAGTGCAGTGGAAAGAGGTATTCTGAGTGAGAAGGATGCTGAGAAGCTCCTCCCTGAAAAACCGAGTACCCCATATTGGTACTTTCTCCCCAAGGTCCATAAGACCTTGGTGGATCCTCCAGGCCGCCCAATCGTGGCAGGTCGGGGCTCGGTCTCAGAATACCTCTCCCAATATGTAGATTGGTTTCTACGCCCCTTACTTACTAGTATCCCTTCATATCTGAGAGATACTAAAATGTTATTACAAGAATTGGATACACTACATATAGGGGAAAACGTCTTTTTAGCATCCATAGATGTTGTGAATTTATATTCCCGAATCAGACATGATGATGCATTAGTAGCAATTAGAAGAATTCTGTCCCGTACCCCTAAAGATAGAGAATGTATAGAATTTATTTGTCAAGCATTAGAATTTATTTTGAAGAATAATAGTTTCACATTTAATAATCAATGGTATACTCAATGCACAGGAGTGGCTATGGGGACTCCAGTAGCCCCTACATTAGCTAATATTTTTCTAGCCCTTTGGGAAGAAGATTATATACATAACATCCAGAACCCATACATACAGAACATCAAATATTGGGCCAGGTATCTAGATGATACTCTGATAGTGTGGGAGGGTACAAGGGAAGAATTCCTAGCATTTGCAGACTATCTAAATCATAATAACCTGAATATGCAATTTACTGCTGAATTCGGGGGTGAATCTATAAATTTTTTTAGATATTACAGCATTCATGAAGGACAACAAAATCTTAACGAAGAGATATAGAAAAGAAATTGCTACCAACTCCCTCCTCCATTATGATAGTTTCCACCCCAAGTATGTAAAGACATCGGTCCCGTACGGCCAGTTCATCTGCTTGCGCAGGATCAACAGTGAATACTGTTCTTTTCTGCAGCAATCGGATGAACTGGTCGGACGTTTAAGGGAGAGAAATTATCCTGAAGAGGTGATTACACAGGCCTTTGAAAAGGCTATAAGGACAGATAGGAACCGTTTGATTCACAAAAAGAAAGATAAGAAAAAAGAAAATAGGTTTACCTTCTGTTTTGAATATAGTCCTATGGCGGAACATATTAAAACCGTCATCCGTCGGAATTGGGCTCTAGTGAAGGAAGACGAGCACCTGAGGGAGAAGTCCCAATTACCCCCACTAATCTCATTCCGCAGAAGTACAAACCTGCGGGATGAGATAGTCAAGGGAGTATTCAAGGAGGAACATCTAGGAACATGGCTAGACGGTGCGGTACCGCAGGGTAACCACAAGTGCGGTAACTGCACCATCTGCCAACAAATGTTGGATACAGCATATTTGAAGGTGGGAAATAGAGAATTCCTGATACGGGATTTTATTACATGTCAAAGTAAGAATGTTGTTTATGTGATTTTTTGCCCATGTGGGTTATATTATATTGGCAAGACGATTAGAAAAATGCAAGTAAGGATAAAAGAACATATGCGTTCTCTTTCCACAGGAAAAGGTTGCCCTAGACTTATTACTCATATGAGGGAAGTCCATAATGCTGACAAAAATCTTCTAAAATTTGCAGGACTCCGAAGAATTAAAATAGAAAGGGGTATGGATACAAATAAGAAACTGTTACAGATAGAAGCAAGATACATTATTTCAACAGACGCGGTTGGACACCTAGGTCTGAATGACCGGAATGATTATAGTAGCTTTCTCTGAGCTTTATTGTGTTGCAAACTTTTAACTGGTTTTATGCTAATTGTTGTATAATGACGTGTATATAGTGGAGGAACGCCTCTCTCCCATGATGCCGTGAGAAAGCGCCAGATAGGCGTGAAACGTCGGTGGGGAGGGAGCGTCCTCTCAATGTCCTGCTAAGCATGTGGTGGATTTAATAAAGGTGAATTTATGGTGAAGTGCCGCTGCGAATTTCTCTCTTTTTGCATGATTCAAGTTGGACTACAGTTAAGCTGAGCACCACCTACACCAGTACCAGGGGGAACAAGTGGTTTCCTACACCTCCAAATCAGGACCTGTAGTGCCGGTATTTCCTTTGCTTTGCGTGTATGATGATGATGATGATGATGGAACAAGAGGATGATGGGGGGTGTAGTGGTATGATGATGAAACAAGAGGATGATGAGGGGTGTAGTGGTATGATGATGGGACAAGAAGATGATGAGGATGTAGTGGGATGATGATGATGATGGAACAAGAGGATGATGGGGGGTGTAGTGGTATGATGATGAAACAAGAGGATGATGAGGGGTGTAGTGGTATGATGATGAAGGAACAAGAGGATGATGAGGATGTAGTGGTATGATGATGAAGGAACAAGAGGATGATGAGGATGTAGTGGTATGATGATGATGGAACAAGAGGATGATGAGGGGTGAAGTGGTATGATGATGGAGGGGCAGGAGGATGAAAGGGGTAGTAGTATTATGGTGGAGGGGGTTGTAGTATGATGATGGAGGGGCAGGAGGATGAAAGGGGTAGTAGTATGATGATGGAGGGGCAGGAGGAGGGGACAACATGGGGGGCATCTGTAAGGGGGATAAAATGGGGGGCATCTATATGGTTGATAACATGGGGGCAATCTATATGGGGGATAACATGGGGGGCATCTATAATAGGGACAACACAGGGGGCCATCTATAAGGGGGAAACATTGGGGGGCCATCTATAAGGTGGACTACACAGGGGGTGTATACAATAGGGGGATATGTACTATAAGGGAGTCAAATAGAGTCAGGCTACCCACTAAATGAGGGTGTAAAGGGGCCAATACAGATGTGCAGTTTGTAGAGAGATGAGGATGGTGTCAGTGTGAGGAGCCTAATATGTTTGTCTGGCAGATTCTGTGGATTCGTGGCTCCAAAAAGTTCTCATAATGGCCCAGGACGGATGGAGAAGAAGAAAAGGGAAGAACTCCGATCAGAGAAGACGTCCCCTGTGAGTCACCTGATATATTTGCACTGTAATGTATATGGTGTATAGAGCCTGTGTAGAGCTGGGGCCACCTCTATATGACTGGATGAGGTGATATTGGTCTATGTACAGAGGATTTTATTCAGTAGCAGCGGTAGTGTTAGTCAGTATGTGGTAAGGGGGGGGGGCCCAAGTTGACCTCTTGCACCAGGGCCCAAGAGACATTAGCTACGCCCCTGTTCTGGGGGGGTTACTTTCAGGGGAGATGCTATGTGCTGGGGGCGGTAACTATCAGGGGAGATGCTATGTGCTGGAGAGGTAACTATCAGGGGAGATGCTATGTGCTGGGGGTTACTATCAGGGGAGATGCTATCTGCTGGGGGTAACTATCAGATGAGATGCTATATTCTGGGGGATAACTATCAGGGGACATGCTATGTTCTGGGGGATGGGGGGTAACTTTCAGGGGAGATGCTTCTGGGGGGGGTAACTTATAGGGTAGATGTTATGTGCTGGGGTGGTAACTATCAGGGGAGATGCTATGTGCTGGGGGGTAACTATCAGGGGAGATGCTTTGTGCTGGGGGTAACTATCAGGGGAGATGCTATGTGCTGGGTGGTAACTATAAGGGGAGATGATATCTGCTGGGGGGTAACTATCAGGGGAGATGCTATCTGCTGGGGGTAACTATCAGGGGACATGCTATCTGCTGTGGGGGTAACTATCAGGGGAGATGCTATATGCTGGGGGTAACTATCAGGGGAGATGCTATGTTCTGGGGGGGTAACTTTCAGGGGAGATGCTATCAGCTGTGGGGGTAACTATCAGGGGAGATGCTATATGCTGGGGTAACTATCAAGGGAGATGCTATGTTCTGGCGGGGTAACTTTCAAGGGAGATGCTATGTGCTGGGGGCGGTAACTATCAGGGGAGATGCTATCTGCTGGGGGGGTAACTATCAGGGAAGATTCTATCTACTGGAGGGGGGGTAACTATCAGGGGAGAAGCTATCTGCTATCTGGGGGCAGAAGCGTAGCTACAGGCTGATGGGCCCTGGAGCAAAATTTTAGCTTGGGCCCCCCAGACACACACACAGAACAGACACCACAGACCAGACACATAAAGCACACAATCAGCATAGACAGAACATGCATACACACACAGCACAGACACACACAGCACACACAGACAGCACAGACACACACAGCACACACAGACACACACAGTGCACACACAGCACAGACACAAACAGCGCACACACAGCACAGACACACACACACACACACAGACACTTACTTATTATGAGGAAACTTCACTTTGTCAGCAGCTCCATGCCTCTCTCCTCCTCCCTCCTCTTCCTCCTGGTGCCGGACCATGCTCTCCCGCCACTCCCCCTCCTCCTCGGACAGCACAGTGGAGCAGGAAACAGGTGATGGGGAGGAATCAGGACCCCACACTGCAGCGTTAGGCAGCTTGCAGGCTCAGTGCAGTTCTCCTGAATCAGCTAACGTTATCACAGATGATTCGGGAGAACTGAAGAGGCAGGAAGTGGCGAGGGAGCCCAGCAGGGCCCTTGTAGCTAGGGGGCCGCTCACCATGGCGACCATTGCGATACCTATAGCTACGCCACTGTTTCTCACCTAGTTAAAGCCTCATACACCATTGTTTCTGTTTCAGTTAATGACTGTTTTTCAGGGCACTGTTAAATAGGAACTCCAGTATTCCCATTAAAAATAAAATGCACAAAAAGCATACAGATGCTCCTACTGGTCCCAGACCGTTTGACACCTTTCCTACCTGTCTACGCTGCTGCTAGCCTCAGATTTAAACTTTTATAAATGATCCCAGTTTTACATCATGGCATCCACCTGGGAAACTACATCTCCCATCATGCATTACACCTCAGAGCCAACTGCCGGGTACCCACCCCTGCCTTGTAGTATCTGCCCACCACTGGCTCGATCTGCTTCTACCTTTTCTACATAGATAGGAGAGAGAGAGAGAGAGAGAGAGAGAGAGAGAGAGATATGAAACAACAGGGTCTCCTTTCCCCTATACTACTCAGGAGAGGCAGTTTTTTCTCCACCCTTGGCCAGGTGATCACTGTGTGATGTCAGTAGTGTGCGGGGTTACAGATGAGGTGTTACAGCTTGCCTGGCAACAGAAGAGACAGAAATCATGTGACCTTTGTCTCAGAAGGGAGTAGGAGAACAGAAGAGGAGAGACAGAGTGGACCAGAAAGTAAGGATTTTCAGCAGCTTGAGTCAGTGTGAGACAGGATGTGTACGGACAAATGTCCCAGTTCATGTAATAGAAACCTATTACACATAATCTTAGTATATAAGTCGGGCTTGAACAGGGTTACTTGTTTCTTATCCAAAGTCCCCCTTTAAGCTGTTTTTCCACATTCGCCTATGGAAAGCATTCCTAAGGATGTCAAACCCCTGTTCCAATTTCTCCCCCAACATCCATGCAATGTTACTGATAATGCTGGTAACATTGTGCGGTTATTAGGGGAGAAATGGAGGGTGGTTATGACCATGGTCACAATGCTTTCTGGACATGAATGTGGAAACCCACCTAGGTTTTTTTTTTAATCTTAAATTTACAATTATCTTACTGGACAAAAATTGTTATAAAAATGGGTTTTGGAAACATACAACATCATTGGGATCTATGACATAAGCGCCATGTCCTTCATCATCTTCTGGATGTGACTGCTGCCTTCCTTTAACCTGCACAAAAGGATTTACCAGATTAGAGAAATAGGAAAAATACATAATTTAATTTTTACTCCAGTGAAACTAAGTGTGGTACCTCTCCTATGATGTGTTTCCTATTGATAAAAGCTTCAAACCTATATACAGCTCTCTTATCCAGGGGGAAGACATACTTTGCCTCAGTAGGTAAGGTGGACTCATTCTTATAGGTGTGGAACATCACCACCTGTGTTCGAAAAAAAAGTCATATATTACTGGGAATATCTGAGAGATTCCAGGAATTTTAGATTTGAAATATATTAAAGACACACGCACCTTGCCTACAAGGTCCCTTAATCGAGCTTTGACGTGGATGCTTTGTAGTGGAATCTGCTTCCCGTCACTGCCTTCTAGACCGCCTTCCGTGACCTTCAGATCGGCCAGATCTAATGAAGCTTCAAATGAGGCATAGATGAACATGACAAGAAATAGTCCTAACATTGTACAAGTCAAACCGTACATGGGATATTGTGTACAGTTTGGGGCAACAGTGTAAAGAAAGACAAAGTGGAGCTAAAAAGGATTCAAAAACGGGCAACCAGAGTAATAAATGTAATGGGAGAACTACAAAACCTAGGAAGACGATCACACGTAGGGTTATTAAGTCATGGCAAAACCTGGAACCTAGATGTTTATTTCCTTGTAGCTCCACCACAGGAGAACTTGGGAGTGCAAATCAATGGATTGTCTGTGTAATGCCGGACAGAATAGGTCTTCAAGAGCAAGACACGTTCTTTACTACATTAACTCAGAATTATCTGAGAGGATATATGGAAACAGGTTTTTTAAACTAGACTCTCCCCCCCCCCCCTTACCTTCTGATGGTTCAGGTTGGCTCTTACAGATATCTGTTTTTTGATCAGTTGAAATAAACAGAGATTTCTTATGTAGGTCGACACAGTCCCCTTCAGTGGTAAACTGAACAACGTATCTCATTTGTACTTGATTCACATCATACACCACATATTCATCATCCTACAAGGTCACATAGTGTTAATTTTCAACTTCACACAAAAAGCAAGGTCCAGCTTACCACACATTCCTAGAAACCCTTTGCCTACACAGACACAGGGTCTGGTAACTGCAAAATATTTGAAAAAAAATCCCCTCCCTGGCACAATGGATATGCTTCTGGGTTACTATGTCTTCAAAGTTAGGAATTTACTACAAACACGGGATCCACTTCTCCCAAGGCATTTCTGGCATGAAAAGATGCGTGTGGGCCATTGAAACAGATCACTAGGGCAGATCACTATGAGAAAGGAGCACAATACAAATAGGCCAAAATAATGATAGGTCTTTCATATCCTGAACTTATTTGCTGTTGAATTGGGGGCTCCCATCCATGTTTTTCTACTTTTTATTAGAGTATATAAAATGGGTAGGAATGGTTGCAGTTGCTCTACACCTTTCAGAATAAACAAACAACATGACAGGACACAACTGCTATTGGTCATTAATATAGTTTGACATGGTTATGGTCTATTGCTGAAACACGTAGCCATAAATAAAGAATATCTATACATACTAAATCTCAAGGCATAGATGCAAGCTACCTGTATATTCTTTATTATGCATATTATCCAAGTCTCATCCAAGTTGCATGACCAAACAACTTTGCCCAACCTGTCTGCAACTTCCTGTTGTCCAATTTTACTACAGCTGTGACTTGTTAGTTAAAAAATAGCCAAGTCGCAGAGAGGTTGCTAACAAGTCACAGTCACAGGCAACTTGTATTGAGGCCTAGAGTAGCAAATTCTCATGCAACTTGCAACCACAAATCCAGCAAAGCGACTATAACAATGGGATACCATTAGGTAGGAAGACAATGTGTAGCACCAGCTTTATATTTGCTGTGAGCTTGTCATTTACAGATAGTTTGATATGTATGTAAATACTGTATATAAGCCAGCAATACTTACAAAAAAGTCTGACTTCACCCCGTCCTTGCGCCGGACACCGTGCACACTGTGGAAGCCATTGGGTGGTTCAGTGATTGTGTAATCTCTGCGGAACACATCTGCACAGTTACCTAGAGCCACATCACAGACCATCAAGAGCCGCGAGCCAGTGACACTGCTTGGCTGGGAATACTTTACGCTTGTGCTACATGAAAAAAGAAACAAAAAAAAAATGAAGGAAGACAGAAGTGAGGATATTTAACGGTAGTTTCCATTATCTGTGGAGTGAACGCTGGTGAGGGTCAACCACTTCTTCAGGAAGGCGCCTCATAGGGAGTACTGCACTCAGGTATAGGGCCGGATGATGGTAGGTTTAAAATTCAGTTCATGGGCAAAAGAACAAGCAGAACCTGGCAGATTGAGGCATATTACACCTATGTGCCTCTGAACTGGGAAGTCTCTGGTATAAATTGAGGGTCCCTTAGTGGCTAGGAAACCTTGTGTCTATGATAAAAGAATCCTTCCTTCTGTTGTTGTTGTTTTTCTTCTTTTTTTTTTATTTTTAACCCCATCTTATCTGTACATCCCTTTATCCCTTTTTCTCTGCTCGGTCTTATGGCCTCCAGTCCAAACAATTCTTCCTCCCATTGCCCTCAGCACTGTCCTCTTTGCTCTTCTTTCTTCTTCTTTCTTCCTGAGGTCTTTACAAACCCCACTTTATTGTAGGCCACTACCCATTTGGGGAATCCACTAGTGGTTCTTTCTCATTCTTCTTGATGTGGAAGCTTGGAATAGATGACCTGCTTGTAAAAAGCATTGTGACTTGAGCATCCACCTCCCACCCTGCTGGTAAGAGCACTGGACCGGGACACAGCTGACCCCATGGGCAGGAAATCAGCTGTGTTCTGTCCTGTAGGGAAGCACAGGGCACATGCAGTACTAGTATAGTAGTAGTAGTATAATGTTGATTATCGATTACACACTTAAATTAAGATGGAGGGAGGCGTTTACTCAGATAGCACAAAAAATCTGCTTAAAAAATGGAAAAAAATATCAACATATACCAATATTCTTCATATTGTTAGTTGAGTTAAATCCCAAACTAAGCAAACAGATACAAACTGACAAATCAGGTGCTAACCTGTTAAATTATTCTTATTCTCTAAATTTCCTAATTAATCAAAATTATAATTATACCATCAAAATGTACAAACCTTACTGAGTCACTGAAATAAATGCCACTTCCAAGATTTCCAATGTCTGTCCTTTCACCACCAAATTCTTCAACAATACTGTTTGCCAACATTAGCCCCCTGTAGAGAACACAGAAGATATTGAAAGATAACCAAGACATTAAATACAAACATTCAAAGACTAAAAAATAACCAAAATTATAGATAAAAAGGTGCATTACAAGTAATAATAGAACCTTACCGTGCCAATAAAATAACAGCAACTTAAAAAAAAGAGAGAGAGAGAGAAGCTGGGGGAGTCTTCCTACAGTTTATAACTCTATACAGCCCAGCATTCGATTAGCTTTCCCTAATGCCTGGTTGCACTGGTCACTCATTTTAAGGCTGTCAGAGATCACTACCCCTAAATCCTTCTCCTCTGAAGTCTTAGCTAACACAGAACTGCTGACATGATACTCTTTAGATGATCTCTCCTCCTCAAGTGCATTATTCTACATTTGAAAACATTGAACTGCAGTTTCCATTGTCTTGACCTCTTTTCTAGTAATGCTAAATCATTTTCCATATTGCTGACACAGGAAAATTAACCCTATTGCACACCTGTGTCATCAGCAAAAAAACAAACCCTACCTTTCAAACCTTCTCCTACTTGTCTATAGCCCAGAAGTATCTGGGGGTTCTGACTGACCTAATCAATAAATAACCAACACCGCACTTAACCAATGAATAATGGTTCTGATTGACCAACATTATCTCACGCTATAGACTTGGTTCCCAGATGCTTATAAAACCTTTGAGAACAAGATTAGGAGCAACTTCCCACCTCCTTCTATTATCAAGGAAATAGCATCTGTATTAGTCAAGAGAAGAAAAAAATTAACATAAATGTTGTTTGTGGTCTATTCCCTGAAATATTCCAGATGGATTTTATGTGCAAAAGGGGGTTCTACACATTATGGAAAAATATGTGATATGTAGTTAGTGTTCTATTTAATTTATCCAACCCCGGAGCATCTTTTAAATAGTCTCTCAGCTTTCTTACTTTTTCCTCTCTATCCTTCTGTAGTCTTTTTAATCTTGCAGTTAAGGTCCTTTTAAAAAATTGTTAAACCGTTCGAATTTAAGCGACAATTTTCTGGTTTAAATGCGGCAACAATCAAACTACGAACGAAAAATCGTTTGTATGTCGTGATTGCATCTTTTAAGCTGACCTCAAAATCATTAATCGTTCATAAGTCTTTTAGTGTAAACACTCATCGTTCACAGTATATAGATATGAACACAATTACAATTGCATTAACAACTTTTCAAAGTGAGTTAGCTTCTTGTCTTTATGCCTATTATTTAAAAGAAAAAATCATCACTTGTCGTTAGCTAAACAAGCGATTAAGTGATTTATCTGTGCGTGTAAAAAGACTCTTACTCTTAAAGGGTTTATCAAGAAAAAAAACAGCATTTAGAAGTAAGGGCAATCAAACATAGAGCTCCCTGTCACATGGGAAATACATGTTCAGTCAATTACTAGTTGAGGTGGGTTACCGTCATAGAAGATCTGAGCAGTGTGAACAGCACTGGTGGGGGAATCAGCAGCAGGTGAGTACAGTTTTTTTACTGTACTCACCTGCTGCTGATTCCCCCACCAGTGCTGTTCACACTGCTCAGATCTTCTATGACGGTAACCCACCTCAACTAGTAATTGACTGAACATGTATTTCCCATGTGACAGGGAGCTCTGAGGGGTGAGACCACCATTGTTGGAACAGCACCAGTGGGAGATTGGCAGCAGGTGAGTACGTTTTTTAAAAAAATGTTTTACCATAATAAAAATAATAAAAATTCATTATTTATATAGTGTCAATGGATTCTACAGCACTTTGCACTTAGCTTAGTCAATTTGGTCCCTGTCCCCTTTAGGGAGCAGTGCTTACCACTGAGTTACCATGCCACCCTGAGCGTTTCTAAATATAATAAAACGTCTTAGGAAAGCTTATTTAGTCTTTGAACTTTGCTTTCCCTTTTCCAAACATCTGCCTTGTTAGAGAAACAGTTCACTGGTCCCTACCTCTGGTACTCTTTTAGGCTGGGTTCACACTACGTATATTTCAGTCAGTATTGTGGTCCTCATATTGCAACCAAAACCAGGAGTGGATTAAAAACACAGAAAGGATCTGTTCACACAATGTTGAAATTGAGTGGATGGCCGCCATTTAATGGCAAATATTTGCTGTTATTTTAAAACAACGGCTGTTATATTGAAATAATGGCCGTTATTTACTGTTATATGGCGGCCATCCACTCAATTTCAACATTGTGTGAACAGATCCTTTCTGTGTTTTTAATCCACTCCTGGTTTTGGTTGCAATATGAGGACCACAATACTGACTGAAATATACGTAGTGTGAACCCAGCCTGAGGAAGAGATGTTAGCCAATGTGGTTACTGGGTCACCAATAGCTACTTGCAGCTTAATTTCCTTTCCCCATTCATATCACAGAATGATTCAGCCAAGATGAGTGTTCATGTATATGGAGTGGAAAAAAAAATAGCTGTCAGATGGACGTTTGAACGTTGTTGGCGTATGGACTTTGAACGTCTTTGGACCTTATGGACACAGAGTACAAAAAAATGTGCAACTCACCGTGAGAGAATCCCCAAAAAGTTGCATGGTGAAGAAGCATGGAGCAAGGACTTGATGTTTCCCAGATCACTTTTAAAGTTAGTGGCTTCACTCTGTCTCCCAACTCGGAACACTCTCAGTATATTGAGCTGTCTTTTGCTGTAGGAAGATGAAAACTTGTCAGACACCATAGAAATTATTTTCTACTTACACTACTTACTCATACCCATTTTTATATGCACTCTCCTACAAGGAAGGCTGCTAATCAGTGAGTAAGACCGCAGCAGGCGAAAACTGTGGAATCCGCAACGGGTTTCCCAATGCAATTTCGTAGTGTGCTCAAACCCTGATCCTTAGAAACAGCAGGTATTTTTATCAGCAAATTACAAGTTTGGTTAAATCTTTTTCTACAAAATAAAATATTAGTCTGCTCAGTCTGAGTCTATTTAAATGGTGTCCACCAAAACCTGAACTACCAATGTCAGCTACGACTGCCTGCGAGAATTTCAGGCTATGCTGTAACAGGTTCACTTTAAAACGGCAGGTTGGAGCCAGTGAACCTGCTGATATGCACCAGCCGCTAATAACCGTAGTACCTCAGTGCCGTTCTTCATACTCCTGTGGGGTTTGGTACTGTGCAGATTTTTTAATATTCCCGATATGCTAATTAGCGGGTTCAGAGCAATTGGAGCACCCCCTTGGCCTGCCCAGCCTGTCCTCCCGGACCGCCCACTATGCATATTCATATATGCATATTTAGGTTGCTTGTTACTGCGCATGTGCAGCAAGCAGCCTGTAGCGAGCGGCCTAACTATGCATATATGAATATGCATAGTGGGCAGGCTGGGAGAACAGGCTAGGCGGGCCGAGCAGGTGCTCCGGGCAGACAGGGAACGCCCCAAATGCACGGAACCTGCTAATTAGCATATCGAGAATTATAAAAAATCTGCACAGTACCGAACCCCACAGGAGTGTGAAGAACGGCACTGAGGTACTACGGTTATAAGCGGCTGGCGCATATCAGCAGGTTCACTGGCCCTGAACCTGCTGATAGTGCCGCTTTAAGTAGCAAATTCTGAATATCTTTCTCTCTCACCTGTGGTTGTGATCCAGAATGCTTTGCTTCACCTGAAGGAACTCTGCAGAGTTTGGGTGAATATGTTCTATCCTGCATCTGAGTGCTTGGTATTTGGCAGTAGAGGATGAGGTGTATATAGATAAAGTCTCGCTTACATTAATCATGTCTCTAATTTCCTAGAAGTGATAGTAAAAAAAGACAGAGCTTTAGAGGGGGCATTTATTAAGTCTGCGGCCTGGGCTTACACCAGGGAGAAAGCGCAGATTCCCCCCGCCCCCCCTTTTTCCTGGCATACACCTGCTGTAACTCCCGTTTGCTTGATGGGAGATTTAACATAATTTACACTTTCTTGCAGGTGTAAATCATTGCAAAAATCTACACTTTAGATTTAGATTAAGAAGTACTTGTACGATGGTCCCCCTTATGGTGCGTTTACACAGACAGATTTATCTGACAGATTTTGGAAGCCAAAGCCAGGAATGGATTTGAGAAAAGGAGAAATCTGTCTTTCCTTTATGACCCGTTCCCTGTTTCTGGTCTGCTCCTGGCTTTGGCTTAAAAAAATCTGTCAGATAAATCTGCCTGTGTAAAGGCACCATTAGTGTATTTAGAGTCCTATGTGATCTAGTATCCTCCATGTCGTATATCTTAGTAATTGATTCTTGGTAGTGTTGAGTGGAGTTGCCTAACTGTTCAGGTTTGGCAATGGTCTCTGTACCTGAGCACTTGCCATTTGACTCCAAGCATGTGAAGAACTTACATGCTGTCCTAGAGAGTCCTGCAAAACATGGATACAGCAATAAGGTGTCTACTGGCAGTCCTAGTGGCATCTAACTTTCCCAGACGTCAGGAGTCAAATGCTAAGCTCTTGGGTTTGGAGAACCACTCAACACTATTTCTTGGTGGTAAAACCCCAATATATAGTGTGGGAAATTCTCATGGTCCCATGGAAAATATCATGTATGGTGAATTGGCCACATTACAAACAGACAAAAGCTTCTTCATAGTGGCGCACACTACCCAAATTTTGTCACATTTTTCTTAGTAAGGCTATGTTCACACTATGTAAAATAACGGCCGTTGTTTTCACCCGGCCGAACATGTGCGCCTGGAACTACGGCCGTAGAAATACGGTCATACGGGCTAGGCGTGAAACTATGGCCGTTGAATAATTTAGCTTCCTAGCTTGTTTCTGAGCGGGATGACACAAGTAATTTATTTGGAATACTGCGCCCAGCCTAATAAACCACACAGAATTTTTTTATTTCAAAATCAAGTTTAATGTTGCAGAAATAAATATTCAGTGCGCGGCCACATTGAAATCCACGGCCGTAGTTGGTACATTACCGGCCGGAAATAAATGACATTTTCATTTTTCACGGAGCAGTGAAAACAACGGCCGTTGTCTGATACGTAGTGTGCATTGTACGACTGTAGTTCACAAGGCATAAACCTCAAAACTGCGACCGTAGTTTTGCGGTTCGGACTTCGGCCGTAGTTTTACGTAGTGTGAACATAGCCTTAATCTCCAAATGTTTACAGATATATAGAAGGAAGAGGACAGATGTTGTACCTGACATAAGTCCAGTTTAGCCGTCAAGAACTTCATATTGATGTTATTCTCTATCTTCTCCTTGTGTGGAATAAATCGATAGAACACCTGCATCATCTCACATATGGCTTCTTTATCTTTCCTGATTAAAATGCTTCGTATGTGGAGTAGAATTCCTTCAGCTTTACTAATCTTAGAAAATAAATTTAAATTATACCGTTTTTTTTTAAAGTGTCATTTTATCGGTGTCAGAAGCAATATCCGATCCCAAGAAGAGATTTTATTTTCTGTTTTCTACAGCTAAGACACAACAAACTCCTATTCTTCAATGCCTATAGACCAGGAACCATAGGAACGTCATCTGCAGGGGATGGGGGCAGAAGAGTATGCATTGTTTTTTATTTTAAAAGCAGTCTGTTTCCATTATAAAACATTTTATATGCGCAGAATACCCCTTTAAGCCTGACTAAATGGTTTCAACAGGAGGTGACCCAAATGCATAAAGGTTTTTCTTTTCATTACAGACAAATAATTGTATATGCTAAGTGTGAATATAGCAATTAAATAAATTTCATTAATTGAATCTGTTTTCCCCAGTCACTATATTACTTACATCATTCAGACTAATGTTTTGTACAGGACATGAAAGTATAGAGTCCAAATGTCCAAGCGCATCCATCCAAATAGACCCAACCAGGCCGGCCACTTCTGGGGACAATTCTGTGATGTTGTTGGCTTCTCCGAGAAGAACCTTTATGGAAGACATGTTTTATTTAATAATTGTGGATAAACACGCTGAAAAGTCCTGTACAACCATGAAGATCAGTTGTCTCAAGGACCAGGAAATATGTTAATATCAATGTGAATATGAATAATTTTTAGTGTAACCCTTTAAGGACGGAGCCAATTTTCGTTTTTGCTCTTTAAGTTATTCCTCCTCGTGTTTAAAAAGCCATAGCGCTTGCATTTTTTCACCTACAGACCCACATGAGCCCTTATCTTTTGTGACACTAATTGTACTTTGCATTGACCAACTTAATTTTTCCATAAAATATGCTGCACAACCGGAAAAAAAAATTTGCGCAGTAAAATTGAAAAAAAAAAAAGGAAATTTATTTAATTGGGGTGGGGGGGGGGGTTGGGTGGGTGTTGTTTGGTGTTGACACCGTTCGCCCTATTGTAAAACTAACATTTCTGTTCCTCAAGTCAGTACAATTACATCTGTTTGTAACTTGTATAATTTTTATTTTATTTGATGGCTTTTAAATAATTAAAACCGTTAAAAAAAAATTTTTTTGATCACTTATTAATTTTTTTTTTAATTTGACATGCCAAAAAAATCAGCAATTTTGCATTTTGGTGCGGTTTTGCGCTTAGGCCGTTTAACATGCAAGATCAGGAATGGGATAATTTAATAGTTTGAGTGATTACGCACCGGTGATACCAAATATGTATGTTTATTAATTTATTTTTATTTATAAAGTAAGAAGGGGGGGGGGGGGGCTGTGATTCAGACTTATTAGTGGAAGGGGATTTTTTATTCATGAAAAAAACTTTTTTTTCTTCTTACTTTAACTTTTAGTCCTCCTGGAGGAGGTTTATTATTACTGCAGTGATCTCTCATAGAGATCACTGCAGTGTACTTACAATACACTGATCAATGAGATCAGTGTTAGATTGCTTAGAGCTGCTGGAGCCAGAAGCAATCTAATACTGAGCCAGGATCAGCGTAATTCAGACACTAAAGCCTGGCCGGGTAGGAAGAAGAGATGGCCCCTCCGTAATCACATTGCAAGGGGGGGGGGGATCTCCCCCCACTAGACACCGAGGGTGGAGCTGTAACGCCAGTTAGATGCAGCTATCAGCTTTGACAGCTGCATCTAACTAGCGATCGCTTGGGGCCCCCAACATCCAGGGGGGCCCCCACGCCCCGCTCTTGTGCTCAAGACCGCTGGACAGGGCCGCTGCCCCACTCGCTGCTGCCATCTGAACTGTAACTATGAGCACTCATAATGAGCGCTCATAGTTACATGCAGCAGCACTGACAGGGCGGGAGTCATTGGCTTCCTTCCTGTCAGTAACTCTTGTGGCCGCAGGAAGGATTTTCCCTGCGGTCACGAGTGGCAGCTTTGTCCTTGTGGTGTCGGCGCTCCAGTGACATCACTGGAGCATCGGCGCCAGGACAAGGGGAGTGCGGCCTCTTGTGATCGCAGGGAAAACCCTTCCTGCGGCTGCAAGAGTGAAGAGAAGAGAAGACGCCCGGACCCGGACCCTGGGGCTTCACAGAGGGGTCTATATACTACTGGGGCAGCACACAAGGGGGCCAATATACTACTTCAGGCAGCAGAATGGGGTCTATACACAACTTGGAGAGCACACAGGAGGTCTATATCCAAGTGGGGAACACACAGGGGGGCTATATACTACTGGGGGAGCACATAGGGGTCTATATACTACTGGTGGGGCACACAGGGGGTCTATATACTACTGGGGGTACATACAGGGGGTCTATATACTACTTGTGAGGCACACAGGTGGTCTATATATAACTGGGGGAGCACACAGGGGTCTGTATACTACTGGGGCAGCACACAAGGGGTCTATATAATACTGGTGGGGCACACAGGGGGTCTATATACTACTGGGAGAACCACACAGGGGGTTTATATACTACTGGAGGAGCACACAGGGGTCTATATCCAAGTGGGGAGCACACAGGAGGTCTATATCCAAGTGGGGGAGCACACAGGGGGGCTAAATACCCCTGAGGGAGCACACGGGGGGCCTATATACTACTGAGGGAGCACACAGGGGGTATATACAACTGGTTGCAGCACACAGGGGGTCTATATACAACTGGGGCAGCACACAGGAGGTCTATATACTTCTGGGGGAGCACACGGGGGGATATATATAACTGGGGGAACACACAGGGGTCTATATACTACTGGGGGAAGCAAACAAGGGGTATATACTACTGGGGGCAGGACACAAGGGGTATATACTATTGGGGCAGCATACAAGGAATATATATTACTGGCGGTAGCGCACAAGGGGTATATACTACTGGGGGCAACACACAGCAGTCTATTGTTTTGGAACGCGTGTCGAGGGGGGGGGCCCAGACATAACTTCGCTTGGGGCCCCAGAAATGCCAAGACCGCCCCTGAATACTGTCACCTTCTGCAGAGCTTTGGAAGCTAAGTTCTCGGCTTGTAATGGGATCCTATTGATTTGTGTGAATCCTTTGTCTTTAATGTCAATAATTCGATTGTTGTATTTCGCACAAGCCTTCTCCGCCGTGTCCACCAGGTGGAATGTAAGTTCTTTCTGCAGAAAAAGAAAGAAAAATGTAAACTGTAGTCTATATACTGTATGCACAGTGAAAAAATTAGATAGATGATAGACAGAAAGATAGATAGATAGATAAGAGATAGAGATAGATGTAGATATTAGATAGATAGATAGATAGATAGATAGATAGATAGATAGATAGATAGGATATAGATAGATAGATTCACTGAATTCATTAGGAGTATAAAATTTAACCTTTATTACTTTGCGTTAAAAAGTTTTTTTATTTTTATTAATACGTTCACTATATACTTAGTGAACGTATTAATAAAAATAAAAAAAACTTTTTAACGCAAAGTAATAAAGGTTAAATTTTATACTCCTAATGAATTCAGTGAATCTATAAACTTGAAGGAGGACTATATTTACGAAGATTAGGGACCCATGTGTATCAGATACCGGCACGAGGTACATGGGGCAGTATGGCTTGATCAATTCATACACAAAATTCTGATGTGTTTTTTATTTAGCCAAGCGGCACTAGTATCAGCCATAGGTGTGATGTGCAGCACTCTGTTTCTTCCCTGAGCCACATTTTGTTTCTCTCTTTTCTCCGTGTATTGCACTCCTCCTGGTGAGACCCACATGACCGCAATTAGCAGGAGACACCTGAGTGCACATGGTTTTAATCCCTCCTGTTTTTTTCCCATTCTGTTTGCTGCAGCTATGGTGAGCGCAATATCTTATCCAGACTTGTGCTGCTTGGGGGCGACCTTCTCCGCCGGCGGTGCTGGCCAGGTTCTGGTGTGGTGTTTTTGGGACTGGTCCTGTGGCATGGGGGTCGCAGGGCCGTCCCATGGCCCCCGTTCCCTGGCTGTGCGCGCCTGCGGGGTTGGTGGCCGCTGACTGGCACGGTGTGGACTTAGTGTAGGGACCCATGTGTATCAGATACCGGCACGAGGTACATGGGGCAGTATGGCTTGATCAATTCATACACAAAATTCTGATGTGTTTTTTATTTAGCCAAGCGGCACTAGTATCAGCCATAGGTGTGATGTGCAGCACTCTGTTTCTTCCCTGAGCCACATTTTGTTTCTCTCTTTTCTCCGTGTATTGCACTCCTCCTGGTGAGACCCACATGACCGCAATTAGCAGGAGACACCTGAGTGCACATGGTTTTAATCCCTCCTGTTTTTTTCCCATTCTGTTTGCTGCAGCTATGGTGAGCGCAATACCTTATCCAGACTTGTGCTGCTTGGGGGCGACCTTCTCCGCCGGCGGTGCTGGCCAGGTTCTGGTGTGGTGTTTTTGGGACTGGTCCTGTGGCATGGGGGTCGCAGGGCCGTCCCATGGCCCCCGTTCCCTGGCTGTGCGCGCCTGCGGGGTTGGTGGCCGCTGACTGGCACGGTGTGGACTTAGTGTAGGGACCCATGTGTATCAGATACCGGCACGAGGTACATGGGGCAGTATGGCTTGATCAATTCATACACAAAATTCTGATGTGTTTTTTATTTAGCCAAGCGGCACTAGTATCAGCCATAGGTGTGATGTGCAGCACTCTGTTTCTTCCCTGAGCCACATTTTGTTTCTCTCTTTTCTCCGTGTATTGCACTCCTCCTGGTGAGACCCACATGACCGCAATTAGCAGGAGACACCTGAGTGCACATGGTTTTAATCCCTCCTGTTTTTTTCCCATTCTGTTTGCTGCAGCTATGGTGAGCGCAATACCTTATCCAGACTTGTGCTGCTTGGGGGCGACCTTCTCCACCGGCGGTGCTGGCCAGGTTCTGGTGTGGTGTTTTTGGGACTGGTCCTGTGGCATGGGGGTCGCAGGGCCGTCCCATGGCCCCCGTTCCCTGGCTGTGCGCGCCTGCGGGGTTGGTGGCCGCTGACTGGCACGGTGTGGACTTAGTGTAGGGACCCATGTGTATCAGATACCGGCACGAGGTACATGGGGCAGTATGGCTTGATCAATTCATACACAAAATTCTGATGTGTTTTTTATTTAGCCAAGCGGCACTAGTATCAGCCATAGGTGTGATGTGCAGCACTCTGTTTCTTCCCTGAGCTATATTTACGAAGATTAATTCACACTCAGATAGTGTAGATAGATAGATAGATAGATAGATAGACAGACTATACGGAACTTCCTGTACACTGGCCTTCCTAATGTAATATCATTTACCTCAGATGTGGTAGGAAGCCCATAAACAGTAGATATCCTATATGGAAAAGGACACTGTCCTGTAGAGCAAAGGAGTTCAACAATTGCATATTCTTCTCCCTAAAAATATAAGGCTGTGACTATTACGGCAAGTCAGCAAAGAATTAAAGACATATTAATTACATAACTAGTGCTGTACTGGAATACATTGATCTACCACTGGGATATATTCTGACGGTCTACATACAAGAACATGAACATTTGATTTGTGAAAAAGCCTTAGAGTGTCACTGACGTTAAACTTTTTAGTGCAGAAATCAATAGCACAGGCAATTTTAAGAAACTTTGTAATTGGGTTTATTAGCCGAAAAATGAATTTTTATCATAAAAAAGCAGTTAGAAGCTCTACCCCCTGTCTTTATGGTTTTCCTAAGGAAAGAAAAAGTAGAGGCAGGAAAACGGGACAACAAAGAGTTAATTTACATTCACATCAGGGGCTCTCTCCTCTGCAGTCACCACTGACCTCTCTGACCTCTGAATAGGGCTCTGAATAGCTCCCCTGCTGTGTTATCCTTTGTTCTCTGCTGCCCACTAATCTCGCTCCTTCCCCCTCCCCCTCCCCTCTTCATAGAACAGACACATCCTACTGATGAAAAAACTGTCGAGATTTCCTGATTCTGAGCAGTGGATGACAGAAAGGAGAGGAGTGGGGACCTGGGGAAAGGCTTTTTACATGCAGATAATGGCATATTTGGCCACTAAACCCAATTACAAATTTTCTTAAAATCGCCTGGACTATTGATTTCTGCAAAAAATTTTTTTAACGAGCTACTGATACTTTATCCATACTGAGACGATTTTATGCAACAATTTTAATTTTGAACAGTCGGGGTCTGGGTGCTCAGACCTCCACCGATTGCTAGATAGAGCCGGAAAAGTGCATGGAGAGTGCCTCTCTTCCAAGCTTGCTGTTTCCCCCAATTCTGTAGAAAGAATCGTATTAGACGGCCCAATCAATAATGTAAGAAAGGGATATATATATATATATATATATATATATATATATATATATATGTAAACTATAGCATGTAAAAAATATATATAGTTAGCGATGTTCATGCAGCCCTTGCCTAATGTAAAATAATAAAAATAAACTATTTTACTTTTTGGAAACAACAGTATTTTGCCACTTCTGTGTCATGTGAAGTGTTGTCATTCTTTTCATAGTCTTCAAACTCTAAATCTTCCTCTAAATCTCTATAGAGAGAAAAAAAAACTGATTATATATAATATAGTCATATCATGATGATAATAGATAGATGATAGATAGATAGATAGATAGGAGATAGATAGATAGATAAATAGATAGATAGATAGATAGATAGATAGATAGATAGGAGATAGATAGATAGATAGATAGATAGATAGATAGATAGATAGGAGATAGATAGATAGATAGATAGGAGATAGATAGATAGATAGATAGGAGATAGATAGATAGATAGATAGATAGATAGATAGGAGATAGATAGATAGATAGATAGATAGATAGATAGGAGATAGATAGATAGGAGATAGATAGATAGATAGATAGATAGATAGATAGATAGATAGGAGATAGATAGATAGATAGATAGATAGATAGATAGATAGATAGGAGATAGATAGATAGATAGATAGATAGATAGATAGATAGATAGGAGATAGATAGATAGATAGATAGATAGGAGATAGATAGATAGATAGATAGATAGATAGATAGATAGATAGATAGATAGGAGATAGATAGATAGGAGATAGATAGATAGATAGATAGATAGATAGATAGATAGATAGATAGGAGATAGATAGATAGATAGATAGATAGATATATATTAGATAGGAGATAGATAGATAGATAGATAGATAGATAGGAGATAGATAGATAATAGATAGGAGATAGATAGATAGATAGATAGATAGATAGATAGATAGATAGGAGATAGATAGATAGATAGATAGATAGATAGATAGATAGATAGATAGAAGATGTGAAGAGGTTTCAATAATCTCCCAATTTTACAGTTTGATATCATCACTGTCTTCACATCTAGTCATCTATATTAAAAATATTTTCTCTGTTGGTTATTTGCAAATGTCTTATTAATTCCAGGTACAAAGATAAAGCAGATTTATAGGGGTTGTCCAGATAACATTGTTTTTTAAAAGTGACAGACTGCATGGAAAACAGTATTACTCCCCTTGCCGATCTCTCCATTCCTATGCTTATGGAGTCCCCACTGATTTCCACTTCCGCTCCTATCTCACCACCCAGGAGAATAAAATAATAGGCCCAGGCAGCCGATCATTGGCCACAGTGGTGACTCTGTATGCAGCGAGAGAACCGGGAAGTGGAGATGAGCAGGGACTTAGTGAGCATCAGAAGGGGGGGGGGGGGGGGTCAAGGAGGTGAGAGTATATATTGTATGCACTGGTCACAAAGTCTGGGGGGAGGTGGACTATACAATAAATTATATTTTACCCTTCCTGTGTTTCGTTCTTGTGAAATTTGGCAAGAAATTGATTTTTTCTCTCATCTGGAAAAAATACAAATCACATTTAGTGAGGTTAAAAAAAAATGTCACATTCACATATTTCAAGACGTGTAAAGAAAATGTTCATGATGGTTTCCGCAGAGATATTTTGTAAACCAAGTAAATTTCTCCTAAATGTTTCAGGATTGTGTTCTTTGTTGGCCATGATTGTTATCTGAAGTTTAGTAATAGTTATGGAAAAAAAGGAGCCGACATATACATCGACCAACATGGCATCTGGCTAAATATCACGTTGAGTGCTGCATAGTGTAGTCAAATATGTTTTCAAATAAAAAGTATAATCCAAGATGGAGACAGCATATCAGAGCAGGGGAAACCTCGTCATCTTATATACCCAAAGGTTCACTGATCCCGGATGAAATTTTTAATCTGCAGCATTTCCCTAGTCATCTCTATAGACTCTTGTACAGCATCCAGACCACCAACATTGCGATAATCCATCAAGACCAACACAATAGGGGGTTCCAGAGGTCAGACTCCCACTCATTATACATCTTTGTAATTAGTTTGAAGAATAAAGTAAAATTATTTTGTACTTTTTTTTTGTATTTTTGTATTTTTTTTGTATTTTTGTATAATTTTTGTTCATATCTCATTTACAAAATGGAAACAATGACGCGTCAATAAAAAGAATTTGAATGTCCTACCTACACTTTAAAATAATACTTGTCTAATAGCACCAGATTTAACCAGCAAATAAGGAATAAGCATAGAGGCGGCCTTACCCTGATCTTTATGCACAGTGACTTCAAGTGCTTTGTCATAATCCTTATGTTCCTTCTTAATGACTTGTTCTTCTTGCACCGATTTCCATATGAAGTCAGGATTTATTACATAGATTCCGTGTTTCTCTATCTTCTTCTTCTGGGTGCTGTTTAGTGCGGTGGGGTCACCGACCACAGCATGTGTGCACTAAAACACATAGGGCACTTGGTTTTCCAAGTATATCAAATACAAAAACTGATCAGCAGGGGTCTCAGGAGAACGAGTAAGGAACAGCCCACAGCAATCATCTTCATCCAGGCAGCCCCCATTGAGTTTTGGTATAATGGAGCCACCTCAATAGAGATTGGTAGAAGCCAGGGAGTGATTACACTATTGCATGTTTCTTCCAGCAGAATACATGACAGAAACAATCTCATACTTTTGGTCGGACTTTCAAAGCTAAAAATATCAAATAAATCTAAATATATTACTAGCCATGGGAAACGTTAACATTGAAGAAGCCCCAGTTATACAGTCACTAATATTTTTTCCTTAGATATGTACCTACCTTTTTACTTAGCACAAATGAAATCTCTCCCCCATTCAACGTGATGGTGTTTTTTAGTTTTTTCTTTTCTTTAAGGGATAAGAAGTTCACTTTCATGAAGAATATGCAGTCTGAGAAAACACCCGCATCCATCCTAAAGAGAGAACAGGATTAAAGGGGTTATCCAGTGCTACAAAAACATGGCCACTTTTTCCCGCTCTCTTGTCTCCAGATTGGGTGGGGTTTGAAACTCAGTTCCATTGAAGTAAATGGAGCTAAATTGCAAACCACACCTGAACTGGAGACAAGAGAGGGGGAAAAGTGGCCATGTTTTTGTAGCGCTGGATAACCCCTTTAAGCTCAGCTATAATGAAATAAAACAAAATTTAGAAGAAATTTGGACTTTGCCAACTATAGGAGTTGTAGAGGGTCAAAGGTTCCCCATCCCTGGTATATAACATGGGCACCAGTAAAATGCTTTGGAAGCAGACATAATTGCCGCTAGACAAAATAATTAAATAAAGGAAGACATTTCCAATGCCTCCAAAACCAGTTTTACTAGCAATCTAGCAAACCGATGCCTTGTTGCATATTCCAAACAGCAATAGACGCCAGCATGGTAATAAAATCTACACAGAGTGACCTATTTTCCATATTACCCAACACACAGGAAAACAACCATATAACAGTGCTCATTGCATGGTTACAGATAAGGGCCATCCCCTGGAATATATCATACTTATCTCCTCCACAGCCCTACATTGATCTCTGCTCCGAGAAATCTCCACTCTTTATCTCTACAGTCAGAGAAGATGATTGCTTAATTCTATCTACTATAAATGTGATCTGATAGATGTCTTTTAACAAGACCGTGTCTTACTGGACGTTGTGACATTTAAAAAGCTACAACTAGGGGACAAAAAAACAAAAATTCTAAAATATAAATAAAAAACTGTTGGGACGTACAAGAGAGAAAACAAAGTAAACTAGTGTTACTTTATCCAAGGTTAGGCCATGTTCACACTAAGTATAACACTGGCCGTTCTGTGACCCGGATGACCGGCCGGATGATCTTCACTTGTGGTGGATAAGGATGCGGGCGCACCCGTGTGTGCCCCCATCTGAGTTCACCGCTGCACACAATGGGGTGTGCGGCCGAAGCTGCACACTCCATTGTGTGAACTGACATGTCTATTTAATGAATAGTGGGCAGAGAAAACTGACATGCCAGTTTTTCTTTGGGCCGGATGGAATCCCGGCCAGAGCGTATATTATATGTATACGCTCCAGCCGAGATTTCATTTATTCCCATACAACGTGTGTTGTGGATAGATCACGGCCGTTGTTGTAATTTGCAATCAGGAGAAATAGCAAGAACTCCCCAGCTGTCAATCATCTGCAGCGGCCCTTCATGGACATACAGCGTTGCAAGCTAGAGAGTGAAATGTGTTACCGTGCTCTTCTCCTAGCTTGTTCTCCTGATAAGATGTGGTCTCAGTATTGAGACCCCGACTTGTCAAAAGTTTTCTTTTTTCCAAAGTGAGTACCCATTTACAAAATCTGAGACATTAAACATCTAATAAGAAGAAATACCCCAGCAATTAAAAAGGAATCTATGTGCACATATTAGGATATTGACAGCTTATGGCTCTCCATTTCCTGATCTAATGGAAAAATATTCACCCCCCCAGAGCAAATTAGGTTTATGGGCAAATTTTCCAGACTTCCGCCTGTTTGCAAAACACAATTAAACAATAACAATGTAAATGGTTCAACACAACTAATCCAACATAAAATGCCACTTTTAGGTTATGTTCACACACTGTAAAATGAAAACAAAAAGACAGACAAAAACAAAAAGCAGCTTTTTTTCTACACTGTGTGCACTGATAAGCGCTTTTCCATAAACTTTAATAGAACACATTAATAGATTTAAAAAATGGCTGTCAGCCCTTCTATGATGTGTTTTTAGTACCTAGTGGTGGGATGACCTGCTGCAAGTGTGATGCATACCCTCCTGCTCCTGGCAGCTTATTCCACAGGAACTCACCAAATCCACTTTCAAAAGTAATAGTTAAAGTCTATAGAAAGAAATGTATAACTCAGCAGACCTATCTAAAGCAGGATATACCATTCCTCTAGCACAGGGGGGGAGATTTAGTGTCTTCTAGCAGGTTTGCAGCTGGTATTTGCAGTATACATCGCCATTTCCCCCCTGCACTCTTGTGTAGTGTTCAGTGATCTTTACCTTTATAGCATTTGTTACTTATTGACAGAAGATATACATAGTAAAGAGCAGGGTGCGTCCCGGAAATGCACAGTACAATGTTACATTCACTACAAGCTACAATAACTGGATAAGGTTTACATTAAAGCCGGTGTATCTGAAGGCCGTCACTCCTTTGACACCTGCTAATCATTTTGCTATATATATTTACTTCACATCTATTTGTTCCATAAAGCGCTGGGTAATCGGAGATTTTAAGGTGCCCACACACATTAGACCAAAGTTGATGAAAATAGGCGATTTGTTGGGTTGAAATTAAACAGTCTTACCACCATAAATGCTCATCCCCAATTCACAGGATAAGTAAGATAAACTAAGTGGCTGATCGCGGAGGGTCTGCCTACAGTCTTGTTCTTGAAACTGCTGGGGGTTTGAGCAATTGGAGACCCCTCCACCCATAATCAGAAATGCGTTCCCTATGCTGTGAATATCTGTCTATGGTGGTAAAAGGGAAGACACGGGTCTCTCTGTTGCCACCAAAGTTCGTGTTCGGAATTGAAAGGCTGTCTAAGTCATGGTCCCCGCTCCTGTACATTGATTCAGTGTTGCCGCACATGCATACAGCTGTTAGTATAGAATATACATGACACAGGGGAGGCTGGCTGTCGTTATTTCTGTGAGCATAGCAGGCTCAATTACTATCACCACTTCCTCTGGTAGAGGCCCCAAGATGATCTGATCAACAGTGACCATGGCATCTAGGTGGTTGACCCAGCTCCCCCAAATTATGGGGGAAAAAAGTTTAAAAATAAAGGCTTTTGAAAAGTCAAGTTGATGAGTTGTAGCCAGGGTTAACATGATCACAATAACGCGTTTAACTTAAAGGGGTATTCCCCCCAAGAGTAAAAATAAATAAATAAAATAAATAAATAAAATGCTCCCAAACCTAGCTGGTCTTACTCACCAAGTCCCCCTGAGTATTTTAAGCAGTACCTCGTCTTTCTAGCTGCTTCCGTTCTATAGTTAAAAGTTTTTTAAAAAGCCGAACTATATCCAACATGGCGCTGGCAAGAAAACTACGTTATGCAATGCTTATGCCTGATTGGTTCATGATATAGGAGAGCTGATATCCACAAGATATAGCAGAGTTGAGGTGAGGTAGTGACGTAACAGAGTTGAGGCAGCGACAAAGCAGAGTTGAGGCAGCGGAATTACAGAGTTGAGGCAGCGACACAGGTGGGGTTGCGGGCCGCACTGTGGGCTGGGCCGCGAGTGAGCACGGGGGGGCATACTGTGCGGGGGGCAGCGGGTGAGCAAGGGGGGAAGGCCGCACTGTGTGCTGGGCCGTGGGTGAGTATGGGGGAACTGCACTGTGCGATGGGCGAGTAAGAACGGGGGGGCGCGGGTGAGCACTGGTGGGCGGGGCGAGGGTGAGCAATGAGCTCGGGGGGGCACACTGTGTAGGGGGCCGTGGGGGAACTGGGGGGCATAGGGGAGCGGAAGGGGGCGCACTGTGCAAGTAGCCACGGGTGAGCGGGGGGGGGGGGGCGCACTGTTCGGGGTGCCGCGGTTGAGTGGGGAAGGGGGGGCACAGTGTCGGGGGCCACAGGCAATCTCAGGGGCGGGGGGGAGACACAGTTGCGGGAAGGAGCAGCTGTCAGTGTCCTCCCTCACTTCAGTGGGCCGGGTTAGAAGCGCTTACCCAGCCTATTGAAGAGATGGAGGACACGTGATCCCGACATGGAAGGTGGGGGCCAGGAGCAGGGAGCGGTGTCGGAGTGGACTGAGATTTGATGACTCTATGTGTTTAGTGGGGGTGAATGCATCTAGATAACAGCAAAACTGTGCAGAATCCATAATTAATTGATATTGGAAAGATGAAAAGCTATGGGTGGGCAACGTATTAATGCAAAAATAATTTTGGGGGGAATACTCCTTTAACTTTCTAATTGACTTAATACAGCTCCCTGACACAATTGTTGCGTCGGGGATCAAGTTAACCCTGGCTACAGTTTATGTTAAGCCTGGCTACATCTGTAGCATGAAAATAGTCCAGCAATAAAAACAAAAATTATAATTTTGTGGCGTATAATCTGCATACTTGCAAACCAGACTTAAACCGAATAAAAACAGCTTTAGAATTGTTTAGGTGTTTTGGTCCATTTTTGGTGCAATACTCACCTGTCTGCGTTCCCCTGGTGTCCTTTTCTGTGTCTCCGGAGACAGGATAGTGGCCACTAGTGACTGGCTGAGCAGGCTGTCACTCTCTAGACAAGAGTGATAGCTTGCTCAGCCAATCACTGGCCCCAGCGCTATCCAGTCTCAGTTAGTCACTGGCTGACAAAGTGGGCTTTCACTCCAGAGATGAGAGTGTTAGCCTGCTCAACCAGTCACGGACTGACTGACATGGGACAGTGCCAAGCCAGTGATTGGCTGAGCAGGCTGTCATTATTGTCTGACAAGTGAAAGCCCACCCAGCCAATCACTGGCTGCCGCTGTCCCTTCTCAGTAAGTAATTGGCTGAGCGGGCTGGAGGCAGCACAGAAGAGGACACCGGAGACACAGAAGAGGTCACTGGGGAGCATATAATATAAGTGAGAATATAATTTTTTTCACAACTTTTTTAAATGAAGCTTGCAAAAATTTGCTTAGTCAATGAAGAATATTTTTGCAAATGTCACTGAACTCACTTCCCTCATCTCTAGTTATAATGCCTTTATCGTAATTTTTTGGCTGTTTTACGGTCGTCTTTTTAGACAGTCCTATTATGTAAATTACAGACTATGGGCCCTATTCCACCGGACGATTATCGTTTGCATAATCGTTAACGATTAACGATCTCAAACGACTGCTATTGCGAAAGACCTGAAAACGTTCACTCATTTCCATGGAACGATAATCGTTACTTATGATCGTAATTGCGATAGTTTTTTCTTCGTTATTTATTCGCTATTGCGTTCGTATCTATTGCAAACGACCGAACGACGTCTTATTCAATGCGAACGATTTGCGAACATTTTGCGAACGAGCAACGATAAAAATAGGTCCAGGTCTTATAAAGCGATCAATGATTTCTCGTTCGGTCGTTAATCGTTAACTGCATTTCAACCGAAAGATTATCGTTTAGAGTCAAACGATTTAACGATAATCTGAACGATAATCGTCTGGTGGAATAGGGCCCTATAATGTATACCACACAACAACAAAACAGACCATAATAGAAAGAATAAAAACGTATGGCTCTCAAAATATGGAAACACAAACATTTTTTTAACTGGATGATCCTAAAGACCAACAGATTTATAAACAGAGAACAGGTGATAAAGGAAAGACTGAGATTTCTCCTCTTTTCAAATCATTTCCTGGCTTTGGCATCAAGTATCTGTCAGATAAATCTGTGTGTGTAATAGGGCCTTTAGATTACAGTTTATTACCTATCCAAATGTTGGGGGTCTGACCCTTGGGACTGTCATTGATTAGGAGAATGGGGGGTCTTGAGTATCCCTGTTCGCATAGCGCTAACAGATTCCGCAGTGATATATAATTTTATTCCATTTCCCTCTTGTCTATGTTCACCCACGGCTGAAATCACTGCCTTTTTTACTGGACAGCTGTCATTCAATGGCAAATAAATAAATATTTTAAAACAATGTCTGTTGTTCGTATAATAAGGACCGTTATATCAAAATAATGGCTGTTAAATGATGGTTGTCCAATAAAAATGATCTTTCCTTTCCTTTTTATTAATGGCATCCACAAAAATAAAAAGTTATGGATAAAACATTTTTTAGAGCTTTTAGAGCAGAGCAGTGGTTGGTAACCTTGACAATGAGCTGTCAACAATGGGAGGGAAAAAGCAGCATATCATTAGAAGGAGGCAAGTTTGTTAAATAATCATATTTGCAAAAATATTTAATTTGATGTGTCCCACTGTTGTGTAAGGTACTCAGTCCGTACCAGACTGTCTATCTGCTCCAAATTGGGTATATATATATATATATATATATATATATATATGTGTGTGTGTGTGTGTGTATGAAGAACTACTCTGACATCATGTCAAGGCAGAACTTAATTATAAGCATTACACAAGGTTATATAGCAGTCAGAACAAAGAGGGGAATCATATAGATATGATGCCTGGCTATTATTAGCCATGGACAGGCCCCTCATTTGCATAGTAGGTTGTATTACATAGCTCATGGATTACGTAATTATAAACAGACTCTTGTCCAGAATGTGGGGGCCATCTTTAAAACAATAACTATCAATATTACAAGCGATTTCAAGAAACTAATAGGTTTTATTAAGCAAAAGAGTTTCCTTCTGTACTCAAAAAGCTCTTTAGCAGCCTTCCCCCAAATTCAGAAGAAGCAGGAATTCAGTGTTTATTATGCTGTATGGAGGGCGGAGGGGCCGAGGGGGATGAGAGAGCAGGGAGAGGATAAAAGGGAGTACTGTACAAAACACTATATCTTACAATCTTCTCTCACCAAGCTCCCAGATAAGCACTGACCTTTCTGAACTGTGAATCCAGCGTTTTATATGCCCAGACAGCCTACAAATGGCAGAGCTGTTTGTCTCCTCTTCCTGTTCACTCATCCCCCTTGGCCTCCTCCCCCCCTCCATAGGATATATTGGACACAACAGAACCCTTCTTCACTTTGTTCCTTTGTAATGAAGACGACTTTGCCTGATAACGAACAAATTAGAAGGATGGGGGGGGGGGGAGCTGCAAAACAGGTTTTTTAAATACAGAAAGAGGATTTTTTTGCCTAATAAAACCTACTACAGAATTTTTTATAATCGCTTGTGCTATTGATTTCTGAAAAAAGAAAAAAAAATTAAATGACAGTTACACTTTAACAATAAAATTTAAAGAATTTTCTTTATTTCCACAACACTACAAGATTAAGTGCAATGTATTAGTTTAAATGAGAATACCCCTTTAGGGCAATAAAAAGACAGAATGTGATCACACCACAAATAAACAATGCAAAACTGAGTACAGATCAGAAGTTGCGGCTATTGGATCCAAGCCCAATAAGTGGCGTGTAGCCTGATCCCAGTCTTTCCCCAAACCAAGTCGCATACAGATGCCCGGGTACTGCTGGTCAGATTTTCGTGCCCATTCAGTGGCTTTTTCAATGCTTGAATACTCCAGACTGTTTAAAAATACAAACACACAGTTAGACAGAAATACAGGACAAGGAGTCATCTTTTATACAGTGACTGCCTGAGCTACAAAAGGATATAAACTGATTGTTTCATGTTTTATGGTTCTTTAGAGAAGATCATTTAGGATACGGCACTGTATATATCTTTTATGCACCACCAGTGCATAAAAAAACGCTTGTCATGAGGAATTCACACGATAATTTTCAGCATAAAGCCCCGTTCACACAGAGCAAGAGAGGCAGAATTCCGCCAGCCTCCGTGTCCTAATGACACTCTATGGGAGGCTCTCGCGCTGCATCTCTTGGCGCTGAAAAATGAACATGTTCATTCTTCAGCGCTGAGAGATGCTGAGCGATGCGGCGCGCACGCCTCCCATAGAGTGTCATTAGGACACGGAGGCTGGCGGCATTCCGCAGCGGAATTCTGCCTCTCTTGCTCTGTGTGAACGGAGCCTAAGTCCATTGCCCAATCAAGCTGCTTGAGAAAGTAGCAATCTTGCTTCGAAACGTCGCAGACGTATAGACGTGGATCTCTTTGGCCAACGCTAATCCGTGAGTGCAGCTGGTAGCTTATAAGAGCATGGACTGTCATTACTAGCCCGATTAGGCAATGGACTTATGCTCAAAAATATCTGTAAACCTATCATGACAAGCGTTTTTTATGTACTGGTGGTGATTGGAGATGAGCGATTAGTGAAATATTCGAATTTTCTAATATATATATATAGAGTCGAGCAGACCCTGATACTCGCCTATTTGATTGAATATTGAATCCTATTAAGTCTATGGGAGAAAAATGCTTGAATCTTGGAAATCAAAATTCGACCACTTGGAGGTCACCAAATCCACAATGACACCTCAGGAAATGATGCCAACACCACTGGAATGCAACTGGGACAGCAGGGGAAGCATGCCTGGCTGCATCTAACACGCCAAAGTCGCAGCATTACGCCACTATTACAGTGTATCAACTATATACTCCAAACACAATATAACCTCTATGTAAAGTGGAAAAAATACATGGAAACCTTCTTTCCTGTCCAGTAGTATGGACAGAAAGCCACATTTTAAATCACGTTCCCTACAACAACCACAGATGGCACAGATGGATGACAACCACAGTAGCACCATGCTTTTATTGTTAGCCTTGGCACACAAGGAGTATACAGCCGTATACCCTCTCTATGATGTAGCTGAATGCCTTACAGAACGCAACAGGCGTTCAACACAGTGAATACACTCCAGCTGCCTGTCTGAACACACCTATGTGACCTATGTGCTGCTAGCTGGTTACATAGCTGTGTATCTTTAGATAAATGTGTTCTTTCTATAGCTTAAGCCCTAAAATCACCTAATACCTAACTCATTCTGCTACACACTGTCTCCCTGTCTTCAAGCAGCATCTGAAAACAAATCCCAAATCCACTATTTTATTACTGTAAAGGTCACATGGTTTAGCCAGCCAATAAATGCCGATGCTTTTTTCCACTTCCTGTGTGCTCCTAGTGCCTGTCCCGCCCCCGGCTCCTGCATAGTTATTGGTTTAAAAAAAAAAAAACGCCAGGGAAGGTGGGAGGGGAATCAAATTTTTACTGGGGTTTTGATCAAATATTTAAACGAAATAGAGTACAGTATTTCAAATTGTGTACTACTCGATCGAATATCTACTCCATCGAGTAGTACTCGCTCATCTCTAGTGGTGATTGATGTTCAAGTCAGACTGTATTGCAAAGAGAAAATTATATTAAAAAGTTAATTAACCGAAATTGGTGTGGATTTTGCTTCATTGGACTACTTATGGGAAGACAACCTCCCGTTCAGACACACCTTCATCAGTTGAGGAATAATGCAGTGAGGAGGTTTTTTTTTTTTTTTTTGCCATAGAACATTGGACATGGGGAAATATGTACCTCATTTGGCAGATACTCGCTTGTGTAATAGGACCTTTACATCATAGTAACAAAGATTCTAAGGCTGAAAAAAGGCATATGTCCCACAGATCAGCCCATTGACCTGAAGTGCTGATCCAGAGAAAGGCCATGAACTGCTCTTACAGTAAAGAATCCTTTCTGTGCTGGTACAACTCCCATAGGAGAATTATGCAATTATCTAATGTTGAAGGCATCATGCCTTCTGTACAGTAAATTTCTAGAACTGCTGCCCTTATAAACATTTAAAGAAAAAGAGAAATAAATATTTGGAATTTTTTTTTTTCTAGCAGATGGGTGCTTGTTTACACTGTAGCTTGGGAGGTGATGAGATCCTGCTCTCCAGACCTATAAGTTACTTAAAGTAGTGTACATTATTGCGATGTTTGGCAGCTGTACCTCTTAGGGACGGACTGGTCCAACTTCATCAAAGTTTTGAATTTAATTTCGCTCAGTATGTTGTGGACACGGATTATCTGCAGCACCAGGAGAGTAGCGATCAACTTATGGATTGTATCTATCCCTCTGAGACCTATAAAAGAAAAAAAACAGAAATCATAAGTCGTTAAAAGTAGTTGGCTCACAACACCATGTACAATATATAATTATCTGATACACACAAAAACAGAAGTGTGTATATAATGTAAAAAAAACCCTTTGATATGGTAAGAATGACATTTTTGCAAAAGCTGACTTTTTACCGAAGGTGAATGACCGCACCAGGAGATCCCCACTGGACTTGATCTACAAGTGTTATAGTGTCCTTGTCATTTCAAAAAATTGGCCCCCTCAGGTTCCCATACACCTTCTATGTCATCTATTTGTCATCTGTAGCTGCTGCTCATGGCAGATTCAGCCTTCAGTGAATGAGTTATTGAAGGTATATGGGGACCGTTAAAGGGGTATTCCACTCAAACATAACTTTTGATATGTTGCTGCCCATGGTGAGACTAACAATTCCTTCCATACATGTTATTATCTATTCAGTCTCCTTCTCCTAGTTCTCAGTTGCTGCTTTCTGCTAAAGACACAAAAATCTGTGTATGAGCATTTCTCTCTGCCCCCCCCCCTTCTGAGACGGCTGATGTTAACAAGTGCCTGACTTGCTTTATCTGCAACATTATAGCTTCTTTGTAATGCTGACAGGGTTAATCACAGTGTGTTCATTAGCAACTTTACATCAGAATACCCTCCCAGCATTAGAAAGAAGCTACAGTGTTGCAGATAAAGCCTGCCAGGGACTTGTTTATATCATCTTTCTCAGAAGAGAGGGGGAGAAGGGGGAGACAGAGAAAAAGCTCACACACAGATTTTTGTGTCCTCAGCAGAAAGCAGCACTTCAGAACTGGGGGAAAGAGACCGAATAGATAATAACATGTATGAAATGAATTGTTAGTCTCACCATGGGCAGCAACATAACAAAAGTTATGTTTGAGTGGAGAACCACGTATAATTAGTCCAGGTCTGCATGGCAGGCCCCTGTAAATCATTCAAACATGATAATTCTGATCCCAGCCATTATCCAAAGGGACCAGGGCATCTAAGCTGTTAAACAAAAGAGGTTAGCGTTTTCCTCTTTCTAACTTAGATGCCACAATCTGGGACCCTGTTGGATTTACTAATGAGGTCCCCAGGTCTGCTATCTTCTGCTCTTTTAGGCGGGCCAATATGTTGGTGAGTACGAACGCAAACAAGCAACAAAAAGCACGATTGGCGCTCTCTTGCAGTGGCTTTACAAGGCACGATAAATTGTGCCGCACCATACTGTAAACCAAATGGACCCCAGTAACAGTAATAGGTCCATTAGGCTCTATTGGTGTCCAATGGCCAGTAGATCTGTTTGGAAAAAATAAGGGATCTGTGAACATAGTCATTTTAACTGTACTACACTGGAAGAGAAAAAAAGATGACAAAACTATGAATTATAATTTTTTCATTAAACACTATAAATACTACCAGTGCATTATATGGTGGCATTAAAATATAGATTGATGTAAAAAACAAAACACAAAGCTATATTAACAGTATTGTCACAACAACACTTAGTTTATCAGACACAGTATGCATAGAGATGGATTGTATGCTCACTGTAACCCACCCAGAGATCTGATGCCTTTTTTAACCAGATAATCTTCAGTCAGGTACTGGACATTGATGTGTAATAATGTACCGAGTTCTGGGCTCAGCTGCCAATATCCTTCCTGCAACATAATAATATGACTAGTGAGATTGCGTTTTAACATTTTTCATTTTAATATTTTTGGAAGATGTCTAAGATGGTTTACCGGACTTTGAAGAGATGACAGAGATGACCAGGAAGGAGTCTCTATAGGCATCTGCAAAATACATATATACAATGATATAAGCGTTTAGTGAAGGTACATAATTCCAACCTCCATGTCTCACAAAGACAACCCCTGTACATACCCTAGGCATGGAGTGTGCGGATATTTTAAGGGTGGGAGGGTGCTGGATTGATAGCTGAGGTAGCTTTAGGCCAGGTTGCTACACTACGGTCACTGTATGTGTCCAAAACCGTCCTAAATGCCCACAAACCACTGGTACCAAAAGGGGCTAAAGACTATGGACACCATTACACTAATTTATTTACAGAGGTTGTCCACCTAAAACAAACCTGTCTCCTATCCACAGCAAAAGATTAATTCTCTAGTACTCAAGTACAGCACTCGGGTCTTTATGGCACCTCCATAGGAATGAATAGAGCCGTGGGTCATGTGCCGTCCCCCTGCTGTATTCATGTATTCAGGGGGCTGATCTGGAGATTGGTGGGGTGTACAGAGGTCGGACCCCCGCAATCTCTCACTTGTCCCTTATCCTGTGATAAGGGACAAGTTAGTTTTGGGTCCACAACCACTTTAAGTGTTGATTTGCTTCTTGGATGCAAAATGAAGTAACTAAATAGAATTCACTAGACATTTCCAACCATTTAGCTACTAGGGAAAGATAAGAGGACAGAGGTGAGAGAAACCTTGGAGGGCAGCTCACACAGGCTTGAGAAAGAGAGCTCGCAAAATGCCATCTACAGGGGAGAATCATATAGGCTGTGCATAAGAATAAAAAGATAATAATATGGTTATTCCTTCTTTTTAGAAATGGCTGCATGTGTGTTTGTTAACTTTTTAGTTGAATGCACTTGGACATAGTAGTAAAACAGAACAAAATGTTGGAAACTGCCCACTAGAGTTTGTAGATATGAGGTAATTTTCACAACATTTTGTTGGTTCGTACACCATTTGTTCCTACGGCACATTCGTCAAAATGGCGTCACAAATCATGGCAATTCACAGTGAAAAGCTTCTGAACACAAAAGGTAAAAAACACTTTGTGTGAACCAAGCTTTAGGACTTTAAATATGGTCAACTAGTGGCATTACTGGGTAGGGATACTAATACTGAATCATGATCTTGAAAACTGAGGACCTGAAACTCAAAGCATATAACAAAGTTGTCGAATGTATTTATTAAAAACTGGTTAAACTTTATTAACAACACAGTGGATAATCCTGAGAGCCAAAAGTAAATTACTTGACTTACCCGATGTAAAATCCGAACTCTTTCCTTCTAAAATATATAAAAATAATTGTGTTTAAATATCTCAAGATGCAGTTAATTCTGTATACCGTGAGTATAAACAGGTATATAAAATGGACATTGATTTAGTTAGGCTGAATTAACACATAATATTTAGGTCACTATTTCAGCCAAAACTGGGTTGGAGTGGAGGGTCCCATCTCCCCAAGTGATTGGTTGAGGAGGCAGATTCTGCAGCAAGCACTCATCTCAGAAGCAGGAAGAAGTGAGAAGACCGGGGGAGCAGAAGAGAAGAGCAGGAGCCGTGGGGGATGGGGACTCAGTAAGTATGTCTTTTTTTTCTGTCCATTCCAGCTGCATATTATTTTTCCCAGAAAACCCTGAAATACCCCTACCCAGAGGTGTAGCTAGGGTCTCCTGCACCCGGGGCAAAGATTCAATTTTGCGCCGTTGTCTCCGCTCCCTGCTGTCTTTACCTGAGGAGGCGCCGTTGTATCCGCTCCCTGCTATCGCTACCTGAGGAGGCGCCGTTGTCTCCGCTCCCTGCTGTCTGTACCTGTGAAATAGGAGGCAAAGCTTCCTGATCTATCTCCAGTGTGACCCCAAGTGTAATGTGATTCTGTGGTGCGGTCTCCTAATGCACAGGTACGCTCAGCAGTAGAGTCAATCAATATAGTACTTGGCAAAGAGGGAAAAAGTCAGAGTGCACTCACCGGTTAAGTAGAAAAATACTTGCTTTATTCGGTTCTTACATTCATATTAGCGTGGTATGGGTTCAGGGGGAGAGGGATGCCAACACCTTCCACCAGGGATGACAGCTGTTTCACGCCTCCTAATCGGCGTTTCTTCAGATCCCGCCCCTTCGGTCACGTCACCTCATATAGTCACATGACGTGACGTGTCAGAATGGTGGGAGTTACAGTGTTTTTTAAAAAAAAAACCCATCAAAATGTTACTTATATACAAACAAAATAGTTACAAAAATCCAAGACATGTAGTTACAGGAACATACTTAGGTCAGTGCGGTCATTTAGACCCATCTGACCCTGTGCGTTAGTGGCGAGTATCAGACGTGATTCACATTGGAGTAACTGCCGATTGGCATCTCCATATCCTTTGTGGTATATTCGTTTTAGTCCCATGAATTTGAGATCTCTTACATCTCCTTTATGTTTTTTATTCATGTGATCTATTAAACGTGGTGCCCCCTGTCTTGTGTGCAATGACCTAATGTGCTCACTAAACCGCTTATTCATTGGGCGGATGGTCTTTCCTATGTAAAAGAAACCGCAGGTACAACGCCTCCTCATAAGAGGATATCCATTAGCGACATTACAGAAGGCAAACGATAGGGCATACAAACAACAACAAAAGGACCTGCTTTCCCCTAAAAAACGTCATAAAAAACACACTAACAAAGTAGATGAAAAGGTACGTTTTGTTTTTTCTTTTAAATATAGCCCACTAGCAGATACCATACGTAAGGCCATTCTGGATAACTGGTATATTGTTCAGCATGATTCACTTTATGCTAAATTATATACCAAAAAACCTATGATTACTTTTAGACGTACTAAAAATATTAAAGATATCATAGTGCGCAGCAAATACTCCAACAGGGAAATGAAAAGGAAAGACAACTGGCTCAGTAACACTTTACATGGTAATCACAAATGTGGCAGTTGTAAATGGTGCCCCAATATGCAACAATGTAAGACAGTAAATTTGGGAGGCTATACCTGCGATATTTCTGACATGATATGCTGCAAAACAAAATTTGTAGTATATGCCTTAATATGTACCTGCGGTTTCTTTTACATAGGAAAGACCATCCGCCCAATGAATAAGCGGTTTAGTGAGCACATTAGGTCATTGCACACAAGACAGGGGGCACCACGTTTAATAGATCACATGAATGAAAAACATAAAGGAGATGTAAGAGATCTCAAATTCATGGGACTAAAACGAATATACCACAAAGGATATGGAGATGCCAATCGGCAGTTACTCCAATGTGAATCACGTCTGATACTCGCCACTAACGCACAGGGTCAGATGGGTCTAAATGACCGCACTGACCTAAGTATGTTCCTGTAACTACATGTCTTGGATTTATGTAACTATTTTGTTTGTATATAAGTAACATTTTGATGTTTTTTTTAAATACACTGTAATGCCCACCATTCTGACACGTCACGTCATATGACTATATGAGGTGACGTGACCGAAGGGGCGGGATCTGAAGAAACGCCGATTAGGAGGCGTGAAACAGCTGTCATCCCGGGTGGAGGGTGTTGGCGTCCCTCTCCCCCTGAACCCATACCACGCTAATATTCATGTAAGAACGGAATAAAGCAAGTATTTTTCTACTTAACCCGTGAGTGCACTCGGACTTTTTCCCTCTTTGCCAAGTACTATATGAATTGTTGCTGAACTCAATCCGATTGTTGCTCCACACAAGGTTACAGCTGTATAAAAGAGTACAGCTAAATGCACGCAGCTGGTGAGGCTATCATCGCAATAGGAGCCTTAGGCTAGGTTCACACTGCGTTTTCAGCATCTGTTTAACGCATCCGTTTTTTGCAAAAAACGCATGAAAAATGGATTGCAAAAAACGGATTCATTTGTGTGCATCCGTTTTTCCATTGACTTCCATTATAAAAAAAAACGGATCCGTTTTTTTTGGCGGACCAAAACGGACCAAAAAAAGTTGCTGACCCTATTTTTCTGGACGTTAAAAAAAACGGATCCGTTAAACGGATGCTGAAAACGCAGTGTGAACCTAGCCTTAGTAGTGCCGAATCTCTCTATCTATATACTGACTTTGACAAGTAGAGTCAATCAAACCTCAGGAAATCCTAGTTTCGATTGAACTCGAACATTCACGAACCTGCCGCATTAGATTGCTGATGCCTTCCTGGTCCGTAGGGAAGGAGGAGACTGCCCGGGTACTGACTGGAATTCCGGGATTCAGCATATTACCTAGGCTATTACCTAGGCTGATTCCCGGAATTCCAGGCGATACCTGGGCAGTCTCCTCCTTCCCCACGGACCAGGAAGGCATCAGCAATCTAATGTAGCAGGTTGATTAATGTTCGAGTTCTATAGAGCCTAGGATTTCCCGAGGTTCCATCAACTCCACTCAACAGCAGAGACAACAGCAGTAATACCCCCAGTAAGGTATAACCTCACCAAATTCAAAATAAAAATAATTTAGAAAAATTACTCTTGTATCATGGTCACTGTATATACAGATACAGGTGCTTTATAGATTGGCGTAGGGAACCTTGGCTCTCCAGCTGTTGCAAAACTACAACTCCCATCATACATGGACAAATCTAAAACTTTGGCTGTCCAGACATAATGGGAGTTATAGTTCTGCAACAGCTGGAGAGCCAAGCTTCCCTACCCCTGCAGATAGTAGGTAAGGTTTATATAAATGTAATGTATATTTGGATAGGGCAGTTATTAAGGGGTTAAGTATAGAATAATGTACAACCAGATCAGACCCCTAAATAAACACTGGACCCTAACTCTCTTATGTGTCTCTCCCCATCCCAGTCAAGTGTCACCCTTTACCCCCCTCCCCTCCCCACACTGTGCACCCCTGATTGTCCTCCCCTTCCCAAACACCTGTATCTTCTTCCTCCTACCCTGTCCATCCCCTCACCAGGTACATAGATTCACTTTCCAAGAGAGCAGAAGTACCGGGTACATAGATCCACTTGGATTTAGCATTCTCACACTGAGTAAGCTATTTCCAAGTGAATCTACGTACCCGGTATATCTGCTCTTTTATAACGTGAATCTATGTACCTGGTAAATTGAATCACTTGGAAATACTGTAGCTTATTCAGTGTGAGGATGCTAAATCCAAGTGATTAAATGTACCGGGTACATAGATCCACTTTCCAAAAGAGCAGAAGTACCATGTACATAGATCCACTTGGATTTAGCATTCTCAGAGTGAATAAGCTATTTCCAAGTGATTTAATGTACCGGGTACGTAGATTCACTTGGATTTAGCACACTCACACTGAGTAAGCTATTTCCAAGTGAGGGAATGGACAGGGTACATAGATTGACTTGGATTTAGATGCGACCCCTCCATAGTGCAGTGTACATACAGGACCTGCGGTGACATCATAGTCACATGTCAAGGTCCTTCACCATCTCTTTCCTGTACTGTCTTCTGGCTGCTGTTTAGCCCTGATTTGCGCAAAATAGCGGTAAAAACGCTGCGATTTTGCACAAATTATAGCTAAACAGCAGCCAGGAGACAGTACAGTATGGGAAATACCTCTTTTGATCAAGTAAAAATCGTCCCCTGCCTCCCCACACTGACAGACGGCAGGACGCCTCCAGGCTTCCTCATCCACTGCCATCCTCTCTCTGCTCCCTGTGATGGCGCCCCCCCTGGTCTCGGCACCCGGAGCAGATGCCCCCCCTGCCCCCCTAGCTACGGCCCTGCCCCTCCCTAGCTACGGCCCTGCCCCTACCTATAACATTAATAAATGTAACACTATACAATATAAGGCTTGGTTCACACACAGTATTTTCGCTCAGTATTTTGTTCCTCATATTGCAACCAAAACCAGGAGTGGACTGAAGACACAGAAAGGCTATGTTCACACACTGTTCAAATTTAGTGGATGGCCGTCATTTTAGGACAAATAATGGCCGTTATTTCATGTTTACACCGTTCACCCTAGGGTAAAACTGACTTGTTATACATGTTCCTCAAGTTATTATGATTACAATGATATGTAACTTGTGTAACTTTTATTTTATTTTATGGCTTTTAAAAAATTAAAACCTTTTTTAAAAAAATAAAAGTTCCTTAAAATCAATCTATTCCTATGCTTATAGCGCTTTTATCCTTTGGTCTATGGGGCTGTGTGAGGTGTCATTTTTTGCGCCATGATCTGTACTTTCTATCGGTACCCTGATTGCGCATATGCAACTTTTTAATCGCTTTTTATTACAATTTTTCTGGATTTGATGCGACCAAAAATGCGCAATTTTGCACTTTGGAATTTTTTGCGCTTGCACCGTTTACCGTGAGAGATCAGGAATGAAATAAATTAATAGTTTGGGTGATTGCGCACGCGGCAATACCAAATATGTTTATTTATTTTTATTTATAAAATGCAGAAAGGGGGGGGGTGATTCAAACTTTTATTAGGGGCTATGGCTATGGATATGTGAATCTGACCTTAAGGAAATTGATGGAACTGTGTCAATATCCTGTCAAGGGAATAAAAAAGTCACAGGATCTATGAAAAGAAGCATAGGTGCACATGATATGAGCCTTTAAGCAAATCTATAGAGCCCACAGATACAGTAGGATCGTGTGTACAGTGTTGGCCTTTAGTGCGCAGAAAGAAATAGCCGAGAGAAAGCGGGTTCAGAGGTGGCCAAGCAGAGTAAATGGAACCTACAGACTGCAATACAAAGTGGTGTTATATAGTTTGGATAAAATACTGTAAATGACACTGTAAGGGAAATGTACTAAATAATCTGAGCAGAAAATATACATACCACCATGTGTTGGGAGAATCGCTTTTTCTTTTTTTTTAACTTGTGGAATATTTCTCTATTTGAATCATATTGCTGTGCATCTTCCTGTAACCCAGGCCATTGTAATGTGTGATATGCAAAAATAATAAATATTGCAATCAATTATTGTTATAATAAATGCATTTGTGTAGAACTGCTGGTATTCATAAAGAAGCATGTACATAAGCTGAGTGTGGTAGGAACATACGCTGACAATCACTAAGGATTTTCAATTCCAAACTAGTCCTAAATATTCACAGTCAAGTAGTATCACCCAATATATGGCACCATTGTAATCCTGAAAACAATACCCATGGGGATCCTCACAGTAAATAACAGGATTGTATTGACTCCAAATGCAGTAATTTTCCTTTTTTTGATGTCTAAAAATCACAACTAGCAACCCAATTTTTATGCCAGCTTCCACTTGCAGTGGGAACCATCCTTAATCTCATAGTCTAGAGGTGCTCTTTTAATATCAAATGTCAGAACGTTATACAGATTTGTAATTTATTTCTATTTCTAAAAAATGTCAAATCTTCCAGTACTTATCAGCTGCTGTATGTCCTGCAGGAAGTGGTGTATTCTTTCCAATCTGACACAGAGCTCTCTGCTGCTGGAACTGTCCAAAGCAAACTCCTACAGAAAACGTCTCCAGCTCTGGACAGTTCCTGACATGGACAGTGGGTGGCAGCAGAGAGTACTGTGTCAGACTGGAAAGAATACACCACTTCCTGCAGGACATACAACAGCTGATAACTAACTTACAAATCTGTATAACTGAGAGGTTTTTGTTCGGACTACCCCTTTAAAAGAGTTGTTGTTTGGAACAGTTACAAGAGAGGAGGAAGCGTGGCCGAGAGGAAGCGTGGTGATTAGACACGCGAAACAGGCTGTCGCCCATTCACTCGTCTGTATCTATGTACCTGCATTTATGTGACTAAAGCTATTTATTTTATGAAGACGCAGTGGTGAGTACCTCAACTTTTCAAACTCTTACAGTTTATGATACTTGTAGAACAATGACTACAGACGCTTGTGTTGCTTGGCCGTCATGCCGTTTGTGAGTAGCACATGATAAAGGTAGAGGCACCAGATCTAAGCAAACCTCTCAGAACTAACCTTACACTATGCTGCTTAGAGGAACGTGCTTCACTTTTTATTCAGCTTGTTCTCTCTCTGTCCATCTCAGTTCTCTACTCTGCTACTTTTTCAATGAATATCACTAGGCCAAGTCCCAGGAGGAGCACTGGGATGACTTACTGTACTTTTCTGGGCCTGTTCTGTTGCACAATACTGTGGATGAACAATAAGAGCTACTACTAGGTATAAATTCATCTCTGATCATATATGTCGGAGGCATCTGTCTGAAGTATGTGCTAAAATTATATTTCTGACCTATACTTCTGATGTACACAGCAAACATAGTGTGGTCCTGAGCATCGATAGTCCTCATGAAGACCATACAATTAACTATACATGGTAAACAGAAAAGTATACATACCGGAGAGGCCTGGATGTCCAAAGATGCCGCGGACATTGGTGCAGCTGGTAAAGCACAGACTGAAGGAGGAGGAGCACCAGGAAGCTATTTAGAGGAATAACAATCAATTATTCATGATGCATTCTGTGTATGGGTACATAGGTGATATTTCAGGAGAATTATAGTAATTAGAACCAATGCTCCACTCTGTGGCCACTGAGGACTGGAGGCCTAAATATTACCCCAGCTGTCACCTGACTGATAGAACAGTAGTGGGTGGATGTGGGTATACATATGTCTGTATTTTTATTACTATATTTTATTATAATACGATTAAATAAAGATAAATATATATTGTTGCTGGTTTTTTTTAATTAAATACAGCTGTAATACACTTTCTAGGTTTACCATGTGTGGAAATGTCAAATATATATGTGTGTGTATATATATATATATATATATATATATATATATATATATATATGGTTTTGTTGCATGTTAGGGTGGACTAACCAGTAACCATTTAGGCCACGTTCACACAACATATTTTTTCAATAAATAACAGCTGTTGCTGCAGTTTGCACCGGCCGCTATTTATTGAAAATCTCAAATGACATTGTTTCCTATGGAATCCCAGATGGAGTGTATACCGCACACAATTCACAATGCAGACAATGTAAAGTGCGGCTCCGGCCCCACTTCACATTGTCTGCAGTGGTTAATTGGAGCGCAGGCACACCCGAATGTGCCGTATTATAATTCTAAAGCAGTGAAGTTCATCCGCAGTACCGGCTGGGGGGAACTTCACAGACAGAGGCCGTTCTGTGACATGGCCGTGTCACAGGACGGCCATTGTCTTACAACGTGTGAATTATACGGTATTGTATTTCAATAATACCTTGAATGACAAATAAGAGCTACTAGTAGGTATAAATTAGTCTCTATAGGACCCATTGACCCCACATATACCACAATAGTGTAAATTTCACCCATCAGGGAAGTATGTGCTGGCATACAGTACATTTGTCTTTATTGTATGGAACAGCATATACATCCAGGCTATTCAATACAGAGAAGACTCAAAAAAAAAGCACATGACACATTATATTCTATTGTACAGTATGAGTATGCCCATATAGTCACATATGTAAGAGGCTTCAATCTGGGTTATGTACAAAGTTCAATGCAAACACAGTGCAGCCCTCTGCATCAATCATCCTCATCAACACTTTATAATTCACAAACAAAAAAATATATACATACCGGAGGGACCTTCCTGCTAAATAGTGTTGGGAGAATTGGTGCAGCTAAGTAACCACAGATTCCAGGAGGAGGAGGGGGAGCAGCAGTAAACCCAAACTAGGCAAAAAAAAATAATTATTTTTTACCAGTTATTCTCATATTTGATGCATATTGTCTACAGGATTAATAAAACAGATACAGGTAGGGCTGTGCAATTCACTGACTTTATCTGATTTATTTGCCATGTCAGTGATGTACGATTCTGATCAGAATTGTGAAAGTGATATTAACCCCCAACCCCATGGTCCCTCATAAGTTGGGGGATTACGTTCCGAAACGCAATGGGGCCAAATAAAGAATGCTGAAAGCAATGGGAGCTATGGCGGATGTGTTTGCTGCAGACCTAGATTAGCTCAATGATGACATTATGGACAAAGAATTGGAGGATGGGGTAAGTAATGCTCAACTCTGTGGCTGCTGAGGACTGGAGGCCTCACTACTGTCCCAGCTATCACATGACTGGTAGAACAGGGTTGGGTGGGTGCAGGTACTGTATATGCTTGTGTTCATTCTAATGAAATTTAATATATAATATATAGAAATGAAGATGTATATATGGTTTACACAAACACAGCTAAAAAGCAGAAAAGAATACATACCCGAGGGGCACAGGTACTCAGTGGTGCTGCAGACATTGCTGCAGGAGGAGGAGGTGCAGGAGAACCAATCAATCCACTGACAAGCTATGCAAAATAACAACAACAATGATTTATAATCAATTATTCTCATGTTTCATGCATTCTACCTAAGGTTGTAAGGAATAGAAAAGGGGTACAGGTAGGGCTGTGCAATTCACTGATATAAACTTATTCATTCGTCATGTCAGTGAAGAAAGATTCTGATCAGAATTGTGAAATTAATGGAGCTCATACATTGGGTAAAAGGTTTATGAATAGAGGTGCGAAGAAACATGCTCAAAGCTATGGTAGATGTGTTTGACTCAGATGTAGAATAGCCAAAGAATTATATTGGTGGATGGGGTATATAGAATTATTTCTCAACTCTGTGGCCACTAAGGACTGGAGGCCTAACTACTACCAGCTGTCACCTGACCAACAGAACAGTATTGGGTGGATGTGGGTAAATGTCCGTATTTTCTTTTTTTCTTTTTTTAATGTATAATATAGGGAATAAAACATGAATATATGGTTTTTATAAACACGGCTCTGGGCTACACTTGGGAGTATGTATGTATGAAAGTCAAATGATAATTAAGTATTTGTTTTTGACTGCTTGGATTCAAGGTTAGGTAAGATTAGGTGCATTTAAAAATTGCCTTAGCTGTCAATAGTAGAGATGATCGAACATCTGAAAAAGCTAGGTTTGATCGAACTCGAACCATGCCGGACCTTCCGTATTTGATTGCTGAAGTCTTCATGGTCTTTGCCGAAGGAAGAGACATCCCGGGGACCGCCAGGAATTCCAGGATACAACCTATTACCTAGGCTGAATCCCAGAATTGCAGGCGGTCCCCTGGATGTCTCCTCCTTCGGATCGGACCATGAAGACATCAGCAATCAAATACGGAAGGTCCAGCATGGTTCGAGTTTGATTGAACCTAGCTTTTTCAGATGTTCGATCAAGCCTAGTCAAGAGTACGCCAATGCAAATACAATCATCGCAATCTATATGTCGTTTAGCAGTTCACTAAAAAGTGGGAACATGTACAGCAATGACTACAGACACTTGTGGTGCTTGGCCGTCATTCACTGTGAGCAGCACATGATAAAGGTAAAGACACCAGATCTAAGCAAACCTCTCAGAACTAACCTTACACCATGCTGCTTTGAGGAACGTGCTTCACTTTTTATTCAGCTTGTTCTATCTCTGTCCATCTATGTTCTCTACTCTGCTACTTTTTCAATGAATATCACTAGGCCAAGTCCCAGGAGGAGCACTGGGATGACACACTTTTTTGGGCCTGTTCTGTTGCAGAATACTCTGGATGAACAATATGAGCTGCTACTACTACATACATTTTTCCGGCATACAGTGCTTTTTATCAAATGGAAAATCATAGTCAACTAGGATATACAGTATAGAGGGAACCTGCAAAAAAGTATCCTGCACATTATATTCCATTGTATGCAAATAAAGTGACATAGGTCAGAGGCTTCTGTCTGAGGTATACGCTACAATTATACATTTTGGTATACTCATACTATGAAGACATTTTGGACAAAGAACCAGTCACATGACTGGTAGAACAGTGTTGGGTGGGTGCAGGTATACAGTATGTTTGTGCACATTTTAATGAAATTAATTATATATAATATATAGAAATGAAGATGTATATATGGTTTGTACAAACACAGCTAAAAAGCGGAAAATAATACATATCGGAGAGGCCCAGGAACTATGAATGCTGCGGACATTGCTGCAGGAGGAAGAGGCGGAGGAGGAGCAGCAAAAGAACCGACAAGCTATGCAAAATAACAACAATGGTGTCAGAGGTCTGTGTGGTCACAGGAAATAAAAGGACCAATCAGGAAGAGAGAATCACAGAGCTGTGCAGGAGGGCAGTGACAGAAACCGTTCTATACAGCAGTGTGAATGGCTGAGTGTGAGTGCAGGCACAATATAGCAGCAGTGTGCATAGCTGAGTGTAAGTGCAGAGACATTATAGCAGCAGTGTGAATAGCTGAGTGTAAGTGCAGAGACATTATAGCAGCAGTGTGTATAGCTGAGTGTGATTTTAGGCACATTATAGCAGCAGTGTGTATAGCTGAGTGTAAGTGCAGGCACATTATAACAACAGTGTGTATAGATGAGTGTAATTGCAGACACATTACAGCAGCATGTGTGTATGGCTGAATGTAAGTGCAGGCACATAATAGCAGCAGTGTGTTTGGCTGAGTGTAAATGCAGGCACATTATAGCAGCAGTGTGTATAACTGAGTGCAGGGGTGTAACTACCACTGTAGCAGCCATAGCAGTTGCTATTGGGCCTGCTGCATCAGGGGGCCCCATTGTCGGCTCCTGCAATACACTGGGCCCCCTGAGCTGTCATCATTTGCAGAAACAGGTGGCCGAACGAGCCTCCTGGGATCTGCAAATTTCTCTTTAATTGCAAGCACTCCTGACCAGCGTTTGCAGTTATGACTACACTTGATGGCTTTGTAGTCATAACTACAAAGGGGGGGGGGGACAATCAAAATTTTGCTATGGGGCCTAGCTATTTCTAGTTACGCCCCTGGCTGAGTGTAAGTGCAGGCACATTATAGCAGCAGTGTGTATAGCTGAGTGTAAGTGAAGGCACATTATAGCAGGAATGGAGAGGATGGGAAACAAGGGCTGACAGAGACTGCAGGGAGCATGCAGGAATGAGCAAGGCATATGTGGGCACATAGCAGGGTTACAGCTATGAAGAGATTACCTCCATAGTCCTGTCTTCTGAAGACAGCCCCAGCTTGAGGTGGATCTGCCAAGATTTGAAAGGTGAGGGAGACTTCTTGGGTCAGAGTACAGGGCTGTAGACACCGTTATGCAGACCATGCCCCTCCCCCACTCGCCCTCTCACCCAGCACAGGGAGCTCTTAAACCAAGTTACAAGTTTAAAAACTGTGAGCTCTTCTTGCAAAGCGCTCTCAATCCAAGTTACATATATATAGTTTTGTTGCATGTTAGGGTGGACTAACCAGTAACCATTTATATTGTATTAAATTTCCTTGACTTGACTAATAAAAGCTACAGTACTAGTAAGCATAAATTAGTCTCTGTTCAATTAGCATTTTTCCAGATCATTCACCTAAAGTATCTCTAGGACCCATTGACCCCACATATACAAGGAGCAGAAATCCCATCCTTAAACCATGCAAAAGAATAATAATTTATATTTAACCAATACTTCTCTTATTTCATGCATATTGTCTTCAGGATTAGTAAAAACAGATACAGGTAGGGCTGTGCAATTCACTGAACTTCTCTCAATTATTTGCCATGTCAGTGATGTACAATTCTGATCAAAATTGTGAAAGTGAAATGGCCGTTTCTTGAAACTCATAAATTGGGAGATTAACTTCTGAAACACAATGTGGGCAAATAAAGAATGCTGAAAGCTATGGCGGATGTAGCTATGTTTGATGTAGATCTAGGATAGCTCAATGATGCCATTTTGGACAAAGAACTGGAGGGTGAGGTTAGTAATGGGTCTACTTACTCTGATGAGAAAAATTTATTTTCCTATAATTTCATAATTCATTGACCAAAAGGAAAATTGTTAAAATGTAACATTTATTTATCTTGTAAAAAAGGTATATACTTGTTCAATGCAAAATACTCAAAAAAACTCAAAAACAAAAAAACTCTATAACGCAGCCATCACCATCCTATTGTGCGCATGCAGACACTTTATAGTCCATAGATCGCAAAGATCATAGATGTATCCTATTGTCCTATTTTGTAACACAGTGTGAATGCTACTTTAATTTTTATTGCACTTTATTATATTTGCACTTATTTACTATTGCACTTTATCACAATGTTTTTGTCTTTTGTTCGTCCCTTTGGCTTATTTTGTTGTGTAAACAGTCTTTTCTTGTGTGAGCAATCAATTTATACACTCTAGTTGAGTCATTGTAAGAAATTAGGAATTTATTTACTTCCCTTTTGTTTCTCCTGTAGTAGGTATCGGAAGTCCTTCACTTTGTATTGCACTGCCCGACGCGTTTCCTGAACCATTATCCTCCAGGGCCGTTGGGTAAGCTCACATTCTTTTTGGGACCTTTGCTGAAATCCTTCTGCACGGCTCTGGTGATGGCCGCACACTGATCAGCGCACCTCGGCTTCTATTTATATGTCACACAAGCCCACCTCTCTTTCTTGACAGACTGATCTCCTAGCTAATCAGAGCAGATTCTATACATAGTTCCTGTCCAGAGATGTGTCAGTCCGGAGCGATCCTCATGTGATCCTGTTAGTTTGTATCCGTTACCTGGATACCTGAGACGCAGCCGCGTCCCAAGCCTTGCTATGGATTCTGTACCTGAATGGTAAATGTTGTACGGTTGGAGACATTGTAATTAGTTCTTAATGTAAGTTTACTTATTAGATAACTTTCTCTTCTATCTCTTCCAATTTCTGTTTCGGTTCCTTTTAGCTTACCGAAAGCACATATATGATACATAGTCATTGAAGCCGTGCGGCCGTGCTGAGTTCATTCTGAAAATCCAGCGCGCTTCACATTGTAATTGTTGCTTGTCATAATCCCCCTTCAGTATAGGTCTTCTCACCACTTCCAGTACCTGACATCTGAGCGCTTCCCAATTGCCTCCATGTTTCTCCATAAAGTGAAGTGCCATAGGAGTTGTACGTTTATTTTTTATATCTCCTATGTGCTCACTTAGCCCTTTTTTAGGGGTCTGAGAGTTTTTCCCACATAATTTTGTGGGCAGGGACATGTCAGCATAGAGACCACCCCAGATGTCTCACAGTTCGCAAAATCCTGCATCACATAGTTTTCTCCCGTGCTGCTGCTCTCAAAGGATTTTCCAGGGGTGATATATTTGCACATTGGGCATTTGCTGCATGGATATGTTCCTGAAATCCCCCTGCGTTGTTTATTCATATTAGTAGGAAGATAGCTGTGCACCAATCGGTCCTTCAAAATGCGGCCCCTTCGATAAGTGATTTGTGGTCTTTCAGGTAATAACCGCGTAATAGTCTGGTCCAACTTGAGAACGGGCCAATAGTGGGTCAAGATTTGTTTAACCTCCTCAGACTTCACATCATACGTGCCTATAATTCGGGATACTTGTTCCCCGTCATCAGTTTTTATTTTAGGTCTTAGTAATTCAGTGCGATTTCTTTGTATCGCCTTCCAATAGGCATTTCTAAGAATTTTCTTAGGGTAGCCCCTTCTCATAAGTCTGTCCCGTAACTCAGCAGCCTTCTACTTGAATTCTGTTAGAGTGGAGCAATTCCGTCTCAAGTACTGGCCTATCGGTATGCCAGCTCTTAGTGCCCTTGCGTGACAGCTTTCCCATTTTAGCAGGGAATTTGTAGCTGTTTCCTTCCTATATACAGTAGCGTGCAGTCTTCCATTTGTAGCAATCTGTATGTCTAGGTCCAAGAAGACCATCCTCTGCTTGCTGATAGTTTTTGTTAACCTCAGACCCAAATGATTACTGATTAAGGTCATCCACAAAAGCCCTGAATTCCTCCTCCGAGGAGGACCATACCAGCAGTACATCATCTATAAATCTTTCCCACATTTGAATGTGCCGTGACCAGTGGGACATCTCCTCTCCGAAGACGACCTGGTCCTCTCACCAGCCGAGGTACAGATTTGCGTATCACGGTATGTACTAAGAAACCGAAAATAGTGACTGAAAACAAGGAAGATAAGCTACAAGTCATAAATCTCACCAAAAGACAATTAATTATCAGCAAGCAGTGGATGGTCTTCTTGGACCTAGACATACAGATTGCTACAAATGGAAGACTGCACGCTACTGTATATAGGAAGGAAACAGCTACAAATTCCCTGCTAAAATGGGAAAGCTGTCACGCAAGGGCACTAAGAGCTGGCATACCGATAGGCCAGTACTTGAGACGGAATTGCTCCACTCTAACAGAATTCAAGTAGAAGGCTGCTGAGTTACGGGACAGACTTATGAGAAGGGGCTACCCTAAGAAAATTCTTAGAAATGCCTATTGGAAGGCGATACAAAGAAATCGCACTGAATTACTAAGACCTAAAATAAAAACTGATGACGGGGAACAAGTATCCCGAATTATAGGCACGTATGATGTGAAGTCTGAGGAGGTTAAACAAATCTTGACCCACTATTGGCCCGTTCTCAAGTTGGACCAGACTATTACGCGGTTATTACCTGAAAGACCACAAATCACTTATCGAAGGGGCCGCAATTTGAAGGACCGATTGGTGCACAGCTATCTTCCTACTAATATGAATAAACAACGCAGGGGGATTTCAGGAACATATCCATGCAGCAAATGCACAATGTGCAAATATATCACCCCTGGAAAATCCTTTGAGAGCAGCAGCACGGGAGAAAACTATGTGATGCAGGATTTTGCGAACTGTGAGACATCTGGGGTGGTCTCTATGCTGACATGTCCCTGCCCACAAAATTATGTGGGAAAAACTCTCAGACCCCTAAAAAAACAGCTAAGTGAGCACATAGGAGATATAAAAAATAAACGTACAACTCCTGTGGCACTTCACTTTATGGAGAAACATGGAGGCAATTGGGAAGCGCTCAGATGTCAGGTACTGGAAGTGGTGAGAAGACCTATACTGAAGGGGGATTATGACAAGCAACAATTACAATGTGAAGCGCGCTGGAGTTTCAGAATGAACTCAGCACGGTCGCACGGCTTCAATGACTATGTATCATATATGTGCTTTCGGTAAGCTAAAAGGAACCGAAACAGAAATTGGAAGAGATAGAATAGAAAGTTATCTAATAAGTAAACTTACATTAAGAACTAATTACAATGTCTCCAACCGTACAACATTTACCATTCAGGTACAGAATCCATAGCGAGGCTTGGGACGCGGCTGCGTCTCAGGTATCCAGGTAACGGATACAAACTAACAGGATCACATGAGGATCGCTCCGGACTGACACATCTCTGGACAGGAACTATGTATAGAATCTGCTCTAATTAGCTAGGAGAGCATTCTGTCAAGAAAGAGAGGCGGGCTTGTGTGACATATAAATAGAAGCCGAGGTGCGCTGATCAGTGTGCGGCCATCACCAGAGCCGTGCAGAAGGATTTCAGCAAAGGTCCCAAAAAGAATGTGAGCTTACCCAACGGCCCTGGAGGATAATGGTTCAGGAAATGCGTCGGGCAGTGCAATACAAAGTGAAGGACTTCCGATACCTACTACAGGAGAAACAAAAGGGAAGTAAATAAATTCCTAATTTCTTACAATGACTCAACTAGAGTGTATAAAGTGATTGCTCACACAAGAAAAGACTGTTTACACAACAAAATAAGCCAAAGGGACGAACAAAAGACAAAAACATTGTGATAAAGTGCAATAGTAAATAAGTGCAAATATAATAAAGTGCAATAAAAATTAAAGTAGCATTCATACTGTGTTACAAAATAGGACAATAGGATACATCTATGATCTTTGCGATCTATGGACTATAAAGTGTCTGCATGCACACAATAGGATGGTAATTGCTGCGTTATAGAGGTTTTTTTGAGTATTTTGCATTGAACAAGTATATACCTTTTTCACAAGATAAATAAAAGTTACATTTTAACAATTTTCCTTTTGGTTAATGAATTATGAGGTTAGTAATGCTCAACTCTGTGGCCACTGAGCACTGGAGGCCTCACTACTGTCCCAGCTGTCACCTGACTGGTAGAACAGTGTTGGGTGGGTGCAAGTATTCGTTTGTGCACATTTCAATGAAATTTATTATATATATATATATATATATATATATATATATATATATATATAGAAATGAAGATGTATATATGGTTTGTACAAACACAGCTAAAAAGCGGAAAAGAATACATACCGGAGGCGCCCAGGCACTCAATGGTGCTGCAGACATTGCTGCAGGAGGAGGAGGTGGAGGAGGATCAGCAGAAGAACCGAAAAGTCCACCGACAAGCTATGCAAAATAACAACAATGGTGTCAGAGGTCTGTGTGGACACAGGAAAGCAACGGACCGATCAGGAAGTGAGAATCACAGAGCTGTGCAGAAGGACAGTGACAGAAACCTTTCTATACAATAGTGTGAATGGCTGAGTGTGAGTGCAGGCACAATATAGCAGCAGTGTGCATAGCTGAGTATAAGTGCAGGCACATTATAGCAGCAGTGTGTATAGCTGAGTGTAAGTGCAGGCACATTATAACAACAGTGTGTAAAGATGAGTGTAAGTGCATGCACATTATAGTAACAGTGGGTATGGCTAAATGTAAGTGCAGGCACATTATAGCAGCAGTGTGTATGGCTGAATGTAAGTGCAGGCACATTATAGCAGCAGTGTGTATGGCTGAGTGTAAGTGCAGGCACACTATAGCAGCAGTGTGTATGGCTGAGTGTAAGTGCAGGCACATTATAGCAGCAGTGTGTATAGCTGAGTGTAAGTGCAGGCACATTATAGCAGCAGTGTGTATGGTTGAGTGTAAGTGCAGGCACATTATAGCAGCAGTGTGTATGGCTGAGAGTAAGTGCAGGCACATTATAGCAGCAGTGTGTATGGTTGAGTGTAGGTGCAGGCACATTATAGCAGCAGTGTGTATAGCTGAGTGTAAGTACAGGCACATTACAGCAGTCAGGGCCGTATTTTCCACTAGGCACCCATGGTCCAGTGCCTAGGGCAGCACCTTGTAGGGGGGCAGCACCAGCAGGGAAAGTAAACAACTTTTTTTGTTTGTTTTTATTTTTCTAGTCTCCTGGTCAGACTTGCCAGTAAAGCCCCTATTCCACGGGTCGTTAAGAGGGGCAATATCGTTCGTATTCGGCCGATATCGGCCGCTACGAACGCTATTCGTCCCGTTGAATAGAGTGCAACGATCAGCCGACATCGTTCATGTCGGCTGATCGTTGCAGTCGCTTGTTTTTCAACATGTTGAAATACAAGCGACTGATATAGCAGCGATCTGCTGCCGTAGCTCCTTTGAATGGGAGCGTCGGCAGCAGACGCTGCTATATCCTATGGGCTGCCCGGACAATCAGTGATCCTCTGAGCAGCCCCCCCGCAGCTCCCCGCCGCCCCTCCCGCACTCACCCGCTCGCTGCAGCCGCGTCGAATAGCGGCGGCAGCGAGCGGGGAACGAGGGGCAAACAAGCGCTGAGAGCGCTCGTTTGCTCCTTAAACGACCCGTGTAATAGGCCCTTAAATCTGGTCTCTGTTCACATAGCATTTTTTCAGAACACTCACTAAAAGTATCATACAAAGTATGACATGCATTATATTTCACTGTATACCATTGGTGATATACTGGAGGCCTCTGTCTGACATATACTCTCAAACTATATTTTTGATATATACTTCTGACATAGAGGGACATTTATTAAGTCCTGTGTTTTCTGCGCCGGACTTAAAAATCTTCCCGCAGCTCCGGCACTACGGAGATTTATGTAGAGGCGGACCGCCTCTACATAAATCCCATGCGCAGCTGAGAGCTGGTGTAGGTTTCCTGACTATATTTCCGCCAAAAAAAATGCTGAATAGCGCGGATTCTGAGTCCGCACCCCCTCCACAGCCCCTCCCCGCCCCCCCTGGCATACCGGGCAGAAAGTGCCGATTTGCAAATATTTTATTCGCAAATAGTCCATTTGTGAATAAAATTATTCGCAAATGGGCACTTTCAGCCGAAAAAAAGGCCTTTGATGCTTCATACATGTCCGCCATAGACTGCAAACACAGTGCAGCCCTATTCATTGTATCAGAGATATATTACATATGTGAACACAAAAGTATACATACCGGAGAGAGCGGGGACATTGTTGGTGCTGCTGACGCTGCTTTAGGTTTTCGGCGGGCTTTAAGGTTATAGCCAAAACTGGCAGCTGTCCACTGTTGTGAATCAATTCCATCCATTTCTATAGCATTGCATATCTCTGCTGTATCAAACATTCTTCTTTCTCTTGCACTACTTCTTCTTCTAATTGGGGCTTCCCTAGATATTTCCAAGGCACAGTCCACAGGCTACACAAAAACATAATAACTCTAATATAATCAATTATTCTCGGGTTTGATGCATTGTATGTATGTATGTATGTATGTATGGATTTACAGGATTAGAAAAAGGGCGAGCTGTGTGATTCCCTAAATTATTCTTATTTATTCACCGTATGGCTAGGTTCACACAACGTTATTTTTTTAGTAAAGAACGGACGCTGATTGCAATTGCCTCAGCATCCGTTCTTTAATGCAATTCCGCTCGCTGTGTTCTCACATCGTTATTCTAACGCCCGATCTTTAGAACGGGCGTTAGAATAATGTGCCTGTCCATTATTTCCATATTTAAACATCAGCTGTTCACACAATGCAATGTGCAGCGCGGCCGCACATTGCATTGGAGTGAATGGCTAATTGATTTGCGGGCACAGCCGCCGGTGCCTGCAAATCAATTGGGAAAAAAGAACGCGCCTGCAGCTGATACGGAGGTATCTGCTGCAGGAACGGGCTGAGTGCAGCCCGACGGCCGGCTGTTTAACAGCGTCTGTTGCTATGCAACGGACGCTGTTAAATGGTGTGTGAACATAGCCTAACAGTGAAGCCCGATCCTGATTTTAATCAGAATTTTGAAACAGTTACTAACGCCAATCACTATGGCCATGTGTTGGAATTCATAAAGCGAGGTAACAGGGATGAGAAAGGTGGTGCAGGGAAACAAAGAAAGCTACAATGGGTGACAAGATGGAGGCGTTTAGGAGCCACAACAACGATCCCGACCCTGTCATCCAACATCAGTGTCTGACTTCACAAATGCTCTTCTGGATAAAAATTACTACAAGACACCTCCAAATCTTGTGGAGAGTATTCTCAGAAGATTGGAAGCTGTTATAACTGTAAAGGGAAGACCAACCCCATAATAATACCTATGGAGATAGAGCGGGACGTTCTGAAAGCTCCTGTAGGTGTAATGTGGCAGTCCCAATACTTGCCTCCATATACTGTATATTGATTATCAGAATTATGACAGTGATTAAACATAGTACTAGAGGAAAAATTCTGCATACAAAGTCCACATGTAAAGGAATTGCGTCCTGGTATTTTTTAGCTAATTAAATTTAAAAAATTGCAAGTAACTAAGAGAATCCTGAGCCACTAAGTAAACAAGTGCCAGTCGTGTATTTCAGTGCTAATATACAGAGCCTATGCAATAGTAATGGTTGCTGCCATGTATTGTTGGCCAGGTATCCCCTATAAGGCTATGTTCACATTACGTATGAGACCGGCCATTCTGTGATTCTGTGACTGCTGTACCGGCCGGATGATCTTTAGCACTGCCCGCATCAGAACTCCCAACTGCTCACTATGGAGCGTGTGGCTAGAGCCGCTCGCTCCATAGTGTGCACTGACCGGGTCAGTTGTTAGCGGTGCCGCTAGGGATCCCGGCCGGAGAGTATGCCATGTGTATACGCTCCGGCCAGGATCCCATAGACGGCAAGGTAACGTATATTTTTGCAATAACCAATGTGCAACAACGGCCGTAGTTTTACGAAAATATACGTACTGTGAACATAGCCTTACACAGGAAGATGTGCGGCCAATGAGTGATAATTTTTTGATGGGTTAAAATGGCCTGATCAGCTGTAATACGGTTACTCGCTGACTCATTTACACAGGGTGACTGGCTAATACTCGTCCCATGTAACAGAATCCTTAGACTGTACAGTCTATAGGTACCAAAGATTTATCAAAAAGCAGGAGCCACTGTAAAAATCTGGCACATTGGAAGACTTTTTAAACTAAGCTTTCACTAGGTATGGGGCAGTAATAGCAAATCTGGGCCAGCGTCTGTGAGACTGTCGGACTGTACATCAGTCTTATAAACAGTAATGTGCTGGTCTGACTGCTGCTCTGTTCACATAGGAGATATGGGACCCCCTTCTTGAGATTTTCCAGGTCCCAGTGAATCAAATACTTATCCACAATTGAATAAGAGATTGTACACTTATCCCATATAATGTGAATAGGCACAGGTTGTGTTGGTGGGCCAAACCCTTTACAAAAAATAAAACAGCTAATTTACTTTTAGTCCATATGGCTGACCCCAGACCCACAGACCCATATTCTAAGGTTCCATATTAAATAACCATTTATATTGTCTGGATAAGGAGCCTTGTTTGATAAGTTTTGTGTTTGAACAGGGACACCGTAATACCAAGTGACAATACATCTGCCATGGTCTATGCCTGTTTCTAGGTGTAAAGTAGGGATGGTCCGAAACTGCCGAGGTTCGGGTTCGTATGAACCCGAACGCTCGGCATCAGATTCCCGCTGTCTGCCCGCTCCGTGGAGCGGGTGGATACAGCGGGAGGACCGCCTGAAAAATTGGGATACAGCCTATGGCTATGGCTGTATCCCAGTTTTCCAGGCGGTCCTCCTGCTGTATCCACCCTTTCCACGGAGCGGGCAGACAGCAGGAATCATTACCGGGAGTTCGGGTTCGTACGAACCCGGACCGAACTCAGTTCGGACCATCCCTAGTGTAAAGCATGATAAATTACCAAGCCCCTCTCTGCTCATCCATGAGGTGAGGGGCTAATATTTGGCTAATGGCACAGAAAAGCCAAAAATCTGTTCATCTTTGATAAATGTGCCCCTAAGGGTTTAAGGAACGTATCCTCTAAGGTTATCCCTGAACATGTTCTACTTGTTTAGTCACTTACAACTAAAGACATATGGGGGCATTTACTTATATTACCAAATGATGATGAACTGGATTTTTCTTCCTCTATGCTAAAAGTACATCATTTCTGACATATACTTCCAATTTATACTGCAAGGCGATGCTGGTCTATGCATCCATTCTCCCTATAATCCAATCAAATATATAAACCGATATAAGCACAAAAGTATACATACCTGAGAGGACTGTTCCGCGCTGTCCAACAACATTGGTTCAATGAGTTGAAGTGAATAACCTCCTTTACCCAGTAAACGCATTGGGGGACCAGACAATCTTTGTAAACTCTACACAAAAGAATAATAACTATGATTTATATTTTAAAAATAAATGCATTGCGTATAACATCATTGGGGAGGGGGGGGGACTGTCAAAAGTCACAATATGTATGTGTAAACATAAAGGGGTTTGCTAGGGGGTGCGTGGCTGTGTATGGTGGAAAAAAAGACTCTGCATGCGTTGCATTTATTACAATATACGGCTATGTTCACACTACGTACGAATCCGTACGCATTTCGTACAGCGCCGTACATGTGCGGCTGAAACTACGGGCGTGCGAATATTCGATGTGCGGCCGAATGCGTATGCAATGTGTACGCAATGCGAACGTACGCCCGTACTCTACTTACGCTTCCTGAGCCCCCTATGAAGCGATCTGACAGCGGTCTTTTACTTGTAAATCTTCGCCTAGCCCCGGACACCCCAGACACCTACAATCAGACAAACAGATTTAGTGTTAATATATAAAATTACAAACATGGTTAAACATAACTCCAGAGTGCCCATGATCTTAGAACCGCTTCAGCCCAGTGTGCCTGTCATCTGCCACCTCACCTCCAAGGATCTGTGATACCACAGAGGGGTCTGATGAGGCCTGTAATCCCAGAAGCGTCTCCGGTTGCCCTGGTGATCGCAGGAGGCGTGCGGGGACGCTTCCGTGTTCGGTCGGGATTACAGGCCTCATCAGACCTCTCTGCGGCAGCACAGAGGCGGCAGATGACAAGAGAACATAATAGAAAAAAACAACATACAGATTCCAGTCTCTCTGCCTCATTGTACTGTGATATCTAAAAGTAACATACACATTATTATACTAATCCCTTAAGAATAGATTTCAGGTTTCTAGTTAGAAATATATGTCTGCGATTTTTCTTTTGCTGCCTGTTTTATTTATTATTATTAATCATACATGTTTAGATCTACAGTATATGATCAGGTGGTTAGTGTACAACATACATATAAGAACTGAACTGTGTACAAAAAAACATGCATAAAACCAAAAGACACTTGCTGTTAGGGCAGCTTCGCACAGGATGGATCGCATCGGATATATCGCTGCGAGTTTTGCAGCAAGATCCGTTACCAAGGTCCTGTCAGTTCTTATGTGAATACATACTTACAGCGGATCTTTCAGACTGCTGCAAGTATGTAAGTCATCTGCCCCCTTAACCAACAAACTGTCGGCGAATAAATGCCATGTTCATACTCCCCATACCATCTACTAATAAGCCACAAACGGTAAGGTGATATCAGCAACCACTTCCATTTTATCAGGGTGCATCCATACTTATGGCACACCCTGTATATACAATGGCTGGACCCAGTGGCGTAGCTACCATAGAGGCAGGGTAGGCAGTTGCTATTGGGCCCATGCAGGAGGGGAGGGGGCAGGGGGAGAAGGTAAGAGCATGTGTCCTTCTGCTTAACCCCTTATTTACTGCAGTGTGTAAGTGACCCAATGTTTACTTACATGCTGCAACACAAAAAAAGGGTTAACAAGCAGAAGACAAAGATGTCTGCTTCAGTGCACTGATAACCCCTGACCTCTGTTGCCCAGCTGAGCAATCAGGTAGGAAAGGAAAATGTGCAGAGCTCCCTGCAGAGATCAGGAGTTATCAGTGCACCAGCAGTAAGACAGATATCTCCTTCTGAACATTGGGTCACTTACACACTGCAGAACATAAGGGGTTAAGCAGAAGGCAGAAGGCATAAGCTCCTAATGGGCCCTTATGGATAAAAACTGTGGACTGTCATAGCAAGCAGCCATTGGCTTTCTGCTCTGCCAGTCACTCTTGTGGCTGCAACCAGGATTCTGCCCCTGGCCACAAGAGATTTTATTTTTTGGCCACATCACAATGCATATATATATATATATATATATATATATATATATACATGCAGTGCTCTGTGTTGTGGGTAGGGGAGGGGGCCCCTTAAAATTTATTGCTATGGGGCCCCGTGAATCCTAGATACGCCCCTGGCTGGACCATCAGCAAATAATGCACTTGTTTGCTCTCGTGCCACCCACAGTGCTCCTAGTCTATAAGCTCTTGTAAGCAGGCCCCTCGCTCCCTTTGTATCTTTATTAATTTTATTATTTAATTCTATAAAGTGTAAATGTAGAAAAAAAGGGCTGCGGAATCTGTTGGCACTATACATGGCTGTAGTGGTGAACACCTCTGTGTGGGGTCATTGCATCAATATTGGTGAAGATCCCTTGATTCCTGGAGGTTCCCTTATAGAGCATACAGCCATGTCTGAACACCAAATTGTATTTTAATGAAGAATAAATCTACAAATATCTAAAACTATACAAATATGCTGCATTTTTTTCTAAGGATCTGTTCGCATAGAGTAAAATCAGCGGAATTGACATGTCAATTCTTTGAGCGGAGAGTGGCAGAAGCGGAGGCACGCAAGCCGTCCCAATGAAAAAGACGGCAGGTAGGATTCCGCCGCTTTTACTCATACACTGGCAGATTAATTGCTGTGTAATCAGCACCAATTGATGATATCAGAAATAGAACATAATAAAATAAAATAACTTACAGATTCTGGTCTCTCTGGCCCACCGTCCTCTGAATCCTGAAAGTAAGCAAAGTTACACATTATTATACTAATCCCATAGGAATAGATTTCAGGTTTCTAGTTAGAAATATATGTCTGTGATTGTTCTTTTGCCGCCTGTTTTATTTATATTAATCCTACATGTTTAGATCTATATGATCAGGTGGTTAGTGCACAATATACATATAAGAACTGAACTATGTCCAAAGATACATGCATAAAACCAATAGACACTTGCTGTTATGGGGAAACCGTTGGCTGTATTTGATGTTATGAGCTGCAGACACAATTGGATCGCTGTTAAAAGCAAGCTGTGCCTTACCTGGAACTGATGGTGGTGGCCAAACATATAAAGTCTTCTTTTTATCTCTCAGCCAAGTGTCAAGGAGGCAGGGCTGAGCTGCTTAAGTGCCACAGTCTGACACGCCTTCTTTATTAATATCACCTCCCAGCCCTTCGGTGATTGATATACAGAGACCTATACATCAGTAAAGGAAGGCGAAAAGGAGGTGGAAGCAAAAGAAGTGGCATAACAGACCCCGCCTACTTGACACTGGGCTAAGAAATAAAAAGATTTTATAAGGTTGGTAACTACTATCATCTCCAGGAAAGGTACAGTTTGTTTTTATACCCTAAGCGCGGGGAGGGTCTTCTATCCCTATGTACCAGTCTGCCATTTACCTTATTTATGTAACGTACGTGATTTCGCAATATTCTGTTTGTCACCCCCTATAGCTTGTAAAACGCTGCGTGAAAGTACTATTAAGTTTTTAGTTTTTTATGGTTAAAATTAGGAAATTTAAAAAAAATATATATTTAATAACATTTCCTGGCTTTTTTTTTAAAATACAATTTATGTCATAGTAATGTTGTTTTACCCTGATATTCCGATATCAGGGCAAAAAATTTACTTTTTCTAATTGTAATTTCAAATAATTTGGAGCAAAACTGTAACAAAACCACAATATGTGAACACCATCTTACAAACACTGCTTTAAAAATGGAGAGAAAAAACAAATAAACAAACAAACAAAAAGTACTTACACTTAAGTTATCAGGGTACTGTACCGAAGCGCATTCTTCAACAGAATGAAATATAGAACCACTCAGAGGCTGATGGTGAAATAGTAAAAGTTAAAACTGACTATTTGTTATATTATTCCACAAACGGTAAGGTGATATCAGCAAATAGAGAACTTGTTGGCTCTCAGGTCACCCACAGTCCTCCTAGTCTATAAGCTCTTGTGAGCAGGTCCCTCACTCCCTTTGTATCTTTATTTTATTATTTAATTCTGTAATGTATAACTGTAACCCCTGTATTCTGTGTAAGAAAAATAAGGGCTGCGGCATCTGTTGCCGCTAAACAAATAAATAAATATTATTATTATTATTATTATTATTATTATTATTTTATTATAGCACTCTGATCTTTCCGGCAGCTCTATAGGAATGAATATAACTATAAAATAACTTACAGATACCTCTCTCTCTGCCTCACTGGACTGTGATATCTGAAAGTAAAATATCAAAGTTACACATTATTTTACCAATCCCTTAGGAATAGATTTCAGGTTTTTAGTTAGAAATATATGTATGTGATTGTTCTTTTGCCACCTGTTTTAGTTATAATAATCATAAATGTTTAGAGTATATGATCAGGTGGTTAGTGTACAACATACAAATAAGAACTGAACTGTGTACAAAAATACATGCATAAAACCAATAGACACTTGCTGTTAGGCTCTGTGCACACGGAGCAAAACTGGCGGACATGTTCATTCCTTCAGCGCGGAGAGAGAGGAGGCGCGCGAGCCTCCCATAGACTGTCATTATGACAGGAAGGTTGGTGGAATTCCACCAGTTTTGCTCTGTGTGCACAAAGCCTTATTGTGAGTCTGTCTGCTTTATTTGGTGTTAAGAGCTGCACACACCGTTGGATCGCTGTATAAAAGCAAACTGTACTGTACTTTTCCTGGAACTGATGGTGATGGCCAAACATATAAAATCTTCCTTTTTATTTCTCAGCCAAGTGTCAAGGAGGCAGGGCCGAGCTGCTTAAGTGCCACAGCCTGACACGCCTTGAAAACCATAGACTCCCAGCCCCTGCTTGACTGATATACAGATCCCTATACATCAGTCAAGGAGGGCTGGGAGGTGAAAGCAACAGAGGTGGCATACCAGTTCCTGCCTCCTTGACACTTGGCTTATAAATAAAAAGATTTTATAAGTTAGATAACTACCATCATCTCCAGGACAGGTACAGTTTGCTTTTATACCCTAACAGTGATACAATGATGTTTGCATCTCTTAGCAACAAATGCAGCGAACAGATTTCCTTTAAAAATCATCATCATCGTTATCTGTCCATGGGCACAAATATAACATGTACACTTTTATTTTTCAAATCTGTGAGCCCATAGTGGTAGCATGAACTAAGGCTGTAGCTAAAAGCCTGTCCTCTGTTGCATCGCTCACTAAAGAGCTCAATACTGAATTGTACATATTAGTCACTGTGCGGCTGGAGCTTTATTGAATGGGATGCTACCAAGAATCAAACCTAAAACCCCATAGACAATGACAAGAGCTATTTGGAGTTGTGCAATGCACACTGCCACTGGACTCTGTAGCAATGGAGATGTCATCTCTAGAGTGATGAATGACATCTCATTATATGGCAGCCTGATGGAGGAGTTGGGTTGAGCAGATGTGTGGTGTCCCACCACAGATGGTTTTTATCTCTCATTTGCACCTCTCAAAAAGCTTCCTCTTTCAGGTTAAAGGTGGTGATGAAGTAGTCTGAACTTTTATTTTTACTTTTATTTTTTACTTGTATTTTCTATTTCTGTGTAATACACAGCTGAGGAAGGTCATGGGTAGAGATGAGCGAACAAGCCGGATTTCTGGTTCGTATGAATCAGAAATCTCGGCGGCTGACTCCCGCCGTCTGTTCCCTCCGTACAGCGGGTGGATACATTGTAAGGAACGCCTGGAAAACTGGGATACAGCCATCAGCCGCAGAGATTTCTGATTCATACGAACCAGAAATCCAGCTGGTTCGCTCATCTATAGTCATGGGTTAATATTTTATGTGTACCATGTGTTATACATGACCAATAGGAGGTGCTCTCTATTTCTAACCAATCTCTTTTCTTCTTTCTTTTGCACACACTCATCCCCAACACTCACAGGGAAGTTCACTTTAGGCCCCTGTAGGAGGAGACACTGGTGGAGTGCACATTCAGTCTTATCCAGATTCTCAGAGAGGGAAGACGAAAAACCTACTGTTCCTGCTGTAGTTAAGCCAGGGTCTGGCTTATGCCAGCACCCCTGAAAGGGACAAAGAGCAGTCTAGTCTAGACACTCAATGTGTACAGATGCAGCTAGAGACAACTGGTTCTTCCTCCACTATCACTACGTTTAGTATGCAGTGCTAAGCACTTTAAAGGAAAAGGAGTCCAGGAACACCCTAACCCACGCTGAGAACATGTCTAAAAAGCACAGGGCAGTATCCTGAACACAAGAGGAACTAGCCTGGATAGGACAAAGCTACTGTAAAGAAGGTCTATGTATCCTTTCTCGCAGTTCAGGTAACTGGGACACCCGGACACTTAGCTAAGCCCAGATAACCACGGCTGGGGCTTGTAGTACCCTGACAGGATGGGTCAGTTGACACTGTAGGGTACATAGAGGTCAGACACAGTCTAAACACAACTACAAGTCCAAGTTTTTCACTATAAAGTATATCTCTTCAAGTTCCAGTAGAGTACACAGTCACATTGGGTTGGGGCTCCTCCGACAAACTCTTCTGCTCTTTAAGCACCGCTACAACTACCTCTTTCCTACTCTACTCCTTCAGCACCTCCTTAAGCACCACAAGTTTCAGTATTAAAAGTCTGTGTTAAAGATTTATCTATTCTACCAAAGTGTATTGTACTGCTGAAAGTTTACAGTAAAGCTGTTCTATTTTTACAACACTGAGACTCTGTCATACTTCGTACGCACCAACACCCATACACACAATCTGCACACCTTGGGTTATTTTTCCCCTTTCTGTGGGCGGCGGTACCAGTAGTCTGGGTGGGTCAGTTGCCACTCAGGACTACTGTGACAAGAGCCCAAGGGACCCACTACAACCCGGCAGGTCACCAACCATTGGGGAACACAGTCAGCCACCTAAACAAAGCAGGTACAAACATCACACCTATGTGCTGGACAAGCACTGGCATCACAATAATACCATCTTTGACTGAGCTGACACAACAACACCAATCCTCCTGCAGCCACCACAGATGTCAACAGAGTACTACCTACCAGAATGTATTGGTCAGATTGTAAAATTTGGTGGAGGAGGGATTCTCCCACTGTTTGCCATTAGTACACACAGGCTCTTCCTTCCTTTACCTCTCTGGCCTGTCCCAGCACAGAAGCTACTCTATACTATTATGGACATGAGAGACATAACAGTAACGCTTTATATTTTTTTCTGTTCTCAGGGAGATAATTGTTTAACCCATATGGACTTTGAGTGACATACATTTGTATATTATAAGCCCCTGCAGGGAGGGTCTTCTATCCCTATGTACCAGTCTCCCATTTACTTTATTTATTTAACGTAATTTGATTTTGTAATGTTTGTAATGTAATGTAATGTTATTGTTATAAATAATAACAATAATAACAACAACAACAACGAATTTACATTGTATGTCAGGAAGGGGTTAAAGTTTAGTAGATGTCAAAATTGTACAAAATAAGAAAATAAAAATCTCACATCTAAGAGAGCAGCAGTTGTCCACTAAACTCCAAGAATGTTCTTACAGCACTGACACATGAAATGAGGTGCCCAGGATCTGTCTTGATCCCAAACAGGCATGCCAAAATAAGCTTTGTAGGCCTCACACATCTCAGCAGACGCTTATTGGGGCAATTCTAGAAGCTTCTTGATAGTTCTCACAGTTCAGGAAGCTTCTAGAAGTCTATACACCTGGATATTTGACAGATGTGAGAAAATATTACTTTGCTGAAAAAGTAGTAGATGCTTGGAATGAAGTTCCAGAAGATGTGGTTGGTAAATCTACAATAACTGAATGTAAACCTGCCTTGGATAAACATACATCTATCCGAAGATAATATGAAAGGAAATAAAACAAAAGTGGACTAAATGGACCAGGTGGTCTTTATCTCACACAATATTCTATATTTCTGTGACTTACAACTAAGAGAGCTTTGTCACACCCCCTTTATAATAAATGTCCCCCCCCCCCCATGCCCATTGCGCTTCTATGGTCCTTCTATGGCCTCCCCCTCCATACATGGCTGTAGTGGGTCATTGCATCAACGCTGGTAGAGATCCCGTGATTTAAGGTGGTTTCCTTCCAGAGAGTATATCAACGTCTGAACAACAAATTGGATTTTAATATAGAATAAATCTACGAATATCTGAAACTATATAAATACGCTGCATTTCTTATCTTAGGGTCCTCGTATACTGGCAGATTAATTGCGTGTAATCAGCACAATCGATGATATCAGAAAAAAAAACATAATAAAAGAAAAACTAACTTACAGATTTCTCTCTCTCTGGCGGACCGTCGTCAAATAACTGAAAGTAACATAGCAAAGTTACACATTATTATACTAATCCCATAGGGATAGATTTCAGGCTTCTAGTTATAAATATATGTATGTGATTGTTCTTTTGCCACCTGTTTTATTTATATTAATCATACATGTTTAGATTTATATCAGGTGATTAGTGTACAACATACATATAAGAACTGAACTGTGTACAAAAATACATACAGAAAACCAAAAGACACTTGCAGTTATAGGGAGTCTTGCGGCTGTATTTGGTGTTAAGACACCATTGGATCGCTGTTAGGCTGGGTTCACACTATGTATATTTGAGGCTGTATTTGGTCCTGGTCCTCATGTCAGGTCCTCATAGCAACCAAAACCAGGAGTGGATTGAAAACACAGAAAGGCTCTGTTCACACAATGTTGAAATTAAGTGGATGGCCGCCATATAACGGTAAATAACTTCCATTATTTCAATATAACAGCCATTGTTTTAAAATAACAGCAAATATTTGCAATTAAATGGCGGCCATCCACTCAATTACAACATTATGTGAACATAGCCTTTCTGTGTTTTCAATCCACTTCTTGTTTTGGTTGCTATACAGCCTCAAAAATACAGCCTCAAATATACGTAGTGTGAACCCAGCCTAAGGGTATAAAGCAAACTGTACATTTCCTGGAACTGATGCTGGTGGCCAAACATATAAAATCTTCTTTTTATTTCTCAGCCAAGTGTCAAGAAGGCAGGGCCGAGCTGCTTAAGTGCCACAGCCTGACACGCCTTCTTGATTAACATCACCTTTCAGCTATTGGCCTCTGTTGCATCGCTCACTACAGTGCTCCATACTAATATAAGTGACTAATATAAGCCCTCGTTCTAGTAGTGAATACAACAAACATTATAAGGGTACAAACCCACTTGCCGGATCCGCAGTGAGTTCCTTGCTGCGTTTTTGCAGCGAGACTCACTGCGGATCCTAGCCCTATACTTTCAATGACAGACAAACACGCTGCAGGGATGTACATCCCTGCTGCGAGTTTGTCTGTAACCCGCCCCCTTAACCCCCCGGCCGCCGGAATTGATACTTTACCTGATCAGGTGAAGTATATGCTGCAGCCAGCCAGCCGCCTGCCCGCCCGCAGCCCCGATCACTCACCTGCAGCCCTGGCCGCCCGAACGACCCCCCCCCCCCCCACGATCGATCGCCCCACACACACACACACACACAGCCCCGGACGCCCAAAAACAATACTTACGGCAAGGCCGCAAAAGTCCTCGTCCACATCGCTCTCTTCAGGCTTATCCTGAAACATTCCCAAAAACACATCTTTTTTAATGCAAAAATGTCTGAAATTTTTTTCCCCTCACAAAATAGTGGAAATATTGACCCAAAATAGCACGTCGTAATATGGGTAAGTGATTCTATGATAACTGGCTTGCAGCTCCATGTTGGTCCTGGGTAGGAGAGGCTTACTTTTTCCTCTTAGTGAAGAAGCCTGACTTGGATTAACCCCTGGTAGTAACCTTATGTTTTCTGCACTGGGTATTACAGGTGTACATGGCTGCTAGCAGTTTTACTAAATATATATGCATGCCCTGTTGATATCATAACTTGGATTCCTGGAAAGTTTATATCTCACCTGCATTTTTTTTACTGATATAATAAAGGAATATTTTAAGATAATTAAAGGGGTACTTCAGCGAAAACCATTTTCTTTCAAATCAACTGGTTTTAGAAAGTTATTTCGATTTGTAATTTACTTCTATTTAAAAATCTAATACTTATCAGCTGCCTTATGTCCTGCAGGAAGTGGTGTATTCTTTCCAGTCTGACACAGTGCTCTCTGCTGCCACCTCTGTCCATGTCAGGAACTGTCCAGAGCAGCAACAAATCCCCATAGGAAACCTCTCCTGCTCTGGACAGTTCCTGTCTCGGAAAGAGGTGGCAGCAGAGAGCATTGTGTCAGACTGAAAAGAAAACACTATTCATGTAGGACATACAGCAGCTGATAAGTATGGGAAGACTTTTAAATAGAAGTGAATTACAAATCTAACTTTCTGAAACAAGTTTATTGTGAGTCTACTATCCATAAGTAGGCTTGAAAAACACAATATTGATATAATATAACCGATATAAAAACCGGTGAGATATTTTGTAGTGCAACTAATCCATGGATGCACAGGACCTTCTCTGCTATTTTACAAATTCTTATTTTAAAGAGGATGTACCACCAGGTACATCCTCTTTAACCTGAAGCCACGGATCGAACGGCGCCGGCACGCCCCCAGTGGGAGGGAATTCCCTCCCCTCCATGACGCGGCTCCCTTAGAATGAATGGAGCCACGTCATAGAGGGGAGGGAATTCCCTCCCACTGGGAGCGGCCCGGCCTACCTCCAGTGCTTGAGCACCGGCCGGTTCCGGTGCATAGAACGGCGCCGTACACGGGAACCGGGCCTCGGTCCGGAAAACGGACTGCGGCACCGGCTTCCCCGTGCCGGCGCTGTTTCGATCCGTGGCTTCAGGTTAAAGAGGATGTACCGGGTGGTACATCCTCTTTAAGTTATAGCGAGGCTTATTGCATCCTGCTCCTGTTATATAAGCTATTAGTTACCAGTACACTTACCGCAGGTTCCTCATCATCCGGAGATGACCAACCCATGTATGGCAGAATATCCACATCTTCCGCAGATATAATTTCTAGAACATTTGGTTCAGTATCAATGTCCTCATCTGCACTCTAGAGGATACAAAAGATACTTTTATTTTCCAAGTCATAATTTAGTCCACATTTTTCAATGAGAAAGAATATATATGTAATATAAGAAGATAAAATGTAGATCACTATTCCCAATGGTGGGAGATTTATCAAACATGGTGTAAAGTGAAACTGGCTCAGTTGCCCCTAGCAACCAATCAGATTCCACCTTTCATTTTCCAACGAGCCTGTGAGGAATGAAAAGTGGAATCTGATTGGTTGCTAGGGGCAACTGGGCCAGTTTCACTTTACACCATGTTTGATAAATCTCCCCCATAGTAATCTAGTAATCTCCAAATAAATAAACAAATAAAAAAAAAATAAAGTCATAGAAACCCAAGGCCATGACCATACCCTGTGCTAGACTTTTACAACCAAACTAAAATTTCTATTTCAACTGCTGAGTTAGGGAAATAAATAAAGAAACCTGCGGTTGCCGTTCCCCTTTGCGCCAGTCCCCGGGGTCAATGCTTTTTCTTCTCTGTCACAACACATAGGAAATGCCCGCTCAACCAATCACTGGCTGTGGCGGATCACTGCTGTACACTAAGCAGTTTCATATGGAGAGCTATGTCTCTGGAATACCCTTTGTGGCTGTAATACCTGGGCAGTACTTACCCTTTTTTCCACTGCCACAAAGCTTGTGAATTGAGTCACTAAAGAGTATTCTTTACTGAGCTGAATGATCAAAGACTTCATCTCCTGCTTCTTCATCTGTATATGGTATAAAATGACAAAGAACTATCACAATGACATCCTCCAGTCTCTAAAACAGTTTCATCCAAACATCCGGGTATATATATATATATATATATATATATATATATATATATATATATATATATATATATATATATATATATATCAATAATAATAATAATAATATTTATTTGTATAGCGCCAACAGATTCCGCAGCGCTTATTTAAATATATATAAATACATTACAGGTTATATATTAAATTATACAATGAATAAATTACAATAAAAAATTAGTGACCTGCTCTCAAGAGCTTACAGGCTAGGATGACTGGGAGTAACACGAGAGGCAACAAGTGCTTTATTTGTCAATGTTCCAGTCATTGTACATGGAGTCTCTAAGTGCCTATAGGTGACTGGGCAAGCCAGTCACTTTCCATTTTCTAAGCTCAGATAACAAGGACAGTGTACCTAGCACCAAAGAAGTTATAGAGAGGGGATAGCAAAGGGAGACGAGATTAAGAAATGTTATAAGCACGCCTGAAGAGATGGGTCTTTAGGGCGCGCTTGAAACTGGGGATGTTGGAAATAAGTCTGAGGTCTTTGGGTGAAGAGTTCCAGAGAACTGGTGCAGCATATATATATATATATATATATATATATATATACTGTGTATATATATATATATATATATATATATATATATATATATATATATATATATATACTGTATGTATATATATATATATATATATATATATATATAAATAAATATAAATATATATTGCCAGTTCCCTACTGGTGAGCATCACATAGGATAGGTACCTTTGCCTTGTGATCTGTCATCTTTGGAAAAACAGTCACTGTCTTAGGGCCCTATTCCACCGGACGATTATCGTTTGCATTATCGTTAACGATTAACGATCTTAAACGACCGCTATTGCGAAAGACCTGAAAACGTTCACTCATTTCCATGGAACAATAATCGTTACTTATGATCGTAATTGCGATCGTATTTCTTCGCTATTTATTTGCTATTGCGTTCGTATCTATTGCGAACGACCGAACAACGTTGTATTAAATGCAAACGATTTGCGAACGTTTTGCGAACGAGCAACGATAAAAATAGGTCCAGATCTTATAAAGCGATCAACGATTTCTCATTCGGTCGTTAATCGTTAACTGCATTTCAACCGAACGATTATCGTTTAGATTCGAACAATTTAACGATAATCTGAACGATAATCGTCCGGTGGAATAGGGCTCTTAGACTACCGCTCTGTCTTCAGGCCACCCCGCCTCCTCCGAAAGTGATTGACAGCCGATGTTGAAGTCCAGCCGAAAGTGAGCCAGCTGTCAATCACTCTTGGAGGTGGCAGGGCAGCCTAAAGACAGAGTGGTAGCCGGAGAGCGGTGTGGGCACAGACTTGCCTCGGTCACACTGTCAACCTGAATTAGAAATAGTTTTTTCCTAAAACACTGGATCACAGAGAACAAGGCCAAGGGACTTTCAGGATGCTCGCTAAGAAGGTAAAAAAAGGAAACTGGCAGCATGGATATATGCATATCCATGCTGTCAGTTTCCCTTTAGGCGCTTGTGTATGGCTATCCGAACGAAAAATATATTTTGCTTGTGCTAGTATTCTGGTTGTGGTCTGAGGCCAGACACGTCCATGTGGTATGACGGTGCTTCAAAGAAAATAACACTATATTAATACGGTAACCTGTTTTGCAGTAGTATTACACTGACCTCATTCTCATTTTCCTTCTCTTGCAGAATTCCATCCTCATAGTCTTTTATTAGCGCTCGAGCTGTGAGGGTGTGCAGTATCTGGAGGCAATGAGATCAATTGCATGTAAGAAAAACTACGTAAATACATCACATATTACATAGCTGTGAGCAGAAGCCTAAATCCTGAGCCTGAGGTCCAATATGATAATAACTATTGTGCCTGATGATGTAGACCATTTATATACAAATAAAATATAAAGTATACTGATCTCCCCACTGGCACTCCCTAGCAATGACTTTTTGGACCTTTTTGCCTGTACAATTCCAGTTCGTAGTTGGTCACGAACAATGTAGATATAATACTAGCTGGGCGACTGGTGGGATCTCCTCTAACCAGTTATTCTTTTTTTTTTTATTCAATTTTTATTATATTTTTGAGATATAATATAATATAATAAATATAATAAAAATTAAATCTAACCAGTTATTCTGACATTAAAGTTTAAAGTTATGGTAAGGAGAAGAAAAATAATGAGTAATGTAACATACTGTTCCAGTTGTCTTCTGTAGTTCAGTGGTTGAAACCATGTTCTCAAGCTCCTCACCACTAACTAAAGCCTTTAGTGTTGCCTAAAAGAATGAAAGTTCATATAAGCAGAAGACGTCTTTCAGTAATTAATAAATGCAACACGGTTAAACACAAAAAAAGGAACAATAACAATAAATGGTGGACTTAATCACCAATTCCAATGCAGGAATATACACGTTTTATATGCAGATTTTGCTGCCCCCTGCCTACTGCAAAGGCCGAAACCCAACTGCACAGAAAGAACTCATACATTTAAAACCCGCACCACATGTCGATTTGTGCCCAGATATTTTTCTACAACAAGTAGATAGGACTTATACAAGCTGTAGCTATAAAAGAGGCATATCCAAACATGTACATAGCAAACCAAAATACTAGGTACATAAAATTATTAGGTAACAAAAACACACACAAAAAAATCAAAATAAAAAAAAAATAAACATACTGTGAGACAAACGGGTTAAGAACAATTAAAAAAAACACCAATAGAAGCATATGGCTCTTAAGTTATAAGTTATTTTTCTTATCTAATAAACTATTTTGGTTTACTGTGTACATATTTAGTGGTGTGTCTTTTATAATACACAGCTTGTGCTCTTCTGTTGTGGTTGTATAATTTATTGTGTGTGCTTAACAGCACTCTATAGGATTATGTAAAGTGGTGCCTGCTCGTTCTTTAGTGTATTCAAATAGATAGGACTTGCTGTGACAGTATTAATCTCCAGACTGCAATTCTGGATGAAAAATACACTACAACAAACCATTCATGCACCAGAGGCTTTCCTCTGGTCAACACTCCCTTTATTTTTACTATATATAATAGACCAGGGATGGGCAACCTGTTGCAAATCTACAATTCCCATCATGCGTGGACAGCCAAAGAGTTAACTTTAGCTGTCCAGGCACGATGGGAATTGTAGTTTTGCAACAGCTGGAGGGCCAAAGGCTCCCCATCCATGTAATAGACCAGGGTATCCTTTCCACTCAGCACCAAAACTATTACAGATCCACTTTTACATTAATGTGTACTTAAAGGGGTTATTCAGCGCTACAAAAACATGGCCACTTTCCCCCTACTGTTGTCTCCAGTTCAGGTGCAGTTTGCAATTAAGCTCCATTTACTTCAATGGAACTGAGTTTCAAAACCCCACCCAAACTGGAGACAACAGTCGGGGGAAAGTGGCCATGTTTTTGTAGCGCTGGATAACCCCTTTAACAGAGTTGTCCAGGATTAGAAAAACATGGAATGAGAAATCATTGATCGTTTGATAGAATCTGGACCTATTTTCATTGTCAATCGTTCACAAACTGTTCAAACACCGTTCGCTGTAATAACACGTTGTTCAATCGTTCCCTGGTCTATCAGCCAGGAAAGGACGAGCGCAAGTAACGATCCTTGTCCTTTGTAATAGGGTGAATGATTTAAGATCATTTGTCATAGCGGTCGTCTGAGAACGTTTATCGTTAATCGCCGAAAGATTGTCCCATGTAATAACACCCTTAGTGTGCCTTTTCCAAATCTAGAACCCCTTTAAGAGGCCTATGTGCATAGACAGTTCACTGACAGCAGTGCAATTCAAATAATTACTGGGTTTACTGAAATCACTGTATTACTTTCATCCTGATCCTCTGCCCCGCCTGCACCAGAGAGGCAGGAAGAGGGCAAGACGGCGGGGGAAAAAAGTGAAATTTATGCCAGCTGTGATTTCACTCTATGCGTACAGAGAGGCTCTTCTGTGCATGGGATATCTGTAGAAGCATTGCACCATTACATAACTGCTGCCTGCCTGCGGGCCGCCGGGGGAATTTTTTATATTGGTGCAGGAGATGCCGGTCTTGATAAATCCCGCCCTTTGTTACAGCATATGAGATTGTCAGTAAATGTAAAGGAAGTGTGTTGGTTGACATAGTACTGCGTGGCAAAGTTATATAATGTTTCACCACAATTTCCATTTTCTAGTTGCTTGGCTTGTATAGGTGACACATGCTTATCAAGTCCAAGCCACATAACCAAAAACCATGTTGTGAATATTGCGGCAGTACTGCTACATGTGTGGGCCAACCACAACAAATATATAACATACCCACCTGAGTGCAATTAGAGACAAACCCATAAACAAAAAGACTGTCCTCATAGAATATGGCTGGTATGTTTGCAGGGGCTTGTAGGATCTCGGAGTTCTGATTGTACTGCCTCCACTTCACTGATGCAGCTGTACACGCAGCAGAATCTAGACGCTTTTTTTGTTTCTCCATCTATAACAAAAAATATTTCAGCTATGTTCACACACAGTATTTTGAGGCCATTTTTTCGAGCTGTAAAACGTGCTTAAAAAAAAAAGGTCAGTTTATGGCTTAAAGTTTCCCTGTCATTTTAAAAAACTTTTGACATGTCATAGAGACACGTCAAAAGTTTTGATCGGTCCAGGTCTGAGTGTTCACACTCGTAACTGCAGTCACACACGTCCTCTCCCTGCTCTGGGTAAGTAAAAGAAAAGAGTCATAAAAGTCTTAGACTTACAATATGAGTCCGACTCTTTTTTCAGACACAGAGCAAGACTGGACCACGCTGCAGCGGTCTTCTCCTGGCTTTCTCTCCCAATCAGTATGGTTCTTAACTTTGACTGGGACAGATCAAAACTTTTGACGTGTCTCTATGATGTGTCAAAAGTTTTTTAAAGACAGGTACACTTTAAGTAAATAGCCCAAAAATATTCAAGGGAAATATATAGTACAATGGCTATTAGTGCGCACATGTGTTAAATTTACAGCTGTTCATTTTATGAAATTAAGAGTCCAGGTCTTTTTTTGGGGATTCGCAGCCTAAAAAAAAAAAGCCAACACAGCTTATAAAGCAGCCAAATGTTTTCTACTTTTTTGCATGAAAAATAGAGCAGCTAAAAATACAGGAAAATAAACTGCAAAGTCATTGTCATATAATTGCCTCATTAGGTTTCTCTTCAGCTTGATGATTCTGGATCTGGCGTAAAAGAAGATTGAGGGAGATTTATACAAACTAAAATATATTAGAACTGGCCATACTGTGGTTTGTAAATTCTGCATATATTTGACCCAAAAACATGATCAGGTTTTCATATAAGCTATTGTTTTCCAACCAGTGGCTCACTTGTGAAACTTTGGGCTCCCTGCATTTGGCTCTCCAGCCGATGATGGGTCTAGAAATATTTGTGCACTAGTGGATCCAGGGATGGGAGGATTTGAGAATATTGCTGGGACATGGTACTAAAGCTAAAACCATATCACCGGCAGTTCTGGGATTTGTGCAGGAAAACTTTCTCAACTGGGTCTACATTGAGTATGAAGAGACACCATGGGACACTAGGTAGAACATATACAGAGAACCATCTAATGCCCAGTGAGTTCCACCTAGTGTGCATGTTATCTCCCCACGCTTAATGTCAGATCAGGTGGAAGCAGTGGCGGATTAAATGTACCCTGGGCCCCGGGCTGTCCACCCAACCTGGGCCCCCCCCCAGTCAATTCGCCCACATTATAATCTGCTACTGCGTCCCCCCCCCCACTGTCTCCAATAAACACTGCCTGCCTCCCCTCCCTGCTGGCCCCAATAAACATAATGTTTGGTCCCTTGCTGCTACCCCCAGTAAGCATTGCCCACCCCACCTCCACTGCCCCCAATAAACATATCGCCAGCTCACCTGGTCCCCTGATGTTGCCCCCCCCCCCCAAGGTCACAGCAGCACAGATGATGTCAGGAGAGGAGGGTGCTGATCTTATAGGAGAGGTCCAAGCAGCACAGAGGATGTCAGGAGAAGAGGGTGCTGATCTTATAGGAGAGGTCCGAGCAGCACAGAGGATGTCAGGAGAGGAGGGTGCTGATCTATAGGGGAGGTCCCAGCAGCACAGAGGATGTCAGGAGAGGAGGGTGCTAATCCTATAGGAGATAGTCCCCCTTTATAGATGGTCTCCCTCTTTCCCCCTCTATAGATGGTCCCCCTCTTTCCCCCCTTATAGATGGTCCCCCTCTTTCCCCCTCTATAGATGGTCCCCCTCTTTCCCCCCTTATAGATGGTCCCCCTCTTTCCCCCTCTATAGATGGTCCCCCTCTTTCCCCCTCTATAGATGGTCCCCCTCTTTCCCTCTTTATAGCTGGTCCCCTTCTTTCCCCCCTTATAGATGGTCCCCCTCTTTCCCTCTTTATAGCTGGTCCCCCTCTTTCCCCCTTATAGATGGTCCCCCTCTTCCCTCTCCCCCCTTATAGCTGGTCCTCTTTTCCCCCCTTATAGCTGGTCCCCCTCTTTCCCCCCTTATAGCTGGTCCTCCTTTCCCCCCTTATAGCTGGTCCCCCTCTTTCCCCCTTATAGCTGGTCCCCCTCTTCCCTCTCCCCCCTTATAGCTGGTCCCCCTCTTCCCTCTCCCCCCTTATAGCTGGTCCTCCTTTCCCCCCTTATAGCTGGTCCCCCTCTTCCCTCTCCCCCCTTATAGCTGGTCCTCCTTTCCCCCCTTATAGATGGTCCCCCTCTCCCCCCTCCCTTTATAGATGGTCCCCCTCTTCCCCCTCCCTTATAGATGGTCCCCCTCTCCCCCCTCCCTTTATAGATGGTCCCCCTCTCCCCCCTCCCTTATAGATGGTCCCCCTCTCCCCCCTTATAGATAGTCCCCCTCTCCCCCCTCCCTTATAGATGGTCCCCCTCTCCCCCCTCCCTTATAGATAGTCCCCCTCTCCCCCCTCCTTTATAGATGGTCCCCCTCTCCCCCCTCCCTTATAGATAGTCCCCCTCTCCCCCCTCCTTTATAGATGGTCCCCCTCTCCCCCCTTATAGATGGTCCCCCTCTCCCCCCTTATAGATGGTCCCCCTCTCCCCCCTCCCTTATAGATGGTCCCCCTCTCCCCCCTCCCTTATAGATAGTCCCCCTCTCCCCCCCTTCTTTATAGATGGTCCCCCTCTCCCCCCTCCCTTATAGATGGTCCCCCTCTCCCCCCTCCCTTATAGCTGGTCCTCCTTTCCCCATTTATAGATGGTCCCCCTCTCCCCCCCCCCCTTATAGCTGGCCCACCTTTCCCCCCCTTTATAGATGCCCCCCAGTGAGTAAATAACACAAAAATAACAAAATACAACTCACCTACCCTGCGTTCCCCCGTCGATCCTCTCTCCGGCTGATGCGCGGCTGCCGGGGGTGTCCGGTCCTCTCCCCGACAGCGCGCGCATCACACAGCTCCTAGTGCCGCCTGGGCCCTGACTTCCGGTACGTGCGCTCCCAGTACCAGAAGTCAGGGCCCCAGGCGGCACTAGGAGCTGTGTGATGCGCGCGCTACCGGGGAGAGGACCGGACACCCCCGGCAGCCGCGCATCAGCCGGAGACTCTTGTGACCGCAAGCGAAACAATGCTTGCGGTCACAAGAGTGCAGTGGCGAGGGGGCCTCCCGGGCGGCATTATAATGTGGGCGGCAAGGCATGGGCCCCCCCGGAGCCTCAGGCCCCGGGCGGCCGCCCAAACCGCCTACATTATAATCCGCCATTGGGTGGAAGAGTGTCTACACAAGCCCTTTAACACTTATAGAGGATATGTCATCATGGGTCTGTTTCAGCAAAAAACAGCAATGCACATGACATAACAGTTCTGGAATATCTTTTGTTATAGCTCAGTACTCTTTTAAAAATACAGAATATGGCTATGTTCACACAATGTCAAAAAAAGAGAAAAGGCGGAAGCTTTTTCTATTTAAAAAGATGTCTGTTATTGCCGCGATTTAACTGACTGCAATGACAATGGGGGAGATCTATGAAAGAGTGTAAATATACACCTGGTGTAAACTGCCCACAGCAACCAATCACAGCTCAGCTTTCAGCTCTGGTAAAATATAAGAGGAGCTGTGGTGGCAGTTTACACCAGGTGTATATTTACACCCTTTCATAAATCTCCCCCAATGTATTGAATAACGGATGTTTTTACCACGGACGTGAACATGATCATTATTTTCGGACGTCTTTTGTAAACAGCGGACGTTTTTTATTAGTTGTTCTTTTTTCTGCGTTCTTTCCCCGTCTTTACTATTAAAGCGGCACTGCCGAGAGAACCTGCTGATATGCCGCAAAAGCCCTTTACCTTAGCTGTTGATAGCCGTTAGAACTGCTCCTCTGCAATCTTCCTAAAATCACTTATTGCCCCTATGCAAATTTGGGCCTGAAGAGCCTGGGTCCTGGAGCACCACTCCATCACGCCCAGTCCGCCCCCTCCAGTCCAGTTCACCCAGCACAGCCTCCTCCCGTCCTGCCCAGTCGGTAATAAAAAAGTTCCCCCTTCCGGATCACGCCAGCCCCTGCCCCGCATCCACACTGCTGCCGACATCCCCCAGCAGGTACAGCGACGTCATTACTGCCCCTGCCGGAGGTTCCCTCAGAGATCATGTCCAGGTTACATCCCAGGCGGGGGGGGGGGGGTTGGTGGTCCGTGCGGCGCGGAGGAGGCTGGCGGCAGGGCTGACATCTCACACTGCTCCGAGATCTGCGGTCCTGCTTCGGGATCTGCGGTCTGGTGCAACGGACCGCAGATCCTGGAGCAGTGTCAGATGTTATCCCTGCCGCCAGCCTCCTCCGCGCCGCACAGACCACCAGCCCCCCCGCCTGGGATGTAACCTGGACATGATCTCTGAGGGATCCTCCGGCAGGGGCAGTGATGACGTCGCTGCTCCTGCTGGGGGATCCCTCCGGCGACTGACCGGCTGAAGAGGCTAGAAGAGATGAACACAGTATTAGGTGAGTATACATATATATATATTTTTTTGTAGCAATGCAGGGGGGCATAATAACTATATGGGGGACATTATTACTATATGGGGGACATTGCAGGGGGTCATTATAACTATATGGGGGTCATTATAACTATATGGGGGACATTGCAGGGGGCAATATAACTATATGGGGGACATTGCAGGGGGACAATATAACTATATGGGGGACATTGCAGGGGGACAATATAACTATATGGGGGACATTGCAGGGGGACAATATAACTATATGGGGGACATTGCAGGGGGACAATATAACTATATGGGGGACATTGCAGGGGGGCAATATAACTATATGGGGGACATTGCAGGGGGACAATATAACTATATGGGGGACAAGGCAGGGATACATTATTAGTATATGGGGTGAGGGGGCTGGTTGAGGGTGTGAAGGGGGAGTTAGGGGAGGCTGGTTGAGGGGGGGAGTGAGGGGTTGAGTGTGGGCTGGGTGAGGGGTGGAAAGAGAGGGATGCTTTTACATTTTTTTTATTTTTTTTTTTTTGGGGGGGGGGGGCGTTGTGGCATTTTGCACTGAGATTTGATTATAGTTTTTTTTTTTTTATAGTCCGGCCCTCCGACGGTCTTAGGGACAGTGAACTGGCCCCCTGTGTGAAAAGTTTGGGGACCCCTGCTGTACTGGGTGAACTGGACAGAAGGGGACGGGAGGGGGTGGACTGGGCGGGACGGAGTGATGCTCCCGGACCCAGGCAAAGCCCCAAATGGTCTTCAGGCCCGAATTTGCATAGGGGCAATTAGCGATTTTAGGAAGATTGCAGAGGCGCAGATAAGCGCTTCTAACTGCTATCAATTGCTAAGGTAAAGGGCTTTTGCGGCATATCAGCAGGTTCTCTCGGCAGAACCTGCTGATAGTGCCGCTTTAAATTCAATGGACTTTTCCATTAAGCATCACCCAAAGGCCAATTAGTAACCCCAAACTAGAATAATATGCCACTGTTTGACATTATCCAAGCAGAGCTGACAGTGCCAGACCCTTGGAATTGCCCCCCACTAGTAACATACATTTACATTAAGAATAACACAGCAATAGCACATTACAGAGCTGTAAGAGAAGGTGTCCCTTAATTCTTATTTCATGGGGAAAACAAGTAATTAGTAAACCAGACAGGTCAGGAGTGGTGAGGGGTTCCCTTTTAGTCAAAACCATACAACTAGGCCGTATAAATAATAATAATTATTATTATTATAAATTTTTTTAATTATAATTCTTTATCATATAATCCAGAACAGCATATTATGGGACATTTTTGTTAAACAAGGCAATATAATAAAATAGATGTTACCTGATCCGTCCATTTGCTCTTAGATTTGTCTGCAAAATATTCAAAGGCTCCAGATCCATATTGTGCTAAACACCTGAGCATGTGCTTATTAGCTGTAGTCCTGAAGAAAAGAAATATAAAAGTAATACATGCCCATAAAGAACTGCTACTTAGGTTATCTGCTTTCATAGGATCTGCAAGGAGCAATGCTGCTATAAGGTAAATGTAAATCACTAAATACAGTAGTGCCTTGTATTACGAGTATAATTCGTTCAGGGACCGTGCTTGAAATACAAATCCACTCTTACACCAAAGCAAATTTTCCCATAAGAAATGCCTGATATGCCGACAATTGGTTCCACACCCCAAAAATAATGATTAATTATTCTGAATAACGTGTAAAACGGATTAAACAAACATTCAGAAACAGCGGAATATGTGATATTATAAGTTACTGTACAGTAATGGAGAGGATGGGAAACACAAGGGCTGACAGAGACTGCAGGGAGCATGAAGGAATGAGCAGGGCAGATGTGGGCACAGTATAGCAGCGCTCTCTGTCCGGGGAGAGAGGGGTTACAGCTATGAAGAGATTACCTCCACAGTTCTGTCCCCTGATGTAAGCCCCAGCCTGAAGTGGATCTGCTATGATTTGGAAGGTGAGACTTCCTGGGTCAGAGTACAGGGCTGTAGACCACGCTATGCAGACCATGCCCCTTTCCCACTCCCCCTCCCACCCAGTACTGGGAGCTCTTACACCAAAGCAATGCTCTTAAACCAAGTCACAATTTTGAGAAACTGTGAACTCTTAAACCAAAACGCTCTTAAACCAAGTTACTCTTAAACCAAGGTACCACTGTATAATAGATTATAATAGCTTACCCTACACCACAAGTGAACAGATTAATGTGATTCTTATTTTTGTTTAGAATTTGAAAGACCAGGTTTTCATTTTGGACATGTCCATCACTGATGAGGAGAACTTTGTGACGCCCCGTTTTTGGTCTGAGCAAACACAGCGATTGCAGAACCTTCCAGAACTCAGTGCTCCCCATGTTGGGTTTGGCCTCCTATGAGTTGATGAGACATCAAAGGGTAAATTACAGGATAAGACAAGGTAAATTATATGTACAAAATCACAAAAAAGTTAAGTCTAAAGACAAGTGCAAATGCTGGTATCTTTAGGAAAAAAGGTTAATTTCTGACGGAAGAAAAAAAATATCAGTGGCGCTACGCCTCTTACTTTTATGAACTGTTCCATATTTGAAGTATCATTAGTTTGGTAGGTCTTTGGGCAGTAAAAGAACTCTTTGTAATCTGCAAACAAAAAAGAAATATTTGTGATCGTGATTTAACCCCTTCCCTCCTGGGCATATTTACGTTTTTGCATTTTAGTTTTTTCCTTCTCGGGTTTAAAAGGCCATAGCACTTGCATTTTTTCACCCTCAGACCCACATAACTTATTTTTTGTGCAACTAATTGTACTTTGCAATGGCAGACTTAATTTTTGCATACAATATATTGCGAAACCAGAAAAAAATTGCACAGTGAAATTGAAAATAAAACGCAATTTTTTTTTTATTTGGGTTGGTTTTGTGTTTACACCATTCGCCATATGGTAAAACTGACTTGTTTTGCATGTTCCTCAAGTTGTTACCATTACAATGATATGTAACATGTATAACTTTTATATTATTTGATGGCTTATAAAAAATCAAAACCTTTCAAAAAAACGAAATGTTCTTTAAAATTGCTCTTTTCCCAGGCTTATAGCGCTGTTTTCCTTTGGTCTATGGGGCTTGCGTATATGTGACTTTTTGATCACTTTTTATCACAATTTTTCTGAATTTGATGCGACCAAAAATGCGAAATTTTGCACTTTGGAATTTTTTGCGCTTACCGTGCGAGATCAAGAATGTGATATTTTAATAATTCGGGCGATTACGCACGCGGCGATGTCAAATATGTTTGTTTGTTTATTTATTTATTTTTATTTATTAAATGGTAAAAGGGGGGTGATTTAAACTTTTATTAGGGGAGGGGATTTTTTATTATAAATTTTTTTTTTTTTCACATACAGTAATTGAAAGCCCCCTGGGGGACTTCTATATACACAGCACTGATCTCCCTGGGGGACTTCTATATACACAGCACTGATCTCCCATCGAGATCAATGCTGTGTATATAATAGAGCAATGATCCATCAGATCAGTGCTCTATTATAATGGTCTGCAGAAGACCATCTAAATGGATTGCCGAGCCGGCATCAGCGTCATTCTGACACTGAGCCCCGGCCGGCTCAGTACAGCGGAGGGGGAGATCCGGCCACTAGACACCAGGGAGAGGGGGCACACAGGACTGTTAGAGATAGCTGTCATGTTTGGCAGCTGCATCTAACTGACCGAATTAGCGGGCATGGCCCCTCTCTGAACCTCCCCACCCCCCGCAGGACGTTAAAGGAACCTGTTTACTTAGAACTCAAAAATAGCAGTGCGGTTGCTTATAGTTATTAATAAGAGACTTCTCCACGCTCCAGTCCTCCTTAGATACAGGATTTAGCTGCTAATGGGTTGACTAGGTGACCTCATAAGCCACACTTCAATGCCGGGTTTACATTTATATTTTCCATCGCATTTGAACCCACTTCTGGCTTTGGCACAAAAACTGGTGTGAAACCAGCATAAGGTAAAATAAAACACTTTATCCAGGTTTCGAAAAACATGGCTACTTTCCACTGCAAAAACAGAACCACCCCTGTCCTCAGGTTGTGTGTGGTATTACAATTAAGCTCCATTCACTTTATTGAAGCACACCCAAACTCAGGACAACATAGGTGCTGTTTCTGAAAGAAAGCGGACATGTTTTTCTAAACTTGGATAACCCCTTTAATAGTATACATCCCAATGTATTTACTTACTTGACCCAAAAAGGACAACATTCCTATATGAACTGTATATATTATCAAGTGCAAGCAGTGCAAGCTGTTTAGCACTGCGAAAGCAGGACTCCATAGAGTTAGAACAGTCAAGGCATATAGTCATATACGCTTCTTCATAATGGTTGTTAAATTCCGGTTGAAAAATCAACATGCACGCCTATAAAAACAGAAACAACATTAATAATCAGTGTAAGCGTGTTACCTGCATTTACCTAGCTATGTACAAAGGAAAGGAAACGAGTATCTGTCAGGAGACGGCATTGACAGCATATGGCTTAGAGGAGTCAACATACAATGGAGTGTCTCATTTGTTAATGAAACTGGAATTTATGAATCACCCCCCTCCCAGAGACTAGCAATTCATTTCATACATATCATTACCTTTTCTGTCTCCTTCCCCCAGTTCTAAGCCTGCTGCTCCATGCCGAAGACACAGAAAGCTGTGTGTGAGCTGTTCTCTACGTCTCACCCTCCTCCTACTTCCCTTCCGAGACGGCTCATGTAAACAGTGATCCTGTACAATAGACTACCTTCAGTGCACTGATCCACCCACCAGCTCCTCCTACAAAAATAATGAGCTGGCATTATGCAGTGATGTCACTATGTAGAATACTGGGTTAAAAATCATGAAGAGACAGTGGGTGAGCATATTGCACTTGAGGGTTGTGCACTCGTAACTAACCACTATGTTTCCGTGTTTGGTGAATGATTTCAGGCCTTTTTCAAAAGTCCTTGTTTGCATTCGTTTATCGTTAATCCGAGAAAACCATAACTAGTCGGACCATAAATCTACTGCATTACAGACAGCATAATTAGCCAGCCAGGAACACTGTTTACATCAGCCACCTTGGAAGCAAGGGGGGAGGAGGGGGAGACAGAACAAGTCAACCACACCATTTTCTGTGTCTTCAGCAGTAAGCAGCAGGCTCAGAACTGGAGGAAGGAGACAGATAAGGTGATAACATGTATGAAGCAAATTTTTAGTCTCCAAGAAGGAAGGATGGTTAAGCACGTATTTTACTTGAGTGGAATACCCCTTTAACTGACAAAGAAATGTAAACATCAGGAGTATTACCCTAAGCATACCTCTTGACAAAATTGGTGCAGCTAGCCTGACGGAGGCCAAATGCACAATGGAATCAAAATGTAAAGTGTCAGAGGAAAAGAGCAAATAAAGTTATAGTATTTTACCTCACTGTCTTCATCTGGATGTTTCTCAACCCACATCCTTGGGATATAAGTAATTTCCACATATATATAAATAGTAAGACCATCATCGCCAAATGAGCTGGATTCTTCTGTTTGGACTACAGCTTTGCACTCTGTTTTCTGCAATATAGATAGTTGACTTACAGTTTCAGAATGGGTTAAATGTGAGCTCTATCCTACACTCCTTTTTCCAATTTTCATCTACTTGCAGGCCCAAAGTGATGTCACAAAATTTATCCACACCCTACCGCCCACTGAGTGATGCCACCTCCCACAAAGCTCCATCCAGCCTACTCCATTGTAAGTCTATGAGGCGGCCTTGACGGAAATGATTGACAGCAGGGAAGGTCAGTCAGCTACTGTGTGCTGCTAACTGCTCGTTCTCCTAAATGGTGGCACCAATTAAAACTTTTTTTTTATTGTGCAGGTGAAGAGATGAGGGCACAAATGTGACTTTGACTATGGAACCCCAGTAATTTTCCCCTAGTACATAGATGGAAAGGACTTACTTTTACTTTAATCTTGTGTGTCCAACATGAAATATCTTCTAATTTCCACGGCATCTCAATAGACATAGCAAAGGAAAAAGATCTGAAAAAAAATTAAAAAGCAAAAATAAGCGTTCCCCTTTACAATAACAGACATTAATCACAGGGTACAGTAGACGTCCCTCAGTGCACTGATCCACCCACCAGCTCCTCCTCCATGAATACTGAGCTGGCATTATGTAGGGTAAGTAATCATGAAGAGAGAGCGGGTGAGCAGATCAGAGGGTTGTAGTCTCGCTCAGAGTCCAAAAAAACTTTTTTATTGTACCCCGCCCTATGGGAACATAACAGCAGGTTAGATACTTCTTCTGGTTCGAAACATCTTTCAAGTCTGAAGCTACTGTAGATATTTTTTCTGCTACATCCTGTGCCGTGATGTTGGGGCAGATTCATCATCTGATGGATTATACTGGTCACAGATGTACCCCACTGACTTTTATGGGTCTGCGGGGCTCCCCTCGTTTTTCATGGTGAGAATAGTCCTGCATCCCCGGTAGTGGCTCTGTGCACAAACATGCCTTCTAAATAGTTTTATATAAGAATAAAACTACTGAACATACTATTACTGAAGATAAAGTTGCACCTCACTGGCCTTACACAGAATAGGGCTTTTTTCATACTTACCCCTCTAGTGCCGTGTCACCTTCAATGCCCACTTTTGCTACAGTATCCTATAAAAAACAAGGAAGATTTTGCGTTGAGCAGCTGTTTAAGGGGGCTACAGCTTTCCAGCGCTTATACTTGCATTGCTGTGCTATTAGTAGTGGCAGTGCAAGGTATTGCAGCACAATTCCATTCAAATGAACACTGCAGTACCTTGCTCTATTGCTACCAACAGTATGATAATGGCCACTTAAAAAAGCTAATCAGGGTTTTGGACCCTGGATGATCCAATATTGCTGTCTCTCTTGAGAATTTTTCAAAATATCACAAAAATAGAGAAGTGGTATAAAAAAATAAAAACAACATTCAAAACTCACATAACAGATCCCTGCTGGTCTCCATTTACTTGGCTCACAGTGGTGATGTACCTGTATACCTATATTACCAATGCTGCCAAACTTTGGCCTTAGCGATGTACAGTACAATAAGACCAGTGATACACTAAGCCCAGGGATAAGCTACAGCAGTATGGGTATACAGGCACGTCAGCAGCACAGCCAAGTATACACAGACCAGTAGGGAGGTATCCATCAGGTCAGTAATATGGAAAACTCCTTTCTTTGCACAGTCCTATTTTTACCTGTGTATTTTCCTTCAAGGCTTTGTCTTTTTGCCATTGAGCCACGTTTCCAGGAATTGAGAAAGCAATATGATTATATCGACATTCGAGTTCAGTAACATAGGTGATTTTTATGATGACAGTCGCCTTGGGTGGTAAATTTCCAACACTCACTGTGAAGACATCCTAAACCAGAAAGAGCAAAAATTAATTGTGGTTCTGTCAATCATCAGGGAAATTATATTTGTAAAGATTCCATAACTTTACACTTATATTTGTAGAGTCACCACTTTCTATGGGTGCAATACTGATCAGCCATAACATTAAAACTTCTGACCATCATATTATTAGGAAATGAAAACGGACACAACAACATGTTTCATATACCTACAGGAGCATCTTGATCCATGAGATACGCTCCATGTCCTTCACTGATAGCGCTCCTGTACTCTCGATGTGCCTGCTGCTTTTCCTTAACCTGCACAAAATTATTGATATATTACTAGATGCATAAGTAAAACATCTTTGCTTGAATAAAAAAAATCTTACTCCGGTGAAACCAAGATCGGTACCTCTCCTATGATGTGTTTCCCATTGATAAAAGCTTCAAACCCACATACAGCTGCTGTACTGTCCAGGGGGAAGACATACTTTGCCTCAATAGGGAAGGAGGACTCATTCTTATAGGTCTGGAACATCACCACCTGTTGTAGGAAAAATACATATTACTGGGAATAGCTGAGAAGTTCTAGGACTTCTAGGTTAGAAAAATGTAACATATTGATATGAGCTTATACGGCAGGGGGTGCTGACCTCCAATATTACTTTTATTATGTTCCTCTGCTGCACTGTTATTGTGTACTTATTATTTATTGTTATGCTACTGAGGGTGTTTGGTACATTTTGGTGGTACTTTACCCCTTGGTGCACAGGTCTGCCTGCTGCCTCCCATTATTATCAATATTCATCAGGTGTATGTAACTAAAGGCTGCTGGTCACTGCAAATGATTAATATTCATGAGACAATCCAAAAGTATAAAGCTAGGTTCACACTACTTTTTTGCTGTCCATTTAAAATATCCATTTTATGGAGAAAAAAATAGTAAAATTAGATGCAGTTTTATGCCATCCGTTAGGATTCTCCATTGACTTACGTTCTTAAAAAATATGATCGAAATGGATTGTTTTATTTTTTTAGCGTACACAAGAAACTTGGTTGACCATGTTTTTCTTAACGTTAAAATTAACTATTAAAAACAAATCCATTAAGCAGACAGCAATAGTGCAGTGGGAATCTAGCCGCGGAGCTAGATTCCTTTAAAGGGAATTTGTCATTAGGTATGTGCTGCCTTAAATGAGGCCAGCATACACTAGTGATATAATGCTGGGCAGATCGGTGTATTACTTACATCATTCTGTTTAGTTGTTCTCCTAATATGCAGGAGAATAGGATTCTTGCCACACCCCTCCCTCCAGCTGATGATTGACAGTTGACTGCCTATACTCAGCATGGATAGATAACTGCCAATCAGCAGCTGGTGGGCAGAGTTTTCTGCTTCTCATGAATATCCAGGACTACTGGGCTCATGCTTATAATGGAGAGGACTACTTATTGTCCATAGGGCCACATAAACCTACGGACAGTCTCTTTAAGGACAGATGTACCTTTGCTGCAAGGTCTACTAATCGAGCTTTAACATGGATGCTTTGTAGAGGAACCTGCTGCCCGTCACTGCCTTCCAGACCGCCCTTTGTGACCTGTCCTTCAGGAAGCTCCAATGAAATGTCTGATAAAATAGAAAAATTAACCACTTAATGCTTCTGCAATTTTTTGGGACACATTTTAACTTTTTCCTTCCCCTCAGTCTAAGGGTGACCCCAGACAGAGTTTTTTTGTAGTGTTTTTCTTGCCTCCACAAAAAGACCATAAAAAAGCCAATGCTGTGCATGGTGTTTTTTTCATGCATTCACGGTTCTATTGCCATTTTTCTGTTTCTGTTTGTATTTTGTTGGTGTAGACTTGGTGCTGGAAAGGAAGGGCTTAACTGATGCCACGGGGGGAGGGATTATAAGGAATGACAATCTAACCCCCAGGGGGTTAACCTAATCCCCTGTGGACCAGGCTGTGCTCCGTTGGGGGGTGTTTAAACTTACCCTCCCAATGCCCAGCGGGTCTCTAATGAATCAGCAAATCAGTGGCTGAGATGGGACCTTGCTGCAGCTGTTGATTGGCTGAACAGAGACTTCTGCAGTTTCAGCTCAGCCAATTAGCTAATTTGGCTGAGCATACATTTGAAGAGCCAGATCTTGGCACAAATCAAGCTCAGTGTGCCGGGTCTAATGAAGAAAGATAGTGTCTATGGTGAGTATGAACCCTCTTGGCTGGTTATGGAAATTGGGAAACCCTACACTTTTTTTTTTATTATTTCTTTATTGAAAGGGTAAAAAGCATGTAGGGTTCCCTCCAATTCTATAGCCAGACAGGTAAAAAAAAACAGCAGCAGCCTAGTAGTACCAGAGTGGGAAGGGCCATTTACATTGGCCCTCCCCAGCCTAATAATGCCAGCCTGCCACCATCCAGTCTAGGGGCATCATTTTTGACGCTCTGGGACTACTGATACCTGTCTCTTCCCAGTACCCCTGTGGCGGTGGTTACTAGGGTAATAATAGAGGGTTAGTCTTAGTCATTTTACTGTCTAACACTAAGCTCCAGCTAATAATGGATGCTGACTATCAAACTCACCATAGATATCTTCTTTCTCAATTAGAAAAACGGATGTAAACACTGATGCAGTTGTATGAAATTGTATGCAACACAAAGAAATCTACGCATTACACAGTGTATATGCAATTCACTGAGATATGTATGTAATGCAGAACAGGACATGTCCTCTAGAGTCACTTTATACCCTTAACTCATTTCCTAAAAGGTTTTATGAGTTTTCTAAACTACACAACGCTATTAACATTTCTTACCGTCTGAAGGTTCAGGTTGGCTCTTATGAAGATCTTGTGTTTTATCAATTGAAATGAATAAAGATTCCTTATGTAGATCAATATAGTCCCCATCAGTGGAAAACTGAACAACGTATCTCATTTGTACTTGATTCACGTCATACACCACATATTCATCATCCTAAGAAGTTAAGAAGATGGTCACGAAGTGTTTCTTCTGTTTCCCCTTGTAGGCATACATTAATGACCATATTATCTTAGGCCACCTTATACAGGGATAGGTATAAACTTAAATTTTCACCCCAAATAACCCAACCCTGCAGGAGAGACACAGGTTACTTGCCATTCTTCCTTCTGCATCTATACATCTAGTAATACTTAATATGAGTCCATTATTTATAGATTATCTATAGCTTATGACTACTTACTGAAAAGTCTGAGTTCACCCCGTCCTTGCGCCGGACACCGTGCACACTGTGGAAGCCATTGGGTGGTTCAGTGATTGTGTAATCTCTGCGGAACACATCTGCGCAGTTACCTAGAGCCACATCACAGACCATCAAGAGCCGCGATCCAGTGACACTGCTTGGCTGGGAATACTTTACGCTTGTGCTACATGAAAAAAGAAACAAGTGAACAGAACATAAATGTAAATATTACACATAATGCCATACCAATATCTGCAGTAAAGTACACCTATAGGTGTCGTTTATTTGGCTGCCGGCCATCTCTTCTACCAGCTAGCTTCTGTCACATCCCTCACATTGTTAGTTGATCCAATTCCTAAACTAAGCTAACAGATGCAAACTAACATATCTATTCAGTCAGATACCAAGTTGCTGAATTATAGTTATTACTGTATATACATTTCCTCATTGATCAAGATTATAATTATAGAACATTTCTTTGCAAACCTTATTGAATCACTAAAATAAATGCCACTTCCGAGGTTTCCGATATCCGTCCTTTCACCACCAAATTCTTCAACAATCATTTTTGGCAACATTAGCCCCCTGTAGAGAACACAGGAACATAACAATATGTTATATAGAAAGAAAAATACAAACATTCCAGGACAAAAGGTGATAACAAAAATGATAGCATAGTCCCTCTTTGTTATGCTATGAATAATATAGTATATTAGGATTCCTTTGTGGTGGTGTTCTCTCTCTCTCTCTCTCTCTCTTTTTTCCCCCTTTAGTCTTGTCTTTAAACCTAACTCTCGCTTCTTCAAGTGTTTTCTATGTTTCAGGACCATTTCTCTGGCCCTGACCTCCAGTGCTCCTTTAGGAGTCGATGTGAACCATCTTATTTAAAGGACACTAATGGCTGCTTACTTGGCTTGTAGTTGGACCCCTCGGACATGCAGGTAAACCGGGGAAAAAAAAACAACAAATGTGCACACTCACCGTGAGAGAATGCCTACAAAGTTACATGATGAAGAAGCATGGAGCAAGGACTTGACATTCCCCACATGACTCTTGAAGTTAGTGGCCTCACTCAGTCTTCCAACTCTGAACACTCTTAATATATTAAACTCTCCATTGCTGTAGGGAGAAAAACAATTGTCACATATCATAGAAATGTTTCCTACTCGTATTCTTTAATGGGTAAGACACATTCACACAATGTATGACTAACAAAGCAAGCGGAGGACTTGCAGAGTATGCTGGATATTATTGTATTCATGGAATCTTATAAGCTGTAACAGTGGCTTATTGTCCTGTTTCTTACATTTGTAGGCCACAGGCTGCTCTAGCTCTTTATCCTACAAGAGGTCAGTTGATAGTGGCAAAAGTTTCTTCTCCAAGTCTAATGTCAAGTCTCATGCTAATATAAGAACAGACATTAGAGAAGGCTTGGTATTGTTATTTCTGCATGCAGCAGCACTAGATATGTAGCATGTAGCAGGGTGCAGGGATTGTGCAAATCCTGGCGCAGCCATTGGTGGCAATGGATAGGCCGTATCACCCTTTATTGCTGCCTGTCTTGTAAGTACTGAATTTAAAGGGAACCAATCAGCCCAGTTGGGCTGATATGGTTCCCAGGAGGGCTGTAAAGAAGCTCCTGCAGCAGCCATGGCACGATGCGGCCGCGGCTGCTGAAGAAGCTTTATACCGGAGAAAAACAGTTACATTCCCCGGGCATGCAACAGGCAGAGACGAGGAGATGGTCATCTGGAGGTGTCTAGTCACCGCTCTCTGCCTGTCAGCGTGCTCGGAGGGATAATTAACAGGCAGAGAGACCAGTAACAGACCTCTCTGTCTGACAATCATCCCCTCCAAATGCGCTGACAGGCAGAGAGTGGTGACTAGACACCTACAGATGACCACCTCCTCGCCTCTGCCTGTTACGCACCCGGGGAAAAAAACGGTACGTGCTGCGACTGCTGCAGAAGCTTCTTTACAGCGCTCCTGGGAACCATATCAGCCGAATTGGGCTGATTGGTTCTCTTTAAGCTCATAAACTAGTACAGTAAAAAGCAAAGTAAGATTTTTTATATGCATAAGGCTAAAATTGCAAACTTTGGATATCTTTCTCTCTCACCTGTGGTTGTGATCCAGAATACTTTGTGTCACCTGAAGGAACTCTGCAGAGTTTGGGTGAATATGTTCTATTCTGCATCTGAGTGCTTGGTATTTGGCAGTAGAGGATGAGGTGTATATAGATGAGTTATTCTCATTCACATTAATCATGTCTCTAATTACCTAGAAGTAATTGTAAGAAAATAAAAAAGATAAATGTGATATGATCGGGATTCTTCTCATACACAAGTGTTATTACAGACCTGTCATACAGGAACATTCATTTCATAGCTTTTTATGTTGCTGCTGCCCTATAAACTAGTGATCCAAGACCTAATAGACACTTTCTATGGTTTATTCTACACTGATATTTTAAACCAATATAATGGTAGATCCCATTAATAAATCTGCTTCACTTCACAACTCCTCTTAGCTACTTTCTAATTTTAGATTTTTTTGTAAAAAATGTCTAGAGAGGAAGAAAAATTATGGAAAACATCTAATAACTATGGTGCATGGTAGACCAGCATTTTGCTGCAATTTAAACTAGAAGACAGTCGTGTTTTGCTTAGTAAACAAGAGGACACACATACCTGACATAAGTCCTGCTTAACCGTCAAGAACTTCATATTGATGTCATTCTGTATCTTCTCCTTGTGTGGAATAAATCGATAGAACTCCTGCATCATCTCACATATGGCTTCTTCTTTATCTTTTTTGATTAAAGCTTTTCGTATCTGGCATAGAATTCCTTCTGCTTTACTAAGCTTAAAAAGAAAAGAAAGTTATTAATAAAGTTATTGTTAATTTTTTAGAGTAATAATTCAGTCTAAAAATATGACGCTGTGTATGTACATTTGCATAAAAATTAAAGGGGTAATGCAGATTAAGAAAAACTTGTCCACTTTCTTCTAGAAACAGCACCCCCCAGTCCTCAGTTTGGCTGTGGTTTTTGTAACTGAAAAAGGAATTGAATTGTTAAACCACACACAACCTGAGGACCGAGGTGGCTCTGTTTTGCAAGAAAATAGCTGTGCTTATGTCTATATTACATTTCACTCATTGAATCTGTCTTTTTCTTACATCATTCAGACTAATGTTTTGTACAGGGCATGAAATGATGGAATCCAAATGTCCAACCGCATCCACCCAAAGAGACTCAACCAAGCCGGCCACTTCTGTAGACAGTTCTGTGATGTTGATGGCCTCTCCGAGCAGAACCTGTTATTAAAAGATAAGGCATATGTTTAAAAACTGTAATTTCCTAACTGGGAAATCGTTATCACAGAAAACTTACTTAAGAAATATCTAATTTTTGCTTAATAATAAGTTATACAAGTAATTATTTTGTCTCAAGACAAGTAAACTAGTAAACATATCCGTCAGTATTAATTATTTTAGTTGATAAAAAATGTCTAGAGTTAAACTTTTTTATGTAATATTTATATGCACAGATCCATGAGCCAGTGCGAAGAGCTCAGGACTATAATTCACATAGATGCAGTAACAAATAAATAAATAAAAAATAATAATAATAATATATATGTATGACATATATAATAATATTATATATATATATATATATATATATATATATATATATATATGAAATAACCTTCTGCAGAGCTTTGGAAGCTAAGTTCTCCGCTTGTAATGGAATCCTATCGATTTGGGTGAATCCTTTGTTTTTAATGTCATTAATTCGATGCTCATATTTCTCACAAGCCTTCTCAGCAGTGTCCACCTGGCTAAATACAAATTCTTTCTGCAAGGAAAGAAAATTTATAAAAATGATTAAAATAAGTATATCTGGAAAACTTTAATTAAAAAAATTGAACAAAAAAAAGTTTTTTTTTTGAGAAAAATAAGTGTACACCAATCGTCTCAGTACCAAGACCCCCACCGAACTAAACTTTTGGCACAGCAATCTGACAATTCAAAAGTTTCTTGAAATGATAGATACCCTTTAATTTAAATGCATGCATACAAATCAGAGCAATTATTTTGTAATAAAATGCTGGTGTACAGTGCTGAGCATCACAACAGCCTGTCAGGTACAGTATACTCCCATTTATCTGCTCTTAGGCCATGCAGATCTTCTAAGCGGTAAGTACATACATCATGTTCGCATGTAGCAATCTAGTTCAGGGAGAGATTCCGCCCACATGACTAGTTTGTGCTGATTTGCATAGGGAGATATAAAACGGGAGAGACGGAAAAAGCGGCAAACAAGGAGTTTACATGGTAGGGAATGCTGCGGCATGCTTTATAGGTTGGGTTCCCTTTAAGTAATTGTATATGTATTATGAACTGGTGGTTGGGCTTGTAGGTATATAGATATGTGGATATATGGATAAGCTGTACCTATGTTTTCCAGCAGCCTTTGTGCTGCATCCATCTTCTCCAGCCACGGGGAGTCAAATGTGACAAAACTGAAATTACTGTAGTTTCATCTATAACCATTACCATCAATGACGAGATCGGTAATGTCGCTCATACATTTGTTGTACTGTTGCCTGACAATTGCTAGATAACAGTAACACTCGCTCCTAGATGGCTGTGAAGACTGTGGTGAGGAAATGTCCACTACTGACACCACCAATATACAGTGGCATGAAACAGGGTTTACCTTTCCTAATGCAGCCCTACTTACCTCAGATGTGTTAGGAAGACCATAAACCATAGATATCCTATATGATAAAGGACACTGTCCTGTAAGGGAAAGAAGTTCAACAACCGCATATTCTTCTTTCTGGAAAAATAAAGACATGAATAAGGAAAGTCAGCAAAGCATTATATGTGTTACATCAGTACTGGACTAGAATACATTGGATTCCCACTGGGATTTACTCTGATGGTCTACATACATGAACATTTGCACTTTTATTGATAATAATTCGTGAACTAGTGTGAAAAATGACCAAACCTTACAAACAAAATTTCTGTGTATCTCCTCTACTGAGCCTGTGATCTATTACGACTAAGCACTGTTGTGTGTCTGGACCAGAAACCATCAAATGAGTGGGCCAGACCCTGTAGTTGCTATTCTGGACCATGTGAGATATCATGTGACTAATGGTAAGATGGAATAGGTAATAATAGAATCTGTTTTTCAGCATGGTGTACGGCATTTTACAGTGCAGCAAGATGTGCAATTCTGTCCACTGTTCTTAATGACGTTCAACAACTAGAGCAGGTGGCAGAGCTCCTGTGTTACTGGATGTCCGTCAGTGTGGGGTTATATTGTTACAGTGATGATCCGCAGTCTTGCAAGTAATAGAGATAAATAGTTTACTTTTTGGAAACAGCTGTATTTTGCCACTTCTGCATTTTCTAAAGTGTTGTCATCATCTTCATTATCTAAAAATTCCATATCTTCCCCCAGATTACTATGGAGAGAAAAAAACATTGCTTACATATAATATAAAGAGATTACTAATAGGCCACGATTACTGATATAAGAACTAGGGATGGTCCGGACCCGCCGAGGTTCGGGTTTGGCTGAACCCAAACGCTCGGCATCGGATTCCCGCTGTCTGCCCGCTCCGTGCAGCGGGCGGATACAGCGGGAGGACCGCCTGGAAAACTGGGATACAGCCTATGGCTATGGCTGTATTCCAGTTTTCCAGGCGTTTCTCCCGCTGGATCCGCCCGCTGCACGGAGCGGGCAGACAGCGGTAATCATTGCGGAGGGTTCGGGTTCGTACGAACCCCGTCTGAACCAGGTTCGGACCATCCCTAATAAGAACAGCGTGGCCTTCTCTTTCCTTCATTTAATATTCAGGTTTGTTTCATTGCTGCGGCCATCACTTATTTCCCTATTAAAGGCTACCTCTGCCTAGGCTTCTATCCCCTGATCACATGCAATCGCAGATGACTCCACAAGATTGAGTTCCATGCACAAGCAGGTACCTTCTAAAGATATCATTTAAATCAGAAGGATAGATAGATAGATAGATAGATAGATAGATAGATAGATAGATAGATAGGAAATAGATAGATAGAGTAGATGATAGATAGATAGGAGATAGATAGATAGATAGATAGATAGATAGGAGATAGATAGATAGGAGATAGATAGATAGATAGATAGATAGATAGATAGTTATACTTTTTGTTTTGGCTACAAATACTGACCACAATACTATGTATAAGAGAGACCTGTACAGCTCTAGGAGAAGTCCCATGAAAGTTTTTATTAAAGTATTGTATTGCCCCCAAAAGTTATACAAATCCCCAATATACACTTATTACGGGAAATGCTTATAAAGTGTTTTTCCCTGCACTTACTACTGCATCAAGGCTTCACTTCCTGGATAACATGGTGATGTTACTTCCTGGATAACATGGTGATGTCACTTCCTGGATAACATGGTGATGTCACGCCCCGACTCCCAGAGCTGTGCGGGCTGTGGCTGCTGGAGAGGATAATGGCAGGGGGATGCTCAGTGTCCCTCCAGTCCCCTGTGTCCCTCAGTGTCCCTCTGCCATCATCCTCTCCAGCAGCCACAGCCCGCACAGCTCTGGGAGTCGGGTCGTGACATCACCATGTTATCCAGGAAGTGAACTTTTCACCGTACTTCTCCTTTAAGATTTATTTTTGTAATATTAGCAATTAGCAGTACATACAGGTTCTACAACATGTTTCACACAGTCCTCAGGCTAATACTATATAAGTGACAATGGAGCGGGGAGCAGCCTGCACAGGAAAAGGGGATGTAAAAGATTTTACACACAGAACTATGGACACAGTCTGGGGGAGACAGCAATACATAATTTTCATTTACCTTTCCACTGTTTTTTCCTTGCTTACAAATCTGGCAAGAAATCGATTTTTCTTTTCTTCTGAAAAAATATTTAATTAAGAAAAAGAGTTTTGAGAAATGAAATGACAACTTACAATTCATAAATCAACTTTTCTACACAAAGGTTTTTTTCTTCTTCTTTTTTAGGGTTTAGATAAGTTTTATAAATAATGGGGCTGGCACAACTGCACTGAAAAAAAATGGCTTCTGGCCAAACATCATCACCATAGTGCAGTAATAGTCACAGTGTAGGGTCGCTAGACAAAAACTCGAACTTTCCTATTGTATCATTATTGTTTTATTTCTTATACATCATAAAACATGCATAAAAGACGCTGAAATTTTGCAATATGGCTTATTGCTTACTCATTGTCCTCGCAATTTATTCCTGCTCTAATGTGCCTGGTTTCCGATTTTGCCAATGCCTCATGCACTCGTCTGCATTAGTTATACTGATCAGCCATGAAATGAAAGCCATACTTACCTGCTACACGGCTGCAATGCTGCTCTCTGCCAGCTTCTCCTCTCCCTTCCTGCTCTGTGAGCGCACGATCACTAGGGAAGAGATCTGCTTCTTGTGGCCAAAGGCATAATGCTGCCTCCAGGCACAAGGGTGATTGACAGGGTTGGGAAACTATGGTTCCTCACTCTGTCAATCACAGTGCAGTACTTAAAAAGTCACTGTCGTATTATTTTTTTTTTTTTTGCAGAAATCAGTAGTCCAGGCAATTTTAAGAAACTTTGTAGTTGGGTTTATTAGCCAAATATGCCATTATCTGCATGTAAAAAGCCTTTTTCCAGGTCCCCCCCTCCTTCTTCTTTTTCATCCACTCCAAAAAAATCAGAAAATTGTGACTTGTTGCATGAGTCACACTCTGTCTGTTCCTATAGAGAGGGGAGGGGGAGGAGGGAGGAGGGAGTTAGCCATAGTGATTGTCCCAGGAGATAACGGGTGAGGGATTTGTAGATTAACTCTTTGTTGTCCTGTTTTGGTCTTTTCTTTAGCTCTCTCCATAGGAGAACAATGAAGACAGGGGGAAAGCTTCAAACTGCTTTTTCATTTTTCGGCTAATAAACCCAATGACAAAGTTTCTTAAAATCGCCTGTACTATTAATTTCTGCAAAAAAAAATTTCACGACAGTGACACTTTAACTGAATGTGCTCCTGATCTGGAGCCCATAAAGTTAAAGGGCAAGGTATAGTACCCAGCCTCATTTACTCGGGTACTGACACTTACCCAGGCAGGCCTAGCAATTCATCTGGAAATCTGTCCACTTTCTGGAAGCAAAAGTAATACTCTATATTTCCTGGGCCTATTTTCCGGAACGGACACCCTTCAGGAGAAAAAAAAATCTGAAGGGTCTCTGTGTTGAATAGAACCCTATAGGTCCGGAAATGTATCCAGATTTTCCAGATAAGAAATATACAGTAAAACCTCGGTTCCCGAACACCTCGGAGTTTGAACAATTCGGTATTCGAACTAAATTTCCCCCTGAAGTTTTGCTCGGTATCCGAACATTGCTCGGTATCCGAACAAAACCAGGGGGTTGAGGTGTTCGGGAACACTGAGAGGCAGGAGCGGGCGGCTATTTAAACTTGCCGCCGTGCTCCTCTCAGCTGCGGGGAACACCCTGTAAAGAAGCCGGGATTCCCCTCATTATGATGGGATTCCCCACTTCTTTAGAGGGTGTCCCGGCAGCTGAGAGGAGCGCGGCGGCAAGTTTAAATAGCTGCCCGCTCCCGCCTCTCACTGCGGGGACACGCTGTAAAGAAGCCTGCTCTCAGCTCCTGTCTCTCCCCACCAGCCCCCTCCCCCCAGCCGTCCCAGAGTATCTTCCGATACACTTACCCAGCCTCTACACCTCTATAGATTGCGGCGTGCCAGTGCTGTTGTGCCCGCAGCCCCGCTCACCAGCTTCTTGCTCCCGCTGCTCCCCGCCGCCTCTGCAGGGTAAGGGAGGCGGCGGGGAGCAGCGGGAGCAAGAAACTGGTGAGCGGGGCTGCGGCACAACAGCACTGGCACGCCGCAATTTATAGAGGTGTACAGGCTGGGTAAGCGTATCGGAAGATGCTCCGGGACGGCTGGGGGGAGGGGGCTGGTGGGGAGAGACAGGAGGGCAGTGCTGGGAGCCGGCTTCTTTACAGCGTGTCCCCGCAGTGAGAGGCAGGAGCGGGTGGCTATTTAAACTTGCCGCCGCGCTCCTGCTCCTCTCAGCTGCCGGGGACACCCTGTAAAGAAGTGGGGAATCCCATCATAATGATGGGATTCCCCACTTCTTTACAGGGTGTCCCCGGCAGCTGATTGGAGCAGGAGCACGGCGGCAAGTTTAAATAGCCGCCCGCTCTTGCCTCTCACTGTTGCGGGAGATATGGAGCGTTCTTACGCTTTGTGGGCCGAGCGCTCTGCACCTGACCCACGGAGTGTAAAAACCAATTAATCACATTTACATTGTTCCCTATGGGAACTTACAGCTCGGTTCTCGAACTGCTCGGTTTTGGAACAGCCTTCCAGAACCAATTATGTTCGAGAACCGAGGTACCACTGTATATAAATTTCACAGACGTGCATACAGCGTAAAATAGCAAATGGGGAAAAAAATCATAGAGCAGACACAGTTTGGCTTTACCATGATCTTCATCCACAGTGGCTTCACATGGTAAGTCATCCTCCTCACATTCCACATCAATAAGTCGTTCTTCATGCACCGATTTCCATATGAAGTCAGGATTCACTACAGAGATTCCATGTTTTTCTATTTTCTTTTGCTGGGTGCTGTTTAGTGTAGCAGGATTACTGACCACAGCATGTGTGCACTAAAACACAAAGAACATTTGGTTTTCAAAGTATAGCAAATATTAAAACAGCGGCACAGACTTGCACTGAAACCTTATGTACAGTAACAGTGTGCAGTCTTTCTTTTGTGTTGTTATTTATGGTCCAGATATCTTCTACCTTCAGTTTTATGGACAAGCCAAACAGTGAGATTGGCGTTTGTCTGCAAAGGCATTACAAAGCTCGATTAATCATACAGCTGGGCTGTAAAACGATAGCTGGATTGTCTATGTGTGCATTGTGATCAGTCACACATCTCCTGTTTAGACAGAGAGGTGTACGGCTGAAGTTTCAGTGAGCCAATGAACAAGCGCTTGCTTCCCTTGTGTTATTTGCCTGATCGCTGACCCTTTTACACAGACTCATTCAAAGAAAATTTAAAAATATTAATGAAATCTAAATATATTAGTTGCTTTGGGAAACACTAAGAGGGAGATTTATCAAACATGGTGTAAAGTGAAACTGGCTCAGTCGCCCCTAGCAACCAATCAGATTCCACCTTTCATCCCTCACAGACTCTTTGGATAATGAGAGGTGGAATCTGATTGGTTGCTAGGGGCAACTGAGCCAGTTTCACTTTACACCATGTTTAATAAATCTCCCCTAAGACTTTCTGTATCACATACTGTATTTATCATAATGGAGACCCAGCTATATACTAACTCATACTGATTTCTAAGATATATACCCACCTTTTCACTTAGAACAAATGAAACTTCTCCTCCATTCAATATGATGGCGTTGTTTAGCTTCTTCTTTTCTTTAAGGGGTAAGGAGTTCACTCTGATGAAGAATATGCAGTCTGAGAAAACGCCTGCACCCATCCTAAAGAGAGAACAGGATGAAGCTCAGTACACGTCAGAAAAAAAAACACAACTTAAGGCTAGGTTCACACTACGTAAGCTTCCGGCCGTAGTGCGTTCCGTGAATATGCGGCCGGAAACTTACGTAGTTAGCGTACAATGCAAAGTATACGATCCCGGCCGCACAGTTCGCACTTCGTACGAATGTACGCCCGGATCGTATACGGCGCCATAAGAAATGAACCAGACCACTGTTTCCGTCCGGAAGGCTGTAACTTACGCCGGTAGCGTATCGCGCGAATCCGTACGAAGTGGGGATTTCTTCATTTTTCCACTCTTCTATGCCGATCCAAAAGGTTCTGTGGGGTGTCCGGGGCTAGGCGAAGATTTCCAAGTAAAAGACCGCTGTCAGATCGCTTCGTAGGGGGCTCGGGAAGCGTAAGTAGACTACGGGCGTACGTTCGCATTGCGTACGCATTGCGTACACATTGCATATGCATTAGGCCGCACATCGAATATTCGCACGTCCGTAGTTTCAGCCGCACATGTACGGCGCCGTACAAAATGTGTACGGATTCGTACGTAGTGTGAACATAGCCTAAGGGTGCGTTCACACGTACAGGATCTGCAGCAGATTTTTTTTTTTTTTAAATAAATTTTTATTCAATTTTCAGAATTTTGATTTACATACAGACTTACAAACACCCCATCTCTCGAAACAATTGGAGCGAGGGAAAGAACCAACAGTGAAATTCAACATATTCAAGATACAGGCAGTAATACATGGTGAGGAGACAGAGGTATCCGACATATCACAGGATAACGCAAAGCAACTTAATTTAATTCACATCCGTATCTGGATGTGATAATCCTCCAAATCTTGACCACATCACCCTTAGTTCGACAGACTCCTCCCCCCCCCTTGCTTCCCCTGTCCCATCACCCACCCTGTTTCTGAGGCACAAGGACATCTGAGGAGACCCATTGTGACCAGGTCTTCCCTGAAGTGGCTGCTAAATACGCAGGCACCCCAGAGTTCCTGCCAGATCATGCCGACAATACCACTCAGTAAGTCTGAAGGGGTACATTATGTCATGTATCTCCTGAGCTGTGTGATGGGATTCCAGAAAGGAGCGCCAGCGATCAAAAAACCCCTTAATCCCTGAATGCTTGTGCCCTTCTGCATAGACTCTATCTATGCCGAAGAGTCGTTTTAGCTGGGATATTACCATAGGGACATCTGGAGTCTTACCTGAAAGCCACTCCTGGAACAAACACCTCAATGCTACGTGTATGACTATATGTACTATGTCAGGTATCTTTACCACAGTGTCGTCCTCCGGGGGACGTAACTGATGGAAGAGAAAGGCCTGGGGGGAGTGTGATATCTCTATCTCCCAGTGTGAGTGAACATAGGCAGCTATAGCCCTCCAGTATGTTTGGGTGTGCGTACAGCTCCACACCCCGTGCCACAGGTTAGTGAGGGGTTGGTCACATTTTGGGCAGGCTGTGATTCTATCAGGAAATTGCGGAGAGGGGAGTATGTTAAAACCGTAGAGTGCATTATGTGCCAATTTGAAATCTGCAGCAGATTTGATGGCCCAGATTTACTTTGCATTGAATCTGCAACTTCAAATCTGAGCCATCAAATCTGCTGCAGATCTGCTGCAGATCCTGTACGTGTGAACGCACCCTAAGGCTATGTTCACACTGCGTACAATTACGGACGCATTTGGTATGCCGCCGTACATGTGCGGCTGAAACTATGGGCGTGGGAAAAATAGACATGCGGCCGGATGCGTACGCACCGCGAACATACGCCCGTAGTACAGTTATGCTTCCCTAGCTTGTTTCGAAGCGATCTGAAACAGGTTATTTACTTGGAAATCTTCGCCCAGCCCAATAAAACACACAGAACCTTTTGGATCGGAAAATCAAGTTCAATTTGGCTGAAATAAGTACTCCGTACTGGGCCGCATGGAAATCCACGGCCGTGAGTTGGAACATTTCCATCCTCAAACAATGGTCGTGTTCATTTTTCACGGCACTGTATACGATCCAGTCGTAAGTTCATACGTAGTGTGCATTGTGCGGCCGTATATCGTATACTTTCAAGCGAACGCATCAACCTCAAAACTACGTGCGTATATTCGCGGTTCGCACTACGGCCGGAAAGATACGTAGTGTGAACATAGCCTAAGGGTGCGTTCACACCTACAGGATCTGCAGTTGATTTTCTGCTGCAGATTCCCACCGGCTAGTACAATAGAAGAATTAGAGCATAGTGCACGCCTCACCAAAAGGGACCCCTCCGCCCAGACACAAACCAAAAAAGTAGTTCTGGAGACAGCACTTCAAGTGAAAAAACGTGATTCTTTATTCACATCCTACTACGCAACATTTCGGCTGGTTGTCAGGCTGAAAACCAGCCGAAATGTTGTGTAGTCAGATGTGAATAAAGTACCTTAAAGGGGTAGTCCACCCAAAATTTTTTTCTTTCAAATCAACTGGCGCCATAAAGTGCCAGAGATTTTTAATTCACTTCTATTAAAAAATCTTAAGTCTTCCAGTACTTATCAGCTGCTTTGTGTCCAGCAGGAAGAGGTGTTTTCTTTCCAGTCTGGCACAGTGCTCTCTGCTGCCACCTATGTCCATGTCAGGAACTGTCCAGAGCAGTAGCAAATTCCCATAGAAAACCTCTCCTGCTCTCTAGACTGGAAATAATACAACTTCCTGTTGGGCATGCAGCAGCTGATAAGTACTGGAAGGCTTGAGATTTTTTAATAGACGTAAATTACAAATCTCTGGCACTTCATGGCAGCAGTTGATTTGAAAGAATTTTTTTTTTGGTGGACTACCCCTTTAAAGGGGTTATCCAGCGCTACAAAAACATGGCCACTTTTCCCAATATCTTGTATCCAGTTCAGGTGTTGTTTGCAATTAAGCTCCATTTACTTCAATGGAACGGAGTTTGAAACCCAACCCAATCTGGAGACAAGAGAGGGGGAAAAGTGGCCATGTTTTTGTAGCGCTGGATAATCCCTTTAAGACTCCACTCGGTAGTGACAGTCCAGTTAGCCAATCACTAAGTGAAGTGAAGAAGTAGCCAGTGATTGGCTGAGTGGGCCGTAACTGATGAGACAAATCCGTCTTGGAAGTAGCGTCCGGAGCTTTGAGCTTACGTCCCTAAGACACTAATGAGGATCCTGGAGGGATGTTAGATGAGAATGGGTCGTTTCTTATTTACTCTGCAACCCCAGCAATATTTTAAAGGGAACCAATCAGCCCAATTGGGCTGATATAGTTCCCAGGAGTGCTGTATAAAGCTCCTGCAGCAGCTGCGGCTGCTCGGAGAGGATGAATGACAGGCAGAGAGGTCTGTTACTGGCCTCTCTGCCTGTCAATCATCCTGCGGAGTGTGCTGACAGGCAGAGCGCAGTGACTAGATACAGGCAGGGAGCCGCCCAGATGACTACAGTACTTGTGCCGCGGCTGCTGCAGGAGCTTTATACAGTGCTCCTGGGAACCATACCAGCCCAACTGGTACCCTTTCAACACCAGAGAGAACAACTTTCCCCACTAAATCTCTATAGCTGTTGTTCACTCTGACAACCTCCTTTGTCAGTACACCAGGTTGGGCAGTAACGAGCGCCCTTGCATTTAAAAGGGTTATCTAGTGCTACAAAAACATGGCCACTTTTTCCCCTCTCTTGTCTCCATATTGTGTTGGGTTTCAAACTCAGTTCCATTGAAGTAAATAGAGCTTACTTGCAAACCCCACCTGAACTGGAGACAAGAGAGGGGGGAAAGTGGCCATGTTTTTGTAGCACTGGATAACCCCTTTAAGGCCAAATTCACAGCAGTTTTCTATAGTTAAAATCTATTCATAGCAAAGTATGACTCAGCTGACCCACCTAAAGCAGGATGTACCATTCCTCTAGCACAATGGGGGAGAGTTAGCGTCCTCTGTCGGGTGTGTCTGGGTGTATACATGGCTAAATCTCCTTGTCTTGCTTTGTGGCCAGTGGCATTTCCCTGTACTACTACACCTGTTACATAGTGACAGCTGATCTAGTCTGCATACAGCAGGGTGTGTCCTGGCAATACACTGTACAATGTTACATTAGCTACAAGCTACATTACAGTAATTAAATGCAATTTACATCAAATCAGGTGAATCTGTACACTGATACTACTGTGACAGCTCTATAATCACTCTGCTATGTATCCGCATTAGATCTATTGTGTCCCATAAACTACTGGATGATAGTAGAGGTTGGTAGAACATAGTAGAAGTATAACTTACCTCCTGTTTGCAAATAGTGGTCCCAGTGATCTGTATTTACAATGCTGACAGCGATCTTCAATTCTACATGAATGTGAATGTGTTGTGGACTGTATGAAGCTCAATGCAAAGATCCTGGAGGGGGAGGAGGAACTGCTGGAGTAACCAAATCACTTCCTGAATCGTCTTAAAGGGACAGTCCTCAATTATAACATTTACTTCACGCTGGAAATATTCTGACGTCTTGTGTCTGGAAAGGTGCGAGATACAAGATAGATACCTTATACTTAACTGTTTGCCCTAAACACTTGTACATAGTGATATCACGTGTTTCCCTAAGATGAGAACACATCCTATCCCACCGCCATCACAAATGCATGTAATAATCAAAACTTTAGGTTAAGCTTAAATGTTGCACATTTGTTGCTATACAATACATTGTACATTTACCATCTAATGGGGTTACACCAGGAAAAGACATTCATATAAAATTATACTTATTTGATGGACTGATTGGTAGGTCCCTTATTGACAGGGAGACATAGGTCACCCAAGCCAGGTCACAGCAGAAGGAGATCGATTGTGCTTCTATGTACCCATAGGAGTCTATGAAAAGTGTTGGGATTCTATTGTTTTAGTCAGTTCTCTTCTTCATCTGATGGTTGTGTTGTTCTCATCATTTCAAGCCCAAAACTGCTGCAGAGAACACAATATGAGCCTTACAAATCTATATGTAGTTGGCGCCCCCTAGTGGTAAACATAACCTTATAATTTAGGATGTATGTGCATTCACATCTCATTTCATCTTTTGTCAATTCTACTATATTTTTGTACAAAACTGATGCACTTCTATTATAAAGTAACAACAAAAATGACTCATGTGAGCACAACCTTGTAGGGGTGATTCTGTCTCAATGATGTGGCTTATGGTTAAAGGTTTTAGGACTATTTACAATGCGCTTGGAAAGTCTTTACACCCTTTCACTTTTTCCATTTAAGCTTTCCCTCTCATTCTGCACTCCATATCCTATAATAAGAAAGCTAAATCATATAAACCAAAAGCCTAATTTTTTATTTTTTATTTTAAAGAACCTACTAACGTTTTGCATAGAAGTATTCAAACCTTTTTGAAATGTAGTTCTGGAAGCCTCTTATTTCTCTTGATTGGTGTCCCCTGTAGTAAATTCAGCTGACAATGCACATCAGAACAAAATCCAAGAGGAGGAAAGAACTGCCTGTAGAGCTCGGAGACAGGTTTGTGAGAAGGCACAGACCAGGAGAAGTGGACAAAAAAATATTTTTCCGATTTTATAATCCACATCGGGAATAGATATATTAATTCTTAATACCAAAAATAGTTCCAAGGTGCGGAGAAATGTCATACAATCATATAAATCTCTTCTTTAAGGTAATTACACCAAGCACTATGTAACCCAATTGTAACAAAGAAAACTCATAATTACTATGAACCACCAAAAACACAAATGAGCATACTTTTCTTTACCAAAAAAATTTTCATCTTTATTCATAAAACGAGGAACAAGACAGAATTGGAATATCAGACTAATTTTTAAAATAATATATTCACCGTAGCGTCATGCGATAGGACGCACCTCTTCCTGCTCCCTCCTCCCTCCATGCTCCACGCTGCTTCTCATCTGATGTGGGTCCTCCGCAATGCTTCTTCCCGGCTTCCATGAAGGCCCCGGCCGGATGGCCTGGCGGGGACGCCAGAAAGTACACCTGCAATGCAAAATGTCTGGGATACAGCCGGTATTTAATACATGCCCCTCTGCTTGGGTTCTGTGGAGCTACAATCGGGGGATCTTTGTGTAGGACGCCCGGTCTCTGGAGTTTGAAGTCAGGCTTTGCCATGGACACCCGGAGAAGGTCACGTGATCGCCATAAAGGTCCGGCTGAAACTGAAAGTAGCCTGTTCAGCATATGACGCCGAGGAGGTGGCCGGGACATCAGTGGACTCCGGCGACCACGTGAGTGAACCCTGGAGGACTCGGGGATGGGGGGTGGGGGTCGGCTTTCTGGGGGGGGGACTGGGTCTGCGGTGCGGGGTTGTCTCCTGGCTCGATTGGGGTGGGGGATGGATGGGTTGGTGGGGCATTGCTCCGCGCTCCCGCCGCTCTCCACCATGGGCTGGGGGTTTGACTCCGGTCCGGCGGAGTCCGGTCTCTCCCCGGGTTGCCGAAACCCGGTCCGCTTTGGTAAATGTCCCTGTTGGTGAAATGTACATTATGTTCTCCTCTCCATGGGCTGAGGCTGTTGGTACAGTTAAGAATGGAAATAATCTAAGGAGCAGGACTGATTCATAAGCGTGGAGTTATTTCATACATGAACTTGGGATGATTTTTAACATTTATTGAGTCCACATGCGTTTTTTTTGTGTCTATTTAGTGGACTGTGGAGGCATTCTACCTATCTCCCCTGCATGGACTGCATAGAAGCATTTATTGCTGCTTGAAGCACTTACAAATTGTGTTTGAAAGTACAGTGAGTATCCCCTAGTGGGAGCATTGGGGAATTGACTTGCCTATGAATATGGGGTGTGATGGTCTCCCCCTCTGTTTCTTTTTAGAGCGGTTGACGGTGGGGAGTTGACTCTGAGTAAATGGCAACTAAGGGGTCATCTAGAAAGGCTGGAGGTGCTGCTGCGCCAAAAGAGAAAGTGGCCAAAATGGACAAATATTTAAAATCTCCAGCAGCAGGGGGAAACACTCGCAGTAATCCAAGTTCCCCATCATCTTTCCTTAGTATGGAATCCTCTGGGTCACGGTATACTGCACTGCAGGAAGAGAGGGAGGAGGGGGAGGCTGGAAGAGCATCTCCTGGAGAACCAGCTACTCTTGATGAGATTCTATCTGAGATTAAATCCTGTAATAAGGCTATGACTGACCTTACTCTGACTGTAGGGGCACTGTCCGCAGATATTGAATTTATAAGAGGAGACCTAAATAACATAAGGGAAAAAATGGCAGAATTTGAGAAGGTTGTCCCCTGATTAGAACAGGAGGTGAAAGAGATAAAGATTACCTTGAATAAATATGGCCATCAATTATCACTAACGCAGGGGAAACTGAGTGACTTAGAGGATAGATCTAGAAGATCAAATGTGAGGATTGTCGGCCTTCCTGAAAGGGTGGAGACGGAAGATCCAGTGAAATTTTGTCAATCTTGGATTCTGGAGATTTTTGGTCGGGACAGTTTTTCCTCGATGTTCGGTCTGGAAAGGGCACATCGAGTCCCCTTTAGGTTACCAACCCCTGGTAACCCCTGGAGAGGGAAGAGAGAGAGAGGCAGGGTTTTTTTTTTTTTTTTCCCCCTCTTTCCTTTCTGGGTGAATGGCTGAAGAGTTAAAAGTTTTCTTTTGGAATGTGAGAGGGACAGGGGACAGGAACAAACGATGTGCTATTTTTGATTTGATAAATAATTACTTGCCGGGTATTATTTGCTTAGTTGAGACCCATTGTACCGCGGATTCCTGTTCTAGGGTTCGCAGGAAGTGGGCCTCACATACATATCATTCAGTATTCTCTAGTTATTCATCTGGGGTAACGGTCTATGTACACAATAGGATACCATTTACTCTGCTTAATAAGAAAATAGATGATAGAGGGAGGTATATTTTTCTTTATTGTAAAGTCTTTTATGTAACTACAATCTTGGCGTTTGTTTATGTCCCCCCTCCTTTCTCTCCCCAGGTACTTACTCAATTATATGAATTTTCAGTAGAGAGAGGGGATCCCCCTCTGTTAGTGTGTGGGGACTTTAACTGTGTAATAGATGAAGATAGGGACAGAAGGGGAGGTTCCCGGAGGTCGGCGGGGTGTCCTTCACCATTAGACAGATTTGTAAGGGAGGCGGGGTGGAAGGATATCTGGAGATCCTTGTGTGGTGATGAAGAGGCCTTCTCATGCTTTAGCACTAGTTATATGACAGCATCGCGGATAGATCTTGCTTAATGCAATGATCCGATGTTACAGTGGATTAACTTTATTTCTTATGAGACTAGGTCTGTTTCTGACCATTCACCTTTAGTGATTAGGGTTAGAAGGCCTTGGTACCGTCCTGCTATGCATCGGCCATTTAAGTTTAATCCATACTGGCTCACGATCATAGATAACAAAGATAAAATTAGAGAAGAACTGAAGATTTTCTGGGAGGCAAATTAGGGATCAGCTTCGCTCCTGGTGGTGTGGGATACCTTGAAGGCATACTTGCGTGGTATTTTATTTAGGGAGGTGAACCTTAAAAAAAAGGCCTTCTTAGCTAAAGGTAATAGATGTAAGCAGGGTGTCTTTGCTGTCGCCCCATCAGTAGAGAATGGGAAAATACTTAAAAAAGCCCAGGAGGAGTATGCTGGATTTCTGTTGAACAAGGCTCAGCAATCTATTTTTTTTAAGGGGCAAAAATATTTTTTGAAGGCTGGTAGGCCAGGAAAGTACCTGGCTAAAATTATTGACTCTCAGGAACATAAAAACCCTATCGTGGCATTACAAAACAGAGGAGGTATGATTACTAACCTTCCATCTGAAATTGATCAAATTATCTATGACTTTTATTCTGATCTGTACGCTGGAGACAATAGACCAGAGGAGACAGAGATAAATGATTATATGAGTACAATTGAAATCCCCAGGTTAGACTCGGAGCATTGTTTGATGCTTGATGCTCCTGTGGCCCTTGAAGAGCTTAAAGAGGCCTTGAATAGTTTTAGGGGTCACTCGGCTCCAGGTCTGGATGGATTACCATTTGAGATATATAAAGAGTTTTCTGATCTTCTTCTCCCTTGGCTGTTAGAGACATTCTATGAATCCTGTAAAGTCGGAGCTCTCCCTCCCTCTATGAGGGAGGCTGGGGTGGTGCTTATAGAAAAGAAACAGAAGGACCCTCTGAAGGTTGAGTAAAATTATAGCTAAATTACTGGCCCTGAGGCTTGGTAGGGTCGCCCCCTTGGTTATCGGACCGGAACAAGCAGGTTTTGTCCCGGGTAGATTAATCTTTGATAATATATCTAGAGCCTTCGCAAATGTTCAGTTGGGCCCGGTCGGTCCCCACTCCATCCTGTCCTTGGATGCTATGAAAGCGTTTGACAGGGTGGAGTGGGGCTTTCTCTGGAGGGTTCTGAAGGCGTTCGGAGTAGAGCCCCTGTATATTTCTTGGGTGAAGCTTTTGTATTATGCCCCACGGGCCAGGGTAATACTTAATAATAGAGCCACCGACTGGTTTAGGTTAGAGAGGGGGACCAGACAGGGGTGTCCACTGTCCCCCCTTCTTGTTTTTTTTTATTGAACCCCTGGCAATTAAAATCAGAGGCTCCCTCAGTGTAGAAGGCTTTGGGTTGCGTGGTAAGGAGGAGAAGATCCTCCTCTACGCGGACGATATTTTGCTTTTTTTAGAGGGAGGGGAGAGTGGCGTAAAAAATATTATTGATATTGTCTCGAGCAATGGGAATGTCTCCGGCTTACAGATCAACTGGAAAAAGTCATCTTTGCTGCCAATGGGAGAGGTTGGGACTATAGATTGTCCACTGGTAAACACCCTAAAAGAAGAAGATGCTTTGGATTATTTAGGTGTTAGATTGGCGGCTAGAGCAGAGAAATTTGTTTCTTTGAATCTGCATCCTCTTTTTCTTAAAATTAGGAAGAAGATAGAATTTTGGAGCAGGTTATTGTTAGCTATGGCTGATCGCATGGCAATAATAAAAATGATTATTCTTCCGCAATTGCTTTTTATATTGCTTGCTTCCCCTGTTTGGATTGCTGAGTCTTGGTTCCATAGAGTTTCAGTTTTATTAAATTCATTCATTTTGGGTAAACAACGGCCGAGAAATAAGTATTATAATTGGACCCGCCTGCCTAAGGAGGGAGGTATGGCCTTGCCTAATTTTAGAATGTATTTTTTGGCTATGGTTGCACAATCAATTAGGAATTGGAGATATTCACCTATAATAGAATTTATTTTAAGTAACACAAATGGATTATATGATGATATTTTTATGGGTTTAGAGGCTTGGTTTGGAGGTAAAAAAATGCTATCACATATGGATTTATACTGTAGGGTGTGGAAAGCTATAAGGAAGATTTATAATATTAAGGGGTCTTTTGTATATTCTCCCTTGTGGGGCAACTCCCACTTGGTGGAATTTGGGAAATGTGTGATTATCACTTTTGGACAGTTAAAGGTATTAAATTTATTTCACAAATAGTGGATAATAGTGAAATCTTGTCATTTGATGAATTGAAGCACAAGTTTACACTTATGGATTCACATTTCTTCCGGTATGTTCAATTGAGGCATGCCTTTAATTCCACGCTGAATAGAGATTTGGCATACACAGTCACATGAATTTTTTGAGTATTTAGGTTCTGTAATAGGAAATAAGAAGTGTTTATCGGAAGTTTATAGGATGCTAATTAGAGAAATAGGTGGTGGGGCTTTAGTTAAAGCGAGGGAAAAGTGGCAATTAAGAATTGGTATTGTGTCGGATGATCTTTGGGCGGTGGTTATGGGAAATGTTTGGTATGCATCTTTTAATCCCGCCCACAGATTGATACAACTTAAGATTCTGTATATACTTTATTTATCACCGAAGGATTTATATAAGAGGAAATGTCGTTCTAATTCTCGGTGTCCCAAATGCTCTATGGAGGAGACAGATTTTTTTCATCTTCTGTGGGAGTGTTCGGAGATTCAGAATTATTGGAGATCGGTTAAACAACAGATTATTGGGATGGTGGGTACTAAGTTAGATCTGGAAGCCCCCAGCTTTTTGTTGGGTGGCTATAAGACGGGATGACGGGAACACTGGCTCCTTGGTAAATAAATTAACTCTATTGGCTAAGGTTGTGATAGCTAGGAGGTGGTGCAGCGAAAGGGCCCCATCAATAGAGGAGTGGAGGGGCTTGGTGGAAAGGGTCCAGAGGTATGAGGAATACCGGACCTCCTTTTCTTCACGTAAGGTCATGAAAAGGCACTATGGTTTATGGGGCCCCTGGCTGGATTATCGGTCCCGTGAAAAGAAATGAATAGTGTTCTTTTTTTTTTTTTTCTTTTTCTTCTCTCTTTCTTTCCTGGGTGGGGAGGCGGGGGAGGGATTTTGATTTAGATAAAGACTGCAAATTGCTGGATGTATTGGAACGGTATATGCCCAGCATTGTTTTATTGTTTTATTGTTATTAGGATACTCTATAAATAAATGTTTAAAAAAATATAAATATATTCACGATTAGAAAGTAGTACATGAGCAGGGGCTAATCAAACAAAATGAAGAGTCTCAGTGAGTCTATACTAGTGTATTGCGACTACATCAGCGTGCAACCAGACACAACCGAGACTTGTAAACATAATAAACATTGCCGTAAGCCCAAAGTTTCAGAACAATGCATCGTCACTCATGACTGAAATGTAAAGTCTTACCCATACTGCTGTTCACCTGGTGTACCCCGACGCGCGTTTTGCAGATGACCACTTCATCAAGGGGCATTGCCCTCTGACACTAAATATTGGCACTTTCCAACACTGTGTAAAGGGCACTCTGGCACTATAGATTGGCTTCTCAGTTGCTGTATAGAGAGGCACTTTGCCTGGCACTACATATGGCTGCTCTATGACACTGTATAGCGGGGCACTTTGCCTGGCACTACATATGGCTGCTCTATGACACTATATAGAGGGGCACTTTGCCTGGCACTACATATGGCTGCTCTCTGACACTGTATAGAGGGGCACTTTGCCTGGCACTACATATGGCCTTTCTCTGATTTTGTATAGGTTTACAAACACGGCAATCCTAAGGACTACTGTATGTCAAATTCAGTGGACTACATCGATGTCTGGCATTTTTTTGTTTTTTTACGAGGTCAGCGAGGGATGTGGTATTGTTTTTATAAAGAAAAATAACAGTTTTTCTTTTTTTCTTCTTCACTTTACCTAGTAGTAGAAACTATTTTATTCATGGTATCCAGTAGAAAGCTAGCCTGGGAAATGGCTATCACTTACACCCTGAATTATATGGCAGTACCCACCGCCACCTGGGTACTAGGAAGAGCTGGGTACCAGTGGTATTATTAGGCTGGGAAGGGTCACAATAAATGGTAATTAAACAGTATAAGGTCCTCCCTCTATTCCAGGGGTAGGGAGAACATTGGCTCTTCAGCTGTTGCAAAACTTCAACTCCCATTATGCCTGGACAACCAAAGCTTTAGTTGTCCAGGCATGATGGGAGTTGTAGTTCTGCAACAGCTGGAGAGCCAAGCTTCCCTACCCCTGGTCTATTCAATAAAGGGAGAAGCCCATACTGTTTAAGGGTGTCTTCACACGTACCGGATTCGCAGGGGATTTCATGCTGCGAGTTTGCAGCAAAATCCACTGCGAATGCATGTAGTGTGAAGTTCAATGGGGTTACATACCCACAGCAGAATTTTCATTCCGCTGCGAGTATGTAACCCATACATACATGATACATTACCTGCTCGGCATCGCGGCTGCATTACTACACGGGCAGCACAGATTGGCTGATAGGGACTGACGGGAGTCGGGAGCCTCACATGCAGCCGCAGCGCCCAGCAGGTAATGTATGCTCCGGGTGGTGGTGGGGGGGGGGGGGGTAAAGGGGCCGGGTTACATGTAACCCAGTAGCGAAAATAGGCGGGGGCAAAGGGGGCGGTCGCCCCCGGGCCCACTCAGGCAGGGGCCCACTAAGGTCTCAGACAGTTAATGCTGTCTGCAAAAGCTATTGCTTTTGCAGACAGCCTTAACACATGTCTGTCCTGGCCGGGGCCCCCAAGAAGCCAACAGCACCTGGCAATAGCGGGCCCCCTCAGCTGCCGGATGCCGTGCCCGGCCAGGGCTGGATCTTCTCCCTGCTTCTTCTTCACAAGCTGCTGCTGGCCCCTCACCCTCATACCACACTCTGTAGGACAGTGAGGGGGAGGGGAGAAGCAGCAGCGTGTGAGGAAGAAGCAGGAAAAACATCCAGCCCTGGCCGGGCACGGCATCCGACAGCTGAGGGGGCCCGCTATTGCCAGGTGCTGTTGGCTTCTTGGGGGCCCCGGCCATTACAGACATGTGTGGGGAGGGACCAGCAGCTGGAGGGATCCTGCCGTCCATGGCTGCCAGAGAGGGACTGAAGTCATCCAGCAGCAGCTCTGACAGTAAGTGAGGCTGCTGAGCGCTGGAAGGTGTCAGGTACTGTGAGAGGAGTGACAACACACAGACAGACACAGACACACAACCACCCACCCACACCACTGACCAGACACAGCAGCTATATACAGTATATATATGACCAAATAATCAGGAGGAGCCATATATATATATATATATATATATATATATATATATATATATATATTTATATATATATATATATATATATACAGCTCTGGGACCATCTTGTACTCAGTATGATGGAGGTCACACAGCTTTCCAGAATCTTCTATTCAGTATAATGGAGGTCACCCAGCTTTCCCAGTATCCTGTAGTCAGTATAATGGAGGTCACCCAGCTTTCCCAGTATCCTGTAGTCAGTGTAATGGAGGTCACCCAGCTTTTCCAGTATCCTGTAGTCAGTATAATGGAGGTCACCCAGCTTTTCCAGTATCCTGTAGTCAGTATAATGGAGGTCACCCAGCTTTCCCAGTATCCTGTAGTCAGTGTAATGGAGGTCACCCAGCTTTTCCAGTATCCTGTAGTCAGTATAATGGAGGTCACCCAGCCTTTCCAGTATCCTGTAGTCAGTGTAATGGAGGTCACCCAGCTTTTCCAGTATCCTGTAGTCAGTATAATGGAGGTCACCCAGCTTTTCCAGCATTTGTACTCAGTATGATGGATAGATAGATAGACAGACAGACATACATACAGACAGACAGACAGACAGGAGATAGATAGATGATAGATAGGAGATAGATAGATAGGAGATAGACAGATAGATAGATAGATAGATAGATAGATAGATAGATAGATAGATAGATAGATGTCTAAAAGCTTATTACCTATACCACTATTATTTTTAGGCAAAGATAATCTGGTTAAAAGGGTTCTCCAGAATTAAAAGAAAAAAAGCATAATTGTTTTCTTTCAAAAACAGCGCCACCCCTGCTCTTAGGTTGTGTGTGGTATCACAACTTGGCTCCATTCACTTTAGTTGAATACCACACACAAACTGAGGACAAGAGTGGTGCTGTCTGTGGAAGAAGGTAGCTATATTTTTCTAATCTTAAGCCCTTTTACTTTTTTGCGGTTCTATATTCCAGATGTAGAAGCCTCTTACACGGCTCTTTATTCTTATTCACTATCAGAAATGTAGAACAATATTCCCTTTATTATTCAGAAATCCTTGTCACCTGCTGAGGTTTCCTATGGGTAACCTTGGTTGGGGGCCCACTCAGACTCACTCGCCCCCCCTAGGCTGAACCCCTAGCTACGCCCCTGATGTAACCCCATTGAACTTTACACTACATGGATTCGCAGCGGAAATGAAATGTGCTGCGAATCCTGTACATGTGAACCTACCCTAAAAGAAAGCAAAAAAAAAAAAAAGCATAAGCATGACCTGCGGCTTACACTGACAGTTGTCAGGTGTATGTGCAAATGCACATTAAAGGGGTACTCCGGCAGGGGGGGCACTTTTTTTGATGGGACCGGGGAGGGGGTGGCTGAGGAAAAAGACGTCCACTCACCTCCCCGATTCCAGTGGCCGGCCCGGCCGCTTCCTGGTGTCTGACGCTGCCCAAGACGCTACGTCTCAGGTCCGCTCAGCCACTCAGTGACAGAGGCGGGATCTGAGCAGACTTGACACAGATCCCGCCTCCTTCACTGACTGGCTGAGCAGACCTGAGACGTAGCGTCTCGGGTGGCGTCAGACACCAGGAAGCGGCCGGGAACCGGGCACCGGAGGGCCGCGGTGCAGGACCCGCCGCTGGAACCGGGGAGGTGAGTGGACGTCTTTTTCCTCAGCCACCCCCTCCCCGGTCCTATCAAAAAAGTGCCCCCCCGCCAGAGTACCCCTTTAAGCTGAAGGAAAGCACTTGGTCACTGGGGAATCTTGGAAAGCTGTTTGGAATTCCCCATTAGCAAGTGATCTATGGCGCACATTTATGATTGTTAGGGTGTGTTTACACAGAGAGATTTATCTGACAGATTTTTGAAGCCAAAACCAGGAACAGACCATAAACAGGGAGCAGGTCATAAAGGAAAGACTGAGATTTCTCCTCTTTTCAGATACATTCCTGGCTTTGGCTTCCAAAATCTGTCAGATAAATCTCTCTGTGTAAACTCCCCATTACACAGAACATTATTCCTTGATGCAATATTACATGACTCTACTGACCACTGTGAAATGCTGGCATTTTGTCAATGAGTTACAGTAGGTGTCTACATTCCAAAAATACATGGCAATTAGAATCTAATACAACTTTTTTTTAAACATATTTTTATTAAATTTTAAAGGGAGATACATAACATTGTAGTAGCCACAAATCGTGTTCCAGTAAACATATAAGACAGTATATGGAGTGAGTGGCTAATACACAGTTGGCATGACAATATATATTAATCAGAGTCCATATTGGTCACTAGCAATGTGGGGATTCCTCCAATAGAGTCTTTGCTTGGGCCAGAAGGTCTGAAGAATGATCCGAAAGGAAGCAACCATAAAACAAAAAAGAAACAAAACAAACTAACTATCTCGTCCAGCAAGCACAATGTCTGCTTAATGGTGGGTTATCATTCGTCTGTCTCAACCAGATAGACAGTAAAGCAATGGGTGCATAATAAAACAGTGGTTGTAAGATACACTGAAAGGCCATGTTTCCACTACATAAGTTCCATAGTAATCATGGCTGTTATAACAACGGCCGTGATTACTACAGAACTTATGTAGTGCTGCCTTCTAAGAAATCCCAGCTGGAGTGTATACACATGGTATACACTGCAGCCAGGATTCCTAGAGGCGCCACAAGAAACTGACATGTCAGTTTTCTGCGGCCGCTATTTAATGAATAACGGCCGCAGAAAACCCTGTCAGTTCACACTATGGAGCGTACGGCTCCAGCCGCATGCTCTATTGTGAGCAGCAGGGAATTCGGATGCGGGCGAACATGGATGCGCCCGCATCTGAATTCAGCAGCTGTAAAGATCATCCGTCCGGTATTGCAGTATCGGCCAAAATGATCTTTTTTGAGACCGGCCGTTCCATGACCCAGCCGGGTCATGGAACGGCCGGTCTCTTACAGAGTGGGAACATGTGGATGGATGCAGAGGATGGATGGATGCAGGGCACACTACAATATGTCTGGAGCCCCTTTAGGAGCTATCGTTATTAGTAAGTTGGCCGGTATCTGGTATCTTGAGATGACCTAATGTATCTTTAAGATCGGCCTGGCAGTACCACGTCGTCAACCTAAAATGTTGCATTACTTGTTGTCTGTTACATCAGAGACCCAAGATTGTATGTAGCGTTTCCACTTAATAAAGAAATGTTTTGCTGACTGCTCTTTAGTTTTTAACACGACTAACAGCTCATGTTGCAACAGAGAGTCCATGTACTCTTGCATATCCACTATAGAGGGAACGGTGGGTTGGATCCAATGACGCAGTATACACTTTAGGGACACTAGTAAGAATAATTGATTGTATTTATGAGACACTAATGACGTGGATGGATCAGATGGGTCAACAGGAATATAATGAAATATATATGCAAGCGTATCTAACTGTGCAGTTGTCTGCCACACTGCAAGAGATCAGTGCAAAAAATCAGCTCTAGGTAACTTGCACTTGCGGCATTTGTCTAGGTGAATGACATGTACACCTATAGAGGGGATATTGAACTCGTAAGTCGCCTTGTGTATTATTCTGAGGTGAATGTATAATTCTGAGGTTATTGGAACGGGGTTGCGGACTTTAGGTCCGCTGAATTTATGATTGCACATTGGAAAAATGATAAGGAAACCTACGCCACCTCAAAGCTGATGTAGGCTTCCCTCCGTGCGCTCAGTATTTATGTAGAGGCAGTGCACTTCTACATAAATCTGTGTACTGTCAGTGCTGCGGGAACATACGGGGGACATTTATTAAGTCCGGCCATTTGTGCATAAAATAATATGCAAATCGGCACTTTCCGCCGAAAAAAACCCTGTATGCCCGTTTATACATGTCCCCCATAGTGTCTATAATGAGCAAATTTGTCCGAATTGATCTGGGCAAGTTCATAAATTTAGTTTGTAGCTGCGCTGCAAGTGACCATGGGAAAACTAACTGGGATTCAAGTAAATTATTAGAGTGATAACTAGTGTGTAAGAGCCAATCCCTAACATGGCGGAAAATGGCTGCCAGGTTGTGCATCCTAATATGGGGCAATAGCACCAAGCTTTTAGATTTAGGTAGGCAAAGTGTTTCGTATGATATGTGAGACCTTTTGCCCTTCCAAATAAATGTAAAAAAAAATACTTCTTAGCTTGTTGTGGTGATGCATGGCGAATGAGGAGGGGTATTGTTTGCATGGGGTAGAGCAACTTGGGGAAAGACATCATTTTAAGTAGGTGGATGCATCCAAGCAAAGAGAGGGGTAGAGAAGACCATCTGGTAAGTTCCTGTTCTATTTTCCTAATGAGTGGAGTATAATTCAGACTATATAGTTATATAGGGGACTTACCGACTTTAATTCCTAAATACATGATGTGTGAATTGTTCACTAAGACTGATGGTGACCCTGCCAGGTCCTTATTGGTTAAATTACCATTTAGGGGTAGGAGTTGACATTTGTCCACATTAATTCTGTATCCTGAGAAACAGCCGAATAAGCGAAGGGTATCAATTAATGCCGACAAATGTTTGCAGGGAATCCATGAAAATGATCGTATCATCGGCAAAGCAAGCAAATTTGACTTCCTGTCCTCCGACCATGATTCCTTTATAAACCTCGAGATGAGATGAGATATCGAGCCAAGGGCTCTATAATCAAATTAAAGAGCAGTGGGGTATGCGTGCACCCCTGTCTGATGCCCTTCTGAAGGGAAATGGCCTCAGACAGGGTCCGGAGTGTATAAATCCTGGCCATCGGTCTAGAATAGACAGATTTAATAAATTTACAAAAATGGCCATGTATACCAAATTTGTGCAGGGCCATATGCAGCCAGGCCCAGCTGACATTATCAAATGCCTTTTCTGCGTCAACTATGAAAAGAGCTGGGGCCTGGCTGGAGTAGCCCTGTGTAGCTACCGCTGTCTGGACCGCCAATACGGTTCTTAAATTAGTCACGGCTGATCTCCCCATAACAAAGTCAGATTGATAGGAACCCACCAGGTCTGGTAGAAAGGAGCCCAGTCTAGAGGCCAATATCTCTGAGAACAGTTTAAGATCCTAATTTATCAAGGATATTGGTCTGTAGGAGCCGGGGAGGCTTGGATCTTTTCCCGCTTTTTGAAAGGACCTTGATTTGAGCTACATCTCCTGACTGAAGTCACCTTCTAAGAGAAGCGCATTAAAAATGTTGACCATATGTGGGACAAAATGAGCAGATAATAACCTAATACTCTTCAGAAAAGCCGTCAGGTCCCGACACTTAGTTATTTTTTAAAGATGTGATAGTGTCTTGAACTTCTGTCATTGTTATGGGTGAATTTAATGAGGTGAGATTATTCTTGGTCAGCTGTGGCAGGTGTAGGGAGTTTAGAAACAGTTTTCCTGCATTTAAGTCTAACAGTCCCGAAATAAAGTTTCTGATAGTAATCTTTTAAGATCAGGGATATCTTTTTCGGGTCTTTGTGTTGCAACCCCGAGGAGTCTTGTAACATCCTAATTTGTCCAGGTTTCCGTCGCCCCTAGCTAGATTGGCCAGTAATTTTGCGGATTTGTTACCAAATTTGTATAGATCAGCAAGAAGCTGATCTATGCGTCAATTTTCTAAATCATCCTGTGCCTGTGTTTCACAGAGAAGCTTCGTTTAGAAAAGTGGTATATGTTATCCTGAGGGCCATTGTGGTCTTATTATATTCCTGTGACACTCTCTTTTTGTGTGCGGTAGTATAGGCGATAATCCTACCCCTCATGACCGAGATCTCCCAGTCTAATACAGGGTCAGTTGCATGAGCTGCATTGTCAGTCGTAAATTCTAACCACCAGTGCTGTAAAAGGTGCTGAAAGTCGGAATCTCCAGCCAAATATGTTGGGAACCTCCATACCCTATCTGAACCCCTTGGGAAATATTCCCTTATGGAAATGCTTAATGGTGAGTGGTCAGATAGGACTAAATCATGGATATTTATGTCTATGATCTTGTGGAGAAGGGAGGGCGAGGTATGGAAATTAGGGATGAGCGAACTTTTGAAAAGTTCGGTTCAGTTCGATCTGGCGAACTTTTGTTAAGTTCGGATTCGTACAAACTGAACCTCAAACGAACCTTGCTATAATGGCTGAATAATTGCAGCTACATTAGTGGGAGTCTGATAGGGTATAGTTTCGTTTAATTGCAGTTGCTATTACAATGAAAAAAGTGGAAAAATTCAAAGTGCAAAAATAGTAAAAAAAAAATTGCCGGCAATAATACCGCCCCCTTTAATAACTAATATTTAATTAATAAAACAAAGTTTCATTCTAAAAAAAAGCTATTAAAAATGGGTAAGAACAAAAATTAAGATGTAACCTGTCTGATATGGATAAATGTTTGTGGACAGTATGACTTAATTGAATGGAATACACACTAATTAAGTGTAAACGATAATTGAATATTAACGGTAGTTCAGTGTGGAAGCAATTCATAAGATTACATTCAGCCGAGCTCACACTGAAGCAGTGATGTGATCTTCCATGCACCCGATGTTAGCCCTGCTTCAGTGAGTGCTGCGCTGCACTTAAGTGATACCTGTTTTTAGACATTTCAGCATCTCCCCCATCAGATCTTATCTACCCCCTGCTGTCCGATCACCGATCCAGAGAATTACAGAGCAGCACACACGACAGACAGCAATGTCTTCTATGCAGCAGCTGTAATGACTGCTTCACGGAGCTCTACGCTGTACTTTAGTGATTGATCCATCCCACTCCTGTAGGGGGATGGATGAAATCCCATGGGAGAGTTAATGGAACTTCTGAAGAAGGGCATCAATCACTAAAGTTCTTACCCATTTTTATTCGATTCGTTACGAACTTTTTGCAAAGTTCGTAAAGAATCTGGTTTGCTCATCCCTAATGGAAATAATCTAATCTAGACCATGCGTCTTGAGCATGGGAGTAGTGTGAAAATTCTCTTTCGGTTGGGTATGTGTGCCGCCAAGCTTCAACCAACTGCCTTGTTTCTAATAGGGGTTGCAAATAGGTGTCTTACTAGAAGAACTCACTACTCTTGACCTTTTGCGGTCTTCCTCCATGTGGACTACAGAATTAAAGTCTGTTAGTCTCCCCATCCTGAAGTAGAACAAATTCCAGCTGAGTAAAGAAAGGGCGTCTGTCTGAGCTGGTACATAGACATTATGTAGAGACAGTCTCCCTGCCAGTGTATCTAGTAGCAAATGATGATGCCGACCCTCTGTATCCTGAGATTGCTTTATAATGGAGTATTTAAGGGTTCTTGAGTATTTAAGTTAAGTTAGCACTCCCCCTTTTTTATCTATTGCTGCGGAGCCAAACGCCTCCCCCACCCATAATTTGCTCATTCGGAAATAGTCTGCTTTGGCCAAATGCATCTCCTGAAGCATGGCTATGTCGTCCCTCAGGCATTGTTAATGTTGCAGAACCTTAATACGCTTTGCTGGGGATCATAACCCCTTTATATTCCAAATGATCACTCTCATTTTATATTAACCTTATTGGAAGGCCTATGAGGAGGCACTTAGTGACCCCAGTTGAGATAGCGTATGCGCTGCATCCAAAATTTACAAATAGCTATATAAGTAAATTTGCTGGACAGTGAAAAAACAAACGGACAACTATATACATAAGGAAAGAACAAGAAGCTCTGTTGAGCCGTGCGAGATAGGTAACAGACTCGAACTTCACTTTTTTTCACAGGGGAAAAGCTGGTCTCGCATACCCACTATAATAGGAGAAGCAACAGCTAAGGAGCTCATACTGTAAGGTGGAATTTACCATACCTGGGCACCTCAAGTGAGTTGCCAACAATGGCTATGATCCTTTCAAATAGGGAGATAAAAGGCAAAGACAAAGGGTAGTACTAGAGGAGGAACATCTCCTAACAGTAAATACAAGTGACTTAACCATATACACTAACATTCTTGAATTGCAGTATGTAGAACTATAAGGATACCGGGCGGGTTAAAGAATACAGCCTCAGTGTCTGAGGTGGAGCAGTGACACTCAGTCTATCGTGTCTTGAGACAATACCTGGCTATTCAACCTGCGGCGTTTGTTCTTGTCTTGCACAGTTTGGGGTTATAAGATTCCGACAAAGCGGGCTGCGTCGTCTGGATTATAGAATATTTCTGAGGTGCTGTCTGCCCTGAAGATCCGCAGTGTGGCAGGAAACTGTAGCACAAAGCAGACTTGACGTTTCACTAGTTCGGTGCAGAGTGGAGCGAATGCCTTCCTCCTCTTCGCCACCTCAGCCGAGAAGACTTTGGAGTCTCTAACAATGGTATCCGCCTGTTTTTTCTTGCACAATTGTAGTATGGTATTCTTGTTGGCATAGTTTAGATATTTTAAGATAACCTATCTGGGTTTTGGTGCCACATTTTTGCCAGAGGTAGTGCGAGGTGGGCTTAGCCTATGGCTCTTTCCACAATGCATGGCTCTGGCAGTCCCAATGCTTGAGGCAGTTCTTCTGCACATATTTTCTGGAGACAAGTAGCTGCAATGGATTTCGGCAGCCCCACAACCATTAAGTTGCTCCACCTGGAGCGGTTCTCCAGGTTTTCCGCCTTATCTTGTAATGTCTTTATCATACAGGCAGACTGTTGTATCTTTGCTTTGGCGTATGTAAGCTCGGATTCTGCAGTGTCCAAGCGGTCTTCTAAATCTGCAGTATGGTTTGTGTGCTTGGCAATGTATCAACGCTGCTGTTATTGCGAAGTCTAAGGACACCCTCAGGTCTGGGCCCAAAATTTTGTCCACTTCTACAGCAAGTGACCTACAGGTTAGTTGCAAGCCAGAAATGAGGGGCTCCCCCGAGTCATCTACAGTCATGTTAGGCACCTTTGAGGAGGTAGGCTGGATATCTACAGCTACAGCTGCTTCTGGTTCAGTAATGACGCTAGGGCAATGGCATTGCCTGCAGTTGTTGTGCTGCCTCACCGCCGCATTGTAAAAACTTCTCCATCCGACAGAGAAGGTGTCCGGTAATTCCCCGTGAGCGTGAGAGCTCACTTAGATTAATAACAGAGGGAGGACAGATAATCGTGATGCCTAGGACGGAGCTACTCCCTCATGCTGCTAACGTTTGCGTGCCAGAACCGGTAGTCTCCCTAAAACAACTTTTGACTTTTTATTTTCTAAAACAGGTTTTTATTTGTCTGCGCAAAAATTTAATTTTTTTTCAGTCATATCACATATAGGTATAATTGTATAGTCCGGCAGCACTGGTCAATCCCTTGAAGTGCACGAATAGAGATGCACGCAGGAACCCACTATCCCTGGTTGGTGGGTGTGTAGACTAGAAGAAATTGAATTCAACAGCATCCAAAATTAAGAGAAATCTTCAAATCTTTATTGGCTCACAAGTACAAATATGACATTTCAACTCTCCATGAGTCTTTCAATGTGTTTTAGACACATTTGTCCTTCCCTAAACAAAGGGGTGTGGCTTACCAGAAATAAGGAGTGACTTAACTAAAAAGGGGGCTTGCCCTAAATGCAACATCTGTGCAAAAACACACTAAATCTTGGCACACAATTTATAAAACAAAGCCAACTAATAAATGGTGTATATATGTAGATGGTATATACAGTAGACTAGGCAGTCTAAAGGTTATCAAACAGCATGGATTATTGTGATCAATGTGGTGCATTTTTTTAGACTGTCTAGTCTAAGTTTACACTGTCTTTCAATTGCGTTCATTGCGCATTGCATTAAGGTTTTATGAAATAATGTTTTAACTTTTATACTGTGAGTTTTGTGGGAGAATTTGTTGAAAAACAATGTAAAAGGCGAAATTTCAATTGGGTAAAGATCAGCACACTACTGGGTAAACTGGGTAAAGATCAGAAGTTGCAGATACTCGAACCAAGCCCAATAACTGGCGTGTGGCCTGATCCCAGTTGTTTCCCAAACCAAGTCGCATACAGATGCCCGGGTACTGCCGGTCAGCTCTTCCTGCCCATTTAATGGCTTTTTCAATGTTTGAATACACTGAACTGTTTAAAGAAAAAAATATCAAGTAAGACATAAATACAGGACAAGAAATCATTAGCTTTTGTACACGCATTCCCAAATCAACAAAAGCAAATAAACTGCTTATTAATACTGACAACATTTATGCTAAGAGAGGATCATTATTCATAAGAATCTGTTCACATCTCATTTTAGATACCCCTGTAAAGGAGTTCTGATGTATGCCTCTGTACAGGTAAACAATGGCCTAGATTGTCTATATAGTCCCAGTGTAAACAAATAAAAAAATAAAATTAACATACTACTTACTACATACTACTACTTTTACTGTATCCTACTGCATAGTGAAGCTCAAGTGACTGTGCTGCTATATACAATAAAAAAAAATGTATGTCAGTGCTCACCAGCTCAGTGTATGCCAAAAGGACACTGTTTACATTGTGTCCAAGCTTTGGTTAATAAACCATACAAATATACAAAACATGAAAAGGCAAAGAGCAGGACAAACAAGGGAGAAGAACAAGAGGTAAGCTAGTGCTGTCCACCAAGGAGAGGAAGCTTACAAATGTGGGAGGGAATTCCTTATGTAACGCTAGGAACAAAAAGGGTGTCTAATGGGTCCCCAGCTGCCAGGACGATAACTAACTTGTTATTTAAGACACATTATATAGCGGACAACTGATAACAAAGGTACTATAAGTATGCAGGTCCAAAGCATAGGATGCCCATAGAGACCAGACATGTCCCACTCTGGGGTGATATAACAAGAGTTATATCACGAGTGGAAGGTAGGAGTAAGGTACCAATAAGTCAGTGGCTTATACTGTGATTCCTCAAGCAGTGCAGACTGAGCACTTGGATCCTAGATAATTTAAGAAATAGAAATAGGATGGATGTCATATATTAAATAGCCATTTGTCCACGTATAAATGATATATTGTGTTCCTAACGTCAGGGGAGAGTAGCTAATAGATGGATAATATAAGGCCTTCCATAGAGATGCCTGGCCTAAAAATGTGGTGCTAAGGGTACAAACCCACACACCGTATACGCAGCAGATACGCAACAAATACACAGCAGATTTGATGGTGCAGATTTGATGCTCTGTTCAGTTATTTAGATCTAATCTGCTGCGTATTTGCTGCGTATTTGCTACGTATTTGCTGCGTATCGCAGTAGTAAATACACTGCATATACGGTGTGTGGGTTTATTCCCTAAAAGACATTCTTTTGGCACCTGTAGGGTAGATTGGCCCTGTGGACCTTTACTTGTGATGTATGGGATAACTACTAAATTTTTTTTGTTATATAAATTTGTGTAATCCCTTATTCCCTATTTACTATACAAGCATTTCATAAAGCCCCTCTACTTTTGGGGGAGGTCACAAAGGAGAGTTTAAAAGATTGTAATGCTAGCTAAAGAGGTCGTTTCTAAGGCTATGTTCACACAACGTCAAAAAAAGAGAAAAGGCGAACGTCCAATGCACACAATGTATTAAAAAATGGACATTGTCTGCGCATTGTCTGAGGTAAAAATAGTGATCATGACATTTATTTTCGGACGTCTATTGCACAGTTTTTTTCACCGGTTTTACTGTTAAATTCAATAGACTGTGAAAGACAAACCCAAAAGCCAATTAGTAACCCAAAACTAGAATAATTTACCAACAACCGGCGGCCAGACCGCTAAATGACATCCGTAATTTTAGACTCAAAATAACAGACGTCATTTTAAACGGAGCTGAAAAAGCATTGTGTGAACATAGCCTAATATTGTTTTTGTGTGACTTTATGTGTTGTTTGTAGAAGCACCTTATATATTTGGTAGCAGAAAGTAAGAAGTTTAAACACAGATTTTTTTTTACTATCGCCTTCTTTCGATGGCGTCACAATTGGATAAAAATATGGCTTAAAAAAGTGTTTAAAAAAACAAAAACAGTGAAAGACAGTCGAACCCCCTTCCTCCCAAAATGCTGCAGGTTTATCAAAAATGTGTAAAACAGAAACGGGTGTAAACACTCTGGTAAAATGATAGCCAAGCTGTGATTGGCTGTTGGCAGATAACACCAGTTTCTATTTTACAAACTTTGATAAATCTGGGCCTGTATGTGTTTTACTGCACATTTCCATAATTTTTGCAACCTGATTTTAACAAAAAACATTTGTTTCACTAGAAGCCATGTTCACACACCATTAAATTAATGGTCGTTTTTATTGGAAGGCTGTGATATAACGGCCAAAAAAAAGCTGTTATTTTATATTAATGGCCGTTGTTATACAAACACGGTCGGTTAGTATGAAATAAGTCCCGCTATTTACCATTAAATGAACGTCGTCCAATAAAAATGGCCGTCAATTCAACAGTGTGTCAACATAGCCTGTAATTGTTAAAAGGTAACAAAGTATTACATGCGGTGTGTTATAAATCGAATATCTGCTAGTAAAATAGAACAGGCTAAAGATAAAAATTATTTTAAATTGGAAAGCTACAACCCTATAGATAAAAGGCTATGTTACAGTTTTCTGAGCCACTCAAAAAACTTGAATTTGCAGTTGTGTTTTTTTTTTTTATCTTTTTTTTGGCTTTAGGGTCATTTTCTGGCCCTATTTTTGCAAACTTGTCTTCAGTAGTGGTGTGCCGTGGAGTGGAGTACATGGTACAATACATCTGAATGGCACTTGATGGAGCCTACTGATTTATAAAAGGCTCCACCAGGGGTTTACCTACCATAATGGTAGGTTCACACTATGGAATCCGCGCAGATAAGTTCTGGCGGATTCCGTGGTTTGTACCCGTTCACGCAAAACTACAACTCTCATCAGACAGCTTTGGCTGTCCAGGAATGATGGGAGTTGTAGTTTTGCAACAGAGCCAAAGTTCCTTACCCCTGGCCTGAATTGATGTGACCGTTCACTGAAGTTGCAATTCACTCAAAGTGATTATTTTAATGCTATTTTCTGATAGGTGTACCTTTTAGAGAAGGACTGGTCCAACTTCATCAAAGTTTTGAATCTGATTTCTCTCAGTATGTTGTGGACACGGATTATTTGCAGCACCAGGAGAGTAGCGATCAGCTTATGTATTGTATCTATCCCTCTGAGACCTGTAAAAGCAAAACAGACATGGTAACAAAAAAAATTGATCAACGACATTATAAGGCCCCTTTCACTCTGTCCGCTTGTTTTAATAAACAATGGGGGAATTGCGTTTTTCTTTTATTCTACATCACAAAAAATGTTTTCCAGTGCATTATGAATAGTGCCATTAAAGCATTACTTTTGGAGCCACTTTTGACACATCCTTAGACAAGTAAAAAGTTAACGATCTCACCAGGTCTCACTCCTGAGACCCGCTGAGATACAGCAGTGGGGAGTGTGCAGAAGTGGCCTCCACTCATTGACCAGGAGAACATCTAACTCCTTTGTAATGAAGTAATGGTAAGCCCCTGGAGTGCCTAATGTAAGGGGCTCATGGGGTTGCCTCGGCTCCCTCCTAGTGAGGGAAATGAGTATTCAGGGTTAGTTTAGTAAGGATGGGTTTACATTAAGCAGATAGGGGTTTAGTCCTGACTCCCTCCCCTTTCAGGCATAATAGTACAATCAGGTAAAAGAAGTCGGTGATTGGTGGAGAAGAAACAGATCACGTGATGACGGCGCTTCAAATAGAAGTCAAGGCGGGAAGATTCTGTCAGTCGACGTGAGCAAGCAAGAAGAACAAATTCACCTCTGTTACCACAGACTGTCACCTCAGCCTGCGATCTAGCGATCCTGCCTGCAGAGATGGAAGACTTGTATTATAGAGTACGGTCTAAAGCCACTGGACTCGGAGAAGAAGACTGGCTACGGCGGTGTCCGGCCTTGGAGTTACCTGATCGGGAGGACGAAGTAGCGGGACCGAGCCGAGAGTTGCCTCAAGAAGATGCAACCGGGGACGGATCTACGTCTGATGAAGATGCGGCTACCGACCGGAGAAGAAAAGAGCGGCACGTCGTCAGTCCGGATCCGAAGTGGCAGTGTCTGCGGGACCGCCTCGTCGCAGGTCCACAGGCAAAGTCCGTCAGAAGAGGAAGAAGATTTTGCAGCTGTCCAGGCTGGGAAAGAGGCACGCTGGGCACAAGAAAGGAGGGCCAGCTGCCGTTACTACAGGGCTTGTGAGAGGGGCCACGACTCAGGAATCAAACCGCACTCCGGTGTCTGGTGAGTCTCCTGCTTGCAGGATTCCCCCCAGCCTCCCCTCTCCACAGAGCAATTGCCTATCGATGATACTGTCATGTCTGGTGTGACTGCATTCTTTCATATGCTGGGTGAGGGCAATAAGGTGTCCGGGTCAGCTAACCCTATTAACTCTTCGTGTAAGCGGGCATGGGTCACTCCGGATAGGAAGATGCCTGCACTAACGTCTATGTCTTCTTCTGCTGTTCCATTGCCTAAACCTGGTGTTCCTGATGTCTGTCTTAAGGAGGCTATTACATGTGGTATATCTCCCCTGGGGTATCACCTCCCTACTGCCTTGAAGGAGAAAATATGGAATAGGGAAATATGTGGACATTTTTACTTTATTACCGCATTATAAGGAAGTCAAATCTAAGAAGAAAGATGAAAAAAGGAAGAGCGAAAATGTCCACCTGTAGCCAAATCTTTTCATAACTGGCTTCAGGCATTTTGTGTCTATGCTGCAGTTTTAGGAAAAAAATGTCCATCTAACAGTGTATTATTGTTTCAACACATCGACATCATTCTTGAGGCTTATCGTAATTTCGGAGGCAATGCATGGTTATTATATGACGAAATGTTCAGGCAAAAGATGTCGGTGCACCCTAATGTTTCTTGGGGACAAAAAGATGTTGGCCTATGGATTCAGTTTATGATTCCGCAGAGGTCAAGGAATACTATGACTCCACCTACGAGCAGCTCCTTTCGGAAAGGAGTCTGTTTCGCATTTAATGATGCTCAATGTAAATGGTACGGCACGTGCAAATATAGGCACGAGTGTGCCCATTGTAGGAGAAGACAACCATGATCTAAATGTTTTTAAAAAATCGCCACACAGCAGGCTGCTTCTGCCAGGGATTCGCTGGCCAAGGGCCCGGACTCGTGATGCTGGAAAAAATGCTCATTTGGCTCGCAGCGTATCCAAACCAACAGATGGCTGAGTTCTTGTTGTCGGGTTTTCTGTATGGTTTTGAAGTTCCAGAATTTCGGGGGGTAGGTTGCGTGCCTGTGGACAACATTAGGTCAGTCACGTTTAGGTTATCTTTTGTTCGCAAGAAGATTGCCAAGGAAATTAGTGAGGGACGAGTGAAAGGTCCTTTTGAATCCCCCGCTTTCCTAGTTTCCGCATTTCTCCCCTGGGTCTTATCCCCAAGAAGGAACCAAATGCTTTCAGACTGATACATCACCTCTCCTTCCCCAAGGGCAGCTCCTTGAATGATTCTGTAGATCTCTTACCAGTCACTTATAGCTCCTCTGAGGAAGCCATTGAATTAGTGCGGTGTAAAGGTAGAAAAGCTTTATTAGCTAAGACTGATATTGAAGCCGCCTTCAGGTTGCTCCCTGCTGCCCCTACAGGCTATAATTCTCTTGGCTTTATGTTAGATGGTCAGTATTTTTTCAATAAAGCATTGCCCATGGGCTTCAAACTTTCATGCTATTATTTCGAGGCATTATTTGGAGTGGGTCCTACAGAGTGAATGTGCTTCTTCTTCTACCCTTCACTATCTGGACGATTTTTTATTTGTTGGTGCTAGTGACAGTAATGAATGTTCCCACTTACTTAACTCTTTCCATTCTATCTGTGAATGCTTTGGGGTGCCCCTTGCCGTTAATAAGACCGTGGAACCATGCACCAGATTGCAGTACTTGGGCATTATCATAGATACAGAACATATGGAATATTGTTTACCTGAGTCTAAGATCAACAAAATATGCCAGTTGATGTCAGCTCTCTTACCTAAACAGAAAGTGATGTTGAAGCAGCTTCAATGTTTACTTGGCAATTTAGTGTTTGCTGTACGTGTGATCCCGATGGGAAAGATTTTTTCTAGACGGCTGTACTTAGCAACTAGGGGCTTGAAGTCTGGTACTTCCTACGTCCGCTTGACTAGGGTACTAAAAGATGATTTGAAGTTATGGTATTCCTTTTTTATTTCTTTTAACCCCTTAATGACCGCGGGCGTATATTTACGCCCTGCGGTCGGTAAGGACGTTCAGAGCGGGGCCGCGCGGCGGCCGCGCTCTGAACCGCGGCGGTCCCGGGTGCCGCTTGTAGCCCGGGACCGCAGGTATTAGTGGGCACGGTCCGATCGCTGTGCCCGCTAATACAGTAATCGGATGCAGCTGTCAAAGTTGACAGCTGCATCCGATTACCGTTTGCAGCGTCATCCCTGGTGTCTAGTGGGGAGATCGATCCTCCGGGAACGTTGTCCCGGAGGAGCGATCTCCATTTCTGAAGCCGGCCGGGGACCGCTCCAAGATGGCGCCGTCCCTGGCTCGGCACTCGAGTACTCTATGTACTCTATTCTCTAGCTGATTATCTTATTCTGTGGTTAATAAAGTTGTCTCTGGTGTCTCCTTTTTTCAACGCTGGCTGGGTTATCCTACGTTGGGAAGTAAGTTTCAAGTAAAGCAATTATTAAAGGGCTTTCGCTTGAGCAGAGTGGTTGGAGATGCTAGACGCCCCGTTACCTTTGACCTGTTGTTATCTTTAGTGGATTCTTGTGACTTTGTCTGTTATTCAGAGTATGAGGCTCAGCTGTTTAAAACCGCTTTTATACTTGCCTTTTTTGGGGCCTTTCGATTGGGTGAACTAGTTGCAGTCAATCGCCAGTTTCCTTCCCTGATATTAATGTCTGATGTGTCCCTGTCCCGCTCTTTGCTGAAAATTTTTATCTGACGCTCCAAAACACATGTGGCAGGCAAGGGTACTTGTGTGTTGTTGCGCAGTTTACTGGATTCGGCTGCTTGTCCGGTTTGAGTTACCTAGATTTGTCTGATAATCATTTTAGCTCCCACTCCTTCCGCATCGGGGCAGCTACAGAGGCTCACCGACTAGAGCTCTCACACACTAACATCATGAAACTGGGTAGATGGCGCCCTGATAGATTTAAGCTCTATATCCACTCTCTAAATTGTACCACGTTTAGTGTGGTCTTACCGTGGCTACTCTTACCTTGAGCACATTTGGCGCAGAATTAACAGGGGCATAGTTCACTTCCTCCCCTCCATTGGCGGTTTCGTCTACCGCCATCTGGATCTTGAAGGGTTCGACCCTGGACTTTATTGTCCTGACGGCGTCCACCTTTCGGACGTGGGTCTGGATATTTTTATTTAGTACTCCAGTCGCTGGTGGAATGGGCCACGGCCCCTTTTGGGGTATGTGCGGCTTAATTAGCCGGCATTTGTGGGAATGTCACCCTAGTGGGTGGACTGATTTGTTCTGAGGTTCAGTTTTAAGTTATTTATTATTTATGCTATTTATGAGAAATAAAGATAGTTAAAGTACAATAAAAGAAAAATGAGTTTATAAGAGTAATCTTAAATAAACACCATGGCCAACATTCCACAAGTTTTAACTCAGTTGTCATGTGTCGTTATTTATTTATAAGGGGTGGAGGTTAAGTAAGGGGGTGTCGGGAGGGTTATGCCGAGTGCATTCCCATGGTAAGGGGCTCATGGGGTTGCCTCGGCTCCCTCCTAGTTAGGGTTAAATGAGTAGTCAGGGTTAGTTTTGTAAGGATGGGTTTACATTAAGCAGATAGGGGTTTAGTCCTGACTCCCTCCCTTACAGGCATAATAGTACAATCCTGCCAGTTTTAGGCTATGTTCACACAACGTCAATAATGGAAAGAAAACGTCCGATTTCGCTATTTTAAAAAAAAATTTTGCCGCAATTTAACTGACTACAATGCCATTTCATTGGAGTCAATGGGAAGACGGACATCCAAAGCACACAATGCATTGAAAAACGGACGTCAAAATAATGAACATGAACATTATTCTCGGACGTTTTTTGCAAATAGCGGACATTTTTTATTAGTTGTTCACACACAGTTCTTCTTTTGTCACCATTCTTTCTCCGTTTTTACTATTAAATTCAATGGATTTTTCAATTAAGCCACAACCAAAGGGCAATTCGTAACCCCAAACTAAAACAATGTGCAAACACCGGTCATTGCACTAAGGGGATGCCAGGCTTCTAAAAACGTCTGTTATTTTAGACTCAACGTAACGGACGTCATTTTAAACGGAGCTGAAAAAAACGTTGTGTGAACATAGCCTTATTCTGTAGTAGTTTGTCGCTAGGCAGATTAACAGTATCTCTACAGAGACAGGTAAAAGAAGTCGGTGATTGGTGAAGAAACAGATCACGTGATGACGGCGCTTCAAATAGAAGTCAAGGCCTGAAGATTCTGTCAGTCGGCGTGAGCAAGCAAGAAGAACAAATTCTCCTGCCCTCCTTCCCTAACATCCTGTCACGGTGTTTGTTTAGAGAATCGATTTTTCTGGGGATGTCACCCTAGTCGGTGGACTGATTTGTTCTGAAGTTCAGTTTTAAGTTATTTATTATTTATGCTATTTATGAGAAATAAAGATAGTTAAAGTACAATAAAAGAAAAATAGAAGAGTAATCTTAAATAAACACCGTGGCCAACATTCCACAAGTTTTAACGCAGTTGTCATGTGTCGTTATTTATTTATAAGGGGGGGAGGTTACGCAAGGGGGGTGTTGGGAGGGTTATGCCTAGTGCATTCCAAAGGATTGGATTTGATTTACAGCAGCTCACTTCTCCCTGCTGCTGGGATCGCAGAGTGTCTCAGGAGTGAGACCCAGTGCGATCAGCATATGATGCCATGTGAAAAGTTACTGCAAATGATAATAACACTTTTAAAAAGCACTTTGAAGTCGTTTTCTCTGAAAAGGATTTTCATACCAACAACACTTCGTTAATCAGACACAGCATGCATAGAAACAGGTTGAATGTTCACTGTAACCTACCCAGAGATCTGATGCCTTTTTTAACCAGATAATCTTCAGTCAGGTACCGGACATTGATGTGTAATAATGTACCGAGTTCTGGGCTCAGCTGCCAATACCCTTCCTGAAACATAAAATACAACTAGTAAGTTAGCTTTTGAACATGATTTTTATTTTCAATATATTAGTAAACCACGCATTCAATAAATTACCAGACTTTGAAGAGATGACAGAGATGACCAAGAAGGCACGGAAGGTTTCTTCTGCAAAATACAAACATACAACCATTTTATAATGATACAAATAGTCAAAAACTACACACAACCTTCCCCCAATATTTTGTGGATATTAGAAAAAAAAAGGGGGGGGGGGGGTATGATCCAGAGCTATACCAGTTATTAAAAAACATTTTCATGTTGGTCTAGAATAGATGAAAGAAAGAGAGAGAGAGGACGGAATTCCAGCTGCTTTTATTCCAAGATCTGTCCTGGGGTCCGTTCGGCAGGTGATGCAGGTATTCTCCTAAAAAACAACTTTTAAACTTGCAGCCCTGTGTCAAATTGGCGTGGCCTAGAGAACAAGTGCCCTAGGCCTGTGATGACTCTTCATCATTAGGAATGCCCAAGGGCAGGATTTCTCCAAATAATCACTTGTCTGAACACTGCACATTCGTTTTGCGAATGACATGCAATAACATTTTCTTCTAAATGGCATCTAGGTAAAAAGATAAATCGCACGTTGAGTGTTTACACTGAAAGACTTGTGAAAGATTAACAATGGTTTTGAGGTCAGCTCAAACGATGTGATCAACAACATACAGATGTTTTTTTCATTTGTCGTTTGATCGTTGCCGCACTTTTCACCAGAAAATTGGATTTTAAATTATTAAGGAGTGTATTGCATTATAATTGGCCCGTGTAAAAAGCCCTTTAGAAAAGATAGAAGCGGAGGCTAATGTCACAAGGTCAGCAGCACTAAGAGCAAGCGACATAAAGCCCTTTAACACAGAGCGATAATCTGCTGAATCAGGATAATTCAGCAGATATCTCCATGTAATAAAGACAAGATCATCAGCTGATCGTGTCTTTTGGTCCAGACTTAAAATCATCGGCCACCGGGCGCATATCGCTATGTGTAATAGCGATGCATGTCCGATGGCTGATGAATCTGTAAAGAAAATAAACTGTGCAGCTTACCTCTCCATGCTCCCCTCCTGGGTTTTCCACGCAGCCGCCGATACAACTGCTCTCTAAAGTGACAGGCTGCTCAGCCAATCACTGCCTGGAACAGTCGCTGTGGCTGACAGAGCAGCCTTTCACTTCACAGACTGGCTCTGAAGTTGTGCCAGCAGCTGCGGGGAGAGTGGAGAGGTAAGGTATACAGTTTATTATTTACTATATACGTCAAGGGCTGCACGGACATCGCTAACAATGTCTGTGCAGCCCTTGCTGCACGATAATTGAGCAGCGTAATAGGCTCAGTAAAATTAGCGCTGATCTAGCAGATCGGAGCTAGTTTACTAAAGTGATCGGGCCGTGAAATACAGTCCTTAGTACATGCAAGCCTCACCAGACTGGCCCAAAAGTATGTGTACTTCAAATTCTTAAGAAGGAGACAGCATTCCAAGGCATTGGTGTAAATAAAACTGTCTCCTTCTTCAGACACTGAGGCCATGTTCACACACAGTATTTTACTCAGTATTTTTGGTCATAGCAAGGAGTGGAGCCGACAGAGAAAAACTATAATGGACAGATTTGCATCTTTTTTGTATTTTTCAACCCCTCCTTGTTCCTCTTGATTAAAATACTATGTGTGAATGCCATAGAGATCAGCTGGATATCGGGTTGGCTTCACAAGATAACCCCTTTAAGGCTATGTTCACAAATGAACTTGACCGTCAATAACAGTCATTGTTTTGCACTTATTTTTACATTGTGTGAACGTAGCCTAAGGATAGAATTATATGGAAAGTATCACCTAGATTTTTTCTTCATAGAGCCACATATAAGCCAGATATATATGAAATATGTCATATTTTTTCTATTTTCTGATTGTAAATGTTTTATTTCGTTTTAGTGGATTATTATGGTGGCAGCCAACTTGTCTGCTATAGAGCAAATAAAGATATGCAGTGTACATAGACACAACAGAGTAATGCTTTTCTTTTCTATAAGAGAGTTTTGCAGGCATGCTCTGTGACCTTTGCAGTTGTCAGTGTAAAGGGGGGGGGCATGCTGAGATCTGACCCCCTACATATTGTGAATGGCCTGATCCCATCCTATCTATATAATTTCATTGTAATCTTGCTGGTGATGATAGTGAGAAGACTGCTAAAAAGTGATCATTACAGAACAGGAACTGTCAGTTTACGCCTAGTGGCCAGAATTAAATTTGCAAGATTAGGATTATGTTGTAAAATAGATAGTAAAATGAAAAACTAGAAAAAGCATCACCCAAAAAATATTTAAAAATAGGTTTACCTTTAAAAACTTTACTTAAATTGAAACATACTACGTGCTTTAATATTTCTCAACAGATGCATAATGGTGGAACCATAAGTTACCCGTGGAGAGATCAGATTACATGGTCTGTAATATCTCCTGGATTCCGCATCCTAGAAAATACAAATATGTAAATGATTGTCTTACAGTTCTATAAGAATCCAGTGTAAATGTAATAACCTGAATTCTACACAAGAGTTATATAGGCTGCAAACTATTCTGCATCACATATGCATCATATCTCACAGTGAAAAGAGTAAAGCAGAGGGGCGCTTCCTAGTGCAATAGGTCAGGTATCAGAGGTGTCTGGTCAGGCTGCTAGTGTGCACTCACCGGGTCGAGTTGTGCAAAAGATAGGCACAACTCTATGGTAGACATGTAAGAAGGTACGTCGCAGCAGTTCCTAGGGGATGCACCACATCGGGTCTGAGGAAAGCATATAGCAGCGTGAACTGGTAGGATCACTGGACCGAGGAAAAACCCCAACAAGCTGGATCAGCGCAGATGTACAGTGATGGTCAAAGATGGTCAATGGCCAGAAATAGGAATCCTTCTTTTTATTAATGCAACGCATTTCGGCCTAATATATACAACTCAGGCCTTTCTCAAGCATAAAAAGCAAAGGGACAATACACACTTATAAAGACTCATACATGGAGTGGTCTGAGAGGACTTTCGGGTCAAAGACCTCAGAGGTCACAAGGAACAAACACATGCATTAAAAACAAACTAATAAATAAACAAATAAATAATATCTTGACATAAGGAATCTATCTAACGTATACTAGCCACATAAAAAATGAATAAAAACATAAATAGTTCTTATGAAAATTCATAAAAGATTTATTTAAAAAAGTGCTCGATACTTGATCGTGATAATATATATATTATTAAGTGCGTGTACGCAATAGGTATTAAAAGAATGTGCGCACATCAAAAATACCATCTTACTTGTAAGAATCTATATGGGAGACTATAACCACCATCGGAGCCGTCCGGACTCAATTGCAGAAGCGAGGTGGCGCAGAGTGGTAGTCTGTAAGGTCTTGTGTAGAAGCTCCAAAACTGGGCCGTAAGCATATCTTTGCGCTATTCACTAACCTGCGTAACGTAGGTGGCTGAATATTGGCCTATAACCACCATCAGAGCCGTCTGGACTCAGTTGGAGAATTGAGGTGGTGCGGAGTGGTAGTCTGAAAGGTCCTGTGTGAGAGCGCCAAACGGCACTGTAAGTGTGTCTACGCACTATTTACTAAGCTGAGTAACGTAGGTGGCTGAATATTGGCCTATTTTGAAATGGACTTGGCGAAAGATTAATAAGCTGAGTACCGAGGATGTGAAGTGGACTGGCATTTGAAAGCAAAACATCATGTATGTAAGATGAAACGTTACTCCGCTAATATTGAATAGAAAAAGGCAACAAAATGTATAAAAATACATACAATATGATGCAATAGGAATACGAAGTGAAAACAATGGGGTTATAGGGACAACTGATGGTCGAAAGGAGAGATGCAGCTGTTCTTATGCATTCTAGATGCATTTGTTAAGACCCTCTAGGATCAAAAAAAAAAAAAAAAAAAACACAAGAAAAAAACTTTTTAACTATTTGTGATCCGAGGACCCCCTTTTTTTACCATCTGCCCAAATTCAACAAGAATCAAGAGAATCCACCGGGCAGATCCATTATATCTTGGATAGGAAGTCTTACTTCCAACCTCTCTCATTATGTGGATCTTTGCCTACAAGACTTAGTAATTCGATTACCTTCCTACCTCAAGGATTCTAGCACTCTTATTAGAGAACTCCTAGATATTCCATGGCACGACGACTACTTATTCTTAACACTAGTTGTGAGTTCACTTTACTCCAACATTTCACATGAGAAAAGATTAGAAGCACTGACATTAGAAGCACTGACTGACGCTCCTTTATAGTTGTCATCTTTACGATAACCAAGTAGAATTTTTAAACAAAGAGCATGGATGTACTGTATAGACAGACCAGGGGGACCGCGATGGGGACTCAGGCCGTACCCATTTATGCAAATTTATTCATGGGGTGATTCAAGTCCCTTTACATTGCGGATTCCCCCTGGATCAGAGAACACATTATACACTACCGCAGCTACATCGATGATTTGTTTTTTATTTGGAAGAGGGACCTAATATCTATTAATAATTTTATCTCTCATTTGAATTTTAATGATTAGGCTTGGTTTTACATCTACAGTTGAATTCACAAATATAGTGTTTTTACACCTCGTAATTGGTCAAGAGGATGGAAAGATTTTTACCAAAACCAATTTTAAGGCAGTGGATTCAAATAGTTTTTTAGATTTTAAAAGTCGACACGATAGAAAGTGGATCCAAAATAAACCCTTCAGTCAATTTTACCAAATAAGAAAGAACTGCACACGTGGTGATGATTTTAATACACAAGTTAAAATCCGTTTACAGAGATTTTTAGAGAAGGGGTACCCTAAGAGATTGATAACGAAGCAGCAAGGAAAACCTCCCATTTCCAACAAAAGGACCTATTAAAACCAAAAAAGGAACAAACAGATAAATCACAGGACATGAAACTTAATTTTATAAGGGGATATAATGACCGCAACTCGCTTATTAGAAAAATACTGGTGCATATTACAATCCAATGTGTTTTTGAAAAAATCAATTCCCAATAAACCAAAATTTACTTACCGACCGGAAAAAGCCCTTACGCCTAGCAGTGTAAGAAACCTGCAAAAAATAAAAAAAGATCCAATTAATACTACACGAATAAATGGCATGTACAAATGCAAAAAATCTACATGCCTCTGTTGTAAAAACATAGCCCATGGCACAACCTCCTCTAACATTACGGGCTCTATATTTCTCATTAAACAATATCTCAATTGATCTACATCATATGTTGTATACTTGGTGTACAATACGGTGGTGTACAGTACGAAGGACGCACCAAACAACCTCTTCACAAGATAATTAATGGACATAGATATAACACATCCAAAGGATTTCTGAAACAAAGTGCCTCGAAACACCTAACTGAACAGCACGGCAGTTCCTTTGAATCCATAATTTTTTTTTCCCCATAAAACAAATCCCTGTAGAGGCTCCCTGAGGTCAAGCGTCCTTTTGCATGCACTTACTAGGCATTGCTCCCACTAGCCAGAATCCTACTCCACTGATGAGGGACAAACACCCCGAAACAGCTGTCTGTGGATGGATACCTTGCTTGGGTTGTTTCCTTGACTGCAGACATTCCTTGGCTTGGTTGTTCCTTCCCGGAGGAAGTTCTGGCTAGCTCACGGCCGTTGAGACATGTGATGGTGTCTCTGCAGTGTTCTTTTGCATATTTGATTTCCCAGGGGGCAATGTCCTAGAATACACTGACGTCGAGACACGTGATGGTGTCTCTGCTGTGTTTTGGTTGATCTCCCTGAGGTCAACCAGCGCCCTTTTGCATGCACTTACTAGGCATTGCTCCCACTAGCCAGAATCCTACTCCACACTGATGAGGGGCAAACACCCCGAAACAGCTGTATGTGGATGGACACATTGCTTGGGTTCTTTCCTTGGCTGGAGACATTCCTTGGCTTGGTTGTTCCTTCCTGGAGGAAGGTCTGGCTAACTGACGTCAAATCATAGAGGAGAGGCAAGAAAATCTCTTCATGCAGAAAAAGCGCCTGTCTACTTAACCTTTATGGCGGGCACAGAACAACATTTATTGTGGTCATGCAGGCAGCCTGACCAACACCTAACAGCCTCTGAAGGTATTTCCATTCGCTGATAGCAAGTAAGGACTTGCTGTAGTTTTTATTATAAAAAGGTTAAAGTGGCACTGTCACCATTTTTTTTGTTAATAAAAGAATAGGGGTTTCGATCGCAAATAGCTTTGTAATATACATATGTATATATTTAAAAATATTTTTTTCATTAACCATAAACATACGGCCACTAGGTGTCTCCCCTTTTCTTAAACTGTTCTCCATGTTCCCTCCGGCCAATATTTGTTCTTTTTTCTTTTCAAACAAAGAGACCAAACACAGGAAGTGACCTGTGCAGTCCCAGACACTATTTTCAAGCTGTGAGCAACTTCTTGTTATGTGATTATCCTTCTGGCATGGCTAATGTGTCAGTGTAAGCTGTGCAGGAATGGTCTTGTTTGACAGAAACACGTTGGCAAAGTTTCTATTTTATTATAGTGATGAGTGGATATTTTACTTTTATGCAAGCAGCAATATTAGTTCTATGATGCCACAACAGCTGTAGTGCAGTAGTCAGGAGCACAACTCAGTAATATCCATATGTAAATAATCATACCTCCCAACTGCCCCGGTTCCGGCGGGACGGTCCCGATTTTGGGGTCATGTCCCGCCGTCCCGGTACAGCCCCCATGTGTCCCGCTGCTGCGCACCTCTCCCCAGCCGGTCCCGCCGCACTGCTGATGGGCTAGCTCCTTCTTCACCACAGTTGCGGGCTTTTTGACAGAAGTTGGGAGTCACATGGAGGCCCCTCATATACTCTAGAGCAAGGTTTCTCAACCTGCGGCCGGCGCAGGCTGAGGGGGTACGCGGGAGGGCGGGGTGATTCAAAATTCTGTGGGATCTGGTGCGGAGCAGCAGAGTGAAGGAGCTGTAACTGTCGCTTTGTGTACCGTGTGGCAGTGCGGGGGCTGGTGTGATGTGGATGGAGGAGACAGTGTGCTGCGGTGCCTGGGCTGTAGTTGCTTCCTGTGTGACCCGGTCACCGCAGTACATGTGCTGCTGCTGCCGGCCCTGTCTGTGGGGGAGCTGAGGAGGCACTGAGGCTGCAGAGGTATCTGGCCGACAAGTGTCTCCCCGGGCAGAGCTGCTGGAGGCCAGGGAGCACGGGCCCCACTACAGATGTAGGTAATGGGTTTATAGGGTGGGGGAGGAATGGTCCAGGGCAGGAGGCACACTTACAAGATTTTACCCACGGCCGATCCCGGTGTCTCCCGGCAAGCCCCGCCCCCTGTTGATAGGCCCCGCCCCCTATGCCACCCGCGGGAGGTAAAGTAACTCTATCACTGACTATTAGATCACCCAGCTTTCCAGCATCATCTATTGAAGTGAGTATAATGGAGGTCACCCAGCTTTCCAGCATCATCTATTGAAGTGAGTATAATGGAGGTCACCCAGCTTTCCCAGTATCTCATAGTCAGTATAATGGAGGTCACCCAGCTTTCCCAGTATCTCATAGTCAGTATAATGGAGGTCACCCAGCTTTTCCAGTATCTCATAGTCAGTATAATGGAGGTCACCCAGCTTTCCCAGCATCTTGTATAGTAGTCAGTATAATGGTGGTCACCCAGCTTTCCCAGCATCTTGTATAGTAGTATATTGAAGGTCACCCAGCTTTCCTAGCATCATGTATAATTGAGGTCACCCAGCTTTCCTAGCATCTTGTATAATTAGGTCACCAAGCTTTCCTACCATCTTGTATAGTAGTCAGTATAATGGAGGTCACCCAGCGTTCCCAGCATCTTGTATAGTAGTATAATGAAGGTCACCCAGCTTTCCTAGCATCATGTATAGCAGTCAGTATAATGGCGGTCACCCAGCTTTCCCAGCATCTTGTATAGTAGTATAATGGTAATAGGTGACGTGGATATGAGGTATTTGGGAGGTATGAAATAATGTATCACAGTCTGGGGCTGTTAAACAACTACAGCTTCTATTATGCCCTGATATTTTTGTCATTATGGGAGTAGTAGTTATGCTTTCAGTGGTTATGGTACATTCCTGGGGATAAGGCTGTTTTATTGTTTTAGATGATAATTTGCTTTACTGAAACAGAATTAGATCATGAAGAATGAAGGAAACTTGGCAGGCTGTGAGGGCATATGACATCACTTCCTCCTCCACTGCCCTTTCTTGGCAGGCTGTAAGAGCAGACAACATTACTTCCTCTTCTACTCCCCATTTTTGGCAGGCTGTGAGGGCAAATGACATCACTTCCTCCTCCACTGTCCTTCCTTGGCAGGCTGTTAGGGCAGATGACATCACTTCCTCTTCTACTCCCCATACTTGGCAGGCAGTGAGGGCAAATGACATCACTTCCTTATCCACTGCCCTTCCTTGGCAGGCTGTTAGAAGAGGAAGTGATGTCATCTGCCCTAACAGCCTGCCAAGGAAGGGCAGTGGATAAGGAAGTGATGTCATTTGCCCTCACTGCCTGCCAAGTATGGGGAGTAGAAGAGGAAGTGATGTCATCTGCCCTATTCCCCATACTTGGCAGGCTGTAAGGGCAGATGACATCACATACTCCTCTACTGCCCTTCCTTGGCAGGCTGTAAGGGCAGATTACATCACTTCCTCCTCTACTGCCCAAAGTTGCCAGGCTGTGAGGGCAGAATACATCACTTCCTATAAAAACCCACAGAGTTTACAAAAACTATAAATAAGGTGAGGAGAGGCATGGGGCTTATTGCTGTCAAGGCAAAAGATTTAAAAAATAAAAAAGGTTCTATTAGGGATTACAGACACTGCCCATGCATGCCTGCATGTACTTTGTAAAGACACTTGATGACAGGTACGCTTTAGGCTTAATTGGTTAAACCCCAGAACCACTGGGAATCTAAAGTAAATTACCTCACGTTCTGTTGACTCCAAACATCTTTCGCTCTAGAAAAATATACATATATATAAATCATTGCATTATAGGCATATATACAATAATTCTGTGTAATTTCTTTTTGGAGACAACAAAGTAAATCCATAGAAGTTGACTAATTTATTGTAATTTGGCTAACAAGGCAAATTGCATTAGAACTTAAAGGGGTTGGCCACTTTATAGTTAAATTGCTCAGTGTACAGTATAAGTAGGTGTACTCACTGTATATACTGACAGCAGCTCCCTGTGTACCTCATAGAGCTAATATCAGACTCCCCTCCTCCAGGCTGTGCTGTCCTGCTCTGTTGTGTTTTGGTCCATAAGATGGCTGACATGGAGGAGCATGTGACCATGCCCCGCCCCCCAGTGTCCACCACTGAGCCTGTATATGTCTATGGAGGACACAGTAGACAGGGCCTGGTCACATGCTCCTTCATGTTGGCCATTTTATGAACTGAAACAAAACAGAGCAGGGCAGTCCAGCCTGGTGAAGGGGAGTCTGATTTTAGCTCTATGAGGTACACAGGGAGCAGCTGTCAGTATATACATTGAGTACACCTACTGAAACTTTCTACTGACCTATTTTACTATAAAGTGGCTAACCCCTTTAAGTAATGAGTATTTTCTCAAAAAGCTGATTTTGAGCTTTAGGGTGTGTTCACACATAACAAATTTGAAGATTTCGTGTAAATCCTCTGAGATACTCTGTACCGTTATAGCTCAGTGATTCGCTTAGTGAGTGGGCCGTCAGTGAGCAGGCACCAGGAGACTCGAGCAGGAGCGTGGCCGGGTAAGCATTTGCTGCTAAGCTGCCGTGCTGGTAAAAATAATAAACAGCAAATGCTTACCCAGCTGTGCTCCTGCTTATGTCTCCAGGTCCCTGCTCACTGACGGCCCACTCAGCCAATCACTGAGCTGTTCTGCCCCAGCACAGATATGTGTATGGGCCCCTATTATGCCTCCTTGTTATATACAACCTAGAAAGAACACCCTTAGCTGCACATCACACCCATAGCTTGCAATAATGCCTCTCGGCTACATTTAAAAACCAACGCCAGAATGTTGGTATATAATTTGATCAAACCATATTGCCTTATGTACCATGTGCAGGTCCTCAGGCCCAGTGGCGTAACTACCAGGGTCGCAGCGCCACAAGGGGGGGCCCGCGGGGCCCCTGAGGCCCCCCCCCCTCATCAATCACTCTTGTTACCGCAAGCATTGTTTTGCTTGCTGTCACAAGAGGCCAACTTTGTCTGCCCCCGGATCATGCGCTGCTGCCGGGGGTGTCGCGTCCTATCCCCGGCAGCGCGCGCATCATAGAGTTCCCTGTGCCCCTGTTACCTCCGGCACAGGGAGTGCACATTAGAGACGCTCCCTGTGCTGGAGGTCCCAGCCTTGGTGCACAGGGAACACTCTGATGCGTGCGCTGCCGGGGATAGGACGCGACACCCCCAGCAACAGCACATGATCTGGGGGCAGATGGAGGCTGAAGAAAGAGAGGATCGCCAGGGGAGTGCATTGTTAGGTGAGTTGTGTGTGTTTTTTTAATTTTTTAAATTTGTTTTCATGAAGGAAAGAGGGAGCTATCTATAGGAGGGAGGGGGAGAGGGGGCCATTTATAAAGGGGGGGAGAGAGGTGGCCATCTATAAAGGGGGCAAGAGAGGGGACCATCTATAAGGGGGGGGGGGGGTGAGAGGAGACCATCTATAAGGGGGGGAAGGGGACCATCTATAGGAGGGAGGGGGCCATCTATAAGAGGGGGGGTGAGAGGGGACCAACTATAAGAGGGGGGGGGGGAGAGGGGACCATCTATAGGAGGGAGGGGGAGAGGGGGCAATCTATAAAGGGGGGGAGAGAGGGGACCATCTATAATTGGGGTGAGAGGGGACCATCTATAAGGGGGGGAAGGGGACCATCTATAAGGGGGGGGGGGGGGTAAGGGGACCATCTATAAGGGGGGAGAGGGGACAATCTATAAGGGCGGGGGAGAGGGAACCATCTATATAAGGAGGGGGGAGAGGGGACCATCTATAGGAGGGGGGAGAGGGGACCATCTATAGGAGGGGGCCATCTATAAGGGGGGGAGGGGCCATCTATAGCAGAGGGGGCCATCTATAAGGGGGGAGGGGCCATCTATAGGAGGGTGGGAGAGGGGGGCCATCTATAGGAGGGTGGGAGAGGGGGGCCATCTATAAGGGGGGGAGAGGGGGCTATCTATAAGGGCGGGAGAGGGGCCATCTATAAGGGGGGCAACATGGGGGAGAGGGAGCCATCTATAAGGGGGGATACACAGGGGGGCATCAATAAGGAGGCTACATAATAGGGGGAATATACTATAAGGGGGGGATAAATAGAGGGGGACCATCTATAAGGAGGCTACATATAGGGCATACACTATGAGGGGGTCACATAGAGTCAGCCTACCCACTAAATGAGGGCATAAAGGGGCCAATACAAATGTGCAGTGTGTAGAAAGATGAGGATGGTGCCAGAATGAGGAGCCTAATATGTCTGTCTGGCAGATTCTGTGGATTCGTGGCTCGGAGAAGTTCTTATGATGGCCCAGGACGGATGGAGAAGAAGATGAAAAGGGAAGAACTCCAATCAGAGAAGACGCCCTCTGTGAGTCACCTGATGTAATTGCACTGTGATATATATGGTGTACAGAACTGTGTGGAGCTGCGTCCACCTCTATATGACTGGATGCGGTGATACGTGTACAGTGGATGTTATTCAGTAGCAGCAGTGGTGTTAGTCAGTAGCAGCAGTGGTTATAGTCAGTATGCGGTGGTATTAGTAGCAGCGGTGGTGTTAGTCAGTATGTGGTGGCATTACTCAGTAGCAGCGGTGGTGTTAGTATGTGGTGGTAATAGTCAGTAGCAGCGGTGGTGTTAGTCAGTATGTGGTGGTATTAGTCAGTAGCAGCGGTGTTGTTAGTCAGTATGTGGTGGTGTTAGTAGCAGCGTTGTTGTTAGTCAGTATGTGGCGGTGTTAGTCAGTATGTGGTGGTGTTAGTCAGTATGTGGTGGTGTTATTCAGTAGCAGCAGAGGTGTTAGTCAGTATGTGGTGGTATTTAGTCAGTAGCAGTGGTGGTGTTAGTCAGTAGCAGCGGTGGTGTTAGTCAGTATGTGGTAAAATTATTTGGTACTTGCTATTTGGTACTCTGTTTTATTGGTCTTAGTATACAGGATTTGGTCAGTTACAGTATGGCGGTAATATGTATGGTGATAATATTTCCTCTTCCTATATGCTGGTGTTATTGGTAATATCTGTCTTGGTGTGTGTATGTGTATGCATATATATATATATATATATATATATATATTGTGGCATGGTGGGGCTGTAAGAGGCAGTTCTATGCCTCTGGAGTGTGAATTGGAGTTCAGGTGGAGCTCCTGGTCCAGATACTCCACTCCAGTCCAAGAGCTAATGAGGCTCTGAAACCACCTGGTGGAGCTCTATTAGAGACTCCAAAGCTTCCCAGGTGAAGACTCCCAGGGTGGGAGAACACAGGCAGTGCTAGGCCTGTGGGAGCTGCAGACAAGAAGTCTGGGTAAGACCAGTGGAGCTGGTGATATTGAGCATTAGGCTCATAAGTGACAGCTAGGGAAGCTGTGGTGTTAGTCAGTGGCTAGACGGCCTAGGTTTTATTTTATTGGCAGTGTTGCCTATGTCTTGTGTTATTTGAACGGATAAATAAAGCTGACTGAGGTCAGTATAAAGCATACAGCACTGACTGGACTGCAATTTGTGATGTGCCAACCGTCTCAGACCCAGGAGATGGCGATCCCAGCAAGTGAGTAACCCCCATATTGTCACTATATATATATATATATATATATATATATATATACGAATAGCATCACTTGGTCGTGAAAGGAGGGGGCCCAGGAGTCATTAGCTACGCCCCTGCTCTGGCCCACATGAGTCCCTACACTAAAACAACACTGTGTCTGTTAGCGACTGCCAACCCCGCAAAGCAAACGCCAACAGGGGAGGGGGGGCCACAAAATGGCCCTGCAACCCCCCCATGCCCCCGCAGGCGCCCAATTTGCAAGATTAGGATTATGTTTTAAAATAGCTAGTAAAATGGAAAAACAGAAAAAACATCACCAAAAAATTATTTTAAACTAGGTTTACCTAAAAAAAACCTTTACTTAAATTGAAACATACTAAAAGCTTTAATATTTCTTAAGAGATGCATAGTGGTGCCATAGTAGAGCCATAAATAAGTTACCCGTCGACTGATCAGCTGATGTCCTTGTTGTTGTAAAATCCTGGATTGTGCATCCTAGAAAATACAGATATGTAAATGATTGTCTTACAGGTCTATAAGAATCCAGTGTAAACGTAATAACCTGAATTCTATACAAGAGCTATATAGGCAGCACACTATTCTGCATCACATATGCATCATACAATATCTCATGGTGTCATAAAATAGCCTGCTTTCAGTGATACCAGGATCAAGTTGGGGAGCTGCATGAAAAGTAGGGTGACAGTAAAAAGACCACAGTCTGTTACTCAAATCCCTTCTGTTCTGCAGCCTTCTAGTCAGGGCAGTTTCTAGATCATTTTGGCAACAGGGCGAATATTGATAAAAGCGCCCCCCACCCCCACCCCCCAACCTCACTCAATTCAGCCCTGGAAAAGGAAGGGGGGCTTTTATCAGGATTCGGGTTATAAGGAAGAAGCAGTGTGTGTATTATGGCATAGATCGGTGTTGCACCCCTAAGAGATAATGTTCAACCAAATACAAAATCATCATACAGGGACTCACAGGTGACGTTCTCTTTGATCTGAGGCGCCATTTTCCTTTTCCTCTCCAACCGGACCGCCATGATGATTTCTTGCAGCTACAATTCGTCTCTTCAGAACCTGCCAGACAGACATCTCAGCCTCCACACTTATCAGCAACTTCCTTCCCTTTTCCCTCCTATAGGCTCCTGAACTATAGTAATTCTGCTGCTGGGTGCAGTAAAGTCTGCAAGGTGTGACCTCTATTACACTGACATACAGGATGCTGGGAGAGCTTGGTGACCTCCATTACACTGACATACAGGATGCTGGGAAAGCTGTGTGACCTCCATCACACTGACATACAGGATGCTGGGAAAGCTGTGTGACCTCCATCACACTGACATACAGGATGCTGGGAAAGCTGTGTGACCTCCATCACACTGACATACAGGATGCTGGGAGAGCTGGGTGACCTCCATCACACTGACATACAGGATGCTGGGAGAGCTGGATGACCTCCATTACACACTGACATACAGGATACTGGGAGAGCTGGGTGACCTCCATTACACTGACATACAGGATGCTGGGAAAGCTATGTGGCTTCCATTACACACTGACATACAGGATACTGGGA